>NC_141152.1:102047653-102714081 GCF_053477565.2 Lygodium microphyllum | reverse complement strand
TCTCGTTTGGAATAGACTAAAGTGTCGTCGAAGAAGACAAGTACGAAATCATCAAGATATGGCCTAAAGATATCTTACATTAACCTGTTGAAGGTGGCAGGTGCGTTTGTAAGTCCAAATGACATAACTAGGAACTCAAAGTGCCCATATCTTGTATTGAAGGCCGTCTTGAGGATATCTTCTTTCTTGATCCTTATCTAATAGTAACCTAACCTGAGATCAATCTTGGAGAAGATCTTTGCACCTTGAAGACGATCAAGAAGCTCATAGCAATGGTGCAGGGATCAAGGGATCGCGGAGGGATGCGTTACCTGGGAGGAGCTGAAGAAAGCCGTGCAGGGAAGATACTTACCACCTGCATATCGCACACAAAAAATGAATGAGTTCTACGAGCTAAAACAGCTGGGACTCACTCTTGACGCATACTATTCTAAATTTGTCTCACTTCTTAAGTATGCGCCACAGATGGATATGACACAGCAGGTGTCCAAATTTTGTGCGGGTCTAAATCCAGGAGTAAATACCCATCTTGAATCTATGCGTCCATGAGATCTTCAAGACACACTCATTCGAGTGGCGCCTATAATTCAGGAGGTGCAGTCTAGACCAAGGGGTAACAAAGCTTGGTCTTATAATGACCCGAGCAAAGGAGCATTCAGATCTCAAATGAAGAGAGTTTAAGGTCACAATCAGGGACAAAGGAAGAAAGCAAGGACTAACAATGTCAACAAATTTGTTCCTTCTCAAAGCAATGGCCGAAACCTCCGTTGTTTCCATTGCAAAAAACCCGGTCACTTCAAGAGGCAATGTCCCAAGCTTGGTGGAGGACATCTCCAAGCACCTTTCCAAGGAATGGGCTGTGGTCAAGGAGCCGCTACCCAAGGCAGAGGAAGAACCGCCTACATTGCCAATAGGCAAATGTGCGAAGAAGAAGAAGAAGAAGATCCGACCATGGAAGTAGAATTTGAAAGGGCGACAATCCATACCGCTCTACACAAGAAAGGGCTGAATCGCTAGTTCTCGGTGATTCACACACGGTCGAACTATCAAGGTAAAATTTTCAAGACCTTGATTGATTGTGGTAGTACACATTCCTTTATCTCACGAGCATGTGCAAAAAGATTAGGAGTAGCCACAGTAGAAGCACCTACCTTGCTTGTGGAATTGGCAAATGGTCGTGAGGTTACTTGTACCAGGCAAACTGCTAAGGTGGAATTCTTTCTGGGAGGAAAGAAGACTTCAGTCAAATTCAGAGTCATGAATTTAGGTATCCATGAGTGTCTACTCGGAATGGATTGGCTTAAGCCTAATGATGCCCACATTCACTGTGGAAACAGTCAAGTTTCCTTTCGAAACTCTGAAAGGGAATTAGTCACAACTCAAGATGAGGCTGGAGTGCCAAGAATCCAATTGGCCAAAGTATCTCGGATCATAAAAGGAGTCAGAAAAGGATTACCTGTCTACTTGATCAAACTCAACAAGTTAGATCAGAAGCAAGAGTCTAATGAAGAACTTTCTTGGCTAAAGGAATACACGGACGTATTCCCTGAGGAGTTGACAGAACTCTCGCCTCAAAGAGAAGTGGATCATGAGATTAAGTTTGTACCAGGAGCTGCGCCAATTGCAAAAAGACCTTATAGAATGTCTATACCAGAAGTAATTGAGCTGAAGGAACAACTCAAGCAACTACTAGATAAGGGCTATATCCATTCTAGCAATTCACCGTGGGGAGCTCCAGTACTGTTCCAGAAAAAGAAAGATGGAACACTTCGACTATGTATTGACTACCGAGGATTGAATCAATCTCAACGGTCAAGAATAAGTACCCTATTCCTAGAACCAAAGCCTGGCTTCGCCGGTGAGCTTTAGCTTGGCGAGCATAGCCTGATTGGCGGGTGCAGTACCAGCTACTTCAAAGTAATCCTCCATGGATTCAATCCAAATTTCAGCATCCGCTTGGACAGAACTGCCTCTCCCGTCAAACTCGAGCGGCTTAATCTACTTGAGAAGAAACTTCGTCTCCTAGATTAGAGCAGTACTTGATGTAGGAGGCGAACTAGGAACCTGTACCTGGGGTTGTGCCTGGATAAAGGTTTCTTAACGTTATTATACGATTAACGTTATTGATTTATATTACATCTTCAACTCCGCTATCACCCAGGAGATCTAACCACTTAACTTTTTATCAATTCTAATTCACAATCAGACATTGATAAAAAGAAGAGTTATTTGTATTTATATGGGTATAGCCCTTTCGGAGTACAACATTTCTTGCAATGATAAGCCAACTGTTACATTTAGTTTGGGAAAAACAATGTTGTATTATATTTATCTACAGGAACTGTATAATAGTATGGTTTCGGGTCATGGATCTTTAGGAATCGGTAAATCATTGGAAGTTCAGGGTATCCTTTCCTTTGGAACCCATTCTTTTCATGGCGCCCTAACACTTTAATCCTGTCGGCGGGGATTACACGGGTTACTTCCTCATATACATATGAGTTCATCTCAACCCTTCGACCTTGAATATGTAAAGTTGAGTTTACGTGAGCTTCCACAAAAATGAACAACTTCGTGACTTTCAGGTCTTCCAACCACTTGATCCTCTTTAGGTTGGTTTGTAGATAAGCAAACCGGTAGGCGGCTATATACAAGATTCCTGAAGCACCCGTCCATCTTCTTTCCATGTACAAAGGTGATGGATTATATATTTTCTCTAGGATGTTCATCATCTCAACCCTTTGTCAATAATGCGGAGAATGCATTGCAATCATAAACATGATTCGAAATACTAAGAACTTGTTCCACTCTTCGTAATTCTACAAGACAACATTGAAGGTAAGGAAATGTTTGGAATGTCAACATTTACTTTACTTCTTCTTATTAAGATTTCATAAAAACAATTCCATTATTGGTTGGCTATGATACCACAACTGTAACGTGTCCACTTGTATCTTTAGGACACGTCTTAGCAGTCCATCAGAAAGGATGTCTCGAAAGCTCCGCCCGACACTCCCATGAAATGCTATGGGGTTTGCGGTCTAGGGCTTTCGGCATCTACCACATAGCGGAAGTATTCCAGCCGTTCCCATTTAGGATCTTAGGGTTTTCTTTATTGGTCATTTCCTAACGGCAACTAGCGTCGGACCCAAGCGAACTACTTTACGCAGAAACGCTAGGTCCGAAGCGGATTCACACTACACTTGATTCAAGGAGAATGGGAAACGAGACGGATGCAAAGCTCAACCTCTCTGCCATAAGGCATAGTCCCATTCCGTTTCCCTAAAACAGCGTAAATCGGGATCAATCATAACTCTAGGTCAACGCTTTTGTTGTTCATGCTCTTTGACGATCTTCCTGCTGTCCCTCGTGATTTGAGAAAAGTTCTTGGCCAATCGGGACCACCCATCCGTAGGACAGACCTATGGCCCATCCTCTGCACTTTCCTTGGGTTCTTTTAGTTATTTAATTACCTAACATATTAGTTGGACATGTAACAATCAGCTTCTTTAATTAACCCGTTAGGCACTAGTTCTTTCACGTAATCTTATCACTTGACATAGAAAAACAATGTCAAACAAGTTCCTTATTAACAGGTTCTCATATTTATCTTTGAAATACAAAGAGTCCAGCCCGTAGGCTTATCCACAATCCGCCCGAAGGCTATCCAGCAATCCACATGGATTACCAATCCAAGTTTCCACCCGTAGACTAGTATGCGGGCCTCGAGATCCAATCTCGAGTCACGTTAGCCTCTTGTGCAGGGCCCGAAAGGCGAGGGATTTATGGCCAGAGCCCCCTCTGGCACCCAAGCGTCCTCCTGCTCCAAGTAGTGCTCAACGGATAGACCTCTCTCGGTGGGTTCAGTCCACTTGCCCGGCGCTGTTAACAACCCCCTTGGTTAGGGTCAGGCAAGCAATCGGGGGTAACTGAAGCTCCCTCTCCCTTCAGGCCTTCAACCTGAAGTATAGATATCCATTTATCTTTTCATTCATTAATCAAACAAAGCCAAACAGTGCTCTAAAATCTATAGCAAGCACAAACATTTCCATTGATCGTTTTTGTTGCCAAACTGCTAAGGAATGAATCCTTCCTTTCGAATGTGTCCAACACTCGATCCGGGATGACTTGCAACTTGGCAAGATCCCCTATATCCTGGGTTAGGGCGTACCCTATTAACCTGACTTGGCCAAACCTTAAGTTCATAGGTTATTTCAGTTTATCGGCTGGTCTTTAGCTTCCAATCAATCTTCTTTACTCAAGAAAGATACTAAATTAGGATGATAACTCATTCTCTTGCAAGATAACTTGCGTAAGGACCTGCCAACCTCATTGCGAGAATTTGGCCATTCCCTTGTGTTTCAATCACAAGATCATATGACTCCGCACTTGCTGCGCAAGTGTCGCATCGAACTATGAGACTTATTCTACTCATTGAACAGAGTCACAAAACAATCTGTTCCTGATTACGTTAGGCGGACTTAGTCATTCCTAGAGTTCCAAGTTCCATCTCGTAAGATTCTTAGGGACAAACCCTAGTTCACTTTCTAATTACATTTTCACTGACCCTACATTCAGTGAATGTGGGAAAGTATTTAAGGTATAGGAGTTTCTTGGAATTTAACTCATTCCAAACGAGTACTCCACGGTTTAGGTGTTTTAGGTTTATGCCAATTTGTTTAACTCTACAAGATAATTACGTGATCATTTTCACATGACTCGTTGTCTATGCGTAAATTGATTTTTCAACCCTAACTTATCGATTTGAGGTCAGGCATAGGTTAGGTTAATTCCAACTAATCTTCTTATAACTTTGCGAACAAAATTCACGCTAAGCAAGCAACCTTTTACTTGATAATTTATGCAATTGACAAACGATAATTTCCTAGAGTTATGCATCGTAAGAATCATTTCATGCCTTGCACTTTCCATGATGATTCATTGCAAAGAGGATATGGGTTAATAGTGCGATATGCAGTTTATACTTCTAGGCTTAAATGAAGTATACTATTTTAATGGACATTAATCTAATTTTTAATTCATTTCAATGCATAGAGTTATTTGCTAGAAATGCATTTATGCTTCCTTTATTTTGCATGTTTTATTGAAAGTATTAATAACTAAGTTTCTTCGTCGTGAGCATTTAGGACAGAAATATATCCTATTTTCAACAATTAACCTTGCATGATTGAATTACAACAATACCAAAAAAAAAAAAGGAAGGAAAACCTAGGCTTGCGGTGAGATGTCCACGTGGATGCGAGGAGACGGCCCTCCTGCTGCTATGCCTTGGGCTTTCTTAGGAGGCATTGCGAGCGTAGCCTTTCCGTCGTCGATGCTACTTTGCAAATTTCCTTCTTAACTTCCACCATCCTTTACAAGTTCTTTTGCTTCCCTTTGTGGAGACTCTTTGAAGGGCTGTGTGTGTGGAGGAGGGAAGAACCACGAAAAGGGGTCAAAAATCCGAGAAGGGGGTATTCTGAAAGTCCTCTGCAGTAGGGCTCATTTTTACATGGGAAAAAGGGCTAGGGGGGGGGAGGAATTTAAAACACGGGAGGGGAATTAAGACCTTTAAGGTCAACTTTTATTGGGGGGAGAAGGGGGGCTTGTGAAGCCTAAGGGGGAATTTTAGGGGGGGTGGGGGGGTTCCAAAGCCCAAAGGAACCATGGGAAGGGCTAAGGGGGAAAAGGGGGCTTATGAGGCTCCTTGGAAGCTTCCCCCCAGGAAGCTTCTGAAGCTTCAACGCCACGTGGAAGGGGGAAGCACAAACGGCAACTCAGCGGCGTTTCGACAGCTGGGGGGCACAGACTGGGACAACAAAGGCCGACTGGCGTATCGGGCGGCTCCTCCTTGGCACAAGTGGCGATGTGCAAGGTCTCCCCTCAGTGGCAGCAGCGCCTCAATCTCTCTTTTCCTCCACGATACTATAGCACCTCCTCTCCTCCCTCTGCTTGCATTCCCCCCTCCCATTTATATAGGTAAGGGGAGGGGAATCCTTCCTCCCCTACGTGGTCGCGCCGTGGCAGGTTGTAGCCAGCGAGCTCCACCGAGGAGCTTTTTTCCATGCATTCTATTCCCCTCCCCCTCCAGCACAACAATCGGCTGGGGAGGGGAATAAGGAAAAAAAATTTGCCATTATCTTGATAATTTATCAAAATGCTATATTATTATCCCCACTACTTAAAAAGGGGGGTTCATGCGTGTAATGTTCGGTATATTACAGACATGATATCCTTTGCTATAGAGGAGGAGAGAGAGAGGAGGCTAATCCTATAGGTCCAACTATTAGTAACAACCTAGAGAATATGCAATTGGTTGATGTATCATCTTTGGCTTGCATGGTTGAATCGATCATCTGCATAATGGAATGCTCTCTCAAAGGATATTTTTCTTTTGCATCCTCAAGCATCATAGCATCTTCTCTCTTGCACGATAGCATTTACAAACTCCATCATGCATCATTAGTTGAAACATAACTAGTCACAATCTGATAAGAATCAACACAATCATGGATAGAGAATCACAAAGTAATGAGAAAAAGAGGAATCTATATTATAATATGACAAAGACAAAGGACCAACATCCAATGGCATAATCAAAATATACTCTCAGATCATGAGCTCGTTTCACTCAACTACCTCCCCCCCCCCAAGGTTATGTCATGTACATGAAAGGGGTCCCAATCTTACTCTCATCCACAATCACAATCATTATCATAATCTTGAATTTCTGAAATAAGAAGAAGAAGAAAAAGAAGGGCTTCAATCAATTGCATCTAGAAGAGCCTTTTTTATGGATGATGTGGTTTTTGAGACAAATCCACACCAAAATTAATACAAACTTTCCAAATCAGCACTTACACACAAAACTACCAAAAACAAAAAGAAAGCACAAATAGTATGATCAATTTTCTTAAGTATTCAAAAATTTTTATGTTTAATTTTTGGAGGCTTGTATCTCCAAAATCATAAGGAATTTGATTGTGCCTATGAGATGACAAAATATTCACTTTATGCCCTATTCACACTCTGTGAGAGGAACTTTGGCCAAATTCTACTCCATTTAATCATAAATCAAGCTCAAAGATAGGACATATCCTTGTTAGAAAAATTTTGACAAAAATTTTGGCATCCCCAAAATTTGTCAAAACACTCAAAATGACCTAAAAACCATTTCCAAACATTATTTACATGTATTTCACAAAAAATTCAGCATGGCTTTATTAGGGCATATCACATTCTCCCCTTCTAAACATTATGTCCTTAGAGTTGGAAAGAAAGACATTCTTATTATAAAATATCTAAATGAACCCAAGATGCATCCTCTATAGGATATGTATCCATTTTATCAATGCTTCTATAACATCTCTATCTTTAAGATTCCAACTTTTTAATCTAATACTAACTCAGGTTCTACCTTCAATGTCCCATCTTTTTGTAGTCTAGACTTGTCCTAAAAAACATAGCAAAGTTAGCAATATATTTTTCAATAAACTCACCAAAAAAACATGATGAATCTTGAAATGAGATGGCAATTCAAGCTCATATGCAAGTGAGCCAATCTTCATTAGAATTTTGAATGTTCCAATAAAACATGGAGATAACCTTTTATCCTTCCCAAGAAGTAAGTTAGTTCAATAGGCTCAACTCTCAAGAAAAATCATCAAACTCCAATGCTCTCTTATTCTTATCCTATATCTCTTTTGACTTTGTTGTGTTTCTTTAATTTGTTTCATCGTTATCCTTAATTTCTCATCCATTTTTTCAAGCATTTCTTTTAAAATCTCTACTCCATTTGAAGCATCAAAAAAATGAGCTTAAGATACACAATTATAACCATACATTGCTTCAAATGGAGTCATTTTAATTATTACATTCCATGAACTATTGCATAAAAATTCAATTAATGTCAAATATTTAGTCCAATTGTTTTGTTTCTTATTCACATAAATCCTAATCATGTCCTTTAGAACTCGGTTCACTCTCGTTCTCTCTCCACTACTCTATGGATGAAATGTAGTACTCATCCTTACTTAAGTTCCAATGGCCTTAAATGTGCTTGCCAAAAGTTAGATGTAAAATTTGGATCTCTATCAAAAATAATACATTTGGGCATATTATGCAAACATAATATTTCTTTCACAAATAATTTGGCTACATTTAAAGTAGTGGTTGTTTTTTTCATTGAAAAGAAATGAGCTATTTTTGTGAGTCTGTCCATTACCACAAAGATAGTGTCATATCCTTCACTAAAACACGTAACTTTGTGATAAAATCCATAGATATAAATTTTCACTTTTGGTTAGGTATATCCAATGGTTGCATTTCACCAAGCATGTATTTTTATTTAATTTTGACTTCTTGATGCTCCAAACATTCCCTCACATATGTTCTAATGTCCTTCTTCATCCCTAGCCAAAAGAATGAGTTCTTGACTTTGTTGTAAGTCTTTAAAAATCCAAGATGAGCACAGAAATGCAAATCATGACATTTCTTAAGAATTTCTTTCTTGAGTTTTGAGGCAAGAAGAATACACAAACAATTCAAATAATAAAGATTCCCCTTAAGCATATGAAATTTTCTATCACACATTTCTTCCAATTTTTCATTTAGGAACAACAAGATTTTAGAATACATAGAGTCATCCTATACTTCAAGTCACAATTCATGAATCAAGTCAATTGTATAATAGAAAAACTATTACACATAAGTTTATAACCAAAGTATTTGCATTATCAACTTTGTTTTCCTTTCTAGATACACATTTGATATCAAAGTCATATTCACATAACAATTGCAACCATCTCTTCCGCCTTAATTTTCGAGATTCACTAGTCACAATTCGCCCCTCTTGTATCAACGCACATCCTCCATACATCCCAATTGCTCCTTCCTACTAGTACCACAAGATAAAACAAAATGTTTTCTCATCTCAAAATTTGTATAATTTTCAATCACTTTCTATTTCAATGTTTCAAAGGGTTCTTGACATGCATGTGTCCAAGCAAAAGTTTTAGCCTTCTTAGTCAATTCAATCATCAAAGGACGCACTATCTTAGAAAGTCTTGAATATGGGTTCTCTCATATTGAGCTAGTCCTAAGAAGCATCTCATATCTTTTACACACTTTTGTATAGGCTAGTCAACAATAACATTTACCTTCATGGGGTTGATATGAGTTCTCTCTTTAGATGTAGCTCTTCCTAGATAAACAATCTTATCCTTTGCGAAGAAACATTTACTCCATTTATCATAAAGTTCATGTTCCCTCAAATTCTAAATATTTTTCTTAAGATTTATCTCATGTTCTAGATTATCTTTAGAATATACAAAGATGTCATCCAAGAATGCAAGAATAAATTCATCAAGATGCAGATGAAAAATGTTGTTTATCAAAGCACATGAATGTGCCCACACTCCATTGGTTAATCAAACTTTTAGAACTTTAAATCTGTAATGACGATACCTTATCCAAAAATAAGTCTTTGGAATATCCTCAATCTTTGTATGGATTTGATGGTAATCCAATTGTAAGTCTATCTTTGAAAACACCTTTTCACTACTTAGTTGGTTCAATAAATCATCAATATGTGAAAGAATATATTTATTTATTATGGTTTGCTTATTGAGACCTCTCTAAATATTGAATCAATTGTGTGTTCAAGAGTAGGGTTCAGTTCTTTGATATAGCTCTATAGCATGATCGGTATACTTGGCAAGTCATCATGAAAAACATCATTGCAGTCATCAAGTAGTTTCTCTATTTATTTAGAATTCTTGTTTGTCTCCTCGAGCTTCAACTATCTAGCAAAGATTCAGAAGGTCTCACATCTTTGTTTGATTCTCCTCAGTAGTTTTGTGGTTGAAATAAATAAGGATTTGCAATCTCTCTCCCTTCCCTAATTTTTGTGGAATTTGTTCTATTTTTCTTTGAAAATCAAAGATCTCTCATAACAATCGATTCACACATGATTTTTGTTTAACCAACCCATCCCAATTATCACATCCCTTGCCCATGTCAAGTACATAAAAATCTCCCTTATGTGTTTTATTTTTTAACATGAAGGATAGGTTTTGCATCAATCCCTTTGTAAAATTTTTCCCCCTATTAGCCAATACCATAGATCATTTTATTATTTCATCAAATGAATGCATGCATGTAATGGGAGAATTTAGACACTTTCCTTATTCATCCGCTTTCTCAATCATCATATCCATCTCAACATTCTTGGCATGCAACGGATCGTTCACTGCCTTTTTTGGACACTTGAAAGTACGATGGCCTTGCTCCCTGCAATGGTAGCACAGTTCCAATATTATTACTCATTCAAGGGATTCCAAGCCTTTCTGCCATTGGAAATGCTATCTTTTCTTCTAATTGTTGTTATTGCTAGAGACATTTTGATTCTAGATTGGTGCCATCTCAATATAGTATTTTGATCTCTACTATTGTTGGGATTCTAGCATGTCTTATTCTTTGAGGTAGCAGAACTAGAGCTTTGCAAATGATGGCGTATGGCGGTAACCCATTGACTAGAGAAATTCATTGTATTTGTCTATCTTTCGTAATTCTCTATCTTTGTTATAGCATCAAGAAAATCAATACATCTTGATCCCTTGACTTGATTCTTTAAGTCATCTTTCATTCCTTCAATGGACTTTCTTTTTAGGGCCTCTCTAGTCACTTCAAGAGCATACTTATGGAGCTCCAAGAATTTTTCTGTATAGTCATTGTTAGAAAGATCACGCTTATCCTCTTCAAATAGTGTGAAGTTATAAAATTTCATCTTCTTTTCCATATTGTAGTAGGGAGAACAATAGCTCTTCTCAGACTGCATACAAAACTCGTTTCATGTGACAAGGCTAATTTGAGTCCTAGTTTGCATATAGAATTTCCACCATAGCTTTGCATATTGTGCAATTATAGAATCATAATCTTGGCTTTTGATTCTTTGAAAAAATCATGTAGTATGAAGAAGTCCTTCACCATCAAACTCATTGACTTTCACCTTCTTGAATATCTACTTAATAGTAGATTTTCTAACATCATCTTCAAAAGATCTCTCTTTTCTTTGCTTTACTCCAATCTAGGTTGTTGAGGCAGTTGGTCTCCTGCACATACATATTGTATTTGCTTTACCTCCTAAATTGACAATAATCTCTAGTGTCTTTGTAGCTTCCTTTCCAGATTCCTCTCTTTTCAAATTAGAAATAAGCACCTGAATAGGTTCTTCTTACTCCTTGATTGTGTGCTCCAATCTTTGCATCTTCATGGATCAGAACTGCTATAATACTACTTGAAACATAACTAGTCACAATTTGATTAGAATCACTATGATTTTTTATAGAGAATCACAATGTAAAGAATAAAAGAGAAATTTATATTATAACATGATAGAGACAAAGAAGTAGCAACCAATGGTGCAATCAAAATATGCACTTTGATCAGCAGCTCATTCCACCTAACCACCCTCAAGCTTATGTCATCTACATGAAAGGGATCCCAAAGTGACTTTCAATCTCACTCTCATTTACAATCACTATTGTAACGTTCCCACCTATCGGTTGTCCAGGCACGTTTTTAGCAGTCCATCAAGAGATGAATCTAAGCGACGTTGCTCGGCGCTCCCATGGAATGTTACGAGGTTTGTCGCCTAGGGTTTCTTGAGTCCACCTCGCAACGGAACGTTCGTGACCCAATCCACTGGGATCAACCTAAAATTTGGGTCCCTAGTGGTTAAGGCCTCCTAACAGCATTCTAGTGTCGAGTCTTGGATATCCTACTTTATACAGAGATACCCAAGCCAAAGCAAATCCATGCCACACTTGGTTCAAAGAGAATGGGAAACGAGAGGGATGTGTCACTCAACCTCTCTACCTATAGGGCATAGTCCCATTTCGATCGCCTAAAACTGCATGAATTGGGGTTCTAATCTAACAACTTCTAATTGTCAGATGTCACTAAAACCTTGTGAGAAGCCTCCCAATTCTCTAGGACCACCCTCCCGTAGGATGGTGTCATGCCGCTATGTGTGCACCATGTGAAAAAGTCTAGAGTGCGGTTTACTTGTTGATCTAGAGAGCTAATGCCATTTTAGACATTTATGTTAGTGTCTATGGTTCAAAAATATTATATTTCCAGACAATTTTAGCCAATTTTTGATATTTTAGATATTATCTCTTTTAAAGATCCAAGAACTGTAGACAACTTCTAGACTAGGATGACATGTAAAAGAAAGTAGGTAGCTTTCAGCCAATTTTGAGAGGATTTTATGTAAAAAGAGATATTTGGCAAAATCACACAATGTGCCATCGCTATTTTCAGGGAGTGAATAGCACTCTAAAGTGGGAGATGAAGAAGGAGTGATCTGGCAGAAATCTGGTCAAGTATCCTAATAATTTACCCCCCTTTCGAAGCCAATAGAAGCATCAGATTGGCAGTTTGAGAATCATAGAGGAAGGTTTTTTTTTTTGCATGTTTTTATGTATAAGAGATTTGTCTTCTCATAATGTAGAAATAAACTAACAGGCTTCACCTCAGTGAGTATTCTTCTACATCTCCGATTTTTTTATGTGAGTATTATTCTACATCTTCTATTTCTTCAAATCCCTTCTCTTCCGTCCATCTACTCCTCTCCTTGAATCTCCCTTCACCCTATTGTTTCATACTCTGTGGTAGACTTTCGACCCCAAACTCTAGGACAATGGTGAACCTGACGTCAAAGTCTACAGCAAAGGTGTGTAAAGATGGGGAATTTTGCTAGATCAAGTGATGGTGATACTTTACAACAGATGATTGCTTTGTTGTAGTAATAACAACATCAATAGTTCTTGTTACAACAATAAATGCAAACTCGGTAGGAAGCAGAAAGAATTGATTCCTTAGCCATGAATGCATGCTTCATGGGGTACCACAATATGCATGGAGTCAGTATTTCTCTCGTTTGGCCATGCATGCTTTTCATGATCAGATTGATGAGCTACATAGAAGAGATGCTGATTGGGAAGCTTTTAAGAAAGTTTTGAGAGAAGAGTTTTCCTTGGAAGATGCAGGATTGGTAATTAAAAAGACATTTATAGATTGGATTGAAAAGCCCAATAAAGGGTTGGCTGCTATAGCTTTGCTTAGTGAATTTGAAAGTCGGTATGTGTAGTTGGATGCCGATAAGCAGCAATCCTTGGAGAGTCAAAAAATTGATTTGTTTCTAAAGGCTGCAGATCCCAGTCTTGCAAGAGAAGCTAACTGATCGCTTAGAATATGCCTCTTGTGAAACACGGCTGAAATTAGATTGGGCTAATGTAACTGCAGTAGTTCATATGTTGGTAGAAAGAGAGCGAATGAAATTAAGTCGGGGTACAGGCACCACACCTACCAGTGCTCAGAAGGGGGCTAAATTGCAACCAAGGCAACTGTAGCTATGGCAGAACAACCAGCTATAACTGTTGGTCTGACTCTTAAAGGTAATGTTGTGGATGAATTAATCAAAGGCATGTGGGATTTGAGGCTGAATTTGAGAGAAATCTACACAAAGGTTGAAAATTTGGATGTCAAGGTAGAAGAGAAGGATCGTGGGCAACAATCCAAAGACTGTATAAAGAAGGATACAAGAGAAGATGTATTTGGTATGATAGTTTTCAGCATGAAAAGTGAGATTGTATAGCTTACCATGAAGCGGAAGCAAAAAGGTTAGTCTTTTGAAAAGATGGCAAAATAAATGCAACAGAAACTGGTCTTCCAATAGAGCCAAACTTTGGGAATCGTGGCATATGTAGAAGAGGTAACTGGAAGATATGGCTCCAAGGACAGCATTTGTTGCCATAGATGCCGCCACATATGGGTTGAAAGGATTGATGAAGCTCGTAAAGGAGACATGGCTGAAGCAAAATGTCACGTTTAGATGCAAGCATTAGATTGCATGGAAAAGGACAAAATAGCAAAGTATGAATTGGTTAATGCAAGTCAGACAGGATGGAGTGTACTAGTGGATTCATTTTTAGCCTATGCTTATTTGGCTTAGGTTCATAATCAATAAGCTCTTGTGGAATAAAAGAGAAGAAGAGATGAGGACACTCCTAGTCCTTCCTCTTCAGTCCACCTAAATGCATAACATGAAGTAAAATAGAGTAGTAGAAAGAGGCTGAAAAAGCCATATCTGAGCATGTTATGAAGGATGCATCTCAAGAGAAGAAACAAGAAGTAAAGAAAAGGGGCAAGCAACCCGATTACAGGTTACAATCGGATCGTGAGACTGCCACAAACCTTGGGAAGGTCTTGGAAGATCGCATACTTGGCAGTAGAGTGGAATTCACACTTGGAAAAGTTCTTGGAATCACCAAGCATGAATTTCATGATGCAATCATTGATATGATGAAACCAAAAAGACAGTTTGATGGTGAATTTTTGCAAGCATTGATACAGGTTGACAAAGACATAGAGAAACATCTTCAAAAGGAATATGATGATGCATGTCATATTGTTTTGGAACAAGTGGATGCTAAAAATGGGTTAAGTGGGAGTATAGATAGCAAGCTTGTGGCTAAAAATGGTATTATGGGTAGCACAAAGCATAGAGAGAAGGCTATGTATAATAGGGATGTCCATCAGCAAGCACATGAAGAAGAAGATGCTCATTTTATTCCAAGCAGTCATTATTCACGAACGCATTAGGCTCGTGCTACAACAAAGACAATTGTTAAAGTGGGAGAAAGAGAGACACCTTGCATAGCTCTCTTGGATCATGGTTCTGAGATCAATGTTATGGCACACAGTTTTTATGAGAATGGAGGATGGTGGACTGATGTAGATCCGGAATGGCACATGTAGGCAGCAAACAATTCATCAAGGGATCTTTATGCGGCTTGTCCAAATGTACCCGTGACTATTGGAGATGTTAGGGATGAATATCATTTTTTTGTACATGATTCATTTAATTATCCTGTGATTTTGAGACAGCCCTAAATTTGAGAATCAAGGCTGGAAAAAAAAGCCTTGGATGATGGTTCTTTGTATGCTCAGGTTCGAAGTAAAGACGATACAAAGGTGGTACAGTTTCTCACCATTTGTGTGAATAATCCCCACAATCGTGATAGGCTACGGGATAATCCCATGCCACCTAATGCATGAGAGTTTAAGGGCTTTTAGACAACACTGCTATAAGTGGAGGCTATGGCAGTGCCTCTAGGAAGATAATTATGCCTCCAAGAAAGGGGAAAACTATGTTTGTGTCTAGATTGTAGGAATGGACAACATGTAGTCTTGGCAACTTTAAGAACATTTCAGCCATGTGTAGGGATGAAAAGAAATATGTAGGATGGGCTGAAAAAGAGCTAAAGATATATGGTTTGATGACTAAAAATGAAGGTATTTCAAGGCTATTTTTAGGCTGGTTGATGTTGATACAATGGCTGAAATTTTTGCAGCAATTAATGTTGACAAGAGGGCAAAAAAAGAAGTTATGTTTATGTTAAGACTTTAGAGATGTATGAAGTCATTCAAGAGTTTTCTGAGCATGAATGTTATGGGCTGCAAAACACGGCTGAAGCAAGGGTGGATACAAAGTACAAAACAGTTGCAAAGAAGGTTAAGCCTATGGCTTTGCCTTTACCACCTAAAAGTGTGGGTTGGCTAAAAAAGTGACTCAGCAGCCTAGTTTACGAGATCCACATGGAGTAGGACATAAATTTACAGCTGAAACTTTACAAAAGCTAAAATTTGGTTATACAAGCTTTCTTTTGCCTACAGAAAGAGCTTGTTTCTTTTAAATGTTGGCAAGGCATGGGAAAGCCTTTGCATTTCAGCCAGATGAAATTGGATGTGTTGATTCGACCATAGTGGCACCTATGGTGATCTTTACAGCACCTCATGTGCCATAGAATTTAAAGCCTATTCGAGTGCCTCAAGCATATTTGCCTAAGCTTCTAGAGCTTTTAAATGAGAAGATCAGGATGCGGATTTTGGAGCCCTCTTCAGCTCCATATTCAAATCAGTGGTTAACTATTCCAAAGAAGAATGGTTCTTTGAGGTTTATATAAGATTTATAACTAGTTAATAAGGTCACCATAAGGAATTTGGATCAGGCTTGATAGTGGATGAATTTGCAGAAGCATTTGCAAGCAAGGAAATTTACTCTATGGGAGATTTATATTTAGGATATGATCAGTTCTAGCTTGCATTAGAAAGCCGAGATATCACTACCATGAAGACACCACTTGGATTGGTTAGGATGTGTACGCTTCCACAGGGAGCAACCAATTCATTGGCGCATATGATGAATGCTATGAATAAAGTTTTGAGGGAGTATATTCCTCAGTTGACCTTACCCTTTCTTCATGATGTGCCAATAAAAGGGTGTGATATCCATGAGAAGAATGAAGAGCTGAATGAGAAAGGATGTAGAATGTTTTGTGGTTGATCATATTGCTGATTGTGACAAGATTTTAAGCCATCTTTAAGGAGTGCATTTGACTTTGTCAGGAGAAAAATTGGTTTTTGTAGTAGATGAAATATTAGTTGTTCGACACATGTGTGGACCATATGGGAGAAAGCCCTCACCAATAAAGATTTATGCCATAAAGAGGATGCAAGAGACATGTTTGAATGTATCTAAGGTGAGAAGATTTTTGGGTGCATGTGTCTTTAACTTGATATGGATTCTGTATTTTGCTCATGTGATTGAAAGTCTTTATTAGCTCTCTTAAGAAAATGACAAAAGTTTTGGTGGGGAAAAAAGCATACAAAGGTTATTCAGAAGTTAAAGAGCTTATTGGTTTCAACCCTAACACTAAAGAGAGAAAATTATGAGAATGGGTAGCCTATTATTCTCACTGTGGATACAAGCCCAATTGTCATTGGTTGGGCAATGGGTCAGGATTATGCTAATGGGAATAAGTATGCCATTCGGTTTGGAGAAAAGATCCTCAATGAACCAAAATGACGGTATTGTCAAGTCAAAAGAGAGCTTTGGAGTGTAGTTACATCCCTTAAGTGTGATAGGGAGTATTCTATGTGAGCTCATGTAGTGGTAGAGACTGATTGTCTACCTCTATTAGACATGATAGAAAATTGCTCAACTTTTAATATTGCCATTGATCCGGGTTTTTTACAACCCGGATTACTACCACAAAATTTGGCCAAAGCCTCTATCAAGAGCTTACCATATCACTTTGGGTTTACTCTTCAAGCACTAGGTATGCTACATTGTTTCTCGATTATGATAACTCTAGCAAATGGGGGGAACAAGTTCTTAGGAGGCATGTCAATGTAAAGAGTAAAAGGGATGGTTATCTTAGTGAAGATGAAAATGGATTATACCTAGGAGTTGAGTGAGTGCATAGATTTTTCAAAGGACTAGCCTCCAACTACACATGGGCTCCGTCTACATCACTAAGATTTGGAATCTATCACCATCATTAGAGGACACCTCACCCTAGCACACAAGTCAATATCCACATCATGGTGTCATTTGGATCTTACATAAAAGCTTACAAGCATGGACCCCTTCTGTCACATGCTTATATGTATTTATATATATATGGGGGACTAAAGTCAAAGCAGCTTTTGGAAGCCATTTTTTATAATCTCAATAAACCCCAAGAAAAAGAAAATTTCAAGAAAATTCTCGCGCTACCCGATCGATTTCGACCTGGTCTACAAAGTTGCAGAAGAAACTTTTTTCAGATTCTTCACGGATTTGAAGTTACGAAGGCGCAGACTGCTGGCTATATGCAATTTGCTTCTCTCTTTCACCACACCAACTTTCCACTCTATCCTTCTTGTAAATATATTATAATAATGTGCTTTGGGCACCCACCTCTTATAATCTAGCTCCATTTCTCTATTTTGTCTACCACCACCCTTGGCTTCTTGCATGATGACCAAGGTGGGGACTTGTCGCATCCACTATTCTCCATATTTTCAAAGATGCCATACATCATCTAGGATTATGTTAATCAAGAAGATTAGCTTAATCTAATCCCTCATGGAGGCTATATAAAGAGCCCATGGAGAATGAAGAGGGGGAGGGAGGACAATGACAAGCCCATGAGAGCACTCTAGAATACCCTCATCTCTTTGAGGTAAGCTATGAGTAAGTTCTTTTATTATGTAGTATAATGGCAAGCTTCCTCTACCTCTTCTCCTATTATCTCCCTCTCTTCTCATCTTCTCATTCCATGTAGCATAATGGCAAGATTCCTCTACCTCTTGTCTTCCTCTCCTCTCATATTCTAATATGGTGTCTAGTACATATATTCTCTCTTGTAAATTTGTGTCTTGGTTCTCTTGATTCTCTTTGAGAAAAGGGATGTCCTAGCCCATCCTCCCTTTGGCTAGGTGGTGCCCCTCTTTAGTTCTCTTAGTGAGGATTGGAGGTTGGATGGGTAAGAGGCAACCCTTTCATCATTTCAGCCCTCATTTTTTGTGCCCCCGCTGAGGACATTCTCAACCACAATTCTCTACCTCCTTATGTGGGACAATACAACACATGGTGGTGCATCCTCTACAACAAGTGCCCCAAGTGGCTCTTCTCCAATGCCTTCACCAAATTTTTTCGAAGCTGGTCGAATTCCACGACTCCCACAATGGTCTCCCAAGAAAGCCCAAGAAAGAAAGTATACCTATCGGATGACGGCACATATGCGGGTAAAAGGTGTTCACCTTAGAAATTCCATTCTCTCACAACTGAAAAAATCATGTTGCCATCAATTGCTAGGTTCTCATAATTGTGGTGAGTGTTTTGCAAACAAATTAAAGGCCCTTCCGAGAGGTCCTCGTCTCCAAATCATCAAATCCTTCTCTCTCTGGCCTAATCCACATCAAAGGAGGACAACTATGCATGAACGGTGTGAAGTTTTGTAGAAGTGCAAAGTATGGAGACTACCTTCAACTGTTGTTAGCTTGAAGGTTGGGTGTGGTTGAAAAGGTGGCTATCACACCTTATGAAATTTATGTCACCGAGGATGGACACACTATGGCAAGAACAATCAATGGTGAGCAAATTCTTTGTATAGCAAAGTTGGTGGGTTCCAGAAAGATACACTCTGGGAAAAATCCTTTATAATTCAAGAAAGTGCATTCTCTCTACTCCCTTAAGTAGTCTCCACTCATGAATAATAATAATGGCCCAAATTTCTACACCTTCCACTCTGTACAAAACATCCGAGTTAATGTATGCATCAGTAGGAAGATTTTCTTCCAGCAACGCCTTGTCATGTACTTTGGGGCTGAAAGATTAAGGGAGATTCTTGTATCACCAAAACCTATAATCTTCCCAATGCTAGACTACAATGCATCCTTCAATGTACATGTCTTTATCTTATTATAATAGTTTCTCATAAATCACCACGAGTTGTATGGACCTATCCGTCCACTTGCTATGCAAACTGTGCATATTATAGCCAGCACAAAGCTTAGATTCCAAGCATTCCTTTGATGTCCACCACATCATATGTGGGGGAGATATGGTGTGATAGATAGCAAAGGAAAAGAAAAAGTCATTCAAGATGCATCTGGTGGGATGACGCCTGGCAAGATGACTTCAAGCTATGACTCAGCTAACAGTCTAGATAGTGAGCTTGGTATTGTGACAATGTATACGCCTGGTACTAGGCAGAACACGTACATTCCGCCTCATGAGAGAGGGGAATCGAGTAGTGCACCATAACTTAGACGATCGCAGAGAGTCAGGTACCCTGTGGATAGGCTGACTTATAGTGGTTACTCTGCAAAGCATTTTTCTTATATGACAAAGGTAACAGAGGTCAAGGAGCCTCCTTCATTTGCTAAAGCAGTGATGGATAAAAATTGGTAAACAGCTATGGATGAGGAGATAGATGCCTTTGCTTGAAAATAGTACTTGGGATCTTGTGCCACTACCAGAAGGAAAGAAGACCATTGGCTGCAAATGGGTCTACAAGACTAAATGCAAGTCGGATGGTAGTGTTGAAAGGTACAAAGCCAAGCTCATTACTAAGGGGTATGCTCAACAGTACAGATTTGATTATGAGGAAACATTCGGTCATGTTGCCAAATGGTAACCATACACACAATGATTGCATTGGCTGCTACTACAAGGAGGAAATTGCAACAGATGGACGTTAAGAATGCCTTTCTTAACAGTGACTTGGCACAGGATGTCTACATGGATCAGCCCAAAGGGTATGTTCACCCTGATTTTCAGCATTATGTGTGCAAGCTAAAAAAAGCATTGTATGGGCTGAAGCAAGCTCCGAGAGCCTAGCATGCAAGGATCAGTAGTTACTTGCAAAGTTTGGGATTTAGTGTTGGGAGGGATGATCACAGTCTATTTATAAAAAGGATCTGGTAGTGCTGGTCATATATGTTGGTGATTTGATAATTACTGGGGATGATGATTTGGGCATACAGCATGTTACAGAAATGCTGAAATCAGAATTTGACATGAAAGACTTAGGTGATTTGAAGTATTTCTTGGGCATTGAGATAGTCAAAGCTGAAAATGATTTATGGCTGACGCAGAAGCACTATGCTATGGAAATGCTAAAGAAGTATGGCATGCCTGAATGCAAACCATTGGATACACCTCTTGAGTAGAATGTCAAGCTAGACATGAGCACTGGAGCTAAAATTGAGGATGTGACTATGTATAGGGATGGTCAGAAGTCTAATCTTCTTGACCATCACTAGGCCTAACTTGAGCTATGTTGTAGGGCTCATAAGTCAGTTCATGCCGAGCCCAAAAAGCCGCATTTGGATGTTGTTATACGTATTTATTTTATGAGATATGTTAAATCCACTATAGATTATGGGCTATTTTATGTAAGCGATAAGCCCTTGAAACTGGTTGGATACACAGATGCAGATTGGGCAAGATGCTCATATGACCATAGATCTACAAGTGGCTATGCTTTTGGCTTGGGAAGTGGAATGATCAGATGGGGTAGCAAGAAGCAACCTACAGTTACTTTGTCGAGTACTAAGGCTGAGTAGGTGCTGCATTGGCAGCATGTGAGATTGCATGGCTACTCAAGCTTATGGCTGATTTGGACATACAAGAGAATGCTCCAATGACTTTGCTATGTGACAATCTTAGTAGTGTACTCTTAGCTATGAATCCAGTATACCATTCCAAGACTAAACACGTTGAGGTACACTACCACTTCATCAGAGAGATGGTTCTTGCAGGGAGAGTTGATCTCATGCATGTGAATACTGATGAACAGGTTGCGGATATCTTTACCAAGTCTTTGGGTAAAGTTAAGTTTAGTGTTTTCAGACAACTACTTGGTGTACAGATGATGGTATATAGATTATGTCTTGAGCTTGAGGGGGAGTGTTAGACTTCAAGCTCGACTTTCCTATCTTTGGTATGACTATATCCAACATTTAGCATGTCCAGCTGTACACATCCTAACATTGAATAAGTCAGTGTTAAGCTTAGCTATCTTTGGTGTGAACGGTCCAGTTATGACCTTAGGTTGTAAGTACTTGTTTTAGTTATGAGTCATGGATAGAAATAAAAGATGGGAGCTCTTGGCGTTGTATTGTTGGCTCCAACTCCTCTCTCACTCTCAACAAGAACAATAAGGCATTCATTCCTAATATCATCTTTTAGAAAACATCCCTTTATGCCCATGGCCACTTGCCATCACAAACCCCTACCATGAATTTACCATCCATCACAAGCACTTGGAATAATCATCCAAATGACAATCCAACAAATCAGTTGAATGTAAAAGCAATCAAGATGTTGTTTGATCAACCAACAAAACCAATTGTATTTTTCCAAAAAATGCAAGAGTAGACTCAATAACATTTCCATCCGCAGATTTGCTCTCCCCCTTGGGATCTAAGAGCAATACTATGCAAAATTCTACTTAACACTCCCTTCCTTTGGATAAGGCATATGCTAAGGTCTCATACTACTATACAATATGTAAGTTCTATTCATCACTTACGTTGATTAACAACCCAACCTTCTTCCGATAACTACAAGAGAATTGATCCTTTCTTTGACTTAGGGTTTCCTAATCCTTGAGCTCTCCACCTTTGAGGCCAAGGAATCTTAGCGTTAATCCTTATGATTCATTGTTTGTACTAACTATGCACATCTTCAAGATCCCAATATACCAAACATGGACAATCAGTTCATGATGTTAGTAAGATCTTGGGCAATGACCTAGAGTTTCTTAAAACGAATTTCCTTTAAATTGGGTTGTTTACCATGCAATCCACCAACCATGGAAGCTGCAACATATACCTTCAATGTAGCTTGAGGCCGAAGCTATGGAGGTTGGAAGAGAAAGAGTGAGTTCATGGAGTCACTGACATTACTGACTGATACACAAGTGAATTAGGTTCCAAGATGGAAGCTTGGACTCATAAACACAATCTTGTGTATAGACTGACAATGACATAGACTTTACTGAAGGACAAAAGTACTATGACATTGCATTAGAAAAGAGAGCAAGTACAATGCTTTATAGAAAACTGGATGATAGCACTTCTCCTATTGTGCATATGGGATTCTAGTCTTGAGACCTTACTACTCCTTCCAAAGAGACTGAAGTAGGTGTGATTGCAAACATCTCAACAGTATCTACTAATTTGCAAGAAGAGGGAGTGGACAATACTCTGGAACCTTATATGCTTTTCATGTTATGTATGATTTTGTGGCGTAGCACCAAGATGCAATTTACTTCTCTTGATACATGCACCTTGAAGACTCAGCCTTGTGATTATTTGAGATGAAGTTTATCCCTTTCAATGATTTTATGTAAAAGGATTTGTGCATACCTCAATGTGCCATATGCATATATCTATTCAAGGTCATTTATGGTTATGGAGAACCTCACACGAAAAGAATTATCCTACGATCCCCTACAAGCTCATTAACCATTGAAAAATAAATTCAAGCTACTCATTTAAATGAATTCATGCGCAAGTCGAAGTGATATAATCTATGTCTTAATGAATAGAGGAGATGGCAGTTAGTACCTAGGTATTTGGAGATGAATTATCCATACCCAACATTGTATTCATATTAACTACAATGCCTTAGCCCATGGATTTATTGTCGCATGCAGGATTACCGTTAGTGCGTGCCTTCAGCTTATGAATCTCTCTCTCTTGTCAGAGAGATAGCTTGCAGGGGCGACTCTCTTCTATCATGATGGGGGGAGGGAATAAGCTCACGGAGAAGAGGAAAAAGGGCAATTGCGTGTGATCACCCTCTAAGGAGGGGAAGAGAATAAACCTTCTAGAACTCTCTCTCTCTCTCTCTCTCTCTCTCTCTCTCTCTCTCTCTCTCTCTCTCTCTCTCTCTCTCTCTCTCTCTCTCTCTCTCTCTCTCTCTCTCTCTCTCTCTCTCTCTCTCTCTCTCTCTCTCTCTCTCTCTCTCTCTCTCTCTCTCATTATTAGTGTAATGTCTCCTTTCCTTGCAATGGGGAAGAGGAAGAAGTGCTGAATCGTAGCCCTGGGGGGGTGTGATGGGCATGGTATGGAGTGGCCCCCCCCCTCTCTCTCTCTCTCTCTCTCTCTCTCTCTCTCTCTCTCTCTCTCTCTCTCTCTCTCTCTCTCTCTCTCTCTCTCTCTCTCTCTCTCTCTCTCTCTCTCTCTCTCTCTCTCTCTCTCTCTCTCTCTCTCTCTCTCTCTCTCTCTCTCTCTCTCTCTCTCTCTCTCTCTCTCTCTCATTATTAGTGTAATGTCTCCTTTCCTTGCAATGGGGAGAGGAAGAAGTGCTGAATCGTAGCCCTGGGGGGGTGTGATGGGCATGGTATGGAGTGGCCCCTCTCTCTCTCTCTCTCTCTCTCTCTCTCTCTCTCTCTCTCTCTCTCTCTCTCTCTCTCTCCGCCATGTTTTCTTCATGGTCGCCATGCCACTGGCCACTTGGCAATCATGGGGAAATGGTCTAGAGAGGGGAGAAGGGATTGATGCCTTCACGGCTTTTCCTCCCTATCCACTTGTTGTTTCCCATCTACTCTCTCTCTCTTTCTCTCTGTCACGACAGGGAGAGAGAGAGAGAGGGAAAAATTTTCGAACTCGTTAACATCAAATTTTATCCCCACCTTGACCTAAAATGCTAGGGTGCGTATGCGGGGAAGATGAAGACATAATTTCTCTTAAGTGCGGGGACAATATACCTTTTAGTTTGTTTGAGTCCAATTCCAAACTAAAAAATATGTATGGAATCATCGTGTGGTGACAATTAATGTTTAATGTCGAAGACATTACAACTATCTTAATTTTTTGGAAGAAGATGAAGAATAAGAATGGCTTTTATTAATTTTCTAGACGTAAAAGACTACATGCATCTAGAAGAGGCTTTTTCACTAACAATCCATTTTTTTAGAAAAGCGTATACCAAATTTGACATGATCTTTTCAAATCAACACTCCATGCAAACCTATCAAAAATAGAAATAAAGAAAAATAATATGATTAGTTTTTAAAAGAATTTAAGTATTGAAAAAAATATTTTTTATTTTATGAGGCTCATATCTCTAAAATGATAAGGAATTTGACCAAGCTTGTGAGATGACAAAATGTTTTTCTTCGTGCCCTCTTCAAACTCCCTGAGATGAACTTTGGCCAACTTTTTATGTGTTTGATTACAAATCAAGCTTCAAGACAATACATATCCTTGTGTTAGTTAGAAACATTTCAATAAAAAATTTACCATCACTAAAATTTGTCAATACACTCAAAATATCCTAAACCCCATTTCCAAACATTATTTATATGTATGCCACAAAAAAGTTCGCTATGTCTTTATTAGGGCATATCATATTAGTAGACATTTTCTTAGTGCTAACATCAATAGCTAGCTTATCTACATTATCTACAACAACATATATAGCACCCTATGTTAATTCTACATTAGTCTCACTACATTTGTGTCCTAAGAAAAAACCAACATATTTGCCATTTAGAAGCATCCTTAGTCAAGGTCTTTGCATCTTCATAGCCCTCTAGCAATATATCTACATCTATAAACTATAGTCAATAGATTTGTATATGTAGCATCAACCTACATATCAAACAACACAGAAGATTGACACGTCAAAATCTCTGCATCATCAATACTCTCTAGCGCTACATCTGTATCTACAATATTTTGCATCTCCTTTGAATCTGCTGAAGGAAACCTAGATAATCTAGTAGACAAGTCACAATTTGACATATGAAAAGTGTATCTATAAGCACACTTAATTTCTTCTTAGGCTTTAAGATCATGCTTGTAATCTTTCCATGTTATTCCATACATCTGTTGTATCTCTTGAACTTGTGCCTTGATCCTGCTCTTAGCATTGTACTTTGAATGTCCAATCTTGTAATCTTCTAGGATAACATACAATTTCATTATTTTATCAAAAAATTTGAGATGGTTGGATATAACCCACTCATTAAATAGACCCACTTTCCCTATAATCACATGAAGTGCTTCCATTATCAAATCCTGCTTGGTGTGATAACCACATTTGTACTCTCTCCAAAAATATTTGAGCATTGGTTTCATGCAATCCATATCCAAATCTTTATCCTTAACTATCTATATACACTCGTCCAATATCTGCATCTACTCCCTCTGAAGATCCTTGTTAAAGTCCATGTCAGCTTCATGATTATTTTGGTCTCCCATCCTATAATCCTAACATGGCTTTTCACGTTGGATTCACCAGAATATCAAAAAGATTTACTTATAGACCAAAAACATGCAAGGTCTTTGTGAAGTGATTTAGGAAAGAGGAGAATAGATATACTTAAGATCTGCAAACACTAATGAAACCACTTATATTTGTTTCTACTTTAAACTACATCTGTCATCATGTAGCTCAAATCGTGTCCCAAGAAGAAACCCTATATATATTATGAGCATCTACTCATTACCATGATAATCTTCACAAGCATTACTATTCTCTTCATCTTTCCTTCTTTACCATACAAATCACAATAACTTCTTGCTTGATTCAAGTTTACATAGAAGAAGTTGACTCCACATAAATCCACTCACTGGATGGAGACTCCTTAGGCATCATTATGCTTTTGAGTAATACATTCTAGTGTACCCATCACAAGATACTCATGTACTGAAAATTGAAGGCGTCAACAACATTCAAGATATGTGTTGTCATGTATATCCATCCATGGGAAGGGGTAAGAACATGGGATACACATATCTTCTATACTACTTGTGACATTCATGGATCTTACATAAGGGGTAAGAACATAGGATAAACATATCTTCTACACTAGTTCTGACATTCATGGATCTTACATAAGGCGTAAGAACATAGGATACACATATCTTCTATACTAGTTGTGACCTTCTTTGCCCAATGCAACTAGTTAGAGTTTTCCATATGAAAAGTGTGCTAGCCACCTTAGTCATGAAAACCATTGCAAAAAAATCTAAGGAAAGGTATCATGATTAACCTTGCAAATACATGCTTCTTTCTTGCTAACTCGACAATGACTTGATGAAAACCTCAGCTTAACACCATATTAGAGAATTTGGAAATCTCTTGAGCCCCACTTTCAAATAAGGGGTAAAGATTTGGCCATGTGGCTAAATCTTAACCCATGCTTCAAACCAAGACTTTGAAAGACAACCTATATAGTAATTAGGGTAGACTCCACTTTCAAGTAAGGGGACAAGATTTGATTATTTTCCCAAATGTTAACTATATTGGGAAATGACCACCATAGTCAAATCCTTCCTCAGCTATAGTAGAAACATTGCCAAAAGCTTGAGGCAACCTTTATAATGATCACATCAAGTTCAATATTTATCATTGATTGAAAAGTATTGGTCTTCTCTCTACATCCAATCAATGCATCCTCAAACCGCTCTCAATCTTTACTCCAATGAGGACTCCCTAATTGTCATGAAGATGGCCTACACAATAAGCCACAATAGTTTGAAAATCCTCAAGATGATTCTCTACAATTGGCACCTAGATCCCCTCATAATCTTAACCATCTGCTTTTAACTTTGTTTCACTAGTTGCTCCTACAAAATACATGGGAAATCCAACACAATGATTTGCTCCGCCAAATCTACACTTTAGTTAAACTCAAGTAGCATCCTTCCATAAAGCCTCCCACAAGCTTTGCCAACCTCATCTCACTATCATCATGTAGACCATCCAAGCTTCAAAATCACTGTGTTGCCTCTTTGCAATGAACACAGTCGAAAAACTCTTCCAAACCCCCTGACTCCTTCTACATAAAACATCAAACAACCCCCATCTGCAAGAACACTACCCTCCATAATTTCACATTATTGTCTCCTCCCTAACACACAAAAAATCGACCAAATCACAAGCCCTCTCAGGTTTCATAGCAAATCAGAATGGATGGACCATTATCGTACCCAGCATGATAACACCTTAAACAATGCAGAGATAATAGAATAATACCATGTTGTTGGTTGCATGCTCCACTCCTTCCTTCCCTACATAACCTTGGAGATTCTGCCCTCTTTAATCATGTAGAACCAACGTCCTTTCCCATACACATTGCTGAAAGCAACATGTCAATCTTCATTCCATCAAAACATGTCCCCCACCCCCCATCATCACCCAACTGTTCCCTCCCACATTGATGGCCACCATTTTCCCATCGGAGTATCACTCCTCAAATGACACAAAAAAGATCCCCTATTATGGGAAAACCCTTCCATCATTAGCATATGTCTCCTTTTGAACAGTAGTAACACTCTGTATTTTTAATAAGGCTTCATAGCCTTAGCCATTCATTACATACACAACATACCTTGAATATATATTCCTTATCCCTTCTTTCCCAACTCTTTAGAGAATGCTATCAATAGGATCTTCATGTGAAATTTTCAATGTGGCACCTTACTCAGTGCAATCCAAGTCTAGGTAGACATCCACAATACCAATGTTGAATACACTAGGTTCATCATGAAATCCTTTGCAATGAACTCAATATTATGTGGTCGCTTCAAATCCAAGCATCTTTAATACCCACAAGCAATGTACTCAAATTCTTAAGATGCTTTGAATCACAAGGCTATTAAGAACATGCAGTCCTGAGGCATACATGTATTGGTGGATGATTATCCATATGACAATGTGCACTTTGAGCTTTGTTTCCTCATACAAGACATTGATGTCATGAATAGTGTCCTACATTCTGATAATCTGATTACTATTTTGAGTTATAATTTCATTCAGTTGCTTCACTTGTCCAATTAGCTGTTGTATTTGAAGTTGATGTGTAGTAATGACATTATGAAAATTTTTAATTTTTTCTTGGTAGGTTGTGAATACTTTTAATGCCTATTCATTGAGCTTCATAATTAACTAAACAATCCATTTTCACCCTCACATACATATTTTAGTGAAGGTTTATTGATTACTAGATTGATTGGGTAGACTCCCCCCCATCAACCCACAAGTCCAGTCCAAGTGCTTCAATCCCATCTACATGTATCTTTGTCGAACTTGAGGATTAACATTGGTATGCTCTGTCCTTTTGAATATTGGGGCATGTTCAAGCTCTATCTAAACATGAAGCTTCTTTTTGCCTATATTCATTCTACTTATTGATTATGGTCTAGTTAAAGATATATGAATTAATAATACAAGTTAGCTCAATGTATGTTGAGTGTGTTAAGATACTCTACATAGACACACATAGATGTTATTAATGAAAATAAGGGGCTTGATATATATGGAGATAGACTAGAGAAGCATAGACAAACAAACTAAGATGTTAATGGTATTAGGGTGCTTGATTCTATGGAGGTAGATTGGAGAGGCACACATACATAGACAGAGATATTAATGAAAATAGGTAATTATGTATTTGAGGACATAGGCTCGAGAGATATAGATAGACACATAGAGATATCAAAGGCTAGTAGGTAGCTTATTGTGAAGATAGGATGGATAGTTAAAATGAAATGTCAATGGAAATAGAATAGTTGAGTGTGAATATAGAGTGCACAAAGAAATGAAATATATATCCAGCATATGTACACGATGCCTTCTTAAATGAAACATTAGAAGAAGAGGTGTGCATCACTATAGATACATTGCATATAGTGAGTATTTATGATTGATTGTGTACAAAAAAGATCAAAGTGTCTCACTATGTCAAGGTAGGTTGCATAGATATAGAGAAGTAGTCACAGTAAAGCTGTGGCAGAGTAGGGAAATGGAGAAAAATAGCTTAGAGAGAAGAGATGTCTAAGATTTTTTGGATTTTAAAAAAATTCAAATCTACCCCAAGAACATTTCTAATTAATAATGAGAAAATTGACATGAATGCTTGATATCTAACCAAAAGTCATAATGTAAAGAATCCCTAATAAATATTAAAATGAACTCTTAAAAACAAAGCTCTACACTTACATAATGAACTTATTTTTTGTATAAAATTTTATTGAAAATATTATTCAATGAGGAGAGAGAAGAAATCTAAGAAAATCCCTCATAGATAATATAAAAAAGGGTAAAACAAGATTACAAAAGTGAAGAGGAAAGAGGATTAGTTATTCTTCTTTGTACTTTTCCTTATTTTAAGGAGGAGAGAGGAGGATAAAAAGGCCCATTTTTTAGTTTATTTTTATCCTAATGAAAATCCTTTAGTGGAGATAACAACCCATGTTGGGAGTCAGTAATGAAAAATAATAAGAACCTTGATTGGTGCGCAAATCGGACGCTGTATGCTCGCGTAGTGAATGCCGGAAGGTCCCCAAGAACAATGAACTCTACTTTTTGCACAAGTTACAAGGTAAAAAGCATGAACGACAAGAGCAAGAGACCAATTGGGTGCAATCTTCCCCCATGCCTTGTGTGAGCGCTCCACAAAGCATGTATTTTTTGTATATTTCATCTTCATGCTCAATAATAGCCCAATTTACAAAAATATAACAAGCTTTTAGTTTTTGAGTTTGCTTTAACACAAAAATAGGAATAAAGCTAATGGACGGTGCCCAAAGAGTCTGGCACGCCCAATACAATGTCCAAATAGAAATAACATAACCTTGCGCCCATGCGCATATAAAATAATAATAAATAATCGATGCCTCAATAAATAGGCATGACAAAATATAGGTGTGGTGCCTATCAAAATATAATCCATAAATCGAATACTCGCTATCCTCCAATGCTTTCCTCCGCCACTGCTGCTATCTCTACACATCAACTGAAGTATTCATAATCATTAGTAAAATAATACAATTAAACCGACAAAAGTGAATACCTAGCAGTCTTCAGCTACATAAATAAATCAACTGGTTAGAAATAAATCCTAACCTTAATTTATTACGAGTGCGCACTCTAAACTCATAAACGTTTATTAATTTAATATACATTTTGCGGAATCACCCACTATGGAATCACCCATGTACACACTAAATTAATGAAACGCCCGAAAAGGACAGGCGTCCCCATCAACTTCTCGCACAAAGAATCCACTTTGTGTATGAGCCCCGGTCATCAAAGTTTACAGAATCCACCGTAAAACCTCACGGAATCCACCGTGGCACGGAATCGACCGTAGAATATGCCTCCTGGCATCATACCCCCGGGGTGGGATAGCAATTGACCTCAATTGCTATTAGCTCAATGTGGAGCTAACAGAGTGGGGAAAGCATTTAAGTCTCTAGCGTGCATCCATTGTGCTTCCTCTACAGGATGGTTCTTAAATTTAACTAGATATCTAGAATACCTTCGGCCAGTTCTAGTGGTCATAAAGTCAGTGTCTATAATAGCTTCTGGTTCAAGTATTTCAGTCTCTTCCTCTAATAAAGGTGGGTTTTCATAAACAGGGTGTACAGGTAATTGGCCTCTAAATGGTCTCAATAAACTAATGTGAAATGTGTTGTGAATTTTCCAATGAGGTGGTAATTCTAACTTGAATGCATTATCATTAATTTTATGAATGATCCTAAATGGTCCATAGAATCTGGGGGCTAATTTGACAACTGGGTGTCTATCTACACTTTGTAATCTACGTTTTTCTATTCTCAGCCAAATATAATCATCAACTTTGAAATTCATTGCTTGTCTTTTCTTGTTGGCTTGTTTGGTATATGATTGCTGGGCTTTAGCAATCATATCTTTAACCTCATCAAAAGTACTATTATGCATACTAGCAATATCATCAGCACTTTAAATTCTATTTGACAAAGATGCAACAGGTGTAGATAATCTATATCCATAAATCACTTCAAACGGTGCTTTCTTTGTAGATGTGTGTGGTGTATTGTTATATGCAAACTGTAATAAATGCAAATGTGTGTCCCATGTTTGTGGTTTAGAGATAGTATATGCACATAAAAGATCTAGAATTGTGTTGTTAGTGGCTTCTGTTTGTCCATTAGTTTCTGGATGAAATGCAGATGAGAAATCAATCTTTGTGCCTAGGTTAGCAAACAGAGTAATTCAAAAGTTGTTACAAAATCTAGAATCACGATCTGAAATAATAACTTTTGGCAATCCATGGTTAGTAAAAACAGTTTTCAAAAACAATTGTGCTGCTTGTGATGCTGTTAAAGTTTTCTTACATGGAATAAAATATGCTTGTTTACTAAATCTATCTACAACTGTCCAAATCATATCATGGTTAGATTTAGTATTTGGTAAACCAGTAATGAAATCCATAGAAATTTGTTCCCAAGGTTTAGATGGAATAGACAAAGGCATAAGTAATCCATCCTGTTTACCATGATGTCTCTTAACTCTTTGACAAATCAAACATTCAGAAACAAAGTTAGATACATCAGCATCCATATGCGGCCAATAAAAATCTTCAGTTAATATACGTAAGGTAGATATGATACCTCTATGACCTTGATATGGGGGACAATGAATTTCATTCAAAACAAAAGATCAGAATGGAATTGTAACACAGAATCTCTTTTCATAAAACATAAATCCATCATTATATGACAATGAATCAATAGGAATCCAATTATTTTGAACTAATTTATTCCAATCAGCATGAAAAGTAATATCCTGATGATATGTATCTTTCATAGCAATTAAAGAATCAAAAGATATAACATAAATATTATGAATGGCAGGTCTTCTACTCAATGCATCAGCCACTATATTTTCTTTTCCGGGTTGGTATTGAATGATAGGATAAAAACTTTGAATAAAGGAGGCCCATTTGATATGTCGGTCAGAGATTTGAGGTTGGCTAAGTAAATGTCTAATACTTTGCTAATCGGTCTTAATCATAAATTCTGAACCCATTAAGTAGTGTTTCCACTGTCTTAATGCTTGTACAACTGCTAATAGTTCTTTGTCATATGTGGAATATTTCAGCTCAGAGGGTTTCAGCTTACAACTAGAATAGGCTATAGGATGATTGTCTTGCATAAGTACAGCTCCTATTCCTGATCAACTAGCATCGGTCACTACTAGAAAGAATGGTCTATTAAAGTCAGGCAACTATAGGACAGGGGCATGGGTTAATGCATGTTTCAGTAAGTCAAAGGATTTATGTTGATTTTCGGACCAATGATAAACAATTCCTTTCTTCAGAAGTTTGGTTAATGGTAATGCAAGTAATGAAAAATTACGTAAAAACTTCCTATAGAAACTAGCAAGACCAAGGAATGAGCGTAACTCATGCACGTTTTTAGGTACAAGCCAATTCAATATTGCATCAATTTTCTTAGGGTCAACTTTAATTCCATCAGATGATACAATATGACCTAAATACTCAATTTCTGTTTTAAAGAATTCACTCTTTTCAGGATTTGCATACAATTGATTTTCTTTCAATAACTGAAAAACCAATGACAAATGCTCATAATGTTCTTTCTCATTTTGACTAAACACCAAAATATCATCAAAAAAGACAATTACACAATACTAATATTTCAGAAATATACGGTTCATCATTCTACTAAACGTAGCAGGTGCATTAGTCAATCCAAATGGCATCACTAAAAATTCGTAATGACCAAACTGTGTCCTAAATGCAGTCTTGAATATGTCAGACTTATCTAGTCTCACCTGATGATAACCAGACTTAAGGTCTATTTTACTAAATATAGCAGATCCTTCCAGTTTGTCCATAAGGTCATCAACTCTAGGAATAGGATACCTATTCTTTACAGTGATTTTATTTAAAGCTCGATAGTCAATGCACATACGATAGGTATTATTCTTTTTCTTGACTAACAGAACAGGTGCACCGAATGGAGAACTGCTAGGTCGAGTCAATCCTCTATTTAGTAATTCCTCAACTTGACTCTGGATTTCTTTTTGCTCTATCTGGTTATGTCTATATGGTGCTTTGCAAGGTGGTTGTGTGCCAGGGATCAAATCTATCTTATGGTCTTCTGGACGTGAAGGAGGTAAACCAGGTGGTAGGTCTTCTGCAAAATAGTCCTTAAAATATGCAAGAAATTCTTTATGCCTAGGGTGCATATTATTATCTTTTACTTGCAGTTCATTCACCCAAATGAGATAGGATTTACTACTCTTGCGTATTGCACGTTTAGCTTGAGTATGCGAAAGCAGTGGAAAGACATTAGATGCATGCATACCATATAATGTAATAGATTTTCCTTGAAAATTAATATTCATTGAATGTGTGGAATAGTCTATATCTGGGTTATGCTGGTGACGCCAAGGCATACCTAAAATAATGTCACTCGACTGTAATGGAACAACTAGAAAATTTCTTCTTTCAGTGTATTGACCAATTTGAATCTCTAAGTCTTGCACTTCTTGTGTACCATTATACCTAGTGCCTAAGAATGCAGCTTTGATGCGATAATGCGTAGGTACAATCTGTTACTTCAATTCTTTTACTAATTTTGCTGAAATAAAATCATGAGTACTGCCATCATCATGCAAAATAGTCTTTTTCTTTCCATGCACCAAACATTTCATAGTCAATAAAGAATGTGGAGTAGGCATACCTGGTAAAGTATCGGAAGTAGTAGTAGTGTCGTCCTCATCTTCAGTGAAGTCAGGCATATCTTCATGTTCGTCTTCGTCCATTGCTCCAAGGTAGTTGACATGGGCAAGTGGCTTCTTTGAATGACAATTTGCTGCTAGATGTCCAGGCTGGTGGCATTTATAGCATACTATTGGCTTGGCTTTGGTTACATTGTTTGCAATGGCGGGCAGTCTAGGTACATTAGGATTTGGCTGTGGAATAGGCTTAGGGTTTTGATTGACATTGGATGGTAATGCAGGTGGTTTTGCCCAATTTTTGCGGAAAGATGATGAAGAGAAACGACCTGGATTAAATCTTCTAAAATTGGAATTGAATTGTTTAGATCCATAGTTACCATTAGCTTGGAATTGCGGTGGACGTCTGTCTCTACCTCGTAGCTTATCTTCAGTTTCGTGAGCTAGTGAAATGGCGTCTTCAAGGGTAGCACGCTTGAACATGTTAACTTCAGCGTAGTAATGCCCAAGGAGTCCAGACATATATTTGCGCTTGTGTGTCGCTTTAGGTACGTCTTCAAGCATGCGTAACTGGAGTAATGCATTCCAAAAATGCTCTGTATAATTGAGGTATAGGCTCACGATCCCGTTGCTGGAGAAGATCCCATTGCTTAATAGCTTTCTCATAAAATTGTGGTGGAAGGAAATTCTGCATGAACTTCTTCTTGAAATTCTCCCAAGTATCAGGACATTCTATGCTCTTGCGTACTACAGTCCGCCAAAGAGATGCTCTGTCTACTAAATGATTAGTAACACACTTGATTTTATCTTTTTCTGCATAGGTTTCTTCATGGAAATAGTCGTCAAACTGACTAATGAATGCTAGAACAGTTTTTCCTTCTCGTATGCCATTGAAAGTACGGAATTTGAAACTTCTTTTACTTATCTTTGATTCCTTGCGGATGGTTTGAGCTTTAAGAGTTGCGTCGATGGTACGTCGAATAAGATCTTCAGCTTGAGGTTCTTCTCTGTCGGTAGACGCTCTTTGTAAATTTGCCAGTTGGAAATCAACCAACTTAGTTGATATTGCAATGCAGAGATCGAGATAGTTGAAGGGTTGCCAACACATTGGAAAGTTCGTGAACGAGACGGCGACGAGTTGGTAGGTATTACACGACTGATAGTGCATATGACACCCTGGTGTAAGACAGATGAGAGACACATAACTTGACACGTGCCAAAATAGCCATGTGCTGCACGAGTAGAGTATTGACTGGCAGCCAAAGCGATGATTAGTTGCTAAGATTGAATGCTAGAAATCAGGACTTAGTCCAGGAGTATTGACGGCGACGAATGATCGACAAACTATACCTTCTTATGCAAAATGATATGTAGGTCGATAGAGGCACGTTGATGGTACAGACTTCAGCAAATAATCATCATGTCAACAATACGAGGTCAGACCAATGATAAAACATCAGCACAAATTGCGAGACTTCTCGAATCAAAATAGTTAAGACGTTAGATGGACTTTTATTCTTTCAAAAGCTCCAACTTGCTTCGGTGAAAATCTCTCGCCTTATCTTCTTGTTCAAGTCTAACTAATCATGTATCCTTCCCTCTTCCCTCTATCCCCAAGAGAGCAAGGATGTAAGACTAGCTTCGAGGTATTGTGAACTCGTCTATCTTACCTTTTTGCGTTATATTCCATTTAAAGCTTGAAGGCTTGAAGGTGGTTCCAAGACCCAAGCAAAAAAATGCAATGTTATCACTTTTTCACATACACCACCAACTATGCTAGCATTGAGCGCGAAGAAAATGGAAAAGAAGTACTCAAGAAATAAGATGAAAAAGAGTTCGTGCATGCTTAACCTTAACTCTCTTGCAATCTCACAACAACACACAAACCTCAAATTCAACCCTCTTACCATCAATCGAAAGAAGAAGAAGAAAAGCAAGAAGAATATGTAGATTTTCTCTATCCCAAGTGTCTCATTAAATTTAACTCTCACACTCCCTCTCCCTTACATTTAACAATGTTGACAACATTATAGAGTAGAAGAAGTGAATGAATGCCCGATAGTTGCACTAATATAGCTATTGTAGTATCGATGCACTGGAAGGGTGATTACAAATGACACCTCGCAACTTTATATAGAACAAAATTAGCATAATTTGGGATTATGATATTCTCTAGGATGGCGATTTGGATTCCTTTTGTGTTTTAGGGTTTTAATAATTGTGAGTTAGGGTTTACATCCTAATTTGGGCATCCTACACAATTTGTGGGCTCTAGGCTAGATATTTCTTGGTGAATAATTTTACATTAGCCTAATTGAACCTAGCCTATATTATTAATTACAATTACATGTTTATGTGCATAATACACACAATATTTGTAGGTGTGCCAAATACAAGTGTGGAAAGTAATGCATGTGCATGGGTATGATGAGCCCAACTCTCACAAAATAACAAGGCTATAATAATGATGTGTTCATCAAGTAATACAAGTTCACAAAATAACACATTAAATCTCCAAAAATAATAATCCTCTAAAGAATAAATATGGTAGTCATGCTTTGACTTTTTCTTCCATTTATTCTATTAACAATTGATATTGGGATGGAAAATGAGAGAACATGCATATATTTGATATAAGCATTCATGTTCTACTATCCAATGGCTTGATAAGGAGCTTGGGAATGGTAGAGACATCATCTTTATATTTGATCTTGGTATGCATTAGGTTTTTTATGCAAAGCAACATGAAGAGATTGATATCATTTTTATCTTTGATCCAAGTTCACTACAGTGCATCAATTCTTGTGGGCTAGAGGTTGGGCTAACTATGTCCTAATTTTTCATAAGATGCATATATAGCTCTAAATGATCTACCATCTAGATAGATGAATATAACAAGTTATGCAAGTCCTTCTAGCCACTAGAATAATGCACTTCTTTATTCATAAGAAACTAAAGTTGGTTTCATATAGTAGTTTCTATATACAAGCCAGTAATAATAGATGAGTTAGCATCCAGACAAAGTAAATAGAGTAAAGTTGGAGGATGGTGGAAAAAAGGTGTAAGTGGATAAGGAGGTAGTTTGCAAAGGGATTGGCCCTTGCATGGAGAGAGAATTAGAACGCATGGTGTAAGGGGCATGAGGTAGAAGGAAAATTGGGAAGGAGATCATTAAAAGGATAGATGGGTACATGTTTTAGCAACTATATTGAAAAGAATCCTAGCTACATGAAATGGAGGCCAATAAATGAAATATACTACCATATGTGAGTGAGGAAGGAGGCTTTCTATTTGAAGACAATGAGGTGAACAATAACATGGAGCTTCAGAAGAAACTATAATCAAGTATCACAAGAAGCAACTAAGAAGTTGGGAGAAGATACAATAGTTCCAACTATAATAACAAAAACTTAGCATTCATTAATAAGTTGCAAGTTTCTTAGGATGTAGAAGTGTGTCTGGAATGCTACTTTTTCACACGAAGATTGGCTTTCTTTCCATGCAAAGTGACGATTTGATAGAATAAGGTGGTTTAGGACATGATTGATTATTATCTCCATGATACTATCAACAATAAGTGGTGAGATTATTGTGCCAAGTTCAGGTTAAGTACACATCCTCACATCCAAACTCTCCCAAGGGCACCACATGTTCCATATATATCATTTCACCCATAAAGCAAGCACATATAAATAGTGAGCCCAAGCTCTCAAAATATTGACACGTGAATGATACTAGATACCATATGCATCATTTTCATAACCATGACAATGAAAGAGAAAAGATAAAAGTACCATACTACACAATATTGAGGAGTTTGGGAATCTCCCAATTTCCATTTTTTGAATACTAAAAAGGTGGCATCCGGATAACATGCCCATAAGTTTCTCAAAACCATATGATGTGACCTATCATTGGAAAGCACTTGAAAAATGGAATCTATTGAGCTATAGAGCACTCAATTTGGAGTTATACTGTTCAAGTTATGACAAATCCAAAGATTTGACCACGTGTTCCAAACTAATGGGAAATTCCCATATTTTCCAATATGGTGCCATGAGTGCATCAATGACACTTATGTACCATATGCATCATTTACATAGCCATGAGTACGCTAAAAAAAGTTACCACAACATGAGTGAATCAATACAATCCAACATCTCCATGTGTATAAAAGAACCATAAGCATCATAGCTTATCTTCTTGATGTAACCATAAAAACCATAGTTTTGATATCAAGATAATGTATCACAATCACAAGCCCACAGTACTATATGAGTCCAACTATAGAGCATATACCATCGATGTCTTTCTCCCCAACATATGCCATGTCCTTGAGAACATCAACATAAGTTTTGGATGAAAATAAAATCAATTTATCAACATGAACAATCCACACAAAATCAACCCAAAGTTGATAAATATAGTAGTCTAGATAAGATCTCAAATATGCTTTTGATGAAGTATGTTATATTAGAAAGGTTTTTGAAAATTGTGCTTTGGAGATTAAAATAAGAGAATAAAAGAGTGCACACATGAATCATAGAGATGTGACTTATTCTAAAAGGCCTATTTTTTATTTATGAAATGGAGGCAACTACTATACGTAAAGCTTCTAGGAACAAGGTTGTCTTCTTCATGCAAACTCCTACTTATTCATGACTAGGTCTTATTTCATCAAAGAGTCTTGTTGGTGATAATATCCATGTTTAATGATAGTGTTTGACTCCATATAAGCTCTCACCACCTAACAATGAAACAAGGGTTAGTAGTTGCAATTATAAGTCATATGTTTCTTAGGCCACAACTTTGAATCAACCAGATCCTCATCTTGGCTTCATGATTCTTAAATATGCAAAGTCACAATTCTAAAACTAGATAGATCTACCATTCACGTGATACTTTCTTAACTTGGCTTTCTACTTGTGGAATATCCTCCTTGAAAAAATATCCCCATGATCACTTGGTGCTCCACATCAAGGGAGATAGGTCATTCATAAGATCCAGAATGTGATTATTGGAAGTAAATATGGTTGCTCCTTATCCTTGAGTTAGATCAAAATGATTATCAACTCGAAGTAGGTAGGACTTACTAAGAGAATCTAATCTGTACGGCATGAAAAAATCTCATACTGCCTCTTGAGAGTTATAAGAACACAGAGTCTAATTTAAGAACTACCACCTAGATACTAGATTCAATATATTTTCCTATGCCTTAAGATATGGTGAATAGTTTGCAATGAGGATGGAAAATTTTGTAAATTGACCAAAATTAGGTGGAGAAACACTTGGAGTAATTAAATGTAGAAAATACACTAGGTCGCACAAAGATGGGATGACTCAATAATGTAGAATTCATGTTCAGGGCCATCATTGATGAAGAACTCAAGGTCATAGTAAGTATTCCATCACCTCTCAACCTATAATATGGCCACCACCATCTCAATCAAGTCCCAAAATAGCTATTAGCGACATTATAATGAGAGATATAGTTAATTTTTAAGACCTAAATACCCCTTTGGCTAAACTACATGACGAAATCTTTAGCAAATGTATATAAAAATATCCTAAAGAACCCATCACAAATGCCAAAGCACACTGAAACACTAGACAAATAGGTATGCATGGATGCAATTACATTGCATAGAGTGGGTATTGATGATTGATTGTGCACAAAAGAGATCGAGGTGTTTCACTATGTCAAGGTAGGTTGCATAGATACAATGAAGAAGTCACAATAGAGCAATTAGAGAGTAGGGAAATTGAGAAAAATAGCTCATAGAGAAGAGATGTCTAAGAGTCTTTGGATTTTTTAAAAATTCAAATTTAGCTACAAAAACATTTCTAAATAATGAGAAATTTGGCATGAATGCTTGATTTTTTACCAAAAGCTGTAATATAAAGAATCCCTAATAGATCTTAAAAGAAACTCTTTAAAACCAAGCTTTGCACTTACATAATGAACTTCTTTCTGAATATTAAATTTGGTTCAAAAAGGATTATTGAATGAGGAGAGAGAAAAATATAAGCAATTCCTTTGTGGATAATATAAAAAAAGGTAAAAAAAGATCGCAAAAGTGATGAGAAAAGAGGATTAGTTTACTATTATTCTCTCTACTTTTCCTTGTTTAAGGAGGAGAGAGGGGAGACTAAAAGGCCCACTTTTTAGTTTATTTTTATCCTAATGAAAATTATTTAGTGGAGGTACCAACCCATGTTGGGAGTCAATAGTGAAGAATAATAGGAACCTCTATAGTTGTTTATCCACAAAAGGGAACATTCACCCATAGAAAGGAAATCTCATAATTTATTTGAAACTTGAAATTTTGCACAAAAGATCATGGACCCTCATTTACAACCTTCTTATTCTCTTATTGCTACATACATATACATAAGAATGTGCAACCTTTTACACCTTCATAAGTTGTAAAAGGGGGAGCTATCTTTAGTATGAGCTACTTAGAGAACAAACTCCTCTTTGATAACCAAAGACACATTGTATACCATAGCTAGAAGCTCTTCTAGAAATCTCACAATGTCAATACAAGGAGGCAACTCCACAATGAGTATCCACTCATTTGAAAAAGGCCAAGAGATTGCCTCCATACATGGATAATTATACATAATCATGATTAAAATCCAAGGTGCTAGATCTAAGATAAGATACGAGGTCATGAGCTTAGAGTAGGACATACATCATAAGGTACAAAAGGACTCGTTTTCTGGACTAGCTCAAGGTACAATATGATATCACTTCTGATTGCTCAAGGAAGGGTGTGATATAATTTTTAGAGCACTCAAAAAATGTATAATATCATTTATGCCATCAGGAAGACTAAATGCCTAGTCATGCTAAGAACTTCTTAATTGATTGGATGTGTAATATTAATAATAGGAATGATTAATTAAACAAGTTCATCCTAAATCAAAGTTAGCTTCTATCCTTGAAAGAAAATCTTCATGCGATAAAGAAAGAATCTCAAGGAAGTTAGGATGATTAGGAATTTAGGAACTTATCATATGCTAGAAGGCATCAAAGAGCCAAGGGGGATTTTACCATAAATCCTTAGGCATGCTAGGACTATCTTACCCCTACGAGCCTGAGTGGATCTCACAGAAGGCCATGTTATTAGTTGAGGGTGGACTTGGTGGGTCTATTTTGGTCTTCGAGAAGATTCGTGATATGGATTGGAATAGTTTTTTAAATAAGAATAAGAATAATAAATTTGAATAAATATTTTTCTTTCTAAAAGAATTTTTTTTTCCTTATATTCATGTTTGTGCTTAACTTATGTGAAGGAAATTTGTTTAATGGATTAATTAACAAAGTTATTTTTATATGTTGATGGTAGGGTGGTCTCAGTTAACCGAGAGACTTCCACAAAATGAATGCTAGATTAGGACAAGCTGGAAAGGGCCCAATGCTAACTATCCTAGTATGTCATCCTAGATCCCAACCAATGCTATTTTAGGGGACCAGCATCAAGACTATACCTTATGAGTAGATGGGTTGATGCAACATTGCTCCCCCTCATTTCTCACTCTCTTTGAACCAAGTGTAGCAATAGTTTGATATCGTGTGGTCTTTAGTCTTGTAATGAAAGAGACCTAACTGTCCTAACTAAGGGAAAGGAGAGAAAGAAGGACTGTAAAAGAAGAGGGAGAGGAGATGGAAGCTTGAGAAGGTGAAAAGAGAGTTTCTTGATAATTTCTGTGATGCCTCAAAATACCCTCTTACACCTTATATACCGTCAGTGTGACTGGTATGTTCCCATGCCATGTTCATGTGATCCCCATTCATTACGAACCATCCCGTCTCATAAAGTTTTTGTCCTCAAAAACAAGGGATGTAGTCATGGACTATAAGGGTGTGTTGTAGTAAATCAACCATAACTTTGTGTGGGAAACTCCGAATGGGATAGTTGAGGTGTAGTTACGGAGATCATGAGATATACTTTCAGTCCATGTGGGTGGGGCGGGGCTGCAATCAGGTCAGGACCAAAACTGTTACAAAATAAAGGGCTGTCCAGGAATTACTAGTGTGCTGTCCCAGATGGTATGGCTGGAGAAAAACAGCCATAACTTCCACTAGGGAACTCCGATCGAGGCAAGTAAGGTGTTGGCACGGAGCCCTCGAGGTGTACTTTCAGCCCGTGTATGGAGGATGGGGCTGAAAATGGATCAGGACCAAAACTGGTACAAAACAGGTGGTTGTTCAGATGCAGACTGCAGCCCAAAACAGGTGTCATGGTTAAGTTCCAGCCAATACGGCCTCCTTGAGGTGTGGAAATTCATCCAATATAGATGCTGGGTGCCAAGAGGCTTCCTCTATTGGTAGGCCTTGCCATTTGATCAGGTATTCATGTATGGAACGGGTGCGGAGTTGCTTTTCACGTTGCCCAATGATCGCTTCAGGAATGTACTAAATAAGGCCCTCCTCATCTATGGGTGGTAGCTCCTCTGCATGATCTTTGGGAGTGCCAATGAAAGGTTTCAATTGGCTCACATGGAAGAAATCATGGATCTTAGTAGTGGGAGGGAGTTGGAGACGGTAAGCCAAGTCCCCGACCCTCTTAATGATTTTGTAGGGCCCATAGTAATGGTGTGCCAACTTGTTGCAAGAACCGTCCTTTAGTGTGGCTTAACGGGACTTGGGGACCTTGAGGAGTACCAATTCACCCTCTTGAAAGTCAAGGGCTCTTCTTTTTGCATCAGCATGGAGCTTCATGTGCTCTTGAGCCCTTTTGAGGTTTACCTTGCATTGTTGAAGTAGAGTTTGCATGCGGTCCAACTCTTCTTTTCCAAGGGGGTTGAGCTTTTCATTGAAGGTCACGGTAGGAAGGGGCACCCGATAACCATACAATGCTTCGAAGGGAGAGACTCCAATGCTCGAATGAGTGGAGTTGTTGTAAGAAAATTCAACCAAGTGCAGCCATACGTCCCAAGAATTCTGCACATCATGACAAAAATGTCGCAAATAAGTTTCAAGCCACTTATTGACTCTCTCGGTCTGCCCATCCATTCGGGGATGATAGGCTGTGGACAAAACCAATTTGGTCCCATGGAGCTAAAAATTGTCTGCCAAAACTGACTCATAAATTTGGTGTCCCGGTCATGTACTATGACTTGGGGTAAGCCATACAACTTAAAAACATGCTCCATAAACTGAGTGGCAACTTGGGATGCTGTAAACTGGGATTTTGTATGGATGAAATGGGCTGCTTTAGTGAGTCGGTTAACTACCACATATATGCTATCCCAACCCTTCTTGGTTGTAGGTAAACCAGTGATGAAATCCATGGTAATGTGGGTCCATTTTCCTTCGGGGATGGTGAAGCTATCTTTATTTTGTTGGCAAGGCACACATCTAAACACAAAGTCTTTAACATCCTGCAATGTGTCCTAAGTACTCAACCTCTATTTTCATGAAGACACACTTGCTTTATTTGGCAAATAGCCGGTGCTCTCTCAGTACATCAAAAATTTGTCTGACATGCTTCAGATGCTCATGCAGTGACTTGCTATAAATGAGTATATCATCAAAGAATACCAACACAAACTGGAAAAGCCATGGCTGCAATATTTTGTTCATTAAACTTTGAAATGTGGCGGGTGCATTAGTGAGCCCAAATGGCATGACAAGGAAATGGTACAAGCCACGGTCAGTCCAAAAGGCTGTTTAAACTTCATCACCCATCCTCATTCAGACTTGGTGGTAACCTGATCGCAAATCAATCTTGGTGAAGTAGCGTGCTCCCTTAAGTTCATCAAGCAAGTCATCAATTCGAGGGATGGGGTATCTATTTTTTATGGTGATCTTATTGAGATCACGGTAGTCAATGCACAATCGGAAAGATTCGTCCTTTTTCTTAACCAATAGAACCGGGGAGGCATAAGGAGAAGAGCTAGGCTCTATGAATCCCATCTCAGTGAGCTCCTTGACTTGCTTTGCTACTTCCTTTCTTTCACATTTAGAGAGTCGATATGGGGGTTTATTGATGGGCTTGGCATGGGGCTCCAAGTCAATCGAGTGATCCACCGATCTCTGAGGGGGAAGGGTAGTGGGGGGCTGAAATAGGTCCTCATATTCAGTCAAAAGCGCTTTTAGTGCTGCATTTTGCTTCCCCAAGGTATGTTGGTCATCATTATCCTTATGCAAATGCAAGACAAAGATTTGGGAGCGTTTCTTGAATTCTTTTTTGAGTTGTCTTGCTGTTATAAGCTAAAAATCTGCATTTTCTTTGATTCCCTCCAAGTGTACAAGCTACCCATGCATTACAAACTCCATATACAGCTGAGAGAAGTCCATAGAGATTTTTCCCAACTGCTAAAGCCAATCACATCCCAAAACAACATCCATGGGGCCCATATCAAGGGTAATTAAGTCCACCTTTGCTGTGTAATTTTCAGCCAGCATAAGAGACACTTGTGTGCATACATGGGAGCTCACTTCCTCATTTCCATTGGCCACTTGAACCCAAAGAGGTTGTTGTAATTCAGTGGGAACACATGTCAAACGGCCAAGAGTCGATTTATTCACAAAACTGTGTGTGCTGCCACTATCTATGAGGATGTATATACTCTTGCCATCAATGTTACCATGCACTCGTAGGGTGTTCGGACTCCTAGAGCCAATCCATGCATCCATGGAGATCGAGCAAGCTGATATAGTGGTGAATGAGGGGTGCCAAGGGTCATTCCCAAGCACGTCATCAATGGAGCAGCCACCGGGGTCAAAAGGAAACCCGTCCGGTGAGTCATAAAACTGATCGGTATCAAGATCCTCCTCATATTCAGCATTTTCAGCAAGTGTCATCATTGGAGAGTTGTCATGCAAGTCCTTCTCTAACTTGTCACTATCTTCTAGCACATACATGCTATTAAACTTGACAATGGCGTTCTTAAAGGGGCATTTGGATGCATGATCAGTCGTGTACTTATCCTCGCATTTAAAGCACAAGCCTTTGGCTTTTCTATCCTTGACAACTTCAGGAATAATGAATTTTTGACCGTTAGGGCTGAAGCCATTTCTTGTCTTATTTTCAGCATACTTTGGGTCACTTTTGGAGGGTGATGCTGTCCCAAAACTGCCATATTTCCTTTCAACATTAAAAGTGGGGTAAGTAGGAATTTTGGGGCTGCCATTCCCTGCATTGTTACTGCGATAATTATTAGCATATGGGGGTTGCCTGATAGGGTATCTTTGTTGTCCTGCAATGGGCTGCATGCCCTCATTGCGGTGGTATTTTCGACCATAGTGTTAGGCCAATTCTATGGCTGCAAATAGGGTGGCTGGCTTTTGAGCCATTACATCAGCTGAGAGATCCGCATCTAGCCCATAAATGTATTTATGCAATTTTTCATCATCATTGACTGCCTCAACATACATGGATAGGTTCATAAATTGGTTGATGTATTCCCTCACTGTGAGATTTCGCTAATCAAACTAATACCATTGCCTAGCCAAGCATTCTTTTTCCACCGGGGAGACAAAAACTTGGATCATATGCATCTTGAACTCTTCCCAATCACGAAACTGCTGAATTTTTCTTTGAACGAATCTCCACCATGTGTGGGCAAAACCTTCTAAATGAAGAGAGGAAAAAATGATCTTTGCCTCATCGGTACGGGGATAGATGAGAAAATAGGCTTCCAATTTAGAGGTCCATTCCTCTAGTTCAGCTGGGGATGAGGACTGCCCATTGAATTTAGTAAACACAATCTTATCACGCAACTTATTTGGGCCTTGCTGCCCATGAATGCCATGTGCTACATACTGCCCATACATGCCATGCTGTCCAATCCCCGCCGGCTGTCCAAAATTTCCATGGGGGCCATGCTGCCCGTGCATTACATGAGGACCAAATTGCCCATTAGGACCTTGCTGTCCAAAATGTCCATGCTGCCCATTACCATATGCATGCTGCCCATTTCCATATGCATGCTGCCCATTGCCATGTGCATGCTGCCCATTGTCATATGCATGCTGCCCATTGCCATATGCATGCTGTCCATGCACTCCGTGCATTCCATGCTGCCCAATATTTGCATTGGAGCCATTCCCTTGAGTGTGCAAGTAGCTTCCGTTATGGGGGAGTTGGGGTGCCAAGGACGGGCTTGAAGGATTCGTAACGGGGGAGGGAAGGAGGGGCTCATCATGTCGAGTGGAGGGCTCACCCGTCTCATAAGTGCTATGGGGAATGCCATGGGTACCACCGAGACCTTGTGGACTACACCCGGTCTCCAAGGGGGGAGGGCGGTTAGCCTCACGAGGAGGGACATACTCCTTGGGTCGATCCGAGGGGGGGCAATGGTGGCGGGGATGAGGGCGCCCATGCGCTCTATGAGTAATTCCATCTTGGCCATTATCTTGGAATGGCGGTGATCTTAGCGGGTTTTCATCTCCCTGTGGCGTTGCTCCATCTCTCGATGTCGTTCAGCATGATGGGTCTCATGTTGGCATAAGGTTTGGTTGAGCAGAGATAAGTAGTCTATCTCGGGGGCACCCTCTTCAAACATGTCTTCACGATCCTCCTGGGCTGAGCTAGGATCGTTCATTGAGGCACGGGAATCTCTTATTTCACGCTGAAATTCCTCCTGGGCCTTTGCTTTACCCTTGTGGCTTGCCATCCCAAGTGCAGTCCACCAGACCCCTTGTTACAGAAATGATGATATCTTGAGCTCGCAATCCAATCCCCAAAATTTTTGATTCTAATGAAAGCCCTTGATCCCCTCTATGAGGCTATGTAAAAATATCTCTGATAGTAAATGATCAGGGCTTTGCTGTAATCACTTTTTATGGGCTAATTGTGTAGGACTGTTGCCTGTCCCACAGTACCTCTGGGCACAAAACTGAGTGTATCTCCCAAACTGTAGGGCGGAATGGGGAGGTTTTTAGTTCAGATTGAAGGGTAGGATGCCCTCTTTGAATCAAGCTATAGAGCCTGCACTCAGTCACACAAGAAGGCTTTGCTGTAATCAACTTTTGCGGGCTGACTGTGTAGGACTACTGCCTGTCCCACAATACCTCTGAGCACAAAACTGAGTGTATCTCCCAAACCGTAAGGCGGAATGGGGAGGTTTTTAGCTCAGATCAAAGGGAGAATTCCCTCTTCGAATCAAGCTATAGAGTCCGTGCTTAGTCACACAAGAAGGCTTTGCTATAATCAACTTTTGCAGGCTGACTGTGTAGGACTGGCTGTCTGCAATACCCTGCAAAGATTCCCTCAAGGAGCATACCTTATCCCAATGGTGAGGGTCTTATCCCAGACATCCAGGGCCAATGATGGCTCTCAATTCCACATAAAGCCATACATCCTTTGCATCCATAGTTCATTGCTGAGACCATTTCCATAATTGCATACCCTACCCTTCTTGCATTGCATCCACCATACATTACCAAGTGGTTCGTGACATTACCAATGCATGTAGGGGCTTGTAGACTCAAATGATCAGGGTTCGGGCTATTCCATCAAATGTACCTGCACCTGCAATAATTCTTGGGCTTCGGATCACCGGGAGGTGGGCAAAGTTCCCCCCGGGCCGGGTTGTGCACCCCTTCAAGATCTTTGATGGAAAGGGGGGGTCACCCCTCTTTTGTCTTGCCACCTCGCCTAGCATCGGGATTTTCCTCACCGGGAATATACATGGCAGACATTTATTAATTAAACACCCAGCATGAGATGCATTTCAGGAATCAAAATTTTGGGCTTTTCATGAAGTGCATGGAATTGGAATGGGGAATAGGGATAGAGAGCTTATTGGCAGTGACTCACTGCCTACTCACCCTTATACAATGGATTTTTTTTATCACTTCTTGACTCAGCCAATTCACAAGAAGCCAAACGGGTTATGGGTAAGCAAAAATATAATCCCAATGAAGCTTCAGCATGAGTAAAATCCATTTCAGTACCATAAGATCAAAGGGAAATGACTGGGGTTAATACTCAGCATGCATTCAATGTCTAGAACTCCTATTATCTACTTGGATTCATACATTCTCTCAAACAAGTGGATGGGATTCAACAAGAGGCTTAAACAGAGAGAATGAGAGCCAAGAATCGATTACCTTGAGTCTTTTGGAGAAGAAGGCAGCCACTAATGCCACCTCAGTCCTTCATGAGAGCTCCACTTTGATCCCGCATGCTCCATAGCTCCAAAATGGTTGTGCTCCGTCAAGAAAGCGTGAAGTCAAGCTTGGGGCAGGATGGCTCAGGACCTTCCCATGAAGAGTTCTTGCTGAAATTGAAGTTCTACTCCCATAGCCATGGCTGCCCACAAGTGCATGCCTTCAAATCTTGCTTGTAATCTTCTTCTCGTGCTTCTTGATGGCTGAAATCTTGAGCTAAGCTTGAAGAGGGACTCCTGGGGACCAAGAAAAGACCAAAATCTTCAAGATTTCTGAGCTTGATGCCAAGGTTCCATGGCTGCCATGGACTGCACCAGACCAAGGTTTCTTGAAGTGAAAAAGGGAGTCCAAGAGCTGAGGAGGAGACCTCTAATGCTGCCCAAGAAGGTTGCCAAGAGCCAAGAGAGGTCAGGAAGGAGAGGAGGGCTGGGGGGGTTGTCCAGCAAGCCAGGAAGCAGCCCGTTTTTTGCACCGCAAATTTCGGGGCTGCTCCTGGGGGCTACATGCAGGGTAGATCAGGGTTCTTGCTGCTCAATATGTTGCTCTAGTTGAGGGGAAAGCATTGGGACAAGCCCTTCTTGCTGAGGAAGAGGGGGGGAAGCAAGATTCCTGAGGTTCTTGGGCTGGAGCTTCCATGGCAGCTTGGAGGAAGGAGGAAAGAGAAGGTCTTCTTGAAAAGTAACTGAGTTTTTGGCCTTCTCTAACTGTGCTACCCTCCTTTTTTCCCAAAACCCTAAAAAAACTTGCTTGAAAATTAGTGACGACCTATCAAATTTGTCTGCCTGCCTCCAGATGTGTCCATGGTTATTGGGAAAGCTCAAAGAAAGGCTGCCATAGTCTTCAAGAGGGCTGACAGCCTGCCTGAGTACTCTTGTGTACCTGTGAAAGAGATGTAACTGGGGTTTTCTAACTGTGGGAAACTGTGAGAGCCCTAAATCTATGGAAAAGAGAAGGATCAAGGACAAAGCTCTGATACCACTTGTAATGAAAGAAACCTAACTGTCCTAACTAAGGGAAAGGAGAGAGAGAAGGATTGCAGAAGAAGAGGGAGAGGAGAGAGAAAGGCAGGAAGAAGAGAGAGAAAGAGGGAGAAAGGAAGAAGAAGAGGAAGAAGAAGAAGAAGAAGAAGAAGAAGAAGAAGAAGAAGCCATGGAAGCTTGAGAAGGTGAAAAGAGAGTTTCTTGATAATTTCTGTGATGCCTCAAAATACCCTCTTACACCTTATATATCGTCAGTGTGACTAGTATGTTCCCATGCCATGTTCCCGTGATCCCCGTTCATTACAAGTCTAGTGGAAGAAAGTGGTGAAGAAGTCAATCTTCACAAGGGGTTTACTTATATGCCCTATCCACATGAGGATCTTAGGTATGGGTCACTTGGTAGGAAGATATTACAAGTATCCGACAAACTAGTGAGGAATCAAATCTTCTAAGTGTTCATTAAGTTCTTGAAGGTATATGCTTTTAGTCTATGTGTGAAGGCACTTTACAATGGGGATTTTTAAGACTCGTTACATAGCCTATTGAAGGCTTTTGAAGAGAGGTCATTTTTTGGCAACAAATTGTGTTTAAGAGGCCAAGAGGAGGCACATGTATTCAGTGCAAAGAAGGAGAAATGTTTGAGCACGAAAGTGAAGAGAAACAAAATCTTTGAGGCATGCAAGACTTGAATTTCATAATAGGAACCTAGATAAACCACTCAAGAAGAGTAGGGCTAAAAGAAAGTGTGTTCTTTGATGTGTTTTTGGGGCCAAAATACAACATTCCACTAGTGTTATACAAGGCAAAACATGGCTTTTGAACTATTGTTGATAGCTTTGACAATGAATTTTTACTTGAATTGGGTACCATCTACTACTGCTCTTGGAGGACCTAAATAGAGACTTTTTGTGACAAATTCGAAGCTTTATATTCTTACAGTTTTAAATGCGAAATGGCATAGACTTTATACAATAAATAGGGATGCAACAAGGATAGCACTACTACTATCCATAGTTCTTTCATATTTATATGCTTTTTGAAGCTTGTCCCAAGCAAAATAGTGGATAGATTTGATGTTTTTTGTCATCCCTTCTATCAACCCATTTTGTTGATTCACACTAGCATATGAATCTTCCTCCAACTCGTGGTGTGTAGCACGAAATTCATACTTAGCCCTTTCATTTCGTCGGACCTTTCAACTCGTGGTGTGCTATACATTTCTCAAGTAACTTCCTCCCATTTTCACTCAAATTTTTCTAGTTGGACCCTACAGCGCTACAAGGCATTGCCATTGTAGGAAACCCTCTGTGCACGCCATCAAATCTGGGTATCCCTATCTCTAGGATCTTCAAACTTGACACATCAAGATGTGCACATATCCATCAAGCCACATATCCTCCTTGCTTTACTCATAGATATCCTCTCTCTCTCTCTCTCTCTCTCTCTCTCTCTCTCTCTCTCTCTCTCTCTCTCTCTCTCTCTCTCTCTCTCTCTCTCTCTCTCTCTCTCTCTCTCTCTCTCTCTCTCTCTCTCTCTCTCTCTCTCTCTCTCTCTCTCTCTCTCTCTCTCTCTCTCTCTCTCTCTCTCTCTCTCTCTCTCTCTCTCTCTCTCTCTCTCCCCCTCCCCCTCCCCCTCCCCCTCCCCCCTCCCCCCTCCCTCTCTCGCTCTCTCTCTCTCTCTCTCTCTCTCTCTCTCTCTCTCTCTCTCTCTCTCTCTCTCTCTCTCTCTCTCTCTCTCTCTCTCTCTCTCTCTCTCTCTCTCTCTCTCTCTCTCTCTCTCTCTCTCTCTCTCTCTCTCTCTCCCCCTCCCCCTCCCCCTCCCCCCTCCCCCCTCCCTCTCTCTCTCTCTCTCTCTCTCTCTCTCTCTCTCTCTCTCTCTCTCTCTCTCTCTCTCTCTCTCTCTCTCTCTCTCTCTCTCTCTCTCTCTCTCTCTCTCTCTCTCTCTCTCTCTCTCCATGTACTTGTGGTTGGTTTATTGTTGTGTTTGTGCTTAGCCACCATTCTATCAAAATTTACTTGCATTTGTTTTTTGTAACTACATTTGTTGAGATTTTATGTTGCACCTCACCCACCCACCACCTAGGGGCCTACTACACATAAGAAAACATTCCCACACTATTCGATACCTCTCCTATGTTCTATAATGTCTAGGTTCTTCGATGCATGTCTTTGCAAGCTTTCAATAGCTTATATCTCAAGTGGCATAATTGCACTATTGCACTAGTTGTTTATAGAAATAATGGAAAAAACCAAACATATTGCAAAGAAAGAGAGCAAAGGGTACACAATGACATGAATCAAACCACCAAGGGAGAAATCAACTAGAGATTATTCTTCATCATGGAAGCCCTAATAGGAGAGAAAATTCAAATTCTCACATAGAAATGGGAGATGAACCTATCTACAAGATGCACAATACCTCTCCATCTCACCTGAGGACATAATATTCCTTCAAGAACTTCAATTTGTCATCATTTCTTATCATGAGGGGAATATCTTTGCCCATATAATTATTCATTAGTATATTAGAAATTTCCATTTCTTTGAATTCTCTCCATGGAAATGTTAGCCTCTAAGTATTAATTGAATTTTGTGTTACTCATCTATTCCAAGTAAATTTAAACTGATTAATACAAGCATACTCTACATGTTTTCAAAAAGACTATCTACTACTAATGAGGACAAGTTTCTAGTGTTGAAAAAAGGACAACAAGATTTTCTTTTACAACCTCCAAGTCCCTCACCAGGTAGACACCTCCTCCTATGGATGGAGGGTAATAGAAAATTCTTGGAGATTTCTTCAAGAAAAGTTCATGCTATAGAATAAATTAATAATTGTATGTGAGTCTCTAATTTTTTACCATAATTCAAAAATATTTTTATTCTTTCTCATATTCCTTCAGTAATTGTTGCCATTTACACAAGATTGCTACAAAGAAGATTTTGTTGGCTTGTAAGGGTTCTGGCAATTAAAGTTCCCCTTCAAAGGCATGTTAGACTCCCTTCAACTCTAGATTCCCCAGAATGTCAAAGAATTCCCAGAGCTAAGAAGCCAGTTGCAACCAAGAAGGCAATTGGTCCAAAGAAGCTAGTTGTAATCAAGAAACGAGTTGCAGCCAAGAAGCCATCTATAACTAAGACACTTGCCACTTCAACCAAGGATAAGGAACCTACATCATTTTGAAAATTGTTGGTGCAACCAAGAAAAGAGCCAAGAAAAACAAAATCAAGGTGAAGAAAGTGGCTCACACTACAAGGATACAGAGGCATAGCGACGGCGCTTTCCGACGCAAAATAGCGGTGTCGCTATTTGTGTCACTAATAGTGACGTTTCTCAAACGAAAAAAACGCAGACCGAAACCCAAGCGAGTTATTTTGCACGAACAAACGAAAGAGAGAGTGAAAGGGAGAGCGAACTCCATCTTGCATTGGAGAGGGAGAGAGAGAGAAAGAGAGAAAGAGAGAGAATGAAAGCTTCTCACCGCCACCACCACCGTTCGCGAAGAAGAGGAGGAACTGTATGAAGGGAGAAGAGGAGCCGCCGTCGCGAAGAGGAGCTGCCGAATCCATCCTCGGGCCTTTACGGTGAGTGCATTGTTCCTTCTTGCTTTGTTTTTGTTTTTTCTCTTTTTCTTTTACTTGTTTTTGTTTAAAATGATGTGTATTGACAGAGGGAGAGGAAATGAGAGAGGGAGAGGAAGAGAAAAAAGGAAATAAGGAACGAGAGAGAGAGAGGGAGAAAACATTAAACATAATAGGAAAAGAGAGAAAGAGAGGGACGGAGGGACGGAGGGACGGACGGAGGGAGAGGTTGTTATTATTGTTGTTGTTGTTTTATTTTTTCTTTTCTTTTTTTCTTGTTTGTTGTTGTTGTGGTAGTCGTAGTAGTGGTAGCGGTAGCGGTAGTCGTAGAAGCGGTAGCGGTAGCAGTTGTTTAATTTCTTATTTTATTGTTTGTTGTTTTTGTGGTAGTTGTAGTAGTAGTAGTGGTAGTGGTAGTTGTAGTAGTAGCGGTAGCAATAGTGGTAGTTGTTGTTTAATTTCTTATTTTCTTGTTTGTTGTTGTTGTAGTAGTCGTAGTAGTTGTTGTTGTTGTTTAATTTCTTATTTCTTGTTTGTTGTTGTTGTAGTAGTAGTAGTTTTTTTTCTTTTCTTGTTTATTGTTATTTTCTTGTTTATTGTAGTGGTAGTGGTTTGTCGTAGTCGTAGTCGTAGTCGTAGTCGTAGTCGTAGTCGTAGTCGTAGTAGTAGTGGTGGTAGTGGTGGTGGTAGCGATGGCGGTGGTGGTGGTTTTCTTGTTTGTTGTTTTTTTCTTCTTCTTTTTCTTTTTCTTTTTCTTTTCTTGTTTATTGTTGTTTAGTTTTCTTGTTTGTTATTGTTGTTGTTGTAGTAGTGGTAGTAGTAGTAGTTTTTTCTTCTTTTCTTGTTTTTTGTTGTTGTTGTTGTTGTTGTTGTTTTTCCTTCTATTCTTGTTTATTGTAGTGGTAGTGGTAGTAGTAGAGAGAGAGAGTTGTTGTGGTAGTCGTAGTCGTGGTCGTAGTAGTCGTAGTCGTGATTGTAGTAGTAGTACTAGTAGTAGTAGTTTTCTTGTTTGTTGTTGTTGTAGTAGTAATAATTTTTTTTCTTTTCTTGTTTATTGTTGTTTAGTTTTCTTGTTTGTTGTTGTTTTTTTTTCTTCTTCTTCTTCTTCTTCTTCTTCTTCTTTTGTTTGTTGTTATTGTAGTAGTAGTTTTTTTTCTTCTTCTTCTTCTTCTTTTCTTGTTTATTGTAGTGGTAGTGGTAGTGGTAGTGGCAGTGGTTTGTTGTTGTGGTAGTCGTACTCGTACTCGTACTTGTATTCGTAGTTGTAGTCGTCGTAGTCATGGTTGTAGTAGTAGTAGTGGTTTTCTTGTTTGTTGTTGTTGTTGTAGTAATAGTTTTTTTTTATTTTCTTGTTTATTGTTGTTTAGTTTTCTTGTTTGTTGTTGTTGTTGTAGTAGTGGTAGTAGTAGTAGTTTTTTCTTCTTTTCTTGTTTGTTGTCGTAGTAGTATTCTTCTTTTCTTGTTTGTTGTCGTAGTAGTAGTTTTTTTTCTTCTTCTTCTTCTTCTTCTTCTTCTTCTTCTTTTCTTATTTATTGTAGTAGTAGTGATAGTGGTAGTGGTAGTGGTACAAAGAGAGAATTGTTTTGTTAAAGAAAATTGGTAGAGTAGAGAGAGAGATATGTTTTGTTAAAGGAAATGAGAGAGGGAAAGGAATAGAAAAAGGAAGAAGGAACGAGAGAGAGGGAATAAACATACAACATAATAAAGAAAGAGAAAAAGAGAGAGAGATGGAAGGAGAGGAGAGAATGAATGGATAAAAAACAAAGAGAGAGTGGTGGCGAGGTCCGGTGCAATACCACGAGACGGGAAACACTCTGGCATACGTTGGTGGATGGAGACTTTACATATGTTAATTTTGCTGAGTTACAAGAAAATAAACCCCTTCTCAAACAATTTAAGAAAGAAAAAAAGAATGATAACAAAAATAAATTGTTTGTCGTAATGTAGACAAAATGGAAAACGATGAAGGTCGTGATGTTCAAGATCGCGAGGTGTATCTTAATCAACGTATCACATGTCCTTGCTCTCAATGTAAGCTGGCAATTAGACGAAAATATCGATTGTCTATAGAACACATACGATGCTTCGGCGAGTTTCAATCTGAGATCGTTGATCAGGCGATCTCAGATTTTAAGCAAACGGTAAGAAAAGTGTATATCAATCATGCATTGTATTCGCAAGCTAATTGAATACCATATACAAAAACATTGGGTATTGCTGGCAAATTTTCTATCCAGGGAGGTGACGTCTCGTCCCAAGGAGGAGTGCACCCTTTGTGACCAATTAGAAGAGTTCGTGGACGTGCAATGGATGGAGTGCTTGAGCCAATCCACCACTTGGAAGGTACTACCCAATCTATACCATCAATACGAGAGGAGACAAGTAGCCTTCTAGACTTACCTACAATCTTGGAGCCTGAGATGGAGGCAATGATCGATGCATTGATGCCCATGGATGTCGAGACTTCTGATCCGCTTAGAGAGAAAGCATCCATACCATTATATGATGGGTGCGGAGTATCTCGCCTGAAGACACTACTTACACTCCTAAGTGTGCAAGCAAAATACGAGTGGAGCGATGCCAGTGTGACCGAGTTGTTCAGATACCTTGTACATACGCTTCATTGATTTCTTTTCAGCACTATCATTAAAAACATTTGTGCTTTTTCAAGGTCTTATCAACGTTGGTATCAATGTTGCATATCCGACGCAAATAGCGATGCTGATAACGACGATGATACTGACTATTCTATGGCGTCGCCAATAATGACGCTTTTTGCGATGATGGGGGAAATTTTCTTTATGAATATTTTCGTCTCTTTTAACGTCGGTATAAGGCCTATATCTTGTAGTGTCAATGCATGTACAAGAAGGGACTGACTAGAAAACTCTAGAAGGGGAACCATAAAGAATGAGCCCAAGGAAAGACTCTCGAAGGGCACCAAAAGTTTCCCACAAAGAAGACATTCGTGATCTTGCAAGGACCTTTACAAGAGGGAAGCATTGTTATCTAATCCTGGAGCTTGTAGGTTGTCAAATACTACACATCATCCTCACTCGTATTGTACCACATACATGCATATATAGAGTTAGATCACCATCTAGAAAAAGCAATAGAAAAAGAAGCCATGGATAAAGAAGGCTAAGGTATTGGCGAGAAATGAGGTTGAAATAGGATAGAAATATTGCAAAATTGAGTTTGGAGAAGCTGAAACAATTAAATAATGAGAGGATGAGACGAATGCATATAAAAAGGTCAAGAACTACAAAAACCTCTAGATGATCCCTTGCTTTGAGGTAAAATTAAAAGTATGTCAATTTATTATTTTGAAGAAACTTTCAAGTACCCCACTTTTCAAAAAGTCACATCCAAGAGTTCCTTGCTTTGAGGTAAAATTAAAAGTATGTCAATTTATTATTTTGAAGAAACTTTCAAGTACCCCACTTTTCAAAAAGTCACATCCAAGAGTTGAAAGCAAGGTAAAGAACTCAAAAAAATATCATCATCAAGGACAAGTCCTTTGGTTAGAATTGACTTGTGAGGATAAGTTTGGGGGCCCATTTTCACATTTTTCCTTGTGTTAGAAGAAGTTTTGCCAAATTAGTATAGAGTCAAATGTTACATTGGACCACACATGGCAGTGTCCCATTTGCCTACTCACTAATCTCATCATTAGTGAACACGAATTTAAATACCATTTTTGTCTCAAAATTAGTCGTAATATAAAATTTTGATCTTGAAAGTTGTGTTTCACTCACCTTTAGAGATGTCAAACTTGATATTCCTACACTATTTGTTTACTATCTAATTTATGCAACAAAAGGATTGTATTATTATGGAATAGACAAATTTCTTGAAATAGAGTGTGTCTAATACATGTAAGCCTATGGCTACTCCAACAAAACCCGCTTATGCCTTAGGATTTAATGTCTAAGTGATCCACATTTGATGCATTCTCATATCAGCAAGCTTGAATTGGGATTGCTACAATATTTGAATATCCAGGTTACATAACAAAGCATGTTATCATAATGCCACAGATGAAGTACACCTTGATACATGTAGGCATATGGCTACTCTTACAAAATTTGGTTGTATCTTAACCTTTCATGTCCAAGTAATCCACAGTTGATACATCCTTATAATAACATTTTGTTATTAGGTATATTCCTTACATTTTCCACACTAAGCTGAAGGTGTGATGTGCATAGTTACATGTGAGAAAAATTATCCATATCTTAAGTTCAAAGGATTAGCAAGTTATAAAATGAATATTTGTCTACTTCAAGAAACACAAGATTATGATTTGCTTTATATTGTTTTATTTTTTGTGATTTTGATTAGCTTGTTATGATACTGAAGAGTCCACCAATGGTTCTCCTTTCAACTTGGCATTTAGTGGATAACTTCGCTAAGCAAAAAGGGAACCTAATATGGACCCTTCCATGTATGAAGTTGGGTACAAGGTATACTTCACAACTACAATTGAGTGAGTGCATAGATTGGACTTGTTGCCAAATGGGATGTATTGTGATCAAGCTTCTCCTACCACTCTTTGCATTGCTAGAGTGATTTTGCATTTGCAAAGAATTTAGTCTTACAAGTAGATTGATGTACATTATCATTATGTACAAGATTGATGTTCAACAGATGGCATTCACCTATTTATCTACACATAACTACAAGGAGATTTTCGGGTTTAAGACATACCACAAAAGTGACATACATTTATGAATCCATAATTCATACCAATCAATACTAGCATTTATTTTTGTTTTAACATTGTTACAACATTGGCATTGGATACTATCATGAAATTTTATCAAACCAAAAGTTATTTCAAATTGATTTGAGCACCTACATTGATGTATGCCTTCTTGATGCATGTGCCATTACTCCAAACATCTACTACTACAGGTCCAATCCTTGACAGACAAACCAAATGTTCATTCATGTGTTGTCTTCCACCTTTTATTTTATAAGAGAGTGTCAAAATGCTTACCATTTTTTAATAATAGAAAACAAACTATTAGACTTAGCTAGCAAGCAAGTTATAGGTGCACAATTCTTCAAAATAACATCCAAATCATATGTCTTGCTCCCTCATCAAAGTGGAAAGTCCTCCATGGTTATGGTTCAAGTGCCTTTACTTTGGCTTTGTGTGCTTCTTTGATTATCTAAAAGCCTTCATTGTCTCTTTTCCTTTATGAACACATTTCTCTTTCTTCTTCCACTCCAATTGCTCCTCCTTAGATGAATTAGAAGGCATAATTTATGGAACTAATTTCAAGTTTGTGTTTCTAATCTTATTCGAGTGAGACTCAAGTTCAAAAATTGTTCAATTGTGATTATTGAGAGTCAATGCCTTAAATATTTTTGTGCTTTTATCTATTTAATGGCATGATAGCCATGAAATGTGTAACTTGGCACTTTTTAAAGAAAAATCCCAAGTTCATATTAGACAAGAAGTAGTTGCCAATCAAACATTTTGGTAGACACCAACAAACACATTGAGGATGAGAATCCTACCTTGGACTACTACTTTGAGTAGCCACATTTCTCATTATATCAAGCTTCCATCTCTAGCATATTAAAATATGGGATCTCCCTTGACGCAAGCAAGCTTGAAATGAATCCTCTCACCTTGAAACAAAATAAAAGCAGTGGGGGAGTCTTTTCATACTATTCCTAATCTTGATACCATGCATTAGACATGTAAACTAAAATTTTAACATCCACAAGAAATTTAAAAATGCAAGGTGCCTTTGAGACATACAAGTCTATCTAGACTCCAACCAACTTGACTTTCAAATCATCCCCTTAATAGAAAACTCCTACAACCCATAATGGAGATTGATATATCAAGCTCAATCTCTCGCCACATAACACTCAAGGCGATGCCTCCAATGATTGGATGCTAGGGAAAGTGTGGTAACTAGAAGTGAAGCTCAACAAGTAATCTCTGCAGTAACTTGACATTTTTTGTAGCATTACGAGCTCTCCATAAATTATGATCAGGGTGGGCCAATCGAGGGTCCATCATAGGCTCTAAATGACTAGGTTCCAAAGACCCAAGACTCCAGCACTTGTTGCATACAATCAGACCAAATAGTGAAATTTGACTTGTTAAAACCGATCTTATTCATAAATGCATTCTTGGTTGTAACAACAATAACTTGGAGATGGTCAAGTGGTATGACTTTGATCTACTCTACCACTAGTGCTTTACTTAATAAAGTGTCCATGATATTGCAAGTGAGGATCCCTAAACATTCGATTTGGTAAACAATATTTGGCTTGTAATATGTTTGTAAATAGTTCTTTAATTGGATTAGGTAATACATACTATCAAATAGTAAAAAGAAAAAGCATACCTTTAATTGGATTAGGTAATGCCTACTATCAAATAGTGAAAAGATAGATCATATCTTTCTTGGAGTTTTGTATATTGGAATACACTCAATCCCAAGTGCTCTCCGGAAAAAGCCTTCGTGAAATAATATCCTTTGTGAATAAGGATCTGTGCTTTTTGTGATTGTCTCTTTTAAATGCAAAAAAATAACTAATTAACAATCGAAAGATACAAAATGTCAAGCTAGAAAATGCAACTAATAATTTTGGCTTGATCAATTGACTTGAGTTTGCCAAATTTACAATGGGTTTTCCGAAAATTGATGACTTTGCTCACTTTTTCAGCCCATGTAAAATCATTTGATTGTCCTCTCTTTTAGGACCCCCTTGTACATTAAATCAATTCCTAATAGAAGAGGCTCCACTACCAAATAATAGTGCTATCTAGACCCAATTTCGACAATATGGATGAAATCAAATTTTCTTTCATTAAATTCTATTGAGGATAAATGCAATGCACAGAACTTCAGGGAGTACTCCTGCTTGATGCAAAATTGACTGCTCAACAGTCCAGCCTCATATTAGAAACAATGGCTAGATGGGTACAGAAGGACTGGTTGAAAGAAATAACAGAGAGACCAAGGTAAACTTTGTTGAAGATGAGAGATGTTCCAACATAGCTTCATATGAGAGCATAGTTCAATGGGTACAGGACTGGTTGAAACAAATGATAGAGAACACTAAGTAAACTTTGTTGAAGAGAAGAGCTGGTGTTTATGAACTACTCACTCAGCTTGTGTCAGTATGGCTTCCCATGCATTCTACATAAATAGAGAACTAAGGAGTTCTCTAAATCAAAATTCTGGTCAAAATCGGTGAGCCTGATCTATCCTAGAAGACAACCTTTATGTTACAGTACTACCGATTGGCATAGTAGTATGCTAGATACTAACAGGAAAACAAATAGAAAGATTGTGTCAAAAGATTGAAGCGAGAGCGTAATTAGGGATCCTACTCCCTTCCACTGACAGGCGCTGCAAACCTCCTTGTAGCACTCAGCCAATCACCCTAGACTACAGCATTGTAAGGCTGATAGCCTGTGGGAAAAACTTCTGTAGAAACATATTTACATCACCAAACAGCAGAAAATACCATCCAAAAAGAGTTAGAACTAACCCAATACTGTTTTTTGAGCCATCAAAATAAGGTTGAAGGAGATCAAAATAGCAAAGTTGTGCTATCAATAAGCATTTAAATCCAAGCTGCCAATACCATTCACCCAGAAAACTTCTAAATGTGTACCTAGGTCTTACAGAAAGGATTGTAATCAGATACAAGGTCAGAGGCTACTGTTTTTTCATAAATAAACATCATGCACATCTGAAGTTAACAAGGACATTGTCACTTCCGAGTTCCTATGCATGTGACTTCATACAGAGCAAATAAAAACATACAAAATTGAACTGATCTTATAAGCAGTAGAACCAACAAAGCAAGCTTGCCTTGCAAGCTGCTGGCATTAAGTCTGATTTTTTGTGTCCAGGAAGCTCACAAAGGCGATATGTGCAGATGTAGTACAGCTGAGTATATGTGAATTTCAACTGTTGTTATATGCCAGCATGTGCAGATGATTCTTCAAACGATACAAGTCTTGTGAAAGCTGATAAATCAAAGCTCTCATGGTCATGAAAATATGACAAGTTTCAACTTGCACCTCCTGACACATAGCTGAGATTGCAATTAAAGACTGTCTGAAGATAACTGCAGATCAGCCAAGTGCGCTAGAATGGCCATCCCTTATATTATGTCCACCAAAATTGCCCATTGCCATTGATCTCTGAGCAAAATCTAGAAGAGATTTACGCTGATGTTCATTCATGTGTGGCAGGCTCGACTTTAGAAGGTCCACAGGCATTTCCTTGCTCATTTTCTCTGCAGCAGCTGAGCTGATAACTGCTGGATTTCCTGGTGAGGACATCATTAGGGAGTGCATGATGCCATCAAACTTGTTTGTGCAATACTTGTACAGTAAAATAAAGAAGTTATCAAAAGCTGCTTGCCAGATTCTTCTCTCCTCAAGTGGAAAACTGAAATTTCGATCTGTCAAAAGATTTGTGGCCCTCTCAAGCACAGATCTCAATATTATAGTTGCACCATCCCCAGATGGACTGCCCAGAGGTCGCAGTGGAGGTGGTTCAGGAGACAAAACCACAGCTGCTAAGCAAGCAGTCAGTGTAGATAAATCCATCCTCATAACACAGTTTGCTACTGTATTAGCCAATCCAGACGTGGTCGCAGATGCACCTGAATCAAACAAAAAACGAAGGTGGCGGAAAATGGCCCTACAGACAATATGAGTTAGGGGGCTGCCTTGTGGCAAAAGCTGGAGATAACGATGTACAAGCTTTCGCCCTTTGGGTAGGGAAACTAAACGTAAAAATACATAGTCATTTTTTGAATCAAGTTCTGAGAAATGCCCATTTCTTTCCCTCAGAAATGGATCACTGTTAACAATCCAAGGATCCACTAACTGCAATGAGGCAGCCAGGCCTTCTAGTAACATCTGCCTGCGCCTTCTCAGTTGAGCACCACCATCAGGAACCTGAGTCACTGACAAATATCTGTCAATATCATCCACATCCAAAAGGAGACACAGCCCATCCTCTATGGCAATGCGGGCTGCCAGCATTGGCTCTTGTTCCAAAGGCCTGTCACACAGTTTGGTGTGAAAATTTTCACTAGAAGCATCTGGACCAGAGCCATTCTCAACCTCCAATAATGGTCGCGGCCTTCTAATTGAGGAAAAAGGGACTTTACCCAATCCATCTACTGGAACAAAAGCAGGAGGCATGGCTGGAGCACGAGTATGAGGGGTCTCTCGGATGGAGGAGGGAGCAAAACGACGGCGACCATGAGAAGTCCCACTTGCAATCTTTGCTTGAACAGCTTGATGGTAATAGTCATCAATATAAGGGTCATTGCTGTGAGTTGCTGCAAGCTGAATCCTAGCAATACTTTCTATTTCCTCTGCAGTCATGTACTTTGACCTGAATTGCAGGCGGGCAGTGCTCCTGTTTAGGATATTATTTGACTCGTTAGGAGCATGTTGATATTGTCGTCCTGTTTGTCTGGTTCTCTGTGGAAAGTCATTACGATGATCCCGTAGGTCACCAATATTGAAATAGTCACCAGGTTTGCCCATCAATGGTGGTGCTGATGGTTGAGGGTTGTACACTGGTGGTTGTGCATATACAGGAGGAGGAAGCCTAGTATGCCTTTGCAGCATTCCCTGGGGAGGTGAAGACGCATGGGGCATTTGAGGTTGCATAAATCCAGGTATTAATCCTGCTGAGACACCAAGCTGCATACTTGGACTCATCCATTGTCCTGGGATTGCTGGAGTGTTGAAGACTTGATTCCCTCCAAACTGTGCATGTGATGGGGGTGCCCCTCCTACAGGTAAGGATCGAGGAGATGATACATGAGGTCTATAATGGAGGGGCATGTTTCCTTGAGATGCTGCTGCAACCTGTTGCCGATTATTTTGAACTGTTGGTGGCATCATTTGAGGACGGCCAGAAGGATACCTAGCAACAGGAAATGACGACTGAGAGAACCCTTGTTCCTGTTCTCTCCATTGCCTCTGTAAAGGATAGTTAAATGCATGTGGTCCTCGAGCTTCCTGGTATTGATGCCAGTTAAAAGCATCTTGATCCACTTCATGATCATGAGACGAATTCAACTGAAGTTTCTGGAAAGAACACACAACAATTAGTACAATTCAAGACTGAAGGTTCTGGCAAGAACACATGACAATTAGTACAATTCAAGAATCATCCCTGCCTACACTGCCTTGCAACTAGTTGTCAAATAACATCAATTCTGTGTATGTAAGAGGACATTCCAGATGCAGTATCTCTATTCTAGACTGCATTAGCAAATCTACATAATTTTTCTGATTTTCTACTGTGATGATTGATGCCAGGCTGGAGATTCTGGCCTTCTGGTCATTCTTGTAATCCTAACCCTATATAGTTATGTCATTGATCTGTGGCTAGAAGATAATATGCAATGAGAGATAATATGGGACCGGGGATAGGAATGAGGATGAGTGACAGCCAAAACCAGGGAATGGACACAGCACATTAAAATATGCACTTTTAGCTTGATAAACAGTTTTCAACTCATTACACTGAACTATGCTTAGAGAGAGAGAGAGAGAGAGAGAGAGAGTGCGTGCATTCGTGCGTGCGTGCGTGCGTGCGTGTGTGTGTGTGTGTGTGTGTGTGTGTGTGTGTGTGTAAGAAAAAGAAACTGTGTATAAACTTTGGAAACATAGACATACAAAACATGCTATCAGGAATTATCAATGAGTGGCCTTCATAGCCTCATGAAAAAGTGAAATAGTCGTAACAGTGTTGCCTTCGTAACTATACAAACACTCAAAACTGAATAAATCAATCACAATGAAATTCAAGGGTCAAGAAACTTACCATGTAAGAGCTACTGACTTCTGAAATGTCCACAGAAAGGTCATCTGGCTGAGATACCGCATCCAAACCTTCACCCTAAAGGAATCAGTTGACATTAACCAGAAATTTAGCATTTAACAGTGTAAATGAATAATTAATAATTATGATCGTGTGCAAGCAGATATTTTACTTCTTCCTTTTCACTGAAGCACAGAAGCCTCTCATCATCATCCTCGAGGGCACCCCCTAAGCCACCATCATCCTCTTCATCAAGGCCGCCAAGCTCAACCTCTTGGCTTACATCTCCACCAAAGAATGCGTACTGTGAAGCATCAAACCGCTCATCATCTGCAAAACACACACTAATATTAATGCCTTTTTTATATTTGGAGCCATGCAGTCAACACTCCTAGCCCCTTAAGAACTCCAATTATGCTGGATCTTGGATCTATGAGATTTGTAAGTAATTCAACAAGTAATCCAAGATTCCAACATACGCTGGACAAAGAGAGCCACACATATGCAACCTCCCTGCACACATCAGCATGCTACAAAAACCATCTAAACCCAACAATAACCACATTCCACTTTCTCGCGAGAAACTGCTAGCCTCAAACAGTTGACAAGAGGTTTAAATCTTTTATGAATGCAACTTATATGCTGCAAAGGCCATGATAAATTTTTGCGGTAATGAAACTTGTTTTACAAATTTCAACAAGGGACCTCATTCACCGATTAGAATTTGATGGCTGATATGTTAGAATTTGCCAATTCTATGGGCAGTGCCCAATGTTTTAGTCTTTAGTTCTTTTTCATTTCTTAGTGTGAACACAACTAAAGTTATAAGTTGTATCACCACCCTTAAGAGTTAGAGTCAATTAACTCTAGTTGAGTTCGAGCTAGGTCCATCTTAGACCTATCTTGTACCTTTCATTCACATTCTTTCAATTCAGTAAGTACACTCTACTCTTTTACTCCAACACACTCTCATTGTCTCTCTTTTCTATCCTCCATAGCTGGCTGTCATTTTCCAACGTTTGGTATCAGAGCAAGTTCTACACATGGATTCAGTTCAGCCACCGTCAACCGGTGCCGCCCCACCTAAGATCTTGTTGCTGTCAGCCAGCTCTCTGCCCGAGGAAGAGAAGGACCAGCTGCTGCTGTTTTCAGCCTGTGCACAACCCTAGCGCAGTCCCGTCCACAGCCTACACGCAGCCTGAGGAGCTACTGTTTTGGAGGAGCTGCTGCTATTTTCAGCTCTACCCCTTATTTTCCCACCTCTGCCCACCATATTCTCAACCTACCTGTGATTTTCTGCAAACCCTTTTCAGATTTGGTGTTTTTTCAAAATTTCTGCAATTTCCCATCCATTTTGGCCATCTCAGCTCGTGCCGCCCAAAATTTGGGGGTTTTGTCAATTTTCACTCAAATTGACAACCAATTCAAAGAAATTTCTTTGACATTCCCGCCAAAAATTTGGAGTTTTTACCCAATTCGCAATCCCACCTGCAAATCTTCATTGGAAACGCTGACATTGCACAATTCCATTGACATTTGTGCAAGAAATTTGGGGTTTTTTGTCCCAAGGGCTCCGATACCACATCCCAAGGCAGATTCTAGCTATTTTGTTATTGGCACACACCTTGATGTTATAGTCAAATTGAGCAAAAAAAAAATTGAAATTTTTCAATAAATTTTGGTAAAAATCAGCATTAAGTTGCTATAATTTATACTTTTGAGGGCATGCGTTACATGGCAAGTGTGGTATAGTAGTGCATTGTTGTTATTTCTTGGCTAAGTGTGTTGATTTGGGCCGAATTGAGCACACTTTGGCACTTGTGTGACAGTTTGGTACTTGTTGCATAATCCCAAGGGGATTTTTTGTGCTCTGAGGAGTACAATCTCTACTTTAGCATAGAAGTATTAGGCTGCAGATTTTTGTCTATTACTAACAGCATGGCACATCAAGGAACTAATAATTAGAACAATATCCTTGGTGTCCTCACTCAAGAGGACAAACTTGATGGATCAAACTAGTCGTCGTGAAGTTTTATGGTCCGCAACCTTCTTGTAGCAAAGGACTTCTGAAACTATGATATATGTTATAGGTGATTTGCAATGACTAAGAGGTCTTGCACTTGAAACACCTCAACATAACGCTAGAGGACAAGCTGCTGGTGTTGTTGCCCCTCTCTCTCTCCTACCGAGGATCAAAGGAGATGGGACTCAAAAGATGCACAAGCACTTTCTTTGATTGCCTTGTTAGTGAAAAGATAGATCATTCCACACATTCGGTCTTGTAAGACCTCAAATACTTGAACGTATGTTTACAGCACGTAACAAGGCCAGAATATCTTCTCTGTAAAGAGTTGGCCAATGTAAACATGGATGAGAATGATAGCATGATAGATCACCTTACTCACATACAGGATTTACATGAGCAGTTGCTCAATGTGGATGAAATCATTCAAGATGCTAAATTGCTAAGCATCACACTGAACTCTCTTTCAGAGTCATATCTTAGTTTCTACACCTCTTTGATAATGTCTTTTGTGGGGGAGGAGGGGGGGGAAGCAGCCCCTTACATTTGTGGAGTTGGAAGGCCTCTTGTTGCAAGAGGAACGGACTCGGAAGAATGTTACATTGCATTCAGAAGATGTGGCTATGCTTTCCAACTTCAAGGGCAAAGAAAAAGCCAAGCAAAATGCAAAACATCAGCAAAAGAGTGATACTGGACAACTATTAAAAAATGCTATCCAAGACATAGAAAAGTCTAAAAAGAAGGAGAAGTGTCATTATTACAAAAAGCCAGACCACTATATTGATGAATCCCATAAGAGATTAGCCAAAGAGAAGAAAAATGACTAGTTTGGCTGTCCAAGAGACATCAACCAACAAATCAACTAATGGTGTTATATTAATAAGGTAAATTACGGGAAACAGGCACGAGAGATGACCGTCTGAGGGCCTTGGGCGCTCGAACGGGGTTTAGGGGAGCCTAGAATTAAAGAGAGTCCAGGAATAGTAGGACTCACCAAGAAGTGACGGCTGGCAATCGGATCACAATGGGAGTTGCTAGCAATTAACTAGGCAAGGCTGGGAGAAAAAACGTATCTCGTGCCCCTATTGAGAATCGGACTATGAGGTCTTCCGTTCTCATCATCATTACCTCCTTTCTTCATTGAATCGCCATCTCGACTACAACATTGGTATCAAAGCCGCCATCGCATCCTGCTAGAGCCGTTGGGTCTTGTTTCAACCAGCGGGTCCTGATTTCGTCAGTTATTCACAAAGTTTTTTTTTCGGTGTCTTAAGGCGTGACGGTCAGGCGACTAAGGCGAGGGTCAGGCGAACTTGACGGACACGTCACCCGTCATCCGTAATTACTGGCCGCAAGGAGACGTATACCGTGAGACGGTACTCCACATGCCACACGTCATACACGACTGTCTTCGGAGAGCAGTAATACAACGACAGTCAAATCCGTCACCAGCCGACTGAAGTCAGTGAGACTTGTCCTATATATAGAAGACATACTGATGGTTCACGTGACCATTAAGAAGGGGGATATTTAGTCCCCTTCTTACTAGTCGTTTCTGCCAATAAGCTTCATTTCCAGCGTGACCGGCTTAGTTCGGGAAGATAAAAATTATCCCTCACTCTTCGGGCTTATTAATAAAACCAGCAACAATTGCCCTGTCATTATAACTAGGGAAGTACTTTACTTTGTATGCAAATTTCTTATCTTTGCTTTCCAATTCCAGTGTATTAATGGCAGAAAAAGGGAAAGAGGGAATAATGGAAGGTTCTAGTTCTGGGGACCACCCTATGGTAGATCCCCATGAAATGAAGATACAAGAAGAACAGTGGGAAGAATTCTTTGCCACACGAGAACAATTTGATGATCTAACTGCTCGTGTGCAAGCACAGGGGGTTCAAATGGAATTTTTAACTCAAACACTCACCGAAATAAAATCTCAATTAACTTTATTACTAGAAAGGGATAAAAATAAGATAGAAACCTCAGATATCCCATCTTCATCGAAAGATTTAGATGTGACTATATGAGATCCTAAGGAACCCCACCATAAGTTGAGGGATAATCCAGTTCTAAAAGATATGAAACCCCCTTAGTTTCACGGGGAGGAAAAAGATAGAAATAAAGACACTATCTTTAATTTTCTCCAAAAATGGGAAGATTTACACAAACTTAAAAATACTCCACCACATCTCCAAGCGCTGGAGGCCAGTTTAACTTTAGGGCCAAAGGCGTATAAATGGTGGCGAACTTTAAAGGAGGCAAATAAAATACCTGAAACTTGGGCTCAATTTGAATCCGTCTTTTTGAAAGAATTCCTTCTTGAAAATGAAATGGAAAGAAATTGGGAAGATTGGGATTATGTCAGACAAAAGGGAAGACCCCTGCTGACATATTGGGAGAAATATCGTGAGATAATCCTCAAATTGGAAGGAATAGATGAATTTCAAAAGACACGAGGATTCATTAGGGGACTAGATAAGGCTTGTAAAAAGGAAGTAAAAAGGAGTTCACCTAAGACGCTGGAAGAGGCAATTAAATTTGCATTAATCAATGAAGATAGTACGTACGCGTCCAGGTACACTCGCTAGTCTCATTGATACGGAGCCCAAGTCTAAGGAATTGGAAACCTCAAAATTTGTAGGCAAATTTAAAAGGAAAATGCCATTTTTTAAGGGCAAGAAACAACCTTTTGAAAAGAAACAATATGTAAGACCAAAGTTAAGTCCAGATGACTTTGATAAGGCCAAAAAAGAAAAGCTGTGTTTCAATTGCCTATCCCCTAACCATGCTGCTTGGAATTGCCCTCGAAGGAAAAAGGGGGAAGACAAAGGAAAGGATAAGGACAAGGGCAAAGAAAAAGAAAAACAAATCCATGTAGTGCAGACTCTAGAATTAAAGGAGCATGAAGGGTATAAATCTTTAGAAGTCTTGCACAAGGATGTCCAACATAGGTATTGTATGTCAACTTCTATGTGGCAACCTACCTTTGGGCCACATGATTTAGTTAGAGTACATGGATTGATAGCTGGAAAGAGGGTTAGAGTCATGATTGATGACTCTGCTACCCACAATTTCATAAATTATGCACTTGCCAAAAAATTGAAACTTCCCCAATAAAAGAGTGGGCATCAATATGTTGTTCGTATGATGCAAGGTCAAGATAATAAAATATGGGATACAATGGTATCCAATTTGGAAATTGAGATCCAACGATATAAAGATAAACTTGATTTCCAAATTATGAATATGGAAAGAGCCGATATTGCTTTAGGGAGGGAGTGGCTATGGGCATTGGAACCATCCTTAAAACGTAGTTATCATCATAATACACTGGAATTTGAAAGGGATGGTAAGACTTTTGTGATTCAAGGTGAACATGAAGTATCTGATAATCCTTTGTTGTGTTCCACTGAGGTTCAGAAGCTAATAAAGAAGGAAGCTTGTGAGGTATATATGTTATGGTCTCTTCCTGTACAAAACACTTTTACTTTCTGTAATATAAAGCAACAATTTTCTTATGTTTGTGGGTTGAATGTAAATAATAAATCAAGTAGTTTATTAGATGAATTTAAAGACATGTTTCCTTCTAATTTACCAAGTGGCCTTCCACGAGATAGAGATGATATAAATCACCCAATTGATACAAATAAGGATACACACCCTATTTCTAAACCACCGTATAAATTAAGTGAAACACAGCACCAAGAAGTTGAAAGACAAATTAAGGATTACCTTGATAAAGGATTTATACAACCCAGTAATTCACCTTGGGCTTCGCCAATTTTATTAGTAAAGAAAAAAGATGGTTCTATACGACTTTGTATTGATTATAGAGCACTTAATAAAATAACGGTGAAGAATAAATTTCCTATGCCCAGAATGGAAAATCTTTTTGATCAATTACAAGGGGCAAAATTCTTCACAAAGATAGATTTAAGATCAGGCTATCACCAAGTAAGAATTAAGGCACAAGATGTTCCTAAGACAGCATTTCGTACTAGATATGGGCATTATGATTTTTTTGTGATGCCTTTTGGCCTCACTAATGCACCAGCTACCTTTATGAAGCTGATGAATAGTGTGTTACGGCCCTATCTAGGACATTTTGTAGTAGTCTTCTTGGATGATATCTTGATCTTTAGTAAATCAAGAGAAGAACATTTGGAACACTTACAATTGGTATTCCAACTGTTAAGAACACATTCCCTTTATGCAAAGAAAACTAAATGTGAATTCTTCGCACAAGAGGTCAAATATTTGGGGCATATTATCTCGAAAGAGGGAATCAAGATGGATCCAGAAAAAGTAAGGGCAATTATTGAATGGCCATCTCCAAGGAACCTGGAAGAGCTGCAGATCTTCCTAGGTTTATCTGGATTTTATCGTAGATTCATTCTAGATTATGCCAAAATAGTTGTTCCAATGACAGACCAACTTAAAGAGAAAGGAAAGAGCTTTAATTGGGGAACAGACCAAAATGAAAGTTTTCAAAAACTTAAGGTAGCTATTGCTACAGCTCCAATATTATTACTTGTGGATCCCAATAAACCATTTGTGGTTGAAGCCGATGCCAGTGATAAGGCGATAGGCGCGATCTTATTACAAGAAGGTCGACCAGTTGCTTTTGAAAGCAAAACATTAGACCGTGCAAAACAGAATTATTCTGTTTATGAGAGGGAGCTGTATGCAATAGTACATGCAATGAAGAAATGGAGGCACTATTTGTATGGTGCCAAACTTTTGATCTTGTCGGATCATGAAAGCATTAAGTGGCTTAATGACCAACCGGATCTACAAGGGCGTAAAGCCAGCCGAACTCTTCCAAGAGTTCGACTATTGAGATAAGATATAGAAAAGGAAAGTATAATATAGTGACTGATACACTCAGCAGAATGCCCATCATAAATGAATTGAGTTTTACTCAGTTCACTTCCGATTTGCTTGAATCTTTAAAAGGAAAATGCCAAGTTGATCCGGCATATTCCAATATATGGGAAGCAATAAAAAATGGGGATCCAAATGAAAGTGCTTCTACTGAGGAAGGAATATCTGAGGATGCTCAACAAGGAAATGGAACATCAAGGGTTGCTCAAACCGGATTCAAGTGGAAGAATTTTACCATTGATAATGGTTATTTACTCTACAAGGGTAGGGTATGTGTCCCGAAAGATAAAGAAATAAGGCGCCAGATACTCTTTGAGTGTCATGATACCCCTAGCGCCGGACATCCAGGAGTTAATAAGACTTATAGTCTTATTAAAAGGCAGTTCTATTGGCCTGGAATGAATAAGGATGTCCTTGACTATGTGGTCAAATGTAATAAATGCCACGTTAATAAAGCTGAAAGATTGAAAATGGGAGGACTTCTCCATCCATTAGAGATTCCTTCAGGAAAATAGGAGAGTATCTCCATAGATTTTATTGTTGCATTACCCAGAACACAGAGGGGGCACGACTCTGTGTGGGTGATTGTGGATAGGTTAACCAAAATGGCTAGGTTTATTCCAACTTCAACTGATGTTAAAACACCAGAATTGGCTAGATTGTTCGTAGAGAACATATACCGATTGTATGGCCTTCTGGCAAATATAGTTTCTGATCGGGATAGAAAATTTGATAGTCAATTTTGGTGTGCGGCATTTAGGAAGTTGGATACTAAACTTAGCATGAGTATGGCAGACCATGTAAAATATTACACGGCGCAGCGAACAGAATCTGAGAAAGAGATAGGGAGTACACAACAGATAAGAGGAGAATCAGTAAATTCTTTAACTCCAAACAACTGATACAAAGATGGCTCTGTCCACCCGTGCGCTTCCACTGTGTGAAGCTTAGATGGCGATCTAGACAGAAGATAGGTGAAGAGCTTAAGGCTAGTTGGAACAACAACTCTGACTGGGTGAAAGATGAGTGTAAGATGGCTGCGAAGGAGTTTAGCTTTTATAGCCCGCGAAGGTCGTTAGGTCGGCCTGCTGATCGACCTACCATATGAGCCTCCACTAGTCGGCCAGGGAATATTCCCTTTACCATCGGGCGGGGGGCCGTTGGCCCCCCTGGGACCCCCCAGCCAAGGGCCGCTCCCGCGGCCCCCGGACCCCACAATAGGGGCCCCTTTTAACTTCCTTACACCGCAACTCGATGCAATGCACCTCGAGTTGCTACCAGCTTAACCACTCCGTCTAACCCAAAGATTAGACCCACAATGGTCACCTTTTTGCCATCCGGTCACATAGACATCATCTGATATACAAGTCAGGACTCTACCAATGTCCGGGCTCACACTTGGCTTCTCCTCATAATGGGGGCCTTACAACTTTGAGCACCATGGATCATTGGTAGCACCTAATGAGGGTGGGGCATTGATCATATCTAGCACCCCCCCTCAATGTCCACCCATAGGTGAACTATCTCCTCGGCCCAATGCCGAGTCTCTGAAGATGAACTTGAAGCAGATCCTTTGTAAGTGCTTTGGTGAAGATATCTGCTCCATTCTCCTCTGTTGGACAGTAGACCAATTCCACTATCCCATCCTCCATCAAATCACGCACATAGTGATACTGGATCTCTATATGTTTGGTGCGTGCATGAAACACTGGATTTTTGGCAATGGCGATGCAACTCTGATTGTCACATCTCAGCACAGTTGGTTCTTCATCCTGCACTCCCATATGCCATAGAATCCTTCTCAACCATACGGCCTCACATGCAGCAAAACAAGCTGCCTTGTACTCTGCTTCAGTAGAAGACAATGCCACTGTTGGTTGCTTCTTACTAATCCAAGAGAAAATTCCTGAACCCAAAGAGAAACAATAACCAGAAACTGACTTCCTGGAATCAATGTCTCCTGCCCAATCTGAGTCACAGTTTCCCACAAGAGAAGTTCCGAAACTGTATGTGATACCATAGTCAAGAGTTCTCTTCAAGTATCTGAGCACCCGCATCCCAGCCTTCCAATGACTCTCATGAGGTTTGTTTGAGAACCTGCTCAAAACACCAACAGCAAAACTGATATCTGGTCTGGTGTTACACAAGTAGATCAGACTGCCGACCAACCTCCTATACCTCCCAATGTCTGCTAGTGTTGATGTATCCTCGACGGATAACTTTGCATTCACCTCCATAGGTGTAGCTATCTCCTTGCACTCGGTCATGCCAAATGCCTTCAAGATCTCCCATGCATACTTCTTCTGAGAGATGAAGATCTTTCCTGGCTCTTGCCAGACTTCAATCCCCAAACAATAGTGCAGCAAGCCCAAGTCTGTCATTTCAAACTCAGAACTCAAAGCCTTTCGAGTTTGGTTGATCATATCTTCATAGTCACCTGTAATAAGAAGGTCGTCCACATATAGGACAATCACTACAGACTTTTTACCATCCCTGTAAACATACAAGTTAGCATCTGAGGCACATCTTTTGAAGTTTAGGTTTAAAAAGAACCTATCTATCCACTGGTACCATGCTCTGGGGGCTTGTTTCAGCCCATACAATGCCTTCTTCAGTTTACACACTTTGTTCTCAGAATGGGGGGCCTCAAACCCTGGTGGCTGAGCCACGTACACCTCCTCCTTGAGGTCACCATTTAAGAACACTGACTTAACATCCATTTGGTACACTGGCCACTTCTTGTGGGCAGCCACTGCAAGTACCGTGCGAATAGTGGTCATTCTGGCAGTTGGGGCAAATGACTCTTGAAAATCAAACCCTTCAACTTGTGAAAATCCTTGGGCAACCAGTCTAGCTTTGTACTTTTCTAAGGTACCATCAGCTTTGTACTTTACCTTCCAGATCCACTTGGTGCCAATAACCTTTCGCTTTGCTGGTCGATCCACTAGCTCCCAAGTGTCATTCTTCATTATGTTGTCATACTCTGCCTGCATAGCAGCCTTCCATGATGGATCTGCAAGTGCTTCTTCTAAGTCAGTTGGCTCCTTTACTTCTCTCATAATCTCAACCATCAAGGCCATATTGACTATGTGAGCAGAAGCCCTCCTTTGCTCCTCTATTCTCTGAGACCTCCTTGGTCCGTCTGCCTTCTCCTCAACAGATGCAGGCATAGGATTATTGTGGTCATAGAGCTGCTTCACCCAGCGCGGCAATGGCTTTTCCGGTGGGGTGATGTCAGGTTGGTGAACTTTTTCCTCATCATCTGAAGATGATGCTTCCTCCTACTTAAGGATAGGGATAGCTCTCGGGACAGGTTCATAGTGGACTACTTCTTCGCTTGATGATAAAGTGGAAGAACTTGCCTTCTCCTCCTCCACTGTATGCGGCTCCTCCTTGAACACCACATCACGGCTCGCGATGATCTTCTTTGCCTCTTGGTCATATAATTTGTAAGCCTTCTGCTCATCACTATAACCCAAGACGATACATTTTCTGCTTTTTGGTTGTAACTTGTTTCTCTTCTCATCTGGAACATGTGCATAACATTCACATCCAAAAATTCTGAAATGTGAGACAGATGGTTTCTTACCAGTGTAAGCCTCATGAGGTGTTTTTCCCTTGAGAGCCTTTGTATAGCTCCGATTTAGAATGTAGACTGCAGTATTAACAGCTTCAGCCCAAAAATGGTTAGGCAATCCCTTGCCCTTTAGCATGCATCTTGCCATCTCCACAATGGTGCGATTCCTGCGTTCCACAACACCGTTCTGCTGAGGTGTGTGAGGCGTCGTCAATTGACGCTTGATCCCTTTGCTCTTGCAAAAGCCTTCAAACTCCTTTGAGTTGAACTCACCACCACCATCTGTTCTAAATTTCTTCACACTTTTCCCTGTTTCATTCTCAACAAGTATTAGCCATTCTTTAAACTTACCAAAAGCTTGAGCCTTATCACGAAGGAAGTACACCCACATCTTCCTACTGTAGTCGTCGACAATCAACATAAAATAAGAAGATCCCCCCAAAGCCTGTGTAGGCATCTTACCACACAAGTCAGCATGCACCAACTCTAGAGGAGCCTGTGCTCTATTCTTGCTTTCTTGTGGAAATGCCTTTCTCTGTTGCTTGCCCATCATACAAGCTTCACATGGTTCCTTCAATTCAGTTATTGTAGGTAGGTGAGCAACCATACCTTGCTTTTGCATCTCCTTCAATACTGCAAATCCAATGTGTCCAAACCTTTCATGCCAAAGCTTACTTGTGCCCACTCCAGCGGTGGCTGTAAGAGCACTTAGCTCATACAGGTTGTTCCTTCTTTCTCCTTTGCCAACAATTGTGCCAGCACTATCAATAATTTCTGCACCTGTCTTCTTGAACCTCACTTCATGACCAAGATCAGTTATGGCAGCAACTGATAAGAGATTTCTCCTGATTTCGGGAACATACAACACATTTGAAAGCTTTTTGACTTCACCATTTGCAGCAACAAAAGAAATAGTACCTGTGCCCGCAGCAGGGCATTTAGCATCATTTCCAACCGTCACAGTGATGGATTCTTGTAGAGGCTGCATAGAACTGTATAGACCTTTCTTGTTGGTCATGTGACGGGAGGCCCCACTATCCAACACCCAAGAGTCAGTGGTAGATTCTTCTTGCGCCGAGGAGCACACTTCCTCAATGGTCGCCATGAATAATTCCAGCTCTGCTTCAGCCGTATTGGCTGTCTCTTTCCCTTTACTTTTAAGGGTACCATTCTTTTCATCTGCCTTCTTGACACGACAATCTGCAATTGCATGTCCTTTCTTCTTACAGTAGAAGCACTCTCCTTGAAACTTCTTGCCGCCCTTCTTCTTTTTGTCACCATCATTTTTGGTGGAGGAAACACCTTTGCTTTTTGCATTGGCAGAGAATGCAGCATCTCCATTGTTGCTTCCTTCTCGGGCTTTCAGCCTCAACTCCTCCTCCATTAATAATGCACAAAACTCCTCAAAAGTCAAAGCTTGAGGTCTCACCTGAGTATTAAGGGCAGTTATAGTCCATCAAACTTTTGTGGACAGATCCGAAGACACCTCCGAGCTAGCTCTTCGCTAGTCTTTTGTATCCCAGCGCCAGCCATCTGGTCGCGCAGATTCTTAATCCGAGTGATGAATGCTTCAACTGTCTCTCCTTCAGCAAACTTCTCCGCTGCTAGTTGATTCTCCAAGTTTTGAATCCTTGTTTGGTTTCGTGTTTCATACTGACTCCTTAGTACATTCCAAGCCTCTGACGCTTTGGTTGTATGCTGAATCAGAGTCAAAACACTGTCAGAACAGCTTGTAACTAAGGCACACAATGCATCTGCATTCCTTCGTTTCCAAGCTCGTAGAAGATCTTCGTTGAAGGTTGGTGGACGAATCCTCAGTGTTTGAATAGCCGGTACAGCAGCACCACCTCCTGCACCGCTTCCTGATACGCCAAATCCGCTTCCCGGAGTCGACATAGTTTCTCTTTGCTGTTGAAGCCTTTGCCTCTTGCACGCTCTCCGATCTCTAGAGCCCCCTGGGCTCTGATACCATGAAAATATTACACGGCACAGCGAACAGAATCTGAGAAAGAGATAGAGAGTACACAACAGATAAGAGGAGAATCAGTAAATTCTTTAACTCCAAACAACTGATACAAAGATGGCTCTGTCCACCCGTGCGCTTCCACTGTGTGAAGCTTAGATGGCGATCTAGACAGAAGATAGGTGAAGAGCTTAAGGCTAGTTGGAACAACAACTTTGATTGGGTGAAAGATGAGTGTAAGATGGCTGCGAAGAAGTTTAGCTTTTATAGCCCGCGAAGGTCGTTAGGTCGGCCTGCTGACCGACCTACCATATGAGCCTCCACTAGTCGGCCAGGGAATATTCCCTTTACCATCGGGCGGGGGGCCGCTGGCCCCCCTGGGACCCCCCAACCAGGGGCCGCTTCCGCGGCCCCCGGACCCCACAATAGGGGCCCCTTTTAACTTCCTTACACCGCAACTCGATGCAATGCACCTCGAGTTGCTACCAGCTTAACCACTCCATCTAACCCAAAGATTAGACCCACAATGGTCACCTTTTTGCCATCCGGTCACATAGACCTCATCTGATATACAAGTCAGGACTCTACCAATGTCCGGGCTCACACTTGGCTTCTCCTCATAATGGGGGCCTTACAACTTTGAGCACCATGGATCATTGGTAGCACCTAATGAGGGTGGGGCATTGATCATATCTAACAGACCACCCGCAAACTAATGGGCAAACTGAAAGGGTTAACCAAATCCTTGAAGATATGCTCAGGGCATATGTAAGTAAAAGGCAAACTAATTGGGAAGAGTATACCGATAGCAAAGTTTGCATATAATAGTGCCAAGCACACTTCCACTGGGTGTAGTCCATTTATGTTAATGTATGGGTTTCAGCCCAGAGCTCCTCATACAGTAGGACTGCATAAGGAAAAGGTTCAAGCAGCCAAGGACTTTTTGGAGGATATGAATAGTATGTTAAAATTTGCTCAAGAAAATATTAAGAAAGCTCAAAATCGAGCTAGAGCTTATGTAGATCCTCACCAAAGAGACGTCTCCTTTGAAGAAGGATAATTGGTCTATCTTAAAGTGCCTGAACAAACTAAAACCATGAAAACGGGACAATGTCCAAAGCTTTTACCCAGGTATTGTGGTCCTTTCACAATACTTAAAAAGGTGGGAGAACGGGCTTACAAGCTCCAACTACCTACTGGTAGTAAAATACATCCAGTTTTTCATGTGAGTAAGTTAAGGAAGAAGTTGGGTGATTTGGATAATTTAATCTTAAATGATAACATTGAGGAGCTATTAGATGACCAATCTAATCCACATGAACCAGAAAGAATATTAAATATTCGTAGCAGACGAACAAGGAATACTATTTATCAAGAATGTTTGGTCAAGTGGAAAGATTGTTCAGAAGAAAGCTCAACATGGGAGCGAGTAAGTACCCTAAGAAAAAGGTTTCCCAATTTATAGTTAGACCTTCCAAGTATCATTTTCGAGGACGAAACTGATTCTTAAGGGGAAGGAAATGTTATATTAATAAGGTAAATTACGGGAAACAGGCACGAGGGATGACCGTCTGGGGGCCTTGGGCGCCCGAACGGGGTTTAGGGGAGCCTAGAATTAAAGAGAGTCCAGGAATAGTAGGACTCACCAAGAAGTGACGGCTGGCAATCAGATCACGATGGGAGTTGCTAGCAATTAACTAGGCAAGGCTGGGAGGAAAAAACATATCTCGTGCCCCTATTGAGAATCGGACTATGAGGTCTTCCGTTCTCATCATCATTACCTCCTTTCTTCATTGAATCGCCATCTCGACTACAACAAATGGTGATACTTCAACCAACTTTGTGAAGGAGAACCATTCATTCTGACTTGCAATTATGATTCTTCAATGGCTGATTCAGCATTTAATGCTGCCGAAACGCATCAAACATGGTATTTTAACGGTAAAGCTTCAAAGCACATCACTTCTAGGAAGTGTTTCCTCTTTGCATTCAACCCTTGCTAGGAAGCGCGTTACATGTGCGAATACCAATAGTTATGATGTTTATGGCATTGAGATAGCCACTATTACTCTTGCAGATACTTCTGATATCGTGCTTCTAGATGTCTTGTTTGTACCTAGCATTACAAAGAGCTTGTTGTCTATCTCTACTTTTAACAAGCATGGCTTTCAAGTCATCTTTGATTCTGCGTAAAGTAGGATGCCCAAGACCGGATGCTAGAATGCTATCAGGAGACCTTGACCACGAGGGATCCAAGTTTCAAGTCAATCCTAGTGGATTCGTCCGCAAACGTTCTATTGCGAGGCGGACTCGAGAAACCCTAGGCGACAAACCCCATGACATTCCATGGGAGTGCCAAGCGGCGTCACTTAGATTCGTCTCTCAATGGACCACTAAAAACGTGCCTGGACAGCCGATAGGCGGGCACGTTACAATGAAAGTTTTTATCAATAGGGATGCACTATTTGCTGAAAATGCTGCATTTTCACATTATCAATTTCAAATGCCAATCACCCATGGCATTGGTCATATCTTTGAGGGTCTCTTGCCACTTTCTGTGGAGTCTGTGCCTACTATAAATGGCCGAACAGACATAATACAACAAGCTGTCGCTACACCATATGCACCTAAACAACAAGGTATTGATGATGGTTTTCCACATACAATGGAAGATGCAATACAGCATGAAATGGCTGTTGTAAATGCACTAAAAACAATCCCGCGATGGCTGTCATAAACTCTCCAAGAGAGTAAAATGGATGCTCCTTTAGCTCAATGCACTAGAAGGGCTGCTAGACATGCAGCACATGATACATGGGGAGCCCGTTTGGCTGATTTTACGAAAGTAGATGATTGTGATGAGCATGTATTTATGAGCTCACTGTTGGATGATGATGAGCCTACTTCCTTGGACGAAGCTCAACAAGATGTACATTGGATGCAAGCCATGCAAAATGAGTTAGGCTCTATTGCCACTAACTCTACATGGGATCTTGTGGATTTACCACTTGGCAAAAGGACCATTGGCACAAAATGGGTTTTTAAACTCAAACGCAAGGCTGATGGTACCATTGACAAATACAAAGCACAGTTGGTAGCAAAAGGCTATGCATAGAAGAAGGGCATAGATTATGAAGAAACTTTTGCTTCTTCATCCCGTATGAGTATGGTTTTGGTTGGAAGGTATATCAGTTGGACATTAAGACAGCATTCTTGAATGGGGATTTGCATGAGGATATTTATGTGTCACAATCTCTAGGGTTTGTGGTTAAGGGAAAAGAGCACATGGTATGCAAGCTAAACAAAGCTCTTTATGGTCTCAAATAGGATCCTCATGCATGGTGCTCTAAAATTGATGTATATTTGGCCAGCAAAGGATTCAAAAACAGTCCAATTGCTCCCACTCTATACATTAAGGAAGGGGAGGACTTACTGATTATCATTCTTTATGTAGATGACATGCTTCTCATTGGACCTTCAAAAGTTAAAATTCCAGATTTCAAGGCTGAATTGAAACATGAATTTGCTATGTCAAATATAGGCCGTCCACACTATTATTTGGGGATTCAGTCCACCCAAAATCAACATGGTATCATCATGTCACAGTCACACTATGTGGATAAGCTGTTACATAGGTTTAATATGCAAGATTGCAAACCTACATGTACTCTTATGGAGCCAAGCTTAAAGATGTCTATGCATGATGGTGAAGAGATGTGTGATATTGCAACTTACAACCAGGCTATTGGCTATCTTATTTATCTTTGCAACACACGCCCTAACATTCAATATGCAGTATCTCACGTAAGCACTACACATTGGCAAGCTATTAAGCAGATCTTCACATGCGTGCAAGGTACTCAATCGCATGCATTATTATTTCCCAGGGGAGGACTTGCAATTAGAGACTTATAGTGATTCAGATTGGGCTGGTAATGCAGACACTAGGCAGTCCACTAGTGGAAATTGTTTCTTTCTAGGCCATTCGTGCATTTCATGGCTAAGCAAGAAACAACCTACAATGGCTACCTTCTCTTGTGAGGCTAAGTACAGGGCAGCCTTAATGGCAACAGTGGAATGTACATGGTTGCGCAGATTGTTGGCCAATCTACATTTACCATTGGAGGGTCCTACATGACAGTCAGAGTGATATTGCAATGGCATGAAATCTCGTGTTTCATGCTCGCACAAAACCTATTGAGGTGCATTACCATTATGTCAAAAAGAGATGCTATGCAGGAGAGATCAACTTAATGTATGTTTCTACACTAGAAAATATTACAGACATTTTCACCAAGGCGCTACCTCGTGAGAACTTTGAGTCTTTTTGCAAGTCCTTTAACTTGCTACTCTTTGGAGATTGATCATTCCTATACTTTACTACATTGGCATTGTAGGGGGATGTTAGAATTTGCCAATTCTATGGATAGTGGCCAATGTTTTAGTCTTTAGTTCATTTTCAATTCTTAGTGTGAATACAACTAAAGTTATAAGTTTCGTCACCACTCTTAGAGTTAGAGGTAGAGTCAATTAACTCTAGTTGAGTTAGAGCTAGATCTATCTTAGACCTATCTTGTACCTTTCATTCTCATTATTTCAGTTCAGCAAGTACGCCCTACCCTTTTGCTTCAGTACACTCTCATAGTCTCTCTTTTCTCTCCTCCATAGCCGGCTATCGTTTTTCAACATGGTTGTACTCCAAATTTACCTAGCTATCATTTGCCCAACACATCTTTTCCCAACAAATCAAATTTAGTGTTACAGTCAAACATTTTTCAGCACAGAGATTCAAGATTTATCTAATTAGAAAACACCTGCCTAGGTTTGATCAAAAAGATGGTAATATTCGTCGTATTACATGAAAAACAAGCTCCTTTGAGATTGGTCTACAGCTCAAACCCCTGCAAAGCTCTATCCCCCTCACACCTCTAAACAATCCAACCTTTCTAACCATGTCTTACTTAACTAACTTGTAAAATTCAAATTCATGAAGATGACAATGCGAATGTTAGTCTGTGCACATGCCACAATCCAATCAACTTCAATTAATTGCAATTGCCTCTCCGTAAGCCAAAGCACCCAAGCTTTAAGAGAATTTATGAGTCATGCATAGGCAGAGAAAGTGCATGCTTTGAGAACAACAAAACAAATATGAAAATTTACAAAAGCAATGCATGTGCTGCGAGAGATCCACCATTTGCATCATAGTATTTATTGAGTACAATAAAGCCGAGGATTGGTTAGCCCACATACTGCTGAGCCACAAGTATTATTGCTTAATTATGCTTGAGCCTACACACAATTCTAGCTCATTACATTTCACAAGGACATGAAATTTTATTGCTTTGCTTAGCATTTGAGTAAAAATTAATCAAATGTGCTAATGTGACTTGCATATGTAAGGTGCAAGTCAATTATTTCGTAGTGTGGGACCCAAGACCCCAAGATTTCAGTTGAGGCAAAGTTTGTAATAAGTTATACCTGACAAGTACTAGGTGGTATTTGGTGTCAAATTTCGGCCTAGACCTATTTATTGGCCACTAATGTCAATGGTGACATTAGAGACTAGGCATTAATTAATTAATTAATGCCAGTCTAAAGACTAATAACTGTGCATGGATACTTGGAAGACAATTTGGCCTAGCCAATTTCACTATTGGCTAGCAAAATTAATTTTTTGAAAGAGCCAATACAACAACATGATGTTTCAAATGTGAATGGTCAGCATAAGCAAATGGTAGCAATGGGACAATTGATATATATGCAAGGCCAAGTTGGAAGTACCAATCCAATGCTTTTTGGACAACAGGACATGCACACAATGATGGGACAACCATGGTATTTTGGTGGTGGCGCTAGTTTCTATGCTATGGTGGCTCAGAGACCACATACGGGGATGTATGGCACTACTCCTTATCATATGTAGCAACCAATGTAACATGAAAAGATGCACTTGAATCGTATCCAAGTGTGCATGTCATCCTCGAAATCTGCAATCAATGCATATGCACTCAAAGAAGAAGCAAAAAGTACATCACTATTACTATCATTCTCATGAGTGACTACATTTATCTCTTCTATCTTCACATTGCTCTTCTTTGCAAGCTGGCTGTCCTTTTTCTCAACCTTCTTGTCTTCAAAGTTTTTGTTTTTGCATTTCTCTTTCTTCAATTGAAAGCAGTCATGTTTGTAGTGCCCTTTCTTGCCACAATGATGACACTCCACATTTTTACCACAAGACTTGTTGCATGCTCTATTTTCAAAACTACCCTTTTGCTTAAATCTGCCTCTAGTATGCAATGCATTAGAAGACTTGTTTGCTGAATTATTTTGTCTGTTGTGTTCTTCTATCTGCAAAGAACTCTCCACATCAGAATATAGCAGTTGAGCAGTTGAGTTACTCAAAGCTGTACTGGAAGTATTCCAACTTTCAAATATAGTGCATAGCAAGAAGGTAGCTTTGAACTCATTATCAATATGGAAGTCCAAAGCAATCAACTGACTGAAAATGGAATTAAACTCGTTCAAATGTACTCGCACATGGCTATACCTTCCTTTATACGAAAGTCCATTAACTTTTTCAACCAATAAACCTTGCTGGCTGCACTTTTCTAAGCATACAATTCTTTAAGTCTTTGCCACATTGCATATGCTGAATTCAAATTCTCAATGTTGAAGAGCAAGTTGTCTGACACTGAAAGCTCAATGGTAGAGCATGCGAGCTCATCCAAATCATCCCGCTCTTCTTGTTCCATACCTGTTGGTTTTATTCCCTTTGCTTTGATGGGTTTTACCAATTTCTTTTGCACCAAGACATTGTAGCACTATTTTTGCCATATTGCAAAATTATGGGCACCCTCAAGCTTCTTTATGTGCAAAAGATTGCTACTGTCATTGTTTCCAGCCATAATTTGCAATACTAAATTGATTCAAGAGTCACCAAATGCAAGCCCAAATGTCACACAAGTGACCACGGTACACTGCAAGTACCAACCAGCAGTCAAAATCAAGAGATTGCAGAAATTTCAAACCTGCAAATAGATTTTCAGAATTAGAGAGCGTCTGCTGCTGCACTCCATAAGTAGAGGCCAAGGCACCAATTACATGTGAAATCCCCAAAATTTGACTGCAATTTCTGCTGCAAAAGCTTTCACGGGCACAAATTTGACAATTTCAGTCAAAAGCCCCAAATTTTCAAAAGGAAATTTGTCCAGATTGCATCAATACATGTACCCAAGCACATATACCAAGCAATTGTTACACAAATTGAAAAAAATTTGCAAAAGCCCCAATTTTCTTAGCTAAGGTTGCACAAATTTCGATGAAATTAAAGAAATTTCACTAAAATGTGAAAAGCCCCAAAATATATCGGGCAAATATGCACCGATTTTGCAATTTCTGAGTCAGATTATCGTTTCATGAAAGCCTCCGAATCTAGGAAAAGCCCTAATTTTCTGGGTCAAAATTGCACATTGTGCTTGTGCACACAAACACACGATAGTGAAACAAGAAATAAGGATTGCAAGAAATTTAAAAAATGGAAAAAATCAGGCCTATCAAAACGATGACCAAGCGTGGTCTCTGCCTGGGCTGTATCATGGCCCCGTCACCTGCTGGACCAAGCGTGGTCTCTACCTAGGCCATATCATGGCCCTGCCACCCGCTGGACCTGCGCTATATCATGTCCCCATTACCCACTAGACCTGCACTATATCATGTCCCCATCACCCGCTGGACCTACACCAGCGGTCTGACCTGCATGCCTATTGCCTGTTGGACCTACACGCATAGCGACCTTTCCACATGTCGCCCCTACGCTCTTGTCGTCAGCCTCCTATCACCTAGTGCTCCATCTAGCCACCTGTTGACCCTACACGCCACATGCTGACTGCTTGTCATGAGGACACGTATTTTTGAAACCTCACTTAACATGTGGATTAATTTTTAATCATATGATTAAGTAAATGTTGCACATGTGAGGTGCAACTAGGGTTAGAGTAAAATTACTAGCCCAGGACCCGAGAAAATCACGGAATGTCAAAGGCAAAAGTTGCTATAAGATATGTTCACAGGTTACTTGGTAGTATCCGGTGTCAATTGTTAGCCTAGGTCATTCATTTGGCCATAAGTGTCAGTTGGTGACACTAGAGATCTGGCATTTAATGGTACCTAACGCCAATCTAATGGTCAAAGATGGCACAGAGAGACTCGAGAGTAAAAGTTGCCTAGCCAATTTAATTATTGGCCAGTCAAATATTTTTCTGGGCACCGAAATAATTATTAGATTAATTTTCAGTAATTAACGGCTGAAATTAATATTTAATTATAGATAATTTTGAAAACCCCATTTGGGAAGACTACCACTTGGCAAACTTGCCCATACAGGCAAGTAAAAGGCTAAAGAAGAGGAAAAACGAGATCATTCTTGCAGTAGCAAATGTGAGAGAGCTGTGAGCAGCCATGGCCAGTCTATTTTCAACCATTGCAGCCAACCACGAGTGAGTTTTGAGGAGGTGATTGTAGATTCACACCCTCCACAACTAGGCGATTGCATCCAGGTACAAGGTGACAGCTAATTTGGACGTCTCAGTTATAGGTGACAGCATTTAATGCTGTTGTGGCAGGGCAACAGCTGCATTTGACTGATTTTCACTCATTCTTCATGAAAAAACTCTGAATTTTCTCCCTCTATAGCTTTCTCTCTCATCTCCTAGCCATTTCACGGTCTTACTCCAAAGATCTCAGCATTTGGACCCTTGGAGGCTAAGAAATTGCAAATCTCTCTATTGTAAACCCTAATTTACAACAGAAATTAGGGTTTACCAGCAGCCTCGGGAAGCATGCCAAAAATTGGAAGCTCCAAGACTTGGATTTTTCAGTGTTGAAGGTGAATTTCAGCTAAATTCAAGTGGAAAACTAGCCCGCCATTGAATTTGGCGCATTTTCATCGTCAATGAAGCGGGTGAAGGTCAATTAAGTGTCTGAATCAAGAGGCAAATCAGATTGAAGACTTGCTGGGATAGCAAGGGGAGTTTGAATTGCCAAGGGGATCGAGAAAATCCCATTGTAAATCAACTTTTTCTTCAATAAAGCTAAAGAAATACCGAAAGGGGCGCCATCAGTAGGTAAATTTGTATTTTCATATTTGCATTTATTGTTTGCTACTGTAATTAAATTGTAATCAGGAATTTACCACCCATCCACGGACGAAAGGCTAGTTTCACTATTCACTGCGACTATCCGCTGTCACCTGCCCTCTCAGCATCACCTGCAAAAAATGTGCCCCCCTTGTCCTGATTGCATACGTCAAGCAACCAACTATTGACTCTGACCTGTGCCTGTTGAGCCTATGCACGCCTGTCGGCTATCTTGAGATGTGTGAACACTTGAGTTGTCTCTTATACGCCCTAATACCAGTTTGATGTCAATGTGCAAGGATCGAGATACAGTGCAAGTTAGACTAAGTGCAAAGTTTAGAGTAGGAAGAGTGAGCAAGAGTGAGTGCACCACACACAAAGTGTTTGGTACAATGACAAGATGTACTACTTTAGGTTTTGATAATATATATAAAGTACAAGTGTAAGGATGCGTTCACACCCATCGTAAAAGGCACGGTGAGTCTTTATTCCCAACAGCACTCTCTCTCCACGACTGCTTTGTGTACATTCTCTCTCCACAATACTTGCATCTTTCTTTCTATTCGACACATTATTGAATATTAATATCAAATGTAATGTTAATTTACATCAAAACTGCCGTAATGATAACAATAACATTAAATCATCAACATTAATTGTTGATGTGACAATTAACATTAAATGTGAAATCAACCTAGAATTTAATTATCACATTAAGATTGAATGCCACCGTCAAAGCAAAAATGCTGATCAATGATGTCTATACAAGCCACAATAGTTCGGTTACTAATGATGGTCTGCATAGCCCCAAAGTGGCAGCTCCCCAAGCTCCAATCACTAGTTTCATCAAAAACCCTTGCACTCAGACATCTCATCAACACAAATCCCCGAACACAAGTACCGAACAAGAAACTTACTTCGTCATACCGAGCACCTGCAACACATGGACCCCCATGTACACACGTCTTGCTAGCAATGTCCCACACCACCCCAAACGAGATAAACGTATACTTGTCAGACGTGAACCATTACAATCCCATGAGTGAAAGTGGTTTTGTGCACATCATATCGTCATAGGGGACATGAAATTTTACCGTTATGCTTGGCATTTTGGCTTAGGTATTAATGAAATGTGCATGTGAGATGCACATGTGATGTCACAATGATGGGCCAAGGACCCCAAGATGTTAGTGGGTGTCAAAGGCAAAAGTTATGATAAGTTATACTAGCTAGATTCTAAGTGGTGCACCTAGTGTTAGTTTTAGCCTATGGCATTTAGTTGACCAATAAGTGTCAATGGTGACACTAGGAACTTAATGAATTAATTAATGCTAATTCAAGGGTCAATCAATGCAAACGACCACTTCGGAGTCAAAATGGCCTAGCCAAAATTAGTTATTTTTGACACCTTCCACAAAATCAAAGTAAGAAAATTTAAATAAAGTGAACAACTCTTCTTGTTTAATTAGTGTGAAAGACATTTGAAAAATACCAATTTATACCTTAAACATAGTTACAATAATATACACGTCCTTAACTACCATTATCCATAAGACAAATCAATCTAAAAAAGATTATTGTCCACTCCTCAGTAGCTTTTTATGAATATTGTGACTATTGGTATGTTTACTCAAGTGGCCTAATAGTAATCTATAATTTTGAACAAATTAAATTAATTTTTTGTGTTCTAAGCGTGCAACTTATCAACCTTCTAACAAAGAAATAGAAGACATAGCATGTTGTAAAAGCAACTTGATATAATCTAGCAATAAAGTATTTGCATAGGATGCAAGATCTCTCACTAGCTTGTTTGACTTTGTTGTTTTGCTATTAAAAATGAAAGATCAACTAAGGATTTGGAAATACATACTTTACCACTTACTCTTGGACAATGGACACACATTTGGCCCCAAAAACTAGCACCCCTTGCAATATTTATTTAACTTGTATTGCTACAGGATAAAATAGACTTGTCACTAAGATCTAGCCTGATCTCCTTCTATCTTCAATACATCTTGCTGTCCATAGCAACCAGCAAGCCTTCAAACCAATTTGCCACTTTGTTTGCTTGGGGATTGGTCTTTAATCTACTCATTGGATAACAAATTCTACCCCAAACTTCATATTGCCTAGCTAGCCTCCTGAAATTCTTTGAGATCCCTAAATTTCAGCTACTAAATTTCAAGTACTAGGCCCTGAATTCTAAGCATTCCTCCTAGGGTGTCTGGTTCTTGCTTATTCCTTATTGGAGAAGCCTTCATCTATGGATAGTGGTGCATCATCTCATACGACATATCATCGGGATAAGATCCAAGACCTCAATGCTCCACTCCATAAGGGGCAACATCACCAGTGGTAACAATTCATCATTGCTGGTCCAAGGAGCAAGTAAGCTTCCCCTCATTCTAGAGGGACAAGACTCTACAACCGAAGTCCTTTACCTGCCAAATTTAGGTTTTAAACTTCTTTCTGTTGATGGAATCACAAAAATGGAAACCCATAAAGTCTTCAACCAGGAGGTAGTTATCTTAGAGGACAAGACCACTAGAGATGTGATGTGGATAGGGACACAAGCTCATAACCCTAGCAACCATGTCTTCTTTAGCTCCTAGGCTACTTTAGCATGCCTGCTATGGGCACCTTAATTTTGACTCCATTAGACACACATCAAGGAAGGGATTGGTTGAGGGTCTTTCAAATTTCCCTTCCATTGTGCCCTAGCTATTTAAGAGGTAAACAACATCACTAACCTTTTCCAAATGCAGCTCCGAGATGAGCTTCCACACCATTAGAATTGATGCATACCAACTTGTGAGGATCTATGAGAACAGCTTCCTTAGGGAAAGCCAAATACCTAATGCTTGCAGTTGATGATCTTTCCAGATACTTGAAGCCCTGTTTTTGGAGTTTTTAAGTCTGAGGTATTTTCCAATTTCTATAAGTAGAAGGTATTTGTGGAGAAGAAGACGGCCTTTGAGGTTTGTGCAGTTCGAGTTGTTGAGCTAAATTACCATCAGCATTAATTAGACATCCCCAAAACTACACATAATTAATGAATTTTAACCATTCTTGTAAACCGAGAGCAGTTCGAGAGAGTTTGATGTCCCACATGTAAGCCCTAATTTGGGAGGTCCCAAACTTTCTATAAATAGACAGCCTATCCTCCCATTTAGCCAACCTCGTTTTACAGGTTTCCAATGATCTAGCTTCACTATACACACCCCATTCACGAAGGTCATCTCAACCAAGGCTGCCCAACATTATCTACATCCGTCCGACACCTATTTCCAACCTCCACCACGGAGTCCACATGTTCCACTAATGCGTTTACAGCATCTACTACATCGTCTATAGCCGGCGACATCTTCTACTGCTGCATTTGTGATCTAGTGTTGGCATACGGACTATCACATCATCATACCTATGTTTTTGTTGTTGCCAATCTAGCACATCATCAAACCTATGTTTTTACTGCCGCCAACCTACTACATCATCACTCGCCTCGTGTGTGTGTGTGTGTGTGTGTGTGTGTGTGTGTGTGTGTGTGTGTGTGTGTGTGTGTAGTTTTCTCTCTCCTTTGCCTATCTGACATTGATCTCACATCACCCTTGCAGTATTCGATGATGTCTAACGTTTTGAAGGCTACCTTGCTATGTTTCAGGATCCGTCAAGAATACAACACACTCTCCAACTCGTTACCTTTGTCTGGGTCCTTGCGACACAAGAGTTTGGGGGACAATATTCCTTCACTGCATAGTGTGTTTGATGCATGAACATTGTATTATTCAAATTCATTAATTTATGATCTTCACTATGTTCATTGTCTCTGAGTTACCCTAACCCTAACTGTGTTTTATTGAGTTACAGAGAGCGTGAGGATCGAGACACGCAATGTTTTCTCACAGTAGAGAGACAGAGACAAAGAGTGCAGAGTAGAGAGCAGAGTGAGCACGACTTGTTGGATACAATGACGAGTGTACTTCTTTAGGTTTATATATATATATATATGAAAGTACAAATGTGCTAAGGGTGTGTTCACACCTGTGCACATATAAAAGGCACGATAGCCCTTTATTCCCAACAACCTCCCACCTAAAGGCAATATGTCTTAAGAGGAGAAAAGAATCAGCTAAGTCTAGGTATGTACAAAGCTGAAATACATATCTGTATGCACTTTGACAAGCTCAATGCTCTGGCTATCAAGTACATCTCTAATAAAGTAGTACTTCACCTGTATGTGCTTCGTCTTTGCATGAAAGACACGATTCCGTGCAAGCATGATAGCACTCTAACTATCACAATGGAGAACAGGTAACTCTGTAATTCTAAGCTCTCCCACCAAACGTGAAAGCCATAAAGCCTCCTTGCTTGCCTCAATGGCAGCCACATACTCTACCTCTATAGTAGACAATGCAACACACTTTTGTAGCCTAGAGATCCAAGAGACTGCTCCTCCTATGAAGGTAAACACATACCCAAAAGTGGATTTTTTGCAATCTGCATGACCAGCATAGTCTGCATCCGTAAAGCCATAGCAGCAAAGAAACGCGTTTCTTTGCTTTCAAAACCTACGAAACGTTTCGTAAAGTACGAAACGTTGCTTTGCATAAAAAACGTGGGGAGGGGGGACCCCGAAAAAAAACGTGAGTTAGTCTGTAAAAAAAACAAAGGTTAGTGTTAGTCTATGGTCGATGGAAAAAAAAAAGCAAAAAAAAAAATCAAAAGAAACGTATCTTTCGTCACTCGTGACTTGTCGCGTGGGTAGCTTGTCATGACTCACACCTCCCGTCTCACTCGTCTGTCCCGATTTTACCTCGCCGATCGTGGACTGTCCCACGCCACCCACAATAGGATGGTAGTAGTTAGTGCTCGAGCTAGTGTCATAAATGACACAGAGGATGATTGGAGTGTGAGTGAGGAGGATGGTGATGATGATGAGTCTGAGTAGTAACTCATGAGTCGTAACTCATGAGGGTTCATGATCTTGGATTAGACTCTAGAGTCTTACCTTTTTGGGATTTTCACTTAGTCAGTGTAGTGTCCATGGACCATTATTGTTTGGACAATTCATTATATGATTCTAATTTCATTTATGAGTTATCTATGATATATCATGATTCATTTTGTAATTTTGTAACTTGTTTTGAAATGAGAATCATGATATTGCCGCTTCACCCATTTTACATTGCTACTTACACATGGGCTATGTAAAATGTCTTCCAATTTTCTTTATGTGATATGTATGAATCAATGATCATGATGTTTAAGGTTTGATTATAGTATAGCTTATTCAAAGATTAATCTTTGACAATAGTCAACAATGGATTATGGATCATGGATGTGTAACGTGTTATTTTGAATTGACTATATTGTTTCATGTTTTATCACTTTTGCTCAATTCACTTGTTTTTGTTTAAGAGAAAGTTCCATGGAGGTTTAAAACATCTTTCCCTAGTTTAAAATTATTAAAAAACCCTTTATAAGAAAATCTTGTGTTTCTTATTTTACCCCCTTCTCGAAAGAAACTTATGAAACACGTTTCTAACGTTTCATTTCTAAACATTTCAGACGTTTTTGGCTGCTATACGTAAAGCCAACGACAAATGTCTTCTACTTTCCAAAGCAGATGCATAAATCCTTTGTGCCTTTGAGGTATCTTATAATACCTTTCACTGCTTTCCAATGCTTTTTACCAAGGTTTGCCACGCATCTACTAACCACTCCCACTGCAAAGGCAATGTTAGGATGTGTAGCAACCATAGCATACATCAAACTACCAACAACTGAGGCACATGATGTCTTGGCTATTTTAGCCTTCTCATCATCAGATGTAGGGCTGTCCTCTGCACTGAGTTTTACATATGGAGGCAATGAAACCCCGATTCTTTTTCCCCCCTCCATATTAAAACACTGCAAAACCTTGGAGATATACTCCTGCTGAGATAGATAGAGTAATCCTTTTGACCTATCTCTAAGTATTCGCATGCCAAGAATGTGATTTGCATCACCAAGATCCTTCATATCAAAGCTGCCATGAAGACTTTGCTTCAGTGAGTCCAAGGCATGAATATCCCTGCCAGCAATCAACATGTCATCAACATACACAACTAAGATAATCAGGCTGTCATCTGCGGCCTTCTTGGTGTACAAGCAATCATCCACTTGACTTCTATGAAAACCTTGGGACTCCATGAATGTATCAAACTTAGGATGCCATTCTCTTGGTGCTTGTTTCAGCCTATACAAACTCCTTTCGAGTGTACATACCATCTTCTCTTTTCCTTTTGTCACAAACCCTTCAAGCTGCTATATATATATGTCTTCATGCAGATCACCATGTAAGAATGCAGTCTTTACATCCATCTGTATGAGCTCCATATCTTCAGCTGCAACCAAGCCCCAAAATGGTTCTCAATGTAGTCATATTGACTACAGGAGAGAAGATCTCATCAAAGTCAACTCCATGTTCCTGCTTGTACCCCTTCGCAACCAATCTTGCTTTGTACTTTGGCGAGGAACCAGAAGTGACCTTTATCTTGTAAACCCATTTGCATGGGAGGGTTTTCTGCCCTTTAGGCAACTGCACCAAGTCCCAAGTGTCATTTTTCTCAAGAGATTCCATCTCTGACAACATGGCTTTATACCATTTCTTGTTGTATTGTTTGTCCATTGCTTCTTTGCAGCAAGACGATTCACCATAGTCTGTCAACATGCATTAATCAGCCACATTGTTTGCACCAAGAATGAATCTATCAGGTTGTCTAGTAGCCCTAGACAATCTCCTAACCCAATGATCATTGTTTGCTGGCTGTTGAGCCTGCAAATTTCCATCTTCAACTTGTTGTCCTGGCATTTCAGCTTGCAAATCAGCATTAACAGCTTGTTGTCCTGGCTGTTCCTGCACATCCAATGGCTCATCGTTATGGGCAATAGCTGGCTGATCATTTCCAGTATTATTTTCTGCATTTGCAGGTTCATTTACAGCAGGTATTTGTTGCTGTACAGCAGGCACATTTTGCTATCCGAAAGGTATTTCTTCCCGGAATACAACCCTACAGACCTCCTCAGTCTTTTCGGGCTGTTTATGCATACCATCTTCCTAGAAGATAACATCATTACTGCGTACCACTTTCTTTTTCTCAGGATCCCATAATCTATACCCCATTTCACCTTCATCACAATATCCTAGGAAAATACATTTACAGGACTTTGGCTCAAGTTTGCTGCATTTTCCCTTACGTATGCGCACAAATGCTTCGCAACCAAACACTTTCAAGTGTGCATACAAAGGTGGCTTGCCCGACCACGCTTCTGGGGAACTCCCCCTTCCAAGAACCTCTTTGGTGACCGATTAATCAAGTGTACAAATGTCATAACAGCCTCTGACCAAAACCCATGGGGTAATGCAGCATGAGACAGCATCGTACGGACCTTATCCTGTATGGTCCGATTCATACGCTCTGCAACTCCATTTTGGGGTGGATTATGAGAGGCAGTGAGCTTCCACTTTATCCCTTTGAAAGGCCTTGGGCACATATTCCCCACCATTGTCAGAGCGAAGACACTTAAGTATCTTATCAGTTTGATTCTCAACCAATGCCAAGAATTTTTTAAACTTGTCAAGCACTTCATCCTTGCTACGAATAGGGTAAACCCATAGCTTCCATGTAGCATCATCGACAAAGATTACAAAGTATTTCTTTCCCCCTAAAGATAACCCTGACATCTGACATACATCGAAATGTACTAACTCTAGAGGAGAAGATTTCAACGAAAGAGACTTCTTATGAGACGTCTGTGCATGTTTACCGTAAACAAAATGATCACAATGCTCAAAATCAGCATAACGAAGATAAGACAAGTAACCCAAACAAGAAAGCACTTTCATTCCAGTTTGACTCATGTGTCCCAACTGGCCATGTCACAAAGAAACACTTGGCTGCTCGGTCACGGCAACAACATGATCACTCACACTAGATACATGGAGAGGATACAAGGTATCACTTTTACAATCTCTGGCAATCACTCTAGATCCCTTACAGATCTTCCATTTCCCATCTCCAAAGGTGGTATGAAATCCATCGTCATCTAGCTGCCCTGTGCTAATCAAGCTCTTCTGAGCTGAGGTACATGACGTACATGCTAAAGTGTGAAGACAGAACCATGTTGAAACTGCAACTGCACACTGCCAATACCTGCAATGCCACATGTGTAGTTGTCCCCAAGATGGATAACACCAGTCGACCCCCTGTATAGTCAGAGAACCACTCACGATGAGGGTTGACATGAAAGAAAGCACCTGAATCTAGAATCCAAGTATGCATGTCATCATCCATATCTGCAAGTAAAGCATGTGTACTAGAGACAAAGAGTACATCATTCCCACTGTCACTGTCATGAGTGACTACATTTACTTCTTCAATTTTGACACTGCTTTTCTTAGGCTGACTCTCTTTCTTCTCTTCCTTGCTATCATCTGTCTTCTTACCCTTTCTTTTCTCTTTCTTCCATTTGTAGCAATCACGTTTAAAGTGACCCTTCTTGCCACAATGATGGCATTCAACATCCTTACTACGTGATTTACTGCATCCCTTGCTATCAGATTTGCCTTTCTACTGTGATCTGCCCCTAGTATGCAAAGCATTGGAAGACTTATTGGATGCATTGTTCTATCGATTCATTTCTTTCATGAGTAGAGCACTCTCTACATCAACATACAAAAGAATCGCATTAGAATTGCTCAAAGCAGTCCTGAATGTATCCCGACTCTCTGGCAAAGTGCAAAGCAAGAACGTAGTCTTAAATTCTTCATCAATCATGAACTTCCAAGGCAACCAGCTGGCTGAAAATGGAGTTAAACTCACTCAAGTGAGTAGACATTGCTGTACCTCTTTCATACACAAATCCATAAGCTTTTTCAGCCAATAAACTTTTCTTGCGGCACTCTTCTGTGCATACAGTTCTTCCAGTCGAGTCCAAATAGCATAGGCAGAATCCAAACCTTCAATGTTGAACACCAAGGCATCAGAACTCGATAGCTCAATGGTTGAGCGTGCAAGCTCATTTAACTCATCCCAATCTTCCTATTCCATATCTGCGGGCTTTGCCCCTTTGGTCATAATCGGCTTTGTCTGCTTCTTCTGCAACAGGATATTATAGCACTTTTTTGCCAAACTGCAAAGTTATGTGCTCCGTCAAGCTTCTTAATTGCATGAGATTACTGCCAGCCATGATTTTCAGCCCAAATATGACCAAAAAATTCAGTAAATGCAGGCCCAAACTGTCACACAAGTGACCAAGGTACAAAAAAGTACCAACCACCAATAAATGACCACGTAAAAGCAGAAATTTCAGACCTGCAAATAAATTTTCAAAAGCATCAAACCTTGTGCTACAACACTCCACAACTGATTACAAGTGTTCCAAGGACAAATACATCGCATTGCATGAGAAGTCCCAAATTTTAGCTGCAATTTCTGTTGTACATGCACCCACGGGCACAAAATTTGACACGCATTGTCAAAAGCCCCAAAATTTTTGTGCTCAAAGCATCAACCATACATTTGCACTATCTCTGACATGCATAGAATAGACCAATTTTGCCAAAATAGAGCAATTTCAGCAAAACCAATTTTTCCAAGTGTTAGATGTCCAAATTGTATGGAATTAAACCCGCATGTACATAAAATGACCAAATGGCGCACAAATTTCGCCCAAACAGCAAAAGCCCCAAATTGCACGGGTCCAATGTGCATCAATGTCGAGAAATTGGGTAAATTTCACCCCAATTCTTGCATGTACATGAAAAGCCCCAAATGTCGGAGGCAAAATGTCACAAATTCCTGCAATTTCTGAGACAAATGGTCTTGTTCTGCATCACAATCCCCGAATCCGAGAAAAGGCCCAAATTTTCGGGCCAAGATTGCACAAATCTGAACTCTGTGCTTATGCGCACGAACCCCCATCAGGAAAGAAGGTTGTGAAACCAGCCTTCCTTCTTGGATAGGGTGGTTTAACCTGATTAAGCACTTAATTACAACAATTAGCAAATGAACATAAACTGAAATGCTCACTTACCTTCATAAACTTGGACAGTGGACACCCTGTTGGCCCCAAAACTGGCGCCCCTTTCGGTATTTCTTTAATTTCAATTGCTGATGGATAAATTACAAGCCGAGATTTCACAATCTCCTTGGCTGATTCAAAAGCCCCTTGCTGTTCCAATAATCAGCAAAGCATTGGGACAAATTGCCCCTTGATTTTCACCCAGGACTTGCTCTAATGGAACCCAACCTAGTCAAATGCTGCCCCAAATTCACAATAGATGGGCTGGCATCTGAAATCCTCACAATTCCACGAATTTCCGGTGCTGATTTCAGTGTACAATGCCTTTGACTGATGGCACGGGTCCCAAGGTGGCTGCTAACCCCTAATTACTGCTGTAATTTAGGGTTTACAGCAGTAAACTCTCTAATGTCCACCAAATTTGGCTGTACTCTGCTACCAATGGCTGAGAATTACTGAGAATGCTTGAGTATAGACTAGAGGAGATGAGAGAATGTTAGAGAGAGAGAAAATTAGCTGAAATGTATCTTTTGATTCGTAGCTTTGATGACAAATCTGATGGCACCAACAGCTTCAAAAGGGGGGTAAAACGCCAGCTCAACTACTGAGCCCTCCACTCCTACCGCCGCCTCTCTTGAGGCGGAAGAGAAAACCTGCTGCCCCCTGTCCTGTCGCAACGCGCGATCAATTGTCGTCGCCAAACAGAGAGAGAAAATCAGATCACCTCCTCCCCCTCTACCCAGCTCCGAACGGCTACAATTCCACTTCCACCACCCTCCAACAGCCTTCTCCCTAGTTGCATGGGAAAGTTTTGCCAAGTGGCAGCCTTTCTAATGCATTTTCAGCCATTAAATTAATTTTTCAAAATTAATTAATTCTGAAAATTAATTTCAACCCTTTTGACCCTGCCCAAAATTAAACATTCCCATCTGGAATGAAATTGGCTAGGCAATTTGCAACTTGGAGTGGTTCCCAACCTCTGTTGACCCTTAGACTAGCATAAATTAATTAATTAATGCTAGTCCCTAGTATCACCACTGACACTTAATGGCCAAACAATTGTCCTAGGGTCCAACCTGGCACCAACTAACCACCAAAATCCAGTTGACATAACTTAACACAACTTTTGCCTTTAACACCCACTGCATCCTCGGGGTCCTTGGCCCGTTCCCATGAAATAACTGCCATGTGCATCACATGTGCTAAACAACCTTGCACATTTGATTAGTAACTTAATCAAATGTTACTAGCAAGATTAAAGCATTTCAAAATTTCACGTCCCCGTGACAAGTTGTGGGGTCTATTGACCCGCCGTGCAACGCCCATTGTTGTCCAGTCGCCTGCAAGTAGTCGCCTTCGCCTGTCGTCACCAGCCCGTCGCGTGCTGTCTCATCCAGTCGCAGCCTGTCAGTCGCTGCGCGTCAATTGCTTGACCCACCATCCACGGCATGTCATGTGCCCTGCGGTGATGACTGCAAACTGCTGTCTGCTGCTCGTCGAGCCCGCCTGGGACTCCTGCAACACATGCCTGCCTGCAACCTTGCAACACTTCCTCCTCGCCAATGACACCTCTCCCTGTACCTGCCAAATGCTGACGACTGGTGCCAACTCCAAAAAGCGTGCACAACCTGTGAGCTCTGATACCAATTTGTTGTGATAGAGAGTGCGAGGATCGAGACACGCAATGCTTTCTCACAACAGGGAGACAGAGAGAGAGTGTGCAAAGTATATATATATATATATATATATATATATATATATATATATATATATATATATATATATATATAAATCTAAAGAGGTACACTTGTCATTGTACTCAACAAGTCCGGCTCACTCTCCTCTCTACTTTGTACTCTCTCTCTCTGTCTCCCTGTTGTGAGAAAGCATTGTGTGTCTCGATCCTCGCACTCTCTATATGTATATGTACATATACATATGGATATGTACATATATCCATATGTACATATCCATATGTATATGTACATATCCATATGTATATATATATATATATATATATATATATATATATATATATATATCAAAGACAAGTTTCATTCCAAGGAGTTTGACAAGTTTTGCTAGTAGTATGGGATAAAGATAGGGTTTTCTCATATGAACACACCATCTAAGAATGGTATGGTAGAGCAACAAAATCTTTCCATATCGGAGATGGCCCACTTGATGTTGAAGCATCAAGGACTTTCTCACACCCTATGAGCAAATGCAGTCTCTACGATAGTGCATATTCACAATAAGTATCTGACTATTGCTATGAATGACATGATTTCTTATCAAGTGTTTTTTGGCAAAAATCAATCTGTCGACCATTTTGGTGTCTTTGGATGCAACATCTACATCCACATCGACAAGCAACATGGACAAAAACTCGAGCCAAATCCAAGAAGCATATTTTTGTTGGTTATAGTCATATAACCAAAGGCTATAGGCTTTATGATCTCAAGACAAATAAAAGTGATAGCAAGCCGAGATGTGGTGTTTGAAGAGGCAATGCCCTCCAACCCTCCCTCTGATGGTGCTTCTTCTTCTTCCAATGTATATTGTTCAACTCCAACCCTCTCCCAGCTTCAACACTCCCTTTACCTTCTAGAACACCTCTTCACACCACTTCTTCATCTTTGATACGTGCCCTTCCCCTTTCTTTGCCTCCCAACCCTTACCATCTCCTACTACTACACCTACCCCACCAAAGGGGGATCTTTCTTTACCCAATGAGCGGGAGTCCCTTATCCAAACAAGTCCATCACAAGTTCTGAAGGCCCTTAAACCTCCTCATAGGAGGAGAAGCCTTATGTGATTCCTATCAAAAGTAGATACAGTGATGGAAGCGTAAAAAAATGTTGTAATAGACAACTGAACACAGGAGACAAAGGAAAGAGAAACACTACAAAAGAAAATAACATTGCACAATGAACTCAAAAGCACAGAGATGCTCAAGAAATGGATCTACCAAGATATGAGACATTACAAATCCAACATGAATCACTGGTTGTCAAGGCACCAACACTAGCTCCCTCTCTCCATCAGAACCTAAAGGAGATGAATGTCAATGACTAAGAAGGAGGAGCCCCAATATATAGACATAAAATATACCTCAAATAAAGGCTGGTCGGCCAGCTTTAATGTTGGCCGACTGGCATCATAAATGCCAAATTGACATAAATTGTCCTTCAAAAAAATGCCTAAAACAACTATAATGTGCCCAGCCCTAGATGACATGCACAAACTCACACATGAACTAACATATCCACTAACACCATCTCTCAAATCAAAGTCCATACAACAAAAACCACCAAAAGAGAACCATGGATATCCAAGTAGCCAGTGGCCAGCCCACCACCAAGATGCCTCAAAGAGAATCTGATGTCAATGTTGATCATATCAACTCCTAAAAACAAAGAAGAATCATAACAGCTCTCAATATATTTCAACAATGTCACATAGTGAAACCAACCTTCCTTTTCGAATAGGGTGGTAAAACCTGATCAAGCACTTCATTACAACAATTAATAATTAAGCATCAACTGAAATGCACACATTACCTTAACAATCTTAGACATTAGATACCCTGTTGGCCCCAAAACTGATGCCCCTTTCAATATTTCTTTAGCTACAATTGCCAATGGATCAATGACAAGCCAAGATTCTCTAATCTCCTTGGCTAATCCAAAAGCCCCTTGCAATAGAAAAATCAGCAAATAGATTGGGCAATTCGCCCCTTGATTTTCACCCAAACCTTGCTCTAATTGGAACCCCACTGGCCAAATGTTGCCCCAAATAAACAATGGATGGTTGGGCATCTAAAATCCCTGACACAACAAATTGCAGGTGTTAATTTCAATGTACAATGCTTTATCTTATTGGCACCGGTCCCGAGGTGGCTGTTAAATCCTAATTTTTGCAAAAATTTAGGGTTTATAATAAAGATCCCTCTGCTGTCCACCAAATTTGGCTGACATTTGCTAAGAATGATTGAGAAATGCTGAGATCTTTTTAGAATTGACTAGAGAAGGTGAGAGAAAGCCAAGATGAGAGAGAAATCTGATTTTCTTCGCCAAAAACCCCTAAAATTTACCTACTGCCTGTTGTAGCCTGCATTTAATGCAGTCATCTACTGCCAAACAACTCCGAAATGCTGTCACCTGATCAACAATGCTATTGCTAGCCCCTAAAAGGTGTCTTCCTGCTGTACCCTATCTGTTGAGGCCCCCAAATGGCTATATTTTGCAACAAATTGTTATTGTCTGATCAAAAAATGGACCCACAACTCTCTCTCTCTCTTTTTTTTTTTCCGTAAAAGGTAATTGTATTAATTACGAAATAAGTACAAGATTACATGATTACACGAGTACAAGAGACACGAGGGCCGTAGGCCAACGTGTGGGAAATCCCCGGACTAGGGTACTAAAAGGTTACACCAATCATGGCAAGGACCCAGAGGCAATTGCCAAATGCCAGGAATGCAAATCCTCCCGAGGGAGCAAGTCAGAGTGCCTGATGAGATCTAGCTGCCAATGCAAGAGCCCTTTAAGCCTTGCAATATGTCGCGGTACATTAGAAGCCGAATCAAAGAGAAAAGCATTTCGGGTGGTCCAAATGTGCCAGCATCCCCAGTATCTGAAAAAATGGAATAAGATCTTCATATGTAACGGTGGCGGTGTGGGATACTTCGGGCGCACAAAAACCCAATCGAAAGGAGTCAATGAGGACCCCACCACCGCGTGCCAGATTTGCGACAAGAGTGACCAGATATTCTTGGCGAGCGGGCAAGAAAGAAAACGATGTCGGGCCGATTCCGCCGAAGTGGTGCAGAAGAAGCAATTGCCATTCGAGATTCGACGCTTGGAAAGGGCCAAGGCAAGAGGAAGACCACCAATCATTACCCGCCACAGAAAGACCTTGCATTTGAAAGGTGTCTTATTCTGCCATCCCTCCATCAGCGTTGCCTGCCACCATGACAGTGATTTCCGCAGGCCCCAAACATTATTAACTTTCACACCCAGCCATTGGTGATCTTTAATGAGAAGATGATACACCTGATTAGTAGAGGCCTTTTCCAGACTCAACCGGCCTGCAAGGTCCCAGTCCTGCCAAGGGCGATCCATAGCCAGGGCAGGAAAGGGTTGCCTACCCTGAAGTTCCGAGGAAAGCTTCCCCCATAAATCACGGTATCCGCGCGGGATCCTGAAAAGTCTCCTAGCAGTCCGAAACGATGCAAAGACATTGCGAGTAGCAAGGGTAGCATCCGCAATCGAAGTCACACCCAAACGGGCCATGCGGTTAAATCTTGGTCTAAGCTGATGTTTATCTTCCCATGAAAGTAATCTCGATACTGCCAACAATTCCAGCTGAAAAGAATTAGTCTGCACGCGGTCCCCTACAGGATGCCAACGGGCCTTTTGGAGCACCACTTTCCAAGAGCCGACCAAGTGCAGTAACAAAGAGGAAGAGGGACTGGAAAATCGAGAGTTAGCATTAAGGACATGCCACCATGAGGCCCGAAGCCGTGTGTTACCCTGGCGGAGCCCGCTGTCCTCAAGAAAATAACGGGCTATGATGGTCCACGGGTGATGATCCACACACATGGCACGAAACAGAGACCAACGAAGAGCCAACATATGAGTTTCTGCATCCAAAATAGCTCCACCACCCATGCGCTTAGGGGTACATGCATGTGACCATGAAATCCAGGAAATGCCTGCCTGCAGTGAATCTTTCTTCCATAGCATGAAACGAATGGGATGAGTGAGAGCCTTCAAAGTAGTGGGCGTCCATGGCAGTAATGGCAGGAAATACGTCAGCATTGGTAGCATAATTGTCTGAGCCACTTTGAGGCGGACATGGAACGGCCAGGCTTGCGACTTCCAATACATAAACTTCGCGGCCAGTTTGTGTGAAATCCACTCCAGCAGGTCCTTTGGCCGTACGTCCACCCCCGATGGGTATCCAAGATGCCTGACAATTGAGCCACGGGAAACCACCTGGCCCTGCCAGCCTAATGACTCTAAATCAGGCTCCGTGCAACTGAGAATGGCTGACTTGAAGGCATTGATGCGAAGACCAGAAGCTTGACCAAAGAGCGTCCAAACATCTAATGCCTTGCGAATGTTATCCCTGTCCGCCTGCAAAATCATAAAGGAGTCATCAGCCAAAGATTGGCTAATGAAGTGCTGCCCCAAAGGAAGAGATAACCCTGCCAGCTGGGCAGAAGCCGCCATGGAGGATAACATTGAAAGGACCGGGTGAGTCGCCAAGGCAAAGAAGAGAGGACCCAAAGGGCAGCCCTGTCTGAGCGAGCGTGCAAGGAGAAATGGCTCTGTGACCCCACCATTTAGCATAACTCTTGAAGAAGCCTCAGTACTAATGGTGTAGATCAATCGGGACATGCGGATACCAAAGCCCATAGCAGACATAAGATCTGCAAGGAAAGACCAGTCCACACAGTCAAACGCCTTTTCCAGGTCCAATTGAATCAAGACCACTTGCTGATTGGAGTGCCGCGCATAATCAATAGCCATTTGCACATTTAAGATATTATGCAAAATGTTGCGTCCCTTAATGAAACCATATTGGAGAGGGTGCACAAGAGCTGGAAGGTGCTTGTGAAGCCGATTTGCCAGCACTTTGGAAAAGATTTTATACATCACGCCCATCAACGAAATTGGTCTCCAGTGTTGCAGCTTTGACGGCGAAGGGACCTTGGGGATCAGTTTGATAAGGCCTTCTTTCCATGAAGAAGGCATGACCCCTGTTTCCCAAACCTGCTGGAACATGACCACCAATGGCTTTACCAACTGCGTGGCCGAGTGCTCAAAAAATTCATTAGTGAGACCATCCCAACCAGGACTTTTATCCTTAGGCAGGTGCAACAAGACATCCATAACCTCCTCTTCGCAAATATCCGCCTCCAAAGAGGCTTGCATATCAAACGGAACCTGCTGGTGGACCAGCTGATAGAAGACCGAGCGGGCATGCGTAACCTGGCTAGACGGCAAGGAAGAAGAACCAAAAAGATCCATAAAATAATTTCTGCACATATTGATAATGGTCTGCGGATCAGTGACCATGCGACCTTCCGAATCCTGAAGTCGAGTCATATTTTCGCGAGCCGGAGAAGCATGCAAGGCGCGAAAGAACTTATGAGACTGGCAGGCACTATCTTGCAATGTGTCAGTCAAGTTATGCAGCTTGGCCTGCTGATAAGATTTCAAGCTAAATACTTGAATAAGATGGGCCAAACGCCGTTCCAGTGACAGCAGAAAATCATCATCTGGGGAATCCAGGAGCAAGGAACGGACCAAGGCCAATAAGTCCTCTGCTACAAGTCGACGTCGGCGACAAAGAGAGGCATTGTGAATCCCATACTGCCGAGCAACCCGCTGCACATTAGAGAGCAGGCGTGCAAACGAAGCCAAGCCCTCAAAGGCGAAGTCCAATAAGAACCTCTCAATCAGTTGCTACATATAACCCTGAAAAATTGGATGCTTCAAATAAGAGGAGTTGAAGCGTAAAGGGAGCTTATCCAGCAACTGCATAAAAGGTGCAATAGATTGTGCCCGCATCTCAAGCTGGAGGGGAAAATGATCTGACAACGCATATTGCTGCAAGACCTTCATCTCCAGCATCTCGGGAAGAAAATCATCCCCCTGCATGATATACATTCTGTCCAACCGCGACCAAGTGGTTGCGTATTGTGCGGAATGAAAAGTAAAACCTGAAACAGAAGGATGAAGCCACGACCAAAGATCTTGCTTAAGTACGTGCAAAGCAAAGGAGTTCCACACCCGGCTTTCTGGCGTATCCATTACCGAATGCCCTGAGGTGGACTGAGAAGAGTCAACACACATATTGAAATCTCCCATCAAAAACCCTCTACGGCCAAGTGCCATGGAGCCCTGCAAAGTCGACCATAGATCCCGTCGGGATGCGGGATCATTCGGAGCATAAAGTCCCAGTAACCATAAAATCTCGCCTTCAAATAGGACTTCAATTACCAGAAAGCGGCCCTGCACATCATTTTTAACAAGAACAGGCTGGTATTTCTCATGAACAATCATCAGCACGCCCGAATAATGCTTAGCATGTGTCCCTGCATAAAACAGACGGAATCCACGACAATCCACAACTTTTCCTGCCTCACCGTGACTTTTGTGCTCCACTGCACACAATACATCCCACTGATTCTCATGCAAGACAGACCACATGGTATGTTGCTTATGGCGAGAGCAAATGCCTCGCACGTTCCACGTGGCAATCTTCATATATTTTCAAAAAAAAAGAAAGTCAGGAACGAGGCGCCTGTTGCCTCGATTGCACCTTTTCCGCGAGGGCATCCAGGACACCCTCATCCAGAAAATCAGCCAATACTGCAAATGAATTCGGGCGACCTGCTTTAGAGGTAGAAGGGAAATCCACTACCTTGGGAGTAGGGCGGGGATAACGCCTATCCCAAGGTGTAATCACATTGCCTTTTGCATCAAACGCCAGCTTAGCAGGTGGGCCCTTGGGGCCCTCGGAATAGACTTTCCTTGAAGACGGATTACGGGGGGCGGACGGGGCCATGGTACGCGCAACCTGCTGTGAGGTGACCATGTCTTTCCTGCGCGTGTACGTGCGCACGGAATCCGGGGAAGCATTAGGCCCAGGATCTGCCAGGCCTGCGTCCAACTTTTTACCTTTTTTTTGCCGTGCCTCAATCTAGTCAGAGCTAGGAGAATCCAAACCCCGGACCTGTTGTTTACCTTTATCCATGACAGTAGGTGGCTGAAGGGTCTCCTGTGTCTGGGCATCAAACACCATGTCATCCTTGGGCTGCACAACCTGCGCCTCCTCAGAAGATGGTTGCCGTTCCGGGCATTCAGCTACAAAATGCCCTAATTTACCACATGAAAAGCAGTGCCCGGCAAAATTGCCCCATTTCAGGCGAAAATGCAAAGGGTGCATGCCAGAACAATTAAGGCGAAGCCACGCAGACCTTTTCCTGGCCGTATCCCATAACATGCATAAACGGTTTCGGTTCATAGCCCTGAGGCTTGGGGGAACCAGCACTGTGCCCACAACCGCCATCGCGTCCTTCAACAATGGCCAATATACCGCTGGACAATTTTCCACTTCCACCCACACCGGGCATTCTCGTTGAAGCAGACGCTGGAAGTCAGCCATAGGGCGCCATGGTACCACATGGACCAAGCGGCGATCAAAGAATAGTGGCAACTTGGACAGGAGCTCAGCTCGATGCGATTCCGATTTCAACAGCACCTCATAAAAGCCGCGAGGTCCAAGGAAGATCTCCTCAACATACTCCCCTTGCAAAAAATGGTGCATCCACTGGCGAATATGTGAGAGCACTGGGATCCTGCCGGTGAAAAACAGTATAACTGCACGGTCATAAAACACCGAGAAGGACCGCAAGACTGATTTTGGGTCCACCGTGGCTTCCAGCACATCATCCGCAGCCGCAGCAGAGAAGGTTTCATTATTATGCTGGACATAATCGCCAAGCAGAGTATTGGCAAAGTCCAGCAAACGCTCGCAGTCTATTTCCTGCGAATCCACAGGTTCAGAGGCAACCTGCGCATAGGAACGGTCCTGAGGACCCATTGGCTCGTCTGAAGTGTGCTTAGAGCGTTTGCCTGCAGGCGGCAGTTCAGAACCCGGAGGCGGCTCCTCCGTGCATGGCACCATATCCTCCGGCTCCTCTGTATCGGAATCAGGGCCAAGGGCTGCCACCGTCCGGTCGAGAAAATCCATATCCAGGCCAGCCATACTGCTGTCTTCTCGCTTTCGCTCGCTCCCTCACTCTCTCTCTTTCTCGCTCTGTGCAAGTCCCGCAGACCTGCTCTCTCTCTCTCTCTCTCTCTCTCTCTCTCTCTCTCTCTCTCTCTCTCTCTCTCTCTCTCTCTCTCTCTCTCTCTCTCTCTCTCTCTCTCTCTCTCTGTGTGTACAAAGGCAGGTCTGCTTTCTTTGTCTGTGCGTAGGGGCAGATAGCACGTGCAACAGCAGGATGTACTGTCTACAGTCTCTGCTCGTCAATAATCTGTTGCCTCCTAGGCACAAATCTGTCCTTGTAAAATGTCTATCTGCCTGTCCCTATACTGTCGTGTCCCGGCCTGTGCAGGGACGTATTCTGCAAGCACACCCTTTGATCCTGGCGATTCTCTGGTCAGGGCTTCCACGATGCAGCGCAGCACGATTACAGGTAGACAGTGTGCAGGTCACGTTGGCGGGCCAGGTAGGCAGTGTGCAGGTCACGTTGACGGGCGCCAAGGGCCAGCGCAGGTGACAGCATCCCCGATTCGCTCTCTCTCTCTCTCGCTTTCTCTGCCTGAGCCCTGCGCACAGGGGACCACGCAGAGTTGCACAGGCCCGTGCACGTGATGCTGGTTGCGCAAGAAGGCAGGGGCGCAAGGCTGGAAACAATTCGCTGTAGCGAGCTGAGATGCGACGAAGACAACAGGACGATCTGCAGGAACAGAGCAGCTATGGCGATTGCGACCTCCTCCAGCAGTCCGTCGCCATCTCTTCTCTCTCTCTCTCTCTCTCTCTCTCTCTCTCTCTCTCTCTCTCTCTCTCAACTAACTGAATGGCTGAGACCCAACCCCCAAAAAAGTTTTCTCAGTTCGCATGGGCATTTTTGCGAAGCGACAACCTTCTAAACCCATTTTTCAGTATTATCTAGACCTTGCTAAAAAATTTCAGCCAGCATAAACATTAGATAATACTAAGAATAGGGCTAGAACTGTTGCTAGAAAACCATGGCTGAAACTGTCAATGGCATTTACTAACATGCTAATGTCCATGGAACCAACTATAAACCATTGAAAATTGAGCATAATCTGATCATAAACTAATCATTTATTGATCTAAAAATTGAACACAAACTGCTGCAAACATGACCCCAAACTGATTAACAATCGATGCAAAACTAATCCTAAAAGCGACCATAAACAATTCTCAAACTAATCTAAAACTAAGCTGAAACTGATCAGAATCTGATCTCAAAACTTAGGCAATAGCTCATGCCCAACTGATCATGAACTGATCCCAAACTTATGCGAAAGTATAGTCTCAGAGCCACAGTGACAACCATACTCATCTACATATATTTCATAGTGACTAGTACACCAAATAGTGACCCCATGGCAGACGTATTGTCAGCATAGTACCTTGGATGCATGCTGAATGCATCCGAGATCCACTACATATTAGAGTTGTCCACAACTGGAGGAGTGGAATCGCTACCTTCCCCTTAAGCATCAAGCAATACTTTGGACCTTGCTCTTCTGAACCTAAATTGAAATCGGCTCTAACTAAAAGGCATCTAAATAAAGCCCCAACAACTGAGGATGGTCTGCTAAGTCATCCTCTTCCATCCATTTTGCACCCATCGGCGAATAATTCTAAAACTTACACTAAATATCTCCTAAAAGCTTTACTTCTAAGCTTTCTTTCCTTATGTGCCAAGATCTGCTCAGCTACCAAAATCTCATTCAACTCCTCAATCTCAAGCTGAATTTCAACAAACTTGCACATCATCACAAAAAGGCCTCAACAAAATGATATGAAAGGCATTGTGAATCCACAAATGTGGAGGTAATTTCAGCCAATATACCACATCGCTGATCTTCACCAATACTTGGAAGGGCCCGTAGTATCTCGTGCTCAACTTCAATACAACCTCTCTCTTCCTTTCATCTTTTTCAACCTTGCCTTTTCAAAATACAACAATACATAATCACCCTCTGCAAGCTGCAAAGCACATCTATGGCAATTAGCGGTCTTCTGTTGCTTTTGCTATAATCTTTGAAGTGCATACTTTATCTTTGCATAGGTTACATCCAAGTTTTCCATATAATGATTAGCCTCAAAGATATTATCCTTAGTCTACAAGATAGGCGATACCTTCTTGCCACCCTCAACCACCTCAAATGAAACTTTGCCGGTGGAACTATCCACTATATTGTGCTCCCACTATGTCTTATGGTCTGAAACATAAGATCTAAAAGATCCAACATTGTGGAATTGGCTTCCTCAAATTGACCATCTGTATGCGGATAGAAGAATGATGAGAATTGCAACGTGGTACCCATATTCTCAAACAATCCCTTTCAAAATAATCCAAGGGTCTCAATCACTAAGGATCAACTCTAGCATACCATGATACTTAAAAGATGTGCTGCAAAAACAATTGAGTCATATGATCAGCCTTTATTTTCTTTCTCACGAGAATGAAATGGGCATGTTTGCTAAACCTCCAAATGATAGTTGATATCCCATCATTCCCTGTAGGTGTCCTATAAAGCTCAAAAATAAAATCCATTACAATGTTTTACCAAGGCTTATCTCGAATAAGCAAGGGCTGCAACAAGCTTGGCATCTTTTACCTATCATGCTTTAGCTTCTAACATACGATGCATGTTTTGACAAACTGCTCTACTTCATGCCTCAAAGCTGAAAAATAAAAGAAATGCTCCACTGCCTTGTGTATAGCATTAATACCTCTGTGTCGTGCATACAAAGGAGCATGACTTTCAATAATAATTCTAGGCCTCAACTGCTTTGTAACACACAGTCGTCCATGCATCATCAGAAATCCATCTCTAACCACATGTCCTCATGCCTTTGGCTATTGCAAAGCTCATCATAAACATTAGTAAAGTCCGAATCAATAGCATATTGCTCTTTCATGGCATCCAACTCAATATGATAAACCATGCTGACAGCTGAAATTTGTGGCTTATGTAACAATGCATCAGCCACCTCTTTTACCATCATGTACAATCTAAAAATGAAACATAGAGAGAGAATCCACCCATCTCATATGCTTCCCTGACAACTTTGTCTGCGTCAAAAAGTACCTCAAAAGTCTGACGATCTGTCTCCACTATAAAATCAGCCCCCAACAAATAATGTTTCCACCTAAAAGATGCATGAATTACAGCCAAGAGCTCTTTCTCATAGACATGCAAATTCTTCTCTGCACCGTTGAAAGTTCAACTCTCATAAGCCACAATACAACCATCTGCTATTACCACATCTATCAAGTTGAACAACAAATGACTTCCTTAGATCGAGCAATACAAGCACAGGATCTAAAGTCATTTTTCCTTTAATTTTTCAAATGCTGAAATTTCCACTATTGTCCATCTAAATGGCACATTCTTCTTCTATAAAGCATGTAATGGAGATGCAATTCTAGCAAACTGAAACCAGCCTTCCTTCTCGGATAGGGTGGTTTAACCTGATTAAGCACTTAATTACAACAATTAGCAAATGAACATAACTGAAATGCTCACTTACCTTCATATTGGACAGTGGACACCCTGTTGGCCCCAAAACTGGCGCCCCTTTCGGTATTTCTTTAATTTCAATTGCTGATGGATAAATTACAAGCCGAGATTTCACGATCCCCTTGGCTGATTCAAAAGCCCCTTGCTGTTCCAATAATCAGCAAAGCATTGGGACAAATTGCCCCTTGATTTTCACCCAGGACTTGCTCTAATGGAACCCAACCTAGTCAAATGCTGCCCCAAATTCACAATAGATGGGCTGGCATCTGAAATCCTCACAATTCCACGAATTTCCGGTGCTGATTTCAGTGTACAATGCCTTTGACTGATGGCACGGGTCCCAAGGTGGCTGCTAACCCCTAATTACTGCTGTAATTTAGGGTTTACAGCAGTAAACTCTCTAATGTCCACCAAATTTGGCTGTACTCTGCTACCAATGGCTGAGAATTACTGAGAATGCTTGAGTATAGACTAGAGGAAATGAGAGAATGTTAGAGAGAGAGAAAATTAGCTGAAATGTATCTTTTGATTCGTAGCTCTGATGACAAATCTGATGGCACCAACAGCTTCAAAAGGGGGGTAAAACGCCAGCTCAACTACTGAGCCCTCCACTCCTACCGCCGCCTCTCTTGAGGCGGAAGAGAAAACCTGCTGCCCCCTGTCCTGTCGCAACGCGCGATCAATTGTCGTCGCCAAACAGAGAGAGAAAATCAGATCACCTCCTCCCCCTCTACCCAGCTCCGAACGGCTACAATTCCACTTCCACCACCCTCCAACAGCCTTCTCCCTAGTTGCATGGGAAAGTTTTGCCAAGTGGCAGCCTTTCTAATGCATTTTCAGCCATTAAATTAATTTTTCAAAATTAATTAATTCTGAAAGTTAATTTCAATCCTTTTGACCGTACCCAAAATTAAACATGCTTATCTGGAATGAAATTGGATAGGCCATTTGCAACTTGGAGTGGTTCCCAACCTCTGTTGTCCCTTAGACTAGCATTAATTAATTAAAAAAATGCTAGTCCCTAGTGTCACCACTGACACTTAATGGCCAAACAATTGTCCTAGGGTCCAACTTGGCACCAATTGACCACCAAAACCCAGTTGGCATAACTTAACAGAACTTTTGCGTTTAACATCCACTGCATCCTCGGGGTCCTTGGCCCGTTCCCATGAAATAACTGCCATGTGCATCACATGTGCTAAACAACCTTGCACATTTGATTAATAACTTAATCAAATGTTACTAGCAAGATTAAAGCATCTCAAAATTTCACGCCCGCGTGACACAAACCTCCATATATACTTCCTGTAGTATGGACATAACCCCACAAAGCTGCAGATATCATATACATTTCTCAAAGGTAGCCATGATTGTATTGTCTTACCTTTTACAAGGTCCATGTGAATACCATCAACTCATACAATATGCCTCAAAAAGAATTCACTTTTCTTGTTATCAATAACCAATCTATGCTTACGCAGTTCATTGAACACAATGTCCCCTTATGCTGAATAGTGATCTCTTTTGCGCAAGAATCAATCATTTCATGCATACGATGACACCATGGCATTCAAGCAATAGATCACAACCCTCAAGTGGAGCAATGAAAAACACTTTGCTATCCACATATTCCTGTATATGCAACCAAAGCTTTCCAATGAGTGGTATGGCAGGCTCTGCATGGCCTTTACGTGCCATTCCAACTTCCCCCATGGGTCCCATCTCATCCTCTCTAACACCTAGACGGGCTACCATGTCTATAGAGATGAAGTTGGCTCGTGCATCATTATCAAAGAAAAACAATGCATGTTGATCCCTAATTTTGCCCCATGCTCTGCACAACGCAGTAGTATCATCATTGGGCTGATCACTAACAACATCGGGTACTAATCTCATTGATGTTTTAGGCTTCTTTCCCCTAGGATCTCCCTAATTTTCTAATTTTCCAACTTACTACCTACTAGGATAGCCCCTTGCAATATGACTCTCTTGTTCACAAATAAAACATTTATTTGCAGCCATCAATTCCCTACGTTGTGCCAATGTTTTTTAGCTCTTTCTTTGTTGTTTTGGCCTCTTTTTAAGCTGATTTTCAGATTTGTCCCTTTTCTCAACCTTAAAACAACTTTTTATTCGGCTTCTTCCCACTCTTTAGGAAGCCTGAATCCTTCCCACATAGCAAAGCATCTACTTTAGTAGCAATCTCTATGAGCTAAGACATGCTAGAGACGAAGGATTTAATGCAAAAATCCATGATTCCTTTAAGCAGTCCACAAATATAATTTTCTACTTGCTCATGAAGGGGTTATTAGCACAGTATTTTTCAGCTCATGTGTGAGTCTGTACATGCCAGATGGGCTGGGCATTTTAGTGCGTATTTTAGGTATTATTTTAGTGATTTTTGTGTGGCATTTGTGGCATTTTATGCAAGTCAACCAGCATTAAATGCTAGCCGACTAGCTGCCATTTTAGGCCTCCTTTTTGCCTATTTATTATGTGGCTCCTCCTCCTCTCATTCAAACATCATCATTATTCAAGTGGTCTTCTTATTGGAGAGAGGAGTCGATGCCAGTGCCCACGCAGCCAATGACTCACTGTTGTACGCATCATTCTTGTGTTTGATATATGGATTCCATTTCCTGAGCACACCTCTGAGTTCTCTTCTTTTGCAGTGTTCTTCTATTTTTTTTCTCTTTTGTTTGGTGTTCAGCAGTTTATTTCAGCACTTGTCTATGCTTTCATTGTTGCACTACTTCTGGCATGGTATCCATGTTGAGAAACCCACTTCTTCAGTTTACACACTTCATTAAGGGTTTCGCATTGAAAGCCCCAAAAAGGGTTGGTGTCCACATTTTGGCCACTTTTTCAATAGGCACCCACACAATGTTGCACCACCCTAGACAGCTAATGCCTATAAATAGGCAATTACTTCATTCATTCCAGACCACTCTCTCTTCAAGTCACACCCCTTCAAGAGGACATTGTAGTTTGTGGCTCGTGGCTCGTGGCTGCCTTCACCCTTTCTATCCTGCTTCAGGTGCCTTGTTCCATCATTAGGCCTTGCATTTGAAGCATCTTCCACTTGGCGCCACCATCATCTACTTGACATCAATACTCTTCTCCTTCAACCTGCACCTTCACCTACGTTTTTCAAACTAGAGGCCTTCTCCTTACTTGACGTCATCATCTCCAACTTGGCATCAACATCGTAGCCTTTGACGACAATCTCTCTCACTGAGCGTCTGTGATTTTATTACTCGTCTACCACAAGGACTGCTAAGACCTGCGTTTTTGCAACTTGGCTCCTCCTCCATTATCCGGCGTCACTCGTCTGTCACAATGGCTACTGGGACTTGCGTTTTTGCCATGTGGCTCATCTTCCATCATCTAGTATCATCATTATCCACTTGGCTTCAACATCTAGGCTACTCTCCATACGTTTGACAGCTCCGACACTCCGGGATTTGTGTTTTTCTGCCCAGGCCACACCCCAACATCAAAGAATTATGGTTCACTCCCTTGATAGTTAGTGATCATCTTCAACATCTATAATAGAATCAAGGACTGCGTTCCGCTCCCTCGCAGCTGTCTTTCACCTTCCAATGATTATTTCCATAGCCCACTGCTTGGAGAACTACGTTTCACTCCCTTCACTATGCAAATTTCCCACAAGTGATGCCGCCTGATTCAGACAAGACAGTGCAATCATCTTTTGAGCTTCGACTCAACTATATCAGCTTTTCTTCTCATAGCATGATTCAGTGCATCATCATCATGTTCTTGTGTTTCTAAGTTTCTCTTCTCTCTCAATGTTTGCCATACACACTACGTTAATCCCCACGAACCCTACTATCTCTCTGCACTGTCGGTTATTTTGACTTGGTATCAAAGCATACCTATTATTTTTGACATGGTATGAGAGCAAGAGCTTAGAGAGCTAAAGACCCTATTCATCAAAAGGCAAAGACAGGTGGCAAGTTCAGCATCATCTACTAATTTCCCCCTTCATTTCCATTACATCACCAGGAGACAAAGATATCCTTCTCTTCCTCTACCACTCACCCATCCTTTTACAGGTTGACACTCCGATGCTATACCTTCTCCAAAGACAAAGGGACAAACCACTAGGTGCTCCTCTTCTAGTATCACCGGAACCCCAATCGATGCTTCCTGCCATTGATCTTTGCTCCCTACCCCACTGGAGTATATGCATCTACCCCCAAGCACTTGTTGTGCCACCTCTCCCTTCTAGGCCATAAAGTTTGTTCTGCACCGACTTTCAAATTTTTATGCTCAAGGCCATAAGATGCATCTGATGTGTACTAAGCCCTTTCCAACCACAGGAGGATCAATTGGTACCATGGCCTCCTCGCAACCACCGCAACGCGCTATGGAGGTTGCTTCTGCTGCTTCTAGGGTTTTAGGAATGCCACGTCGACAACCCGCGGTTCTACAATCCGCTCCCTCATGATTGTTGGACACCGTTGTCAGAGTGCAGCGGTGCGGAAGCGTAGGACTGAGAGAGAGAGAACGCAGAGAAAGAGAAGAGAGAGAAAGAGACAGTGGAAGATGAAGATCTGCTGTATAAAATGTGTTGTATACAAAGATATGCAGATATATACACGGGCGCAGTGCGCTGGACTGCGTGTCTCCACCTCGACAATGCAACCTGCTGTTCACCTCGAAGTCCGTTGCAGTCTTCACGATCTCCTGTTTGAAATCTGCGAACAGAGACGGAATCTGCACGAGCCTCCAGCCTGTAATCTGCGAGCAGAAGAATGTGAACAGAAGACTGAAAACTCAGCTATAAATAGCCAGGATCTGGGCGCCAGAAATAGACAGGTCGGCTGCATTTAATGCAGCCGATTGATGCAGCAATGCAACTCTCATTGTCGCATTGCAGCAAAGTAGGATGAGGCTGGGAGCAGCCAAGCTCCTCCAACAATCTCCGAAGCCACACAGCCTCACATGTGGTGGAAGACGCGGCCCGATACTCCGCCTCAGTAGACGAAAGGGCTACCATGGGCTGCTTCTTGCTACTCCATGAGATAACACCTGCACCCAAGGTAAAACAGTAACCTGTAGTAGACCGCCTGTAGTCCACATCACCGGCCCAATCCGAGTCGCTCCAACCTGCAAGTACAAGATCTGAACCACCTGTGCCTGCTGGATAATAAATCCCTAATTCAGATGTCCCCCTCAAATACCGAAGTATCCTTTGGGCAGCCTGCCAATGCACCGTCTGAGGTTCACTCATGAACCCTGCCAAAAGCCCAACAGCAAAACAAAGATCAACTCGAGTGTTGAGGAGCCAAATCAATGATCCAATCAACTGACGATAGCGGGAAGCATCCGCCATGGGAGAAGCTGAATGGGAAGTGGCCTTCCAGTTCGGATCCATAGGAGTAGAAATGGTCCGACAATCCTCCATCGCAAAAGAGACCAAGAGCTCTTGTACATATCTCTGCTGAGAGATGAAGATTCCCCTCTGAGACTGATAAATCTCATGGCCCAAAAAGAAATGGAGTAGACCCAAGTCCGTCATCTCGAACGTCTGATGTAAAGCTGCCTTCGTCTCTTGGACCTTCTGTGCATGATCACCTGTGACAATCAAATCATCAACATACAACACAAAAAGCACACAACCATCCTCGGAAGTGTGTACATAAAGCTGCGGATCGGCCTTAGAACGCCGATATCCCAACTGTGACTGAAGGAACGAATCAATATTCTCGTTCCATGCACGCAGAGCTTTCTTGAGGCCGTACAAGGCCTACTTCAACCTGTAGACTTGCCCATCTGAAGATCCAAAGCCAGGAGGCTGCTCTACGTAGATCTCCTCCTTCAGATCACCATTGAGGAAGGCCGACTTCACATCCAACTGGTAGACAGGCCATCTCCTAGCCAAGGCAAGAACAGCTCGAATAGTTGCCATACGAGCAGTGGGGGCAAAAGTATCATGACAATCAATCCCTGGGCGCTGTGCAAAACCTTTAGCAACAAGGCGAGCCTTGTGCTTGTCCAAAGAACTATCGCTAAGGTAATTGGTCTTGAAGACCCATTTGACGCCAATCACCTTCTTATTCAGGGGGCGAGGCACTAGTGACCAAGTGCCATTCCTCTCAATAGCCTCCAACTCGGCTTCCATAGCATTCTTCCATGGTGCGGACTGTAAAGCCTCCTTCACAGAGGTGGGCTCTCGATCCTGCATAACACGGGTCATCAAACAATAGTTAGAGCAAATAAGCTCCATAGAATGTGCCTGGTGCCTCCGTGACCGCCGCGGACCATCCTGCAGTCCCCACTCTTTAGGGACCCCCTCGATCCCTGAATCACGGAGTGTGTCACGGGCCCAACGAGGAGGAGGCCGTCGGACCTCTCCTCGTCTCTCTCCATCAACTGATGACTCTGGGATATCCACCGGTGGTAACTCCTCGGGGGTGACCGGTGGAAGAGAAGACTCTGTATCAGAAACAGAATCTGAATCAAAAGGCGCGGGCTCCAAAGGAACTGTCGCGGGAGCCCAACTCTCCCCTGGATCTCCAAGAACGGGATGCTCCTCACCCGCTGCTATGGCCAGAACTTCCACAAACCGCACATCTCAATTGGTGTACACATGCCGCTTGACGGGATCATACAAACGATAGCCTTGGGACTGGGAGCTGTAGCCAACAAATACCTGTCTTCGGGAAGCTGCTTCAAATTTATCACGATGAGCCTTGGGAATGTGAACATAGGCATCACACCCAAAGACCCTAAAATAAGAAACATCGGGCTTCGTCCCAAAGTAAGCCTCAAAAGGTGTCATCCCATCAACGGCCAAAGTGGGGGATCAGTTAAGGATGTGGACTGCAGTAGCCACAGCCTCGGCCCACAGAAATTGAGATGTCTGTCGGTGCTCCATCATGGTGCACGCCATCTCGATCACACTTCGGTTCTTCCGTTCAAGAATGTCATTTTCTTGAGGAGTGTTGGTATTAGCAAACTCCTGGTGAATACCTTTATCTGCACAAAAACGAGCAAACTCATTAGAAACAAATTCACCACCCTTGTCGGATCGCAAGGTCTTCAATCTCCGGCCCGATCAGTTCTCTTCAAAGAGAAGCCAGTCCTTAAAGTGGGAGAAAGCTTCTGACTTCAATGCCAAGAAATAGACCCATGTCATCCTGCTGTAGTCATCTACGATCAACATGAAGTACGAGCTCCCGCGCAAGGACTCGGTCCTCATAGGGCCACAAAGATCCGTAGATACAAGCTCCATCGATGAAGTAGACCGCCGCGAAGCTTTGTGGGGAATGGTATCCCTATGCTGCTTCCCACGAATGCAGGAGATACATGGCTGCTAGCTCACCACTATATCCGATAACCCTCGAACAAGTTGTCCACGTGACGCCCTCCGAAGATAATCATAATTAAGGTGAGCAAACCGAGCATGCCATAGCTCTGACTGTGTCTGAGAGGTAAGAAGAAGAGTAGAGAGAGCGGTAGAAGACTTCAATTTGTAGATGCCGTTCTCCTCATATCCTGATGAGAGAACCTTCCTTGACCCACGATCAAGGACTCGCACCGAATCACTGTCAAACTCCACCAAAAGTCCAAGGGAACAAATCTTATGAACTAACAGAAGATGATACCCTAAACCTGGAACATGCAAGACCTCTGAGGTATGGGTACCACCACGTCCATCTGGAATAAGTTGCATCTCACCCCGTCCTGCAATAGACACTGAAGAGCTATCGCCAATGAGAATCTGCCCACGCAAAGGTCGCAACTGGGCAACACCATCTGATGAAGGAGTCATGTGCCGGGAGACACCACTGTCAACGATCCACTCTCGAGCCTGGGGAGCCGTCATCGCAGCATCAGAAGCATTCGGTGTAGAGTCCTCAATGACAGCTAGATGAAGAAACGCAGCTGATGAGGGTGCAGCCACCGCTCCAGAATCCTTCGTGTCCTTCTTGTTGGTGTCCTTCTTGTCTTTGTCAGGGCAATCCTTCTTCCAATGGCCAGTCTTTCCACAAATATGGCATGTGGATTCTTTGTCCTTGTCCTTGTCCTTCTTTGACTTGTTATCCCCCTTCTTCTTCTTTTGGTCCTTCCTCTTCTTCTGAGAGGCTTTGACCTGTCAGTGCTTCCGTCTTGGAAGCATTCTGTCCCTTCAGTTGTTCCTCTTGGTCCAAGACCATAGGAACCAACTCTTCCCACCGAATAGTGGACTCCCGCCCCGAAGCAATAAGGGCGGAGTAGAAAGCACCGAATCGTGGCAGCAACTGGGACAAGAGTGTGATCGCCATGTCTTCGGAGGAAATCGGCTTCCCCGAATTCTGAACTTGCATCTGAAGCTGTCTAAGCTTGTTGATGTGCTCCCGCAAACGAAGAAGACTTGTTCACGAACAAGGTCCGCATCTGTACCTCCAAAGAAACCCGCTTCATAAGGGTCATCCGGTTATACATCTGATCAAGCTCCAGCCATATCTCCCGAGCCACCGTCAAGTGCTCGATGTGAGCTATAACGGCTGTAGAACAAGACAGAAAAAGAAAGGAACGAATCCTGGCATTCAGTTTGTCCCAGTGAGACTGTGCCTTGGCCAACTCCGCACGAGCATCGGAAGAGAGTTTGGACTCCTCTCTCACCGAGGGCCGGTCAATCTCCTCCTGTCCAAGCTCCGCCAAATCGTAGGACTCAAGAATGGCCAACATTATCACACGCTAGATACGGTAGTTGTCGCCATCGAGCTTTTGATCTGCGGGAAGAGCCGGTAAGACAGGCACCTTCCGGCCCATAATCGTCTGGAACTCCAAGTCAATCTCTGTAGACATCTTCACATGTAATGCCTTCACAAACGCAAAAGCAGCCCCCTCTGACTGTGAAAGCTCAGCCTACTAGGGCTCTTCCGCGTCCTGAAACTTCTTCATCCGCCGGAGGCGATGAAAAAGCAAAACCTGCACTTGAAAGCTGAAAACTCAAACTTCCTCCTCCTCAAACAGCAGTAAACAGCAGCAAATCCACCACCTGGACTCCTTTCCCGCGCGCCCACGCTTGCTTCAGCCTTGTTCCAAGGTGCAGCCCTCCTGCCTGCCCTCAAACGCTGAAAAATGCAGCCTTGTGTCGCGATAGAAACTCCTCTTCAGGTTGGTTCTGCACTCAATCAGCCCTTCAACACTGCTCTGATACCATGTCAGAGTGCAGCGGTACGGAAGCGTAGGACTGAGAGAGAGAACGCAGAGAAAGAGAAGAGAGAGAAAGAGACAGTGGAAGATGAAGATCTGCTGTATAAAGTGTGCTGTATACAAAGATATGCAGATATATACACGGGCGCAGTGCGCTGGACTGCGTGTCTCCACCTCGACAATGCAACCTGCTGTTCACCTCAAAGTCCGCTGCAGTCTGCACCATCTCCTGTCTGAAATCTGCGAACAGAGACGGAATCTGCGCGAGCCTCCAGCCTGTAATCTGCGAGCAGAAGAATGTGAACAGAAGACTGAAAACTCGGCTATAAAGAGCCAGGATCTGGGCACCAGAAATAGACAGGTCGGCTGCATTAAATGCAGCCGACTGATGCAGAATCAGGTCGGACTGCCACGTGGCAGTCCGACTGTGCAGTCCGACTGCACCTGGACAGGATCTGACTGCTAACAACCGTCCCCTCAACAGTCCGCTCCTTCGAGAGAGAGTGATTGTTTGACAACATCCATTACTTTAGCTCTGCCATCTGCTCCGCTGAGAGACAAAGACTATTGCCTATCCTTGGCTCAACTTGAGCCTCCCTTTTTTCCACCCTTGACTACTCCCGTTCGAGTGGCCACCTCTGGGAGTTCTTTGATATCTTCGATACCCCAAATACATTCTTTGGCACGACCAACAGCACTTCATCATCAAATGATTCAAAGTCCATGATCCATGAGTTTTTAGATTTCCTTATAGAGGGGGATCCAGAGGGCTATACTCTCTTTGCCCTCAGAGGGGGCTTCTCCTCGTTTGGCTTCAAAGGGGGCCCTTCCACCTCCACCCTCGAGGGGGGACCCTCCTCATCATGAAATTCGCCACCTACCCTTTACTCCTTTGAAACAGCTATTTTCAAGCAATCATTTCTCCTATTGATACCCATGATCTTCAGAGACCACCTAGATCAGGGCCTTAGAGGTTGAGCCGCAACTTGGTGACAAGGCCTTTGAATTCCTTCCAACATGGAGTTATGAAGCTAGTGGCCTCTCTCCCGTAGTGGAGTCAAATTCTACAATTCATTCCATCTATTGTTCCTTACTACAGGTTATCTTTCAGGTGGAACTCTTGGATCACCAAGATCCTCTTCTTCATCGTATCTCTCTTCGCTCCTCTTTCTTCATCCCTTTTTGGGCCTTGAGGGGGTATTGAGAAACCCACTTCTTCAGTTCACACACTTCATTTAGGATTTTGCACTGGCAACCCTAAAAAGGGCTGGTGTCTCTTTTTCAGTGGGCACCCACACAGTGGTGAGCCACCCTAGACAGGTTATGCCTATAAATAGACAATCACTTCATTCATTTCAAATCACTCTCTCTTTAATCATTCTTCACCACCACTTTCCTTCTCTCACTAGCCCCTTCCAATACCCTCACACCTCTTCAAGAAACATTGCAGTTTTTGGCCCATGGCTGCCTTCACTTTTCCTCTTCTGCTTCAAGCACCCTGTTCCATCATCACGCCTTGCATTTGAAGCATCTTCCACCTGGCATCACCATAATCTACTTGGCATCAGTACCCTTCTTCTTCAGGCTCCACCTTCACCTACGTTTTTCAATCTGGAGGCCTTCTCCTTGCCTAGTATCATCATCTCTAGCTTGGCTTTAGTATCCTAGACTCTAGCGATAGTCTCCATCACCGAGCATCAATGATTTCATCACTCGTCTATCACAGGGGCTATTGGGACCTACTTTTTGCAACTTGACTCCTCCTCCATCACCTGGCATCACTCATCTGTCACATAAGCTACTGGGACCTGCGTTTTTGCAGCCCGGCTCATCTTCCATCATCTGCGCCATCATTATCCACCCGGCGTCAACATCCAGACTGCTCTCCTTGCGTTTGACAACCCCGACACTCTGGGATTTGCTTTTACTGCCCAGGTCACTCGCCGGCATTAGAGGACTGCGATTCACTCCCTCAACAACTGGTGATTGTCTTCCACATCTACAACGGATCAAAGGACTTCTGTCCGCTCCCCTAACAATTGTCTTTCACCTTCCAGTAATTACTTCGATAGCCCATTGCCTGGAGGACTACGTTTCACTTCCTACACTATGCAAATCTCTCACATGCCGCCACCTAATTCAAACATGAGAGTGCAATTATCTTTTGAGCTTCGGCTCCGTTGTATCCGCTTTTCTTCTCATAGCATGATTCAATGCACCGTCACCATGTTCTTCTTGTGTCTGAGTTTCTCTTCTCTCTCAGTGTTTGCCATACACATTGTGTTACTCCCCGCAAACCCTACTATCTCTCTTCACACTTATTTTGACATGGTATCAGAGCATACATATTATTTTTGACAACCCAATTAGGCCTTTACAGCTTCCGAGAGAGGTGACAAGAAAAAGAAGTCGAAGGCCCAATGTTATCACTATGGTAAGAAGGGACACTTCCAGAAGAAACATAAGTAGTTAGCAGCCTCACCAAAGAAGGAGAAGAAAAAGAAGCGTGATTTGGACTTCTCTAACGAGTCATTCTCTTCCTCAAACCCCAACTCCAATCCTCTGGCCAAGGGAACGTCCAAGGCACAACAAAAATCCACTTCTTCGAACGAAGGAAAGGGCTTGACTACCCCTTCCTCTACTGCTTTCTAGTCCAAGTGATGCAGTCATTCCTCACGACTCTCCAATGTCAAAGAGGGAGTGTGAAAGGGTGGTGAGATGGGGTCAACAAGACTCATCTATATAGGTATACCAATGCACAAGTTCCAAAGAGGAACGTCCATGACGCATCGACCAAAGTCTGGTAGGTTCAAACCTTGAAGCTGGGATTGACATCCAGGTTCATGATGGGTTGTTGTTTAACAGAGAGCATGATTGGCTCCTAGTCCGAACTCATATGAGGGGATCCTTTGGCAATCTTGGCCAAAGGAGGAGAATCCATGGTCACATATGTTCAGAGGTATTTTTTACATGATGGTATTGTATGCTACTACAAGACATTATTGATGGACAGAGAGATCTATTCTGACTCTTCTCTATTTTCAAGAGTTGGTACAATTGACATCTACATCAGGTTCTCTCCAAAGCACCTTAGTGGTGACTTGATCACCTACTGCTTGGGTATCCATGGTTCTATCCGGTGATTCTTTGTTGTATGGACTATGATTAGCCTTTATCATATTATCATTGTATTGTATCAAATTACCCATGATCTGAGAGAGAGTATTAGCAAAGTATTTGTCAACTCATGTGTGAGTCTGTGCATGGCAAATGGGCTAGGCATTTTAGTCCATATTACAAGTATTATTTTAGTGATTTTTGTGTGGCATTTTATGCCAATCGGTCAGCATTAAATGTTTGCTGACCAGCTGTCATTTTAGGCCTATTTTTTGTCTGTTTATTTTGTGGCTCCTCCTCTCATTCAATTGTCATCATTATTCAAGTGGTCTTCCTGTTGGAGAGAGAAGTCAGTGCTAATGCCCACGTAGCCAATTACTCATTGTTATACACATCATTCCGGTGTTTAATATATGGATTCCATTTCACGAGCACAACTCTGAGCTCTCTTCTTTTGCAATATTCTTATGTTTTCTTTCTCTTTTGTATTGTGTTCAACAGTTTATTTCAACACTTATCTATGCTTCCATTGCTGCACCACTTCTGACAGGAGTACACGGTGATAAGAAGTGGCAGGTAGCAATACATCCCAAAACTCCTTATTGTATTGCTCCAAATTTTTACATTCCTTAGTATCCAGCTTATTCCAAGCTGTCATGATGTCCACCCCAAAGGTACTTGTCAACCAATTCGATGCAGACATTTGCTTAAATTGCACCCACATTGACGGAGCTCTACCTTGCATCAAAAGAGAGGACCACCACTGCAATGCATTCCCCTTCAAGAAAGTGGATGTCTTTCAAATCTTTGAAGACTCCATAAAGTTTCCCCCTCAATAGGCTGCATCAAACAGCTAAATGAAAGTCAATGCTTTCAACCTATCTTGTGCACCACTGAAGGACTTAAACTTCACTACTTTTCTACCTTCATCATAGTCTTTTGTTGCCCCTTTGGGTGTCAAGCTGTCATATACTAGTTGCTACAAAAAGAATACACTTGCTAAATTTACATCAAAGCTAATACCAAACAGAGAATTTACATGACTAGCACTTGTTCCTTGCTACCATACATAGGGTTTTGCATATTTCCAGCCATACCTTAAGACATCAGGCCTTGCACACCATGCATTGGCTACTGCATACCATAGGGATTTGTACTATACATTCCCGTATACGGTCTCTGTCCCACCATAGCATGAAGAATGGCACTACCACCAAAGTATCTTGGCTGCCCCATAATAGCATGCATGCTTGCCTATCCAAAATCCATTGGATTAGCAGTTCCATGATGGCCTTGCTTTGGGAGCCTCAAGTGAAGGCCCTGGCATTACCTTCAATGCACCTTGCTGTCCCGAAGGTGTAAAAGACATCTTCTTCTTCTTGCCTTTGCTGTCCTTTGGAGCATTCAAAAATCGGGTAAATTGAGGATCCTTTGCCAATTTAACAAAGAGATTTGTGTTGTCCTTATCTAATTCTTGAACCGATCATCAAATTCCTCTTCGCTTTGCTGGTCATTAGCCTCCTTATGCCCTAAATACCGTGCATCTTGCCCAATAGCAACATTTTCAGCTTGATGTCTATAGTTTGAGCCTTGTCCAAGATTAGGCATTGCCTTTCCTTCTTCACCATGTGAGTGTTCATACTGAGAGGCATCATCATTGCTTGATTCCATCTCACTGCGTGAAGACATATTACTGTAATTTCTCAGCTGAGAGCAAAAATCAACACTAGCACAAAGCTTTGACTTGCAACAAGTGCCTTGGGCCCACCAAATCAAGGGATTGAGTGGTATCCCAGAAATGGAACCATGAAACCAACCTTCCTTCTCGGATAGGGTGGTAAAACCTGATCAAGCACTTCATTACAACAATTAATAATTGAGCATAAACTAAAATGCACACATTACCTTAATAATCTTGGACAATCGGCACCCTATTGACCCCAAAGCCTGTTCTCCTTTTGGTATTTCTTTAACTTCAATTGCTAATGGATCAAAATACAAGCCAAGATTAACTAGATCCCCATTGGCCAAATGCTACCCCAAATTTACAATGGATGGCTAAGCATCTAAAATCCCTCATAATACAACAAATTGCAAGTGCTGATTTTAGTGTATGATACCTTATCCTGTTGGCACAAGTCCCAAGGTGGCTGCTAAGCCCTAATTTCTACAAAAATTCAGGTTTAAAGTAGAGATCCCTTTGCTATCTACCAAATTAGGCTGAGATTTGTTGAGAATGGCTGAGAAATGCTAAGATCTTTTAAGAATTGACTAGAGAAGGTGAGAGAAAGTCAAGATGAGAGAGAAATCTAATTTTATTCGCCAAAAAACCCTAAAAACTACTTGTTGCTTACTCCAACCTACATTTAATGTAATCACCTATTACCATGCACCTCCAAAATGCTATCACCTAATTAGCAATGCTATTGCCAGCCCTTGGAAGGTGTCTCCCTACTTTCCCCTGCCTATTGAGGCCCCCAGATAACTATCTTTTGTAGCAAATTGTTGTTCTCTGATAAAAAAAATGGACTCTCTCTCTCTCTCTCTCTCTCTCTCTCTCTCTCTCTCTCTCTCTCGTGAATAAGTATATTAATATTGGAAACATTTGCATATGGCCTTCAAGCCAACCATATAGAAAGGAAACAAGTCTCTCTCTCTCTCTCTCTCTCTCTCTCTCTCTCTCTCTCTCTCTGTGAAGGCTATAAACTAACTCAATGGCTAAGACCCATCTCCCAAAAACGTTTTCGTAGTTTGCATTGGCATTTTTTCCGGCAGCCTTCTAAATCCATTATTCAGCATTATCCAATCATTTAATTAATTTTCAAAATTAAATTATCCTAAAAATTAATTTTAGCCCTTCTAACTTTACCCAATATTTAAATATGCCCATCCGTAATTAAATTGGCTAGGCCATTTGCAACCTCGAGTGGTCTCCGACCTCTGTTGACCCTTAAGACTGGCATTACTTAATTTATTAATGCTAGTTCCTAGAGTCACCACTAACACTTATTAGCCAAACGACTGTCCTAGGGTCAAAACTGAAACCAATTGACCCTGAAAACCCAACTGGCATAACTTATCATAACTCTTGCCTTTGACACCCATTGCACCCTCAAGGTCCTTGGTCTGTTACCATGAAATAACTGCCCCATCACATGTGCTAAACAACCTTGCACATTTGATTAATAACTGAATCCAATTTTCTCGGCAAGATTAAAGTATCTCAAAATTTCACGTCCCCGTGACATGCAATAGCATACAAGACCATCCTGTCAAAAATGCCTCTGAACATATGTGACCATGGATTCCCTACCTTTGGCTAAACTGCCAAAGTGTCCCTGCATGTAAGCAAGCTCTTGGTCAAACTACTAGCTCATCATAAACCTAGACGTCAATCCTCGCTCAGATTTGAACTTACTAGACTTTGGTCGATGCGTCAAGAACGTCCCTCTCGAGAACATGTGCACCTGTATACCTGTATAGATAAGGCTCACCAACCCCACCTTACAACCCTCCCTCTCTAGCACTATAGAGTCATGAGGGATGACCACATCACCTGTACTAGCAACTAGAAAGGGAGGCCTTTGCAACCTTTGCTCGGGCACGACTATTGGAGCCTAAACCTAGACCTAGAGATCAGGAAGACTCTCCGAGAGATTCATCAACCTTCATCACCGTTCACTCCTCCTACTATAAAGCTATTAATGTCCTGCAATCCTTCCAGAGATGTCTCTTCTTGCCACAATAATAGTACTATGATGTCTTCTTCTATCATATGGCACCTCTCTCTGAAACTATAACATCTAAAGCACCAAGAGATAGCATCCTCACAGAAACCTGAAGCTAAACACAAGTCTCCAACATAATACTTGTAGATGAGTGAAGAATATCTCCATGCTAACCATCAGGAGGAGATGCCGAAGGAGCCATGATGAGGGGGATATAGAGAAGAGGAAGAAGGACAATGAATCTTCAGGGAGAAAAGTATGCCAAAAATACAAAAGTAGCTATCCGTGATATGCTAACTTTAATTTTACTACATAAGTTTAATAGGATCATATGTGCATGGTTTCTAGGTAGCCAAAATGATCACACTATTGTGCTACCAATAAGAGCAAAGACCTCATGATCTCCAATAACCACCAAACCATTACAATTGGCCATTTCTTAACCAAGACCTATGGCTCTATTATTGAGTATGAGCAATTGTCAAGCATAGATAAATTGACACATAGGCTTGTCACACTACATTGGATAGTGTAGTTGCACTTAGAGCTATCATAGAGGATGGGCATCCATTATGGAAGTAATTACTATTGTATTGTGAATTTAACAAACGCTAGGCCTACAAGCCAAGCTTATGAGGAGGCTACATAAGATTTGAACATCAAGGTCATTGAGGGGATTATATGCATTGTATGACTTAGTGACAATGCAAGACATTGAGTCTCCTAAATGCACAACTCAAAGAAGATAAAAGAACACTGAGGCTGAAATGATTCTCCTATCAAATAATGAACAATAAACATTACAGCATTATATGGATATGAATGAGGGTATAAGGCTATGAAGATCAAATCCACATTGTACTTCAATTCTCGAGCACAATCTTGCACTCTCTATTCTCATTATCCTGAGTACTCCTTGATCCCCTATTCATGAAAAACTCACAATCAGCCACAATCAATCTTCGAACGACAATGAACCAAAAATTCTCCTCTTGGCTCTCCTAGATCTATATGCACATCGTCTAGCCCACACCCTTGTTGTCATCTAAGGATGACCTCGATCCACAATCAACCAATGACTGACTAAGAACTAATAGTGACTTTAAAAGCCCAAAAATCTGGAAATAAATCACAACATAGGCTAAACTTAAAAATCATTATAAACTCAACCAAATCATTAAAACTTGACCAATGCCAAGACTTCAGCCCAAGAATAACAAGTCCAAGAGTTCAAACAGTGCAAGTAAGCACAAAGAGATGGGATCAAGGATAAATAGAGTGTAGTGAAAGAGACAATACAACTGGTTACAAGCCAACCATCTCTAATGCAAAAACATAAAAGCAAAGGTTTAAACATTTGTTTGAAAGAGAGTCGATAGTTGGAAAATATGAAAACATCAGCCTAGAAACAAAATGTCTACATGTGGGAAAAATGCAAGTCAGCCAACTCACAACATGTAAAAAATCAACTAACGGCGGTGTACGAACCAGGGCACAGCCTGGAAACCTGAAAACACACAGTTTGAGGAGCAATAAATGCAGTCATGCAGCATATCAAGGGTCACCCAGCCCAATAGAAGGTTGAGAAGCTGAAAACGCAAGGGCTGGATGAAAAACAGAGGGTGCAGACCTGTAAACACAGGATCAGCAGGGCTGGAAACAGGTCAATCAGCAGACACAGAAGTCGCCCAGCCTGGGGAACAATGCGCAGCAGTCAAAAATGCAAGTTCGATCGGCACCAGAACGGAGAAGCCTTTGACCTGCAGCAGAAAACAGCACCATGAACACTAACACAGACGTCTAATACCATGTAAATACCATGTCAGAATAGGGGATGGAAATAAAAGCATGAGAAACTGCTGTAATAGACTGCACAAACACAAAGAAGAAAGAAGAACACTGCAAAGAACAAAAGAACTCAAGAAGGATATGCTCAGGGAGTGGAATCCATATACGAACTCACAAAAACAATACAAGGCTTGGGCATAGAGCACTCGCAATGGGCACCATCTCCCTCTCTCCACCATGAAGAGGAAGTGCAAGTGTGGCAACAACTTAAAGTGGAGGAGGGAGCCTGCATATTGACCAGCCCAAAAACAGGGTACCTAACACAAGTTGGCCAGCTGAGAACTGGTGCCCAAAATCAGGGCAGCCAGCCTCAGCACACTATGGCATAAAAGATGACATGCACATTAATACACAGTTCTAACCCAGAAGATGTACAATTTGCTACTAACAGTGCATGGCTTAGCGGCTGCTCAAAAGCCAACATAGCTCAAAAGGCACAATGCACGTGACCATGGGCCCAAAACTCAAATATGGCTCTTGGGCTCAATGTGGAGGCAAGGAAATATATCCCAATTTCTCCAACAGAGTTCGCAATGCCCTGTAGATTGAACACAATTCCATACAATCCTGAAATCACCTACTGTTCTCTGTAACCAGCAACCCTAATATTCAAATTGTCCCTTAATTCCACAACCAAGGAAGCCCAAATTCAATCTGCTCTAGTTGCATACAAATCAGACCTATCATAGACTTTCAAAATCTCACCGAATCTGCTATCCATCTACTAACCAATTTTACATCAACAACCTTCACAATACACTGAGGCATGCATGCATGCATTCCAATGCAGCCATGCAAACCCTGAACCTTGCTGGATACACACTTGGGATCAGCGATTCCCAATCAGTAACACTTAAGGTTCAAATTGCGGCTTGAATCTTCAATTTCTACTACCAAATCCAACATGCAATTGACAAAGATGAGAGAAAAGAAGCAAAGAGAGAGAATTCTATATTTCAGTCCTGATTTTTCCCTATAGAGCAGTCTCCAGCTGCATTTAATGCTTCCCCAGCTGTCGTCTACAGCAATAAATGCACTAAATGCTGTCATCTCATCCATCGCGCAGCTGCCAGCCTGAATTAATACTTGGAAACGAGATACTTACTGCTCTAACACCTCCAGATCAGCTCACCAACAGCCAATCAGGGTTTTCTTGCAGTTACCAGCCCTAGAATTACCTCCACATCAGGTCGCCCTGCTGCCTAATGGCTCATCTACTGTCTTTCTGCCCACAACTAACTTTCTCCACCCCTGAATCAGCAGAAAATGGCCTTGCACGGCTCCCAGCTTCCAAGTGTCGAACTTGCTCATGCAAACTCAACCTCTAGACTTAATTTCTAGCCAATAATAATCAATTAAATTGGACAACACATGGCCCCTACCCAAACCTTGGCCACACTCAGTCCAATTTTAAATTTCCTCACCTAAAGTTGAAACTATCCACAAAACTTAATTAGATACATTAAATGATTTAATCCCCTAATATCCTTAACACCAAAGGCCCATTGTCCCAGGACCCCATTTGCACCTATCACCACAACTTCTACCAAATGTCCCCCGCTACCCAAGCTAGCATTTGCACATATGTGATTGTGACTCGCATTCCAACTTAATCCCACATGTGCACCTCACATGTGTTGAAATGAATTCCGGATGCCACATAATACCAAAGTTTAAGCACATGAATGGCCACCACCAACTTCTTTTCCGGAGTGGTGTGCTAGACTATGTGTTAGTGAGCTCAAGCCTCTCTTAACAAGATACATCAACCTCTCAAAGTTTCCATGCTCAAACTTTCCACTTAATGGACCAAACAATTAAGCTCAATAAAGGTCATTCAGAGCTTTATCCAATAAAAACACACAAGAAACGAGAGAATTTTGAGGAGTCAACTGCATTGGTATTAGTTGATTAAACAATTCTCTACAATAAAAAGGAAATTAAATACTTGGAATCAGATTTTCGAAGGTCTTGCACGATCAAGGTGGGCGAAAACAATAATCCAAACACAAATACTATCATACAAGGCAATTTTGGCACAAGAGTGCAGCCTAGGATGCATGAAAGTATGCAAGCACGCGTGTTTCAAGGCAAGCAGCCTTGATGATTCTCCCAATTTTGTTGAGAGTGACATAAATTGATTGATATTCCTATGTATGGAACATGAATATGAATTTATATACGTTTGGAATGTGAAGATTTTTTAGTTTGGAAAGGAGGGGGGAAAGTATTGTGTCTGCACCAAATATTTATCAACTAAATGCATGATGATCAAATATCATGATTAGGCAATTTTGCTTTACTTCTCATATTGGTAACCCTATTAGATTAGAGTAACCAATGAACTTTATGTGAACTTCATTTGACAAAGATGTTTTTTAAGATAGTTTTTTCTAGAGGCAATGATGCTTTAACTCATGGCTCAGTGGGAAGCACTTGAGTCTCCAAAACTTCTAGATGATTGTCGTCACTCGTGGTTGGGTTATAATTGGACCTACACCCAAGGTGTCATTATCTTCTACATTGTCTTCCTACATTTGTTTTTGTTAGCAAGTCTTCCAATTCTTGGAGTCGACTAAGAATTTGACACCAAGCACCCAAAGTGATGGGATCCTAAAATAACCCCTTGCAAATCTGCAACAAAAGATCACAAAGCCCAAACCTATGTTCTTTGGAAGCTTGTGTGTAGTATAGCCAAGAGTTTTGAAAATGTGAGGTTTCGTACAAGTTAAGGCATAGGAAATAGTTTGGTCTAAGATAAAATATGGCATGGTACAAGTTTCATATGGAATAGAGTAAATTTATAAACACATGTATATAATATATCTTGATACTAAATGTATAATTTAGTAAAATCCATACTAGAGAAAATCCAACATATTACATGCATAAAGAAAAGCTAAGCTAATTTCCAAACACTTTCAAGGCTCAAGATTTTTGCCTCTCAAAATGTTTTTATCCTGCTTTTTACAAAATCATATTTTATAGGATATGTTCATGTATGAAATAATATTTGTGCCTCGACACCACATTGCCCAAGGTGTGCTACAATCTCCAATAAGGATCAAAACCCAAGGAGAGCCACCTACCTTGCAACTCCAATCACTAACCATTGTGGGAGCTAGACATGACCAATACAAGGTGTCAAATCCTAGATCTCCCCAACCTCAACTTATATAGCTTGCTAATGTCATTGAAGACCTCTCTTAGATGTGAGGATTCATCAAACCCGTCATCCACCCATATTCCCCTCAAGAAGAAACATGGAAACCAATACAAATACTAATAAGCCTAGGTCCCCCACACCCACCAACACCATTGCTACTTTCTTTGAAGGTTTTTGAGGTATTAAGGGAACTTAGAATCTTGTCTTGCCTTGCACTTGGCTTTGTGGCAATCCTTGTCCTATTTCCCTTTCTTACACGTCTTCAAGACATGTCCCTTGTTATTTGCAATCCATTTCACTTTTGCAAACTTCCCGTTCTTTGTCCTTTGCCTTATCTTATTTCCTTTCCCACTACTCAAAGGTGGCAAACAAGAAGTTGCTGTTATCACGGAGTTGCCTTGTAGTCTACCGAAGATAATTGGAGTTGTTAGGAACTCAAAAGTCCACAAGTGCTTTCTAGAACACATTGATGTATGGGTTTCCAACTATGTTGGCTCCCTACAAAACTTTTCATCCACACGATGAAAGGGAGACAGAACTCCAACAAGAATATCAAGATCATCATACTATATGGGAGGAGTTTTTCCCATTATTCACGCTTCCATCATAGGGTTGATAGACCTATGAACAATACCCTTACCAGGTGACTTCAAACAAAGCCTATGTGGTGGATCATTTATTGGATATGAACCAATTCCTAAAGTGAATCAAAGAGAGATTCTAGATAGCTGCTGAATGACAGCAAAAGAAGAAACTTAACAAATACCAATAAAACTTGATCTTTAAAGAGGGTCAAGTAGTGTTCTCAAGATCCAAAAGCAAAAGCTAAAGCACTTCAAAGAGCTTTCGCCAAAGTTAACTCAATGAAAAAGGTTCCACATTCTATGAAAGCTAAGTATGTGACCTACCAATTGGAGTTTCCAGTAAGTTGAAAGATGCATCTCATGTTTCACACAAGTAACCTTATGGAGTACCATGGACCAGTCTCTAGTTCTGCTCTGTAGTAAAAGAAGCCCAAGCTTGTAGGTGTTGTTGGTTCCATGGTAGCTCTTGCTATGTGAGTACAAGAAAAGAGCCAACCAATCTAAAACCACAATTAGGATGCAGCAAAAGGCACAATCGGTATCCCCATTCATGAATTCCTATTCAAATAGAATGAAAGATAAATCCACACAACATTTCAGACATCTAAAACCAGGACAGATACATACAGCCCTAATCCAACTCTCTCTCATGAAGAAAAAGCTTCTACATCAAGCCCGCATGCAATGACTGCAAGAAGAGTAAACTGTGTGGCCTAGAGATGTGGAGAAAATCTTTTGCAGTTTGACAAGAGAAAAATGTCAATGCAGTTGGGGGCAGCTGCTCATCATCAATAAATGCTCTAAAATTGAATTCTCTGAAATATATCGTAACCACACTTTTAGTTATGAATTTCATTACCTCCCTCATAAAGACCCACAAAATAAGACTTGTTTGGGCATAATATAGGAGTCTTAAAGGTTCCCCTTACCTTCTTCATTCACTTTCTTAAGTTGGCTAAACCATGAGTCTTCAGTTACTTAACTAACTTGCTTTACTACATTTAATTTGTTTATCTAAACGTACAGTTTGGTGTGTCCAAAAAAAATTAAATTGGGAAACCTGAAGAGGTAGCTGAACTTTCCATGTCTATGAATCATGCTTCTAGAGGAATTGTAACACAACAACCATCAGCTATCCTGTCTAAAATGATGAATCATTCAACTCATTCTCTGTATGCTTTCATTTCTGGAATAACTCATTTTGCCTAGGGAAGGTAAGAGATTTCGGTTGAAGCAGGAATAGCCACAGTAATTAATTGCCCTTGACTCTTCATCCCCTGTTCTATAATTCCAAACTTTTCTATATCAGCAACAGCTCTTGGTCCTCCTTAGTTCAGTTCTCATTCCCTAGTTTTATCCAAGTAGGTGCACAACAAAAAAAAGCATCTAAAAACAGGGATTTACATCTACCTTCCGCAATGGAATCAGGTGATAAGATATCAATCATTCTCTGTGCATTTGTAACTGAAATGAGGGATATTGGTCAATGCCAAAGAAAATACATGTTCCAATGCAAAACTGGAAAAGAATGAAGTTGTGCTGTAATTCGACTGTAAGATGACAGCCAGAAACCAGATAGCACTAATCCTTTAAAATTCAATAACAAATCAAAGGACACAAACATCATGATAGACTGGAATTGCCTTCTCCCTAATGATCAATTGAATCTTATGATATATTAAGTCAATCAGTTCTGTGTAGTCTTGACAATCATATGGAACCTTATCCATACACAGATTTTAATTCCAGCATGATCAATCACTTGGAAAGTTAACTCACATTCTAGAATCTAAGCCTCATACAAAGAGATCAATAGCAAACCTACTTTCTACAGCAAAAGATGGACCTAGAGTCTCTCTTGGATGACCAGACCATCTTCACCACTATGTTAGCTCCGTAATATTCCTTACCATGCCTGTTGGAGTCATGACCACTAGACTCCGATCTATAGACCTCGAAGAATCTCAGCTTACAAAATTAGAATAGATGTCTTCCAGTTGAGACCCAATAAATGACAAGGGAGATAGATTATAAGTTGAAAAGTGCCATGACAAAGGTTAAGAACAGAGGCACAGCCAAACTCCTGTTTTATAAGTGACTAGGCCTTCCACGTCCACACATTGTTGACCTGCACCGGCACTAAAACTAGCCCCTCACAGGCATCATCACCGATAAAGAGAGCCCTCTCAACAGAACTGTATGCAGGTCAACCACATGAGACCAGTATGGCAACAAGTACTAAAGGCAGGAAGACTGGTGAAACAAGGGCTCATTTGAATGGAATTCGACTTGCAGAGCTTCCCTGCTGACGCATCATTCAGGGAAAAGGAAACCATAATCTGTTAGCATAAGCGTCCTAGAATTCTAGACGGCGCCCACAAGAACCGCTCCATTTTACGGCAATAACCAGACATTTCATGGACATTCTACAAGATCTTAGAAGGCTAATTTTCCACTAAATTGACACCCAGGCCTAGATTAGCATCACGTAATATACTAAACCAGGCCTAAACCAAGATCTTAAGCAATCTGAAGTTCGATGAAGCCGGGGGAAGGCTCTGAATTCTCACCTTCCACAGGTTCTCCCATTACGGCGAGAAAGAAAAGCCTTGTCCTGAGTTCCTTCTACCACACAATAGCAGATCGTTTACATTTGTGCCTTCAAACTGTACATGGGACACAAAATGCTGAGGAGGCCGAGCAACGCGATGACTAATCTCTCTGATGTCTTCCTCTCTAATGTCCTCTCTCTCTCTCTCTCTCTCTCTCTCTCTCTCTCTTTCTCTCTCTCTCTCAAATATACAGCTAAGCTAAGCTAATATTCTCTCTCTCTCTCTCGGATCAGCAATAAAAGGAGCGCCCTAGAGGTTTTAAAGTCCTCGCGTTGTTTTAGCATTGTCCCTAAGGTCATTCCATAGCAATGGCTAGAGCAACTTCACATAAGGTAAGGTTCAGCACGCTTTTGCAAAGAGATCTTCCAATTGATGGGTACCTTTCCGATGTTCACATGTTCAGCATGCCTGAAATAATATTCAGCAACCATATTAAGCAACCTAGAGGAATTTTTCCAGTTGATAGGGCCAAAATTTTTGGCCCACTAGAATGATCCAGTCTCGTTTTGCATTTGTCACTTGCTCTACAACCAATCATTTTCCATTTAACCAACTTTTCACTGCAAATATACACACTAAATAATGGTTTGCAAACAATCGTGTGAATTCGATTAGTATGAACAAGTCTAAAGAACATTGCTCATGTGAAGTTGTTCTCAAGGGATTTAGCCTATTCTTTTTCTCAAATGCAAAACAAATGTGAAATGTCTTAAATATGTAATAAATACAACTCCCCTTCACATGGTCTTGTCAAGAAAACGTCACTAAGGTTCCAACTTACAAAAAGGAAAAACTTAAAGGGTTACATTTAGGCAACTCTCGTAAGGAGGCTATTGGCTACTATATAGGCATTTCCCCTATCCTTGAGGGTTCTAAGGCATGCAAGTAGATCCACTTTGTTGTAGCTATCTAAAAGGATGCCTTTTCCCCTTTGATGCACCCATTTGCACAACATTCCTAGTGTACCATATGTGCTTCAGGACTCTGGCCTGAATTAAGCTCCAAATCTTCTTAAACTCAATATCAATCTTTGTTTTTCCCCCTTATAGCATCTGTCTTGTGTTGATTTGATTTGATTGGAGACCCATACTCTCCATGGCCTTAAAGATCTTACGTTAGAGTGGACTGACTTTTGGGCACCTCTAAAATAAGTGAACCATATGCTCTTCCTTGTTCTAACACAAGCACCCTCCTTGAACTTTATCAACGTGTCCTTTATTAGCATTGCCCTTTAGGGCATATGCTTATAAAATGGTGTGGTGACAAGGTGGTGCAAGTCCTAAAAAATTACCTACCATTAGCTTTAGTGAAGTTGGTGCGTAGATCGGTCGCAGTATGCTCACGTAGTGAATCCCGGAAGGTCCCCAAGAACAATGAACTCTACCTTTTTGCACAAAAAACAATGTAAAAAGCATGAACGACAAGAGCAAGAGACCAATTGGGTTCAATCTCCCCCCATGCCTTGTGTGAGCGCTTCACAAAGCATGTATTTTATGTATATTTCCATCTTCATGCTCAATAATAGCCCAATTTACAAAAATATGACAAGCTTTTAGCTTTTGAGTTTGCTTTTTACAAAAATAGGAAATAAAGCTAATGGACGGTGCCCATTGAGTCTGGCATGCCCAATCTCAATGTCCAAATAGAAATAACATATCCGTGCGCATAGGCGCATACAAAATAATAATAAATAATTGATGCCTCAATAGACATGACAAAATATAGGCGTGGCGCCTATCAAAATATAATCCATAGGTCGAATACTCGCTAGACTCCAATGCTTTCCTCCGCCACTGCTGCTATCTCTACACATCAACTGAAGCATTCACAATCGTTAGTAAAATAATACAATTAAACCGACAAAAGTGAATACCTAGCAGTCTTCAGCTACATAAATAAATCAACTGGTTAGAAATAAATCCTAACCTTAATTTATTACGAGTGCGCACTCTAAACTCATAAACGTTTATTAATTTAATATGCATTTTGCGGAATCACCCGCTATGGAATCACCCATGTACGCACTAAATTAATGAAACGCCCGAAAAGGACAGGCGTCCCCATCAACTTCTCGCACAAAGAATCCACTTTGTGTATGAGCCCCGGTCATCTAAGTTTACGGAATCCACCGTAAAACCTCACGGAATCCACCGTGGAATATGCCTCCTGGCATCATACCCCCGGGGTGGGATAGCAATTGACCTCAATTGCTATTAGCTCAATGTGGAGCTAACAGAGTGGGGAAAGCATTTAAATCTCTAGCGTGCATCCATTGTGCTTCCTCTACAGGATGGTTCTTAAATTTCACTAGATATCTAGAATATCTTCGACCAGTTCTAGTGGTCATAAAGTCAGTGTCTATGATAGCTTCTGGTTCAAGTATTTCAGTCTCTTCCTCTAATAAAGGTGGGTTTTCATAAACAGGGTGGACAGGTAATTGGCCTCTAAATGGTCTCAATAAACTAATGTGAAATGTATTGTGAATTTTCCAATGAGATGGTAATTCTAACTTAAATGCATTATCATTAATTTTATGAATGATTCTAAATGGTCCATAGAATCTAGGAGCTAATTTGACAACTGGATGTCTATCGACACTTTGCAGTCTACGTTTTTCTATTCTCAGCCAAACATAATCATCAACTTTGAAATTCATGGCTTGTCTTTTCTTGTTAGCTTGTTTGGTATATGATTGTTGGGCTTTAGCAATCATATCCTTAACCTCATCAAAAATACTGTTATGCATACTAGCAATATCATCAGCACTCTGAATTCTATTAGACAAAGATGCAACAGGTGTAGATAATCTATATCCATAAATGACTTCAAAAGGTGCTTTCTTTGTAGATGTGTGTGGTGTATTGTTATATGCAAACTGTAATAAATGCAAATGAGTGTCCCATGTCTGAGGTTTAGAGATAGTATATGCACGTAAAAGATCTAGAATGGTGCTGTTTGTGGCTTCTGTTTGTCCATTAGTTTCTGGATGAAATGCAGATGAGAAATCAATCTTTGTGCCTAGATTAGCAAAGAGAGTAATCCAAAAATTGTTACAAAATCTAGAATCACGATCTGAAATGATAACTTTGGGCAGTCCATGGTTAGTAAAAACAGTTTTCAAAAACAATTGTGCTGCCTGTGATGCTGTTAAAGTTTTCTTACATGGAATGAAGTATGCTTGCTTACTAAATCTATCTACAACTGTCCAAATCATGTCATGGTTAGATTTAGTATTTGGTAAACCAGTAATGAAATCCATAGAAATATGTTCCCAAGGTTTAGATGGAATAGACAAAGGCATGAGTAATCCATACTGTTTACCATGATGTCTCTTAACTCTTTGACAAATCAAACATTCAGAAACGAAGTTAGATACATCTGCATCCATATGCGGCCAATAAAAATCTTCAGTTAACATACGTAAGGTAGATATGATACCTCTATGACCTTGATATGGGGGACAATGAATTTCATTCAAAACAAAAGATCGGAATGGAATAGTAACACACAGTCTCTTTTCATAAAACATAAATCCATCATTATATGACAATGAATCAACAGGAATGAAATTATTTTGTACTAATTTATTCCGATCAGAATGAAAAGTAATATCCTGGTGATATGTATCTTTCATAGCAATCAAAGAATCAAAAGATATGACAGAAATATTATGAATTGCAGGTCTTCTACTCAATGCATCAGCAACTACATTTTCTTTTCCAGGTTGGTATTGAATGATAGGATGAAAACTTTGAATGAAGGAAGCCCATTTGATATGACGGTCAGAGATTTGGGGTTGGCTAAGTAAATGTCTAATACTTTGATGATCGGTCTTTATCATAAATTCTGAACCCATTAAGTAGTGTTTCCACTATCTTAATGCTTGTACTACTGCTAATAGTTCTTTGTCATAGGTGGAATATTTTAGCTCAGAGGGTTTCAGCTTACAACTAGAATATGCTATTGGATGATTGTCTTGCATTAGTACAGCTCCTATTCCTGATCCGCTAGCATCGGTCACAACTAGAAAGAATGGTCTATTAAAGTCAGGCAACTGTAAAACAGGGGCATTGGTTAATGCATGTTTCAGTAAGTCAAAGGATTTCTGTTGATTTTCGGTCCATTGATAAACAATTCCTTTCTTGAGAAGTTTGGTTAAGGGTAAAGCAAGTAATGAGAAATTACATACAAACTTCCTATAGAAACTAGCAAGACCAAGGAATGAGCGTAACTCATGCACGTTTTTAGGAACATGCCAATGCAATATTGCATCAATTTTCTTAGGATCAACTTTAATTCCTTCATATGATACAATATGACCTAAATACTCAATTTCTGTCTTAAAGAATTCACTCTTTTCAGGATTTGCAAACAATTGATTTTCTTTCAATAATTGAAAAACTAATGACAAATGCTCATAATGCTTTTTCTCATTTTGACTAAACACCAAAATATCATCAAAGAAAACAATCACACAGTACTGATATTTCAGAAAGATACGGTTCATCATTCTACTAAAAGTGGCAGGTGCATTAGTCAATCCGAATGGCATGACTAAGAATTCATAATGGCCAAACTGTGTTCTGAATGCAGTCTTAAATATGTCAGATTTATCTAGCCTCACCTGATGATATCCAGACTTAAGGTCAATTTTACTAAATATAGAAGATCCTTGCAGTTTGTCCATAAGGTCATCAACTCTAGGAATAGGATACCTATTCTTTACAATGATCTTATTTAAAGCTCGGTAGTCAATACACATACGATAGGTATTATTCTTTTTTTTGACTAACAATACAGGTGCACCGAATGGAGAACTGCTAGGTCGAATCAAACCTCTATTTAGTAATTCTTCAACTTGACTCTGGATTTCTTTTTGCTCTATCTGATTGTGCCTATATGGTGCTTTGCAAGGTGGTTGTGTGCCAGGGATCAAATCAATCTTATGGTCTTCTGGACGTGAAGGAGGTAAACCTGGTGGTAGGTCTTCTGCAAAACAGTCCTTAAAATATGCAAGAAATTCCTTATGCCTAGGGTGCATATGATTTTCCTTTACTTGCAATTCATTCACCCAAATGAGATATGATTTAGTACTCTTGCGTAATGCACGTTTTGCTTGAGTATGCGAAAGCAGTGGAAAAACATTAGATGCATGCATACCATATAATGTAATAGATTTTCCTTGAAAATTAATATTCATAGTGTGTGTGGAATAATCAATATTTGGGTTATGCTGGTGTCGCCAAGGTATTCCTAAAATAATGTCACTCGACTGTAATGGAACAACTAAGAAATTTCTTCTTTCAGTGTATGAACCAATTTGAATCTCTAAATCGTGTACTTCCTGTGTACCATTATACCTAGTACCTAAAAATGCAGCTTTTATGCGATAATGTGTAGGTACAGTCTGTAATTTCAATTCCTTTACCAATTTTGCTGAAATAAAGTCATGAGTACTACCGTCATCATGCAAGATAGTCTTTTCCTTTCCATGCACCAAACATTTCATAGTCAATAATGAATGTGGAGTAGGAATACCTGGTAAAGTGTCGGAAGTAGTAGTAGTGTCATCCTTATCTTCAGTGAAATCAGGCATATCCTCATGTTCATCTTCGTCTATGGCTCCAAGATAGTTGATATGTGCTGGTGGCTTCTTTGAATGACAATTTGCTGCGAGATGTCCAGGCTGGTGACATTTATAGCATACTATTGGCTTGGCTTTGGTTACATTATTTGAAATGGCTGGAAGTCTGGGTACATTTGGATTTGCTTGTGGAATAGGCTTAGGATTTGGATTGACATTGGATGGTAATGCAGGTGGTTTAGCCCAATTCTTGCAGAAAGATGGTGAAGAGAAACGACCTGGATTAAACCTTCTAAAATTGGAATTGAATTGTTTAGATCCATAATTACCATTGGCTTGGAATTGCTGTGGTCGTCTGTCTCTACCGTGTAACTTATCTTCAGTGTCGTGAGCTAGTGAGATGGCGTCTTCAAGGGTAGCAGGCTTGAACATGTTCACTTCAGCATAGTAATGCCCAAGAAGTCCAGACATATACTTCCGCTCATGTGTTGTCTCTGGTACGTCTTCAAGCATGCGTAGCTGTAGGAGTGCATTCCAAAAACACTCTGTATACTGTGGTATAGGCTCACGATCCCGTTGTTGAAGTAGATCCCATTGCTTGATAGCCTTCTCATGAAATTGCGGTGGAAGGAAATTCTGCATGAACTTCTTCTTGAAATCTTCCCAAGTAGCAGGACATTCTATGCTCTTGCGTACTACAATCCACCAAAGTGATGCTCTATCTACCAAATGATTAGTAACACACTTGATTTTATCTTTTTCTGGATAGGTTTCCTCATGGAAATAGTCATCAAACTGGCTAATGAATGATAAAACAGTCTTTCCTTCTCGTATGCCATTGAAAGTGCGAAATTTGAAACTTCGTTTACTTATCTTTGATTCCTTACGAATGGTTTGAGCTTCAAGAGTGGCGTCGATGGTACGTCGAATTAAATCTTCAGCTTGAGGTTCTTCTTTGTCGGTAGACGCTCTTTGTAATTTTGTCAATTGCGCTTGCAATGCTTGCCTAGCCCTTCGTTCTTCGTCCAATTGCATCATGATTAGATCCAACTTTTGTTCCATGGTAGGCTCAGGTAGGTCGTCTTCAGCCATAGGATCATCCATATGTGGTTCCGTCATCCTGTAAAACTCAAAAGACCTTTCTCACTCAAAATCAGGTTAGCGGGATGAGCGTAGCTCAAATTCGGGGTTACAAGGCTATGTGTTTTTGGGTATTTCTTTCTCAATTTTCAGAAAATCTGCAATATTTCCTTCTTCGTATGCTGAAAATACTTCAGCGAAACTGCGTATAGGTAGAATACTTTGCCACGAACAACTTTGCAGTTCGAAGTTTCTGCGCAGGAACAACCGTTCTAGGAGTTTTGAGCACTAGTCAGTTCTGACTCCAGTTGACTAGTGTGACTTGCAGAGTTGCAGACTTAGCCGACTTAGTGAACTTGCAGAACTTGATCACAGTCGACTTGCAGGACTTGATTTCTGGAGTGCAGGACCTGAAGTTTGTTGACTTGCTGGAGTTAAGAGCTTTGAATGACTTGATTAAGCTTAATGTCTTAAGCTTAATAGCTTAAGTTTATGGAAGGGGGGGGGGGGGGGGGGTAATTGAGAAAAACGGCGCAGATCGTGGAGAACGTGGGCAACCGTTTTTTGACGTCGCGGATTTTTCGGACGTCCTCTTACAGCTCGATGAGGATTTTTGTGAAGCTTCTTAAATTCCTTAAGCCTTTAAGCTTTAAGACTAAGCTTTTTGAGAAGATAGATATGGAGCTTCTTACTGTATATCCACGACTTGTTTATGGAGATGATGGAGTGGTCATCCGCCTGTACAGCCTGGTCCTTCGCGATCTGAGAGTAGAAACAGGGGTTCTTGATCGCCAGAAGTCTGCCTGTATCGACGGTTCGCGACGAGATTGACCGTAGAGCCTGATCGTTCCAGGAGCTCCGCCTTCTCACGAGATGGGTAGCGATTGGAAGCTCTTGATCTTAGCTCCACTCTGATACCACTGGTGCGCAGATCGGTCGCAGTATGCTCACGTAGTGAATCCCGGAAGGTCCCCAAGAACAATGAACTCTATCTTTTTGCACAAAAAACAATGTAAAAAGCATGAACGACAAGAGCAAGAGACCAATTGGGTTCAATCTCCCTCCATGCCTTGTGTGAGCGCTTCACAAAGCATGTATTTTATGTATATTTCCATCTTCATGCTCAATAATAGCCCAATTTACAAAAATATGACAAGCTTTTAGCTTTTGAGTTTGCCTTTTACAAAAATAGGAAATAAAGCTAATGGACGGTGCCCATTGAGTCTGGCACGCCCAATCTCAATGTCCAAATAGAAATAACATATCCGTGCGCATAGGCGCATACAAAATAATAATAAATAATCGATGCCTCAATAGACATGACAAAATATAGGCGTGACGCCTATCAAAATATAATCCATAGGTCGAATACTCGCTAGACTCCAATGCTTTCCTCCGCCACTGCTGCTATCTCTACACATCAACTGAAGCATTCACAATCGTTAGTAAAATAATACAATTAAACCGACAAAAGTGAATACCTAGCAGTCTTCAGCTACATAAATAAATCAACTGGTTAGAAATAAATCCTAACCTTAATTTATTACGAGTGCGCACTCTAAACTCATAAACGTTTATTAATTTAATATGCATTTTGCGGAATCACCCGCTATGGAATCACCCATGTACGCACTAAATTAATGAAACGCCCGAAAAGGACAAGCGTCCCCATCAACTTCTCGCACAAAGAATCCACTTTGTGTATGAGCCCCGGTCATCTAAGTTTACGAAATCCACCGTAAAACCTCACGGAATCCACCGTGGAATATGCCTCCTGGCATCAGAAGTGGTCCACTTAGCCTTGAAATGTGACGATATCTTGCTTTTTGAGAAAGAAGAGTTCATTTTAGAAAAGTAAAGAAAGAGGGTTCTCTCTCTCTCTCTCTCTCTCTCTCTCTCTCTCTAAACAAAGCCTCTTGCATGCAATAGCGCACCCTTGTTGGCAACTTCCTTGGCATTACTATCCACATTAGCATGTCTACTAAACTTTTTAAAGGAAATCATTAGGGAACTAACCTTTTCATTATTTGGAAACTTTCAAGGTCCACCTTAAACTAATCTTCTTCAAGTCCTTGTGCTTCTTCACACTACTTAACACCACTCCCTTTCTTGTAGCACAAATCTTACATGGATTGGTCCACATGGCATAACATAACATTGGCCATACATCTTTGGTCCTCTCTAGTGTCACTTGTAGCCACTTTGCTTACTATGGGTTTAATATATACTATTCATGTATGTTTTTAGGCTGCTCAAGTTTCAAGGTGTTATGATCATTCCTATCCAATGTGGCAAAGAGTTGTGGGTCCATTGCCAACACGACCACCTTACACTTTGCTTACCCATTTATGATTCTAGTAATGATGCATCTCTCTTCCTATCCTTTCCATTGCATGTCATTTATGAGGGGTTTCCAACTTTTTAACAAAGTGCATGATATGCTTGACTCTTGATCGTGACTTTCACTACATCAAATAGCTTGTCTTCTCGCCCTAGATCCTTGAATGCAAGTGAGGTTTTTTTTAATGCAAAAAGATAATGATTGAATTTCAGAAAAGAATCTTCAAGATTACATCAATTGTAGGGCAAATAAAGCCTTGACATTACCACATTACCAAGCAGACAAGCACTTCTAAAAAACCACCATGCTAGATTTTTAACTTTTCCCTAACTAACCAAAGTGACCTCATTTCTAAGCATCAGTGCCTTCCTTGCTAGAGTTCCATCAAGACCAAGCACCTTAAGACTTCATAGCTCCATTTCTCCATGCACGTGCTATTTTTAATATCACCTAAGATACACACTTTGTCTATATCATCATCATGCCTTGTAGCTCCTAAGTGAAGTGCTATTGAGGCCCAAGCTTCTCTTGCAATACATCCCTCTATAAAAATGTGTTTCATGCTCTCCACTTTGCCACACCTGCACTTATCATTTGATAAGCCTCATTGACTCAAATTTTTTGTTGAATTGAAGGCTCCACACATGACCCATCAAAGCAAATACCATGTACTTCAATGGTAGTTTCGCACTCCATACTCCCTTAAAAGCACTCAACACTCTCTGCTCATTCAACAATAGTCCTAGACTCTATGAACTCTTTTCATGATGTTACCATTGCTAACAAAGGCCTTTCTTACAAGTTTTATTTCTATCCCAAGTAGTAATGAACCCCCCAAACAATTTGGCCCTTAAAACCACCGTTTCAACCTCAACCTCTAGGATGTTCAATCCTCCCCTTTCTAAGTTTGCCTTAAGGGATTGCAAATTGATAGGTGCACAATATCAAGAGCTACTCGATTTACTCCACAACAATTGCACAACAACCAACAAATCCAATGATTTTTGCAAGGATCTATTCTAGCAAACTAGAGGCATGTAGAAGCGAACGAATGTGTTAATGATTTTAAGGAAGATGTGCAATGGCTAATAGGGCATTCTCCATTTAAGTGCCTTTCTTCTTATCTTCTCCATGACCCACTTCGCTTTGGCTCGTTTGCTAACTTATATCCCCAAAGGGAAACCAAGGTACTTGAAAATGATGCCCCTACCTATGATTTCCACATTCCAACCCAAAAATTGCATATCATCTTCTATAACACTAATAAGGCAAGTCTTCCCCAAATTGAGTCTAAATCCTACAGCCCTTTTGTACAAATGCAATACCTTTATTGCCCCATATATGTTTTGCTGACTTGCTCATAGCATCATTGTTAAGCCATCGACAAAGCCAATTTTGCTTGTTTCCACTATACTTTATTCCTACCCATTGATTCTCTCCTGCTAGTTTGTCAAACATACAAAAGGGTAGGTGTGTCACTATGGCAAACAATAGAGGACTTAAGGGACATACCTGGAGAACACCTCAACGTATCTAAAATGACTCTATTAATGAACCATTCATTGAAATTGATGCTAAGCTATTTTTTGCTAGCAAAAGGGGGAGGTCATCAATCTTGTTGTTGTTGCAGAAGCCCATTTTAAGCATATTTTTCTTGATGAACTCCTAGCTCACTGTGCGAATGCTTTCTCAATGTCCACTTGTAACATCACTATTTTTTTACTTGATCTAGTAGCCCAACTAGTTGACATCATTGCATTAAGAAAATTATATAGAAGACCTCTGCCCTTTATGAAAATATGTTGCATAGGATGCAAATGCTTCTACAATAAAGGAGCCAATCTCAATGCCATTGCTATAGTGAAAACCTTGTGAATGGTGTTTGTAAGTGAGATAGGTCTCCAATGGCTTAGTTGAGTGCACAAAGATTGTTTAGGTACAAGGATAATCACACTTTTGGTCTAGGAAGAGGGCAAGCTTCCTAGATTCCAATACATGTTAACCATCTTGGTGATGCTATCTTTTGATGGTTCCCAAGAGTCCATCAATAGCTCCACTGTGATTCCATCCTATCTTGGGGATTTGCTCCTACCCAAGCTTCTAAGAGTTATCTTAGGTTCTTCAACTGTGAATTCTTGGCTAAGACTTTAATTGTCTACTTTTGAAATGACATCAAATACCACATGCAAGATTTCCTCTAGTGTTGAAGGATCGGGGTTGCTAGCATCCCATATAAGCTTTGGAAGTGAGTTATGCATGTAATCGCAATCACCTCTTGATTCATGATCCCCCTAGGGTATCTTGCAAGGCAACCAAGCAGCCCTTGGTTCTAGCCCACTTTAGGGTATCTATGTACTCACAGGGAGACCAATTCGGGTCAACTATTAACCTCTTGTTAAGTAGTAAGTGGACCTTTTCTATGTCCCTAACTAGTGCTACATGCTCTAATGCATTGTGCTTACAATACCTCTTTTAGCTCAAAAGCACCTAGTCTTCTCCCCTTATCTTCTTTGGAAGACCATGTGAGTGTCTATTTAGCCCATCTAAGCATGTCTCTCTCATTTTGACACAACCATGACCCCTAGAGAGCAATACAATGTTAAAGGGTATTGACAATCTCTGCCCATGGATCATCTCTTCATTTTGCTAGTCTTTTGGCCAGCACATTCAAAGCACCTTCTAGCATGTAAGAAAAGCATGTTTGCTTGAAATGGCATGAGTTAGCCACTACTAGTTTATGCTACCCAACAAACTTCCTAAAATCTAGGCAATGAATGGTAAGCACAACTTGAAAGTGATCTAATAAGAGGTAGCTCCTATCCACCTATAGCTCCACTATGGGAGGAAGCTAATGTCCTCCATGGGTCACATAACGACAATCTAGATGAGCCTAGTATCCTGGGGAGCTAAGAGAATTCTATGACATCATTGCATCTAGATTGCTAATTGCATCCTTTACATCCACCAAAAGCATAAGTTATTGGAAAAATAGGTCCGTGCTTCTAGCTCTTCATCCTACAAGAGTGCAACATGTGATGATGCATCTTCCTTCGAGGTAACCACATTAAAATTCCCAATGGGACAAATCTCTTCCTAATCCTAAATTCTTGCAAATTGTTCCATCGCAACTTCCTCAATCTAGCCTCATTGATGCCATATATGTTGATCAAGTACAATTACTCTTCTTGCCAATCAATATTGACTACTAGGACTCTTCCATCACTTGAGGAGTGGTTCAATTTGGGATTTCTAACTAAAGTGGTGCAATCAAAGCTTCCTAGCAAACCACCTCTCCATGTGAAATTGTTTTCCCATATTTAGTATGCAGCTTATGTTCTTGGAGAAACATGACATTTATTTTATTTTGGGATGTCCACTACTAAGTGCATCCCCTCTTGGCCTCACCGTTGGCCCCTTTGACGTTGAGAGGAGCCAATCTAAGTAGGTTGTGCTCCATTCACCTCCTATCTTGTAGTGTCACCTTCATCCCTTCTTCTCCCACTCCCTTCTCAGCATTAACCAAAGGATTTGCAAGACTTGCATTACCAAGACTAGCTAACACCTCCTAGGAATCTTGAGTTCAGCTATACCCAAGAAGTAAACTAGTTAACTTTCTACCAGCCAAATTTGTGCTGATTAGATTCTACCTTGATCTCTACCACCATCAACCTAGGGTACTCCTATTCCAAATTCTCAAGGGGGACTCTATTGATTTGGGCAAAAGCATTGACTCTATCCCACGGCTATTCCTTGGAATAGCCACAATCGTTTTGCTCCAAAATGTTCTAACGCAATGAGGCCCTAGTTGTGCACCATTCAGCCCTTCCTCCCTTGATTTGTTTTGCATTGACCTTCATTGCCCGTTCCTCACTTCCTACTACTCACCATCATTGTCTTTATGTTCATTACCCAAATCCTTCTCCTTAAGACTGTCATGTTGGTGGACCACACATTAACCTTCTCTACCTTGTTTGCTACCTTCCTTACTTGTGGCCAAATCCTTCTCCTTAAGACTATCATGTTGGACCACACAGTAACCTTATCTACCTTGTTTTCTACCTTCCTTAGTGTGGCCACCATGGGGCACTTTATGCTGATAAATCTAGGACCTCCACCCACATTGGACACTCCCTCTTGAGTTTGTCTCATCCCAACCGCACCGGCTACCATGTAGGAACATGATGCACCAAGTTCAAGCCCCAAAAATACATGCCCTAAGCTTGGAATTTCCATGCTACCTCTTTCATTTTGAATGCCACCTCAAAAAAAACTTTACCGCTATCATATATATGTTCAACTACACCCTCCTCCTTGATTATTGAATTGAACCAAGGTGTAGTTTCCATGGGCCACAGGGTTGAAGAGGACCAGCGCCACCCTCAATTGAAGCATAATATATTGGCACATTCTTTATTAGAATCAAGCATGACCTTCTTAGCAACTCTTTCCTTTCTTTCCTAGATATTATGCCTAAGGGAGTCAGGCGGCCAGAATATCAGCCACCACTTGTGGATTAGCTGCTAGTTGGAGATGGCGTCTTCGCTAGTCCTGATTGACTTATTCACCTACTCAAATGATGCCTTATCAACTTCAGTAGCTCTGACTCCTTCTTCTGATCTAGAGCTTCCAAACTATTGAGACATTCTTCCATCATCTTATCCTCCCTTTTTCTTTTATGCAAGTTGTTGGTATTTGCTTTGCCCTACAACAAAAAGTCATTATCCTCTATCTCTTTTTCCTCCATGTCTACAACTTTTCATTCTTGCTTTGCTTTGGCCCAATTAAGTGCTTTGCATGCAAGATCCTAAATTGGACATTGCATGAGGAAGATTGTCACATGGCACGGTTGGCACTTGTGTAATTAAGAGCAATTAATTATATTAATTAAACATTGATTATGCTAAAACAATCACCCCAATTATCCATTAGTTGCTAGTATTTAATGGTCATTTTGGTTTTTTTTCTGCTTTTCAATCTAGTTCTTGATGTTTACAACCCACTATTAGTCAACAGGGTTTTTGAGCCAATATAGGGATAGTCTATGGGCTTTACTCCAATGGATTTACAACCCAATTCCAACTTCTTCCTTCTTTGCAACAATTAGATCCCACAATTGTAATGAAGATCTTATCTCTGTATAGTTCCCGTCATCATCCTCTCCAACTTCTCCTAATTTGATTTTATAAATTGTATGAGTAAGGCTAAGTAAATCATAGTTGAGGTAAGAAAGGTCTTTGCTATCACCAACTTTTCAACAAAGGCTGGCCACCAAAGTTCCCCCATTTACTAAATTTCTTCATGCTCTATTGTAGAATTGGTTGAACCTCCCTTTCATAGTGACTCTAATGCGTAAGATACATGCTAGATATCTAAAGGTCATTCCCAATCCTGTCGCCTTGAAGCCTAGTTGTGGAATTTAATTGGGGCACTAGATTTATCACAATTTTATGGATTTCTCGATTGTGCACAAGAAAGTGATTAGAATGGCTTACTTCTTTCCATTAATTTTGTTACCAATATGATCATGAAAGTGTTGGAATAATTCAGTTGCTACATCATCAAGTCCTGAGGATTTTCCCCTCTTCAATCTTCTTCCTACCTTTTTCACTTCATCCTTAGAGAAGCATTTGATACCAATAGCGCCTTACCAATAGAAATGCTTTCTTGCAACACATCTAGAAGGTTTTCATAAGCTTACTCCCACACTTTGTCTAGTGTTGCATCCACTCCCATGATCAATCATAATTGCTTTAAGGAAACTCCACTAATGGACTTTCATCTTTATGCTCCTTATCAATTATCATTGTGATTGAATCCTTATGCCTTTTGGTTATTAGAGCATAAATATATAAGGAAGTAGGTGCCTCTCCCCCAAAGTTCATCTAGCCTTTTGTTGGGTGTTAGGTGAAGAATCACTATTCATAAGTCATGTGATAAGTGGGAGTATGTTTTGCTCCATATGCATATTGCCTCTATTAATTATAACTACCCTATATATAAGTGTACCGTGCAATGTCTCAATTGTATGAATTGTGATAGATTAATATGTTGTTCTTGCTTTCTCCTCCAATTTATGTCTACTTTATCATATCTTCATAGTTTGTTATCTCCATTATTTTTGCAAACTAATCATGCAAAGTATATATAATCACACCACCCTCTATGCTAGGTATAAATGTTAGCTTGTGTGGTATTCTATTGAGAAGTTTATACTAGATTATACTTGGTGGTCATGATGTCCCTACCTTCACCAATCGGCATATTTTCAAGCTACTCCTTCACCCTCGCTCACACCCATTTATGGATGGCAACACTATGTGAGCATTCTTGAGAGATTTGTCATGTTTGGACTCAAACCATCAAGGTTCTAGTAAGAAAAGATTATAGAAGAGAAGCAAGAGGATTTGTAGAAGAAGAATGCAAGAGAAACAATTGAAACAACTGGAACATAGGAAAAGGACACAACCCCAACTATATTTTGCATTTAACCTATTCGAGCTTTTTCTTAGATTCAATACAACGCATATAATCAAACTTCCAAACAATAATTTTGAGACTATAGCTTAGAGAAAACCTAATTTGATTCAACCTAAAATATTTAATGTCTATTATACATCAATTTAAACTCAAAACAAAATATATATATCCCAAAATATGTCTCCAAACATGCATAGAATAGTTTGAGACTAGTGCAGCTCATATCCTTCAAAATACATTGTCCTTCCCTTCAAAAGATCCTTGTTTTTTGCCTAAATTTATTGCTTTGAATTACCTACAATAGTGTGAAAGATAAAACCCAAATCTATCCACAAAACCCCCTCGATCAAGATCACAATAAGCAATAGAATCACCTTGAATCAAGGTAGAACCTCCTAAGCAAGCAATGAATAGCCTATTATCTTTGTACATATCAGTCCAAAGTAGTTCAAAGACTCTCAAAATAGTCCCTCCTCATGCATCAATCCACCATAAATAGTCTTCCCTCAATCACTTCTCTCTATTCCCTATGTTCTCTAATGATCACACATACACAAGCTGAAAATTTTCTTGTTGTTGCCCAACCTAAAGGCACCTTGCAGTAGCCTGTAATTTGCATTAAAAATCATGAAGGCTATCCAAAGGCCACCACATAGTTTAAAGCACCCTTCCAACTTGTCCATGGCCAATAGCAAGGTCATTAGCTGCCTAGAAAAGGTGTTTTCATTTGGTAGACAACATTAAGGTCTAAATAGTCTCCAAAACATCTTGACAAATGACAATAGACAAAACAAATTTCAGCATAAACACTAACAGACAAGTTCCATAATTGCAAAAATGAAATTTTAGGATTAACAAATATCCCATAAGATTTGAACATGTAGACATAGGAACATGCAACATCATGGCATGCAATTTCTTTAGAGGCCTTGATATCTTTGAAATATTCAACTATATTGATGGTTTTGCATTGTTTCTAATGGGCCATTTCGGCGATTTGTGCTTCTCATTCAAATTGGTCATGTTTGCAACTTCCCAACTCCAATTGGACCAGGCGCAATTGATCGCACCATCCAGTCTAATAGTTCTACCCAACCAACTCTTCTAGTCCAAGATTTCTTTGGTCATTTTTCTTATCTCTCCATTCAGTACTATGATTTCCCAAATAGCTAGCTGTATGCCTTATCCTAAATTTCTCAATTCCAATGGGGAAGATTTGGACTACTACTAGTTCGAGAAGGCATATGCCCTTAATTATCCTATACAATAGGATGACGCTCATCAAGATTGATTTCTACAATATAAAAATGATGCCCAAAATGTAGAATGATTAAGGATCCTCAAGCAAGGAGAGCAAGTCATGCAAGCTCATAGTTTCAAATTCACCATATTGCTCAAATAGATTTTTGCTAATGTATTGGCTAAGGAAGTTCTTAAATTCTTTTATGTGTGGGGCCCAAATAGACTACTCCATGCCTCTTTGGCTATTACAAATTTAAGTACTCTCATCAAAGTGCCTATTAGAGCAAAGCAATCCCTCAATGGTTTTAAAGACAATAAGTTTAAGGAGTTCATGAAAAAGCTAGGCAAGAGTTGCATATTTGACTAATGATTAGACTTGGACACAAAATGGAGAAGGAGAGTAGTAGTGAAGAGGAGGATACCAAGAAGCCCACAAAAGTCCAAAATGAAGGACATGGGTTGGAAAACCTCAAATGATACTTAAAAATCCTCTACCAAATCCCTTTGATGTTCAAAATGCAATAATTCTAGACACTTGGTAGTGTGTTGCACCCTGAACTAGCATTATTGTGGCATTTGTAAGACTTATGCTCATATATTACTATATGCATGTATGATACATGTGAGATGGCAAGGAACTAGTATGGGTGCTTCCACAAATTGGCAAAAATGAGGGATTGTTTTTATGACAATAGTCGTAGTATCTTATGCTCAACATGACTAACTTCCATCCAAAATGTGGTAAGGAAGCTGTAATATCGAGGACTTATTTGTCTCTCTAGCAAAATCTGCTTCTTCTTCATGCAAAAGGGACATTGGCAATATGAACGTCTTGAAGCACAAGTACATCAAGCTCAAAATTAGTGAAACACAAGAAAGACTCACATGCCTTTGATCAACATGGTTGAGATTGTGGAGCTTCCTAACCTTGTAGTTAATGCCATTACCCATTCTAGGAAGCAAGTGAAGAGGTGATCAAATAACAACACAATCTAAATTAGCTAGTGTGAGGAGGAGATGGTTTGGTATTAGGTGGAAATATGGTTTGCCTCTAAACCACTGATGATTTAAACCCAATTTTAGTGCCAATTCCAAACAATGTTCCTATGAATCAACAAATGGATAATGTGGTGCTGCAAGCACTAGTTGGAAATCCTAATCTATAGGTTCATGTTGATGATGTTCCAATGGTGGATGCTCCTTGTTGCCCTATTCCATTAGCATTTCCCTTGGTCATCTATTAAGTTTGGTTCCACATTCCAAGATCGCCTATTGAAGATTCTATAATCCAATGTTCCTACACCTTTGGGTCCCAAAGTAGTAGCCTTGACAACAACAACAATAGTTGAGGTCATCTAGAAGGTGTAGGATATCCCACTTTCACCAAGACCACCATGTTAGATCCAACAATTCTAGTGATTTCTATCTTATATTGAGGTCAAATCATTAACAATGTGTTGTTGGATAGTTGCCATTGGCTAGGGTGTTAATATTATCACAGTGGCTACTTGTTAGGAGTTTAGCCTCATGGAGTGGGAGCCAACTCTAATGGCTAATAAATAATGGGTGTAGCCTCTATGTTTACTCCAATGTTTGGTAATTGAAGTGGCAAGCATTCCATTTCTAGTCTCCTTTGTGGTGCTAAGTATAAAGATGTGGACGAGGATTATTCCCTCCTATTGGGGCAATTTTAGCTTTGATAAGCTTGAGTTAATCATAATTGGGACATGGAGAAACTTACTATTTAGGCATGTCATCATAGGGTTAAGTTTTCATTAATTAAGATTTCTTCTCCATGTCTTGATTATTGTCAAAATGGTGAATATGGCGGAAGGACTTGAAGGTGATGATGAAAATGCTTTCTTAGTGGCCAATGCAAACTTGGAAACTAGGAGACCATTCTGATTTCAATCCTAATAATGAGGCAGATTGCATGGAATGGTAGTTCTAGTGGCTTTTGACATGATCGAACTATTGCAGTACAAGCAAGAATTTGAAGCCTAGATGCAAAAATTGACATGTGTAAAGGAGGATGATCTAGTCATGATGCACTTAAAGGGAAGGAGAGACTAAGTTGGTCAATATTAGTGTTAACCTAGATCCAAATTTCCAAGAGCAACTCTTTATCTTCTTAAGGAATTCAAGGATATCTTTGCTTGGGATTATAGTGACACAAATGGTTTCCTATGCCATTCTACTAGCATTGATTGCCATTGAAGTTAGATGCGGTATTTATATGCATGCATCAAATGAGCCTACACATGGATACGTTGGTTAAGGATGAGCTAGACAGGTTGCTTTTGTATCTTAGTGGATCAAGTAGAGTGGATCTCCCAGATTACCATCGTGCCAAAGAAAAGAAAGAAGGCTATCATCATGCAAGTTGAGGATCGAGCCTCTTTGACCATTGTCCTTTGTTTTTTGGGGTAGGTTATGTGGCATAACCGACATTTGCAACAATTGATGCATGTGGCCATTCCCTTCAATTAGATGGCACATGTTTTTAAGTATGAATTTTGTTAGGATATGAAGTGTGATTTAGCATTATGGTGGCTTCACTTAATGCTTTCTAAAGCTATCTATTATGCAAGTTGTAGACTTTCTCCATGAGAGTGCAACTACTCCATCTTTGAATGTAAGTGTTAGGCTCATTTATTTCATCAATAAGTTTTAGTATAATTTGCTTGGGCACCCATTTGTCTTCCATCTAGATTGTTTAGACCTAGTGCCTTTCATTTAAAATTACGGTTTTAGCCCCAGCTTAGCTTTAGAGGCCGCTTGCGTGTCTTTGCTCTTTGTCCATCATTTTTCTGCTTTTTCATTCATTTTTCCACCTTCTGGACTTGGGGTTAACATTACCCCCCTCCGAGACGGGTGCCAGTCCCATATCACTTTTGGTTGCTGTTGGATTTAATAGGCTGTTGGCAAAGTAGTCGTGTGAGGGTAGGGCCACATGTAAACTCGCGTGCTTGTGGAAGATTGGTAATGAGGTTTGTTGGAGAAGCCAAATGGATAGCAAGTGGATGGCGGGGGCCTCTGAAGTCGGTGGTTTGTCGCCTTTGTGATGCCTGAAAGGAAAAGGTGCGATGCTCTATCTAAGGGGGGTGTCTACCTTATTGTGTAGTGCATTGTGCTCGTGCTGGTGGAATGGGGATTTGGGGGCTAGCCTAGGTGATGTCCCACACTTGAGGACCCCATTTGTGCAAAGGGAGGTGCGGTGCAAGTAGCTTAGGGTGACAGGTCTAATTAGAGGCGAGTGTTACCTCCCTAGGTATGTCCTGCCCTTAATGGGCCCTAAGTGTAAAGTGGGGGAGCAAAAAGGGCTAGGGGATTAAGAGCGGAGCCAGCCGACCGAAGCCATCGGGCGTGCCTAACTTTAGGACCCCTAGGTGCAGTGATCGTGCTTTATGTGGTGCTAAATGCTTATGCAAGTGAGTTGTTTTGTCTAGTCCGTGTGTAATGTTCTTCTTGCTTTGCCTTTCATGTTTAAAAAAATATATAATAGTATTACACTAGTAGAATGACAGCCAGTGCCTAATTCTCCTCGTCTGAATTAGGCGGAGGAGGGGGTCGGATGGATTTGCTAAAAAATTAATAGCTTTGCATGTATCCTTTCAGATTCATGCAGACGTGGAGGGAGGTGGTGGAGAGGAAAGGATAATTGCATCTAGTGAATTGGCTATGGTTCATATCTTCTAGGAGAGCTAGGCAAAAAGAGGGGAGGAGGCTAGCCCTCATCATCAGATGCACCATGGCACAGTTGTCGATGGCGTTAGGGTCAAAGTAGAGGGGAGGCAGGCCACGTTCTTGTGGAGTCGGGTCCTACTTAAGTAATAACTTAAGTAACCTAAGATAATTACATGTACTTACAATAGCTGGATCAGGGCATGAAGAGAAATCTGCGAGAAAACGCGTCATGGAGTCATCCAAGCTTCCCGAGTTAAAGAGGAGGGCATGTTCAAAGGAGATAACATTAGAGTTGTAGATGATAGGAAAATCATAACGCCCATGGAGGGTGGCAACAAAATCCACACCTACCCTACGAGGGTACGCCATGAACGTGGGGTTGTTCCTCTTGTAGGGAGGGTGTTGCAAAAAGCCATCCAAGCGAGCATGCTAATGTCGCACACCCACCTCCTCCATAGGGGTTGGCAATTATATCCCTATATGGTATGTGGTACTTCAAACACTTTGTTTTGCCAAAACTCGGCTTCTTCATTTCCCCAAAGAGTGGGGGTCTTCTCCCTTTTCTCCAGCCATTTCTGTCCTAGTCGACTGCCAGTCGTGATCACCTCCTCCATCACCTTGAGTGGTAAGACCCTCCACAGGCTGTTGGGCATGAGGAAGCTGAAGGTGAATAGGTCTTTTTCTCTTTCCTGCCGCTCCCAAATCACCAGCTCTACGTGGAATCCAGTGGGAATGTCATCAGGGCACGGTGGGAGGGGTGCGGGCAACTACACAACTAGTTTGGCCCTTAGTTGCTTCCTGGTTTCTTCAACTAACTTTCTCCGTCTTTCCCTGAGTGCGGCTTGTCTCTCCGAAGATGGATCAACCTGTTGTTGCTCTTGGGAATGCGGCGAGGGGGGTTGTGGGATCACCTCTTCTCTGAATCTCCCCATATCGAATTCAAGCTCAGCCTCCTCCCCCTGCCGATCTCCTTATTGTGCTCCTTCTTCAAAGCCCATTGTGTCAATTTCCTGGGGGGTTAGGCTGGCCAATAGCAGGTATTTTCGTTGCTCTTCTAGGCTCAGCCTAACCTCCGCAGATTGGGGTGGCATTTGCAACCCTGTGTGCAAAGCTCTGCGTGCGATATTGAGTTTTTTCTGTACCACCCCCAATGACTCTCCTTCTTATGGATGGGTGGTGTCCATTAGTGTGTCAATGAAGGCTTTTTGGTGGGCACTGAAGGCTGTCAGGGCGGCTTCTGCTTTGCTCTCTGAGAGGATCTTTTCTTTCTCTACCAGAGCGAGGTGCCGCGCCAGTGTCTTCACCCTCTTTTCGTTTTGCACTGCCCATTCCTCTACTCTCTTGTTCATCTCTTCCATGCTCTCTCCCTGCTTCTGTACTAGGGTTACGAGCTTCTGCTCTTGGTCTTTGAGTTCCTTGCTCATGTTCTCTTGCTCTTTCTTTCCCAAGTGTAGCTGATCGATCTCCTTTTGATGCTACTCCATCTTCTGCTTTCTCTCTTCTTCTTTGGCATTCAATTCCTCCATCATTTGCTCCATGTTGGAAGTTTTTGCCTCCAATTCCCCATGTTGCATCAGGAGAAGCTTATACTCTCTCTACATCTGCACCAATTTCTGATTTTCATTCTCTAGCCGCGCTGCTTATAGCTCTCCTCCATGTCCTCCTTGGCCTTCAATTCCTATTAGAGATTGGAGATCTCTCTTTGCTGCATGGCTATTGTGCGAGTCTTTTCGAGCTGGAATGTAGCTACCGAATCCTTTTCCACCACCAACTCAGCCACAGCTATCTTCTTTTTCTCCTTAGCCTTCTCCAGTTGGGAGAGTAGCTAGGCGACATACTCGTCGTAATTGGCTGGTGGCATCATTGTTGTGTGGATTGGAGTGGTCGAGGCCTCCACTTTCTGACGTTTCTGGTCTTGTCTCGACTCAGTATCTGCGGCTGGTCTCTTTTGCCCCGTGGCTGTGGTTTCCGTGCTCTTTCCCTGGGCCATTTCTTTATTAATAAAATACTGCATCCATGCCACGAAGTTGGAGACCTTTGCGCTGGTGGGGATGCTAGGGGTGAGGGTGGTTAGTTTGGTGGGAGGCACCATGAGAGTAGGGATAGAGTGGATAAGGGCCTTGCCTTTACCTTCAAGGACAGCGGGCGGTGTGATTTCTGGTACATGCATGCTGGAACCAGGCCCTTCTTTCCTCAGCGGGCTCAAGGCTCCTATATCATCGGCCTTGATCTGCTGCTCGATTGACCGGCATGTAGCTTTGGCCAAGTCCTCCTCCTCCTTCCTTCTCAGTTTCTCTTCTTCCTCAGCAGCTCTTCTTTGCCTTTCTTCTTCAATTTTCTTGCACTCTTCCCCCAAATTCTCTTTTTCTTTCTTTTCTTTCCTTTTTCTCTTCTCGGCCTCCTGTTTTGACACCTTTTTAGCCTTGTTGACTTCTTCCTTTGCCTTTTCTTCTTCCTGTTTCTTATTCTTCTCCCTCTCCTCGGCCTCCTTGAGGGATTCTCTTTTTGCCTTCCCTAAATCCTCTTTCTCCTTCTTACGGCCTTCATCCTGCTTATTTTTCTTTTGTGCCATCTTCTTCTTGGGTTTCTTGGCCTGCTTTTTGCCGATTGTTCTTCTTGTTCTTTCCTGCCCTTCCTTATCACTCTCGGTCCTGTAACTGGACCTCTCTTGCTCCTGGTGAGGGGGTGACCTATCAATCGTTTCTCCTTCTCCTTCTTCTGCACCTTGTGTCTCCTTCACTGCCTCCTGGATGAGCACAATCAAAATGCTTTCGTAGCCAATGAATGAGGCCTTCTTTCTTTGTGTGGCCTTGAAAGCTGGGGATTCCCCACTTGCTGGTGTACTTTTTAAAGCTAGTGCTTTAGCTGCCTGGTCAATGGTTTTATGTACATATCCATTCCAATCGACTTCATGCAGGGTGTGAGCTGCTGCTATATTCTCGAGCACAGGCATGCTGATTCGATGCATTAAGGAGTTGTAGCACTAGAGAAGAGCACGTGCACTAGCTTTGCTTGTAGTTTGGCTTCCGTATCAGGAATGTCCTGGATGCTGATGCCGTCATTAGTTAGCACATCCTCCCTTTTCATTTTCAGCATGGCATACACATCCCTCTTCTGCTTTTTCTCTATCCTCGGCTCCAGTCCCAACGCCTTCTCCACCAAGGCTAGGTTTAAGTGAACCTGCACCTATTTAGCATTTTCTCCCCTTCCCACCATCACGGTGCCGCACTCATGGTTAGGGTCGTATGTCCTGAGAAACTCCACACACTTCATGTGGTCAGGCTCTTGCGCAAATTTCTCAAGGTACTTGGGTGAGGTTGCATTGCTCGATGACTCTCTTGGCCGCTTTCTCCTTGGCCACCACACCCTCTATATTATGAATGGTTTGGAACTTGAGCTGGTTGTAGGTGCAGCTTTCAAGGGTGATGTGGTATTGCATTCTTTCCTCCTCCGTGAACGGAAGTCGGTGGGCGCGGTCTTGTTGCGACATCTTTTGTTCCTGTCATGATCCCAAGTTTCCATTAGTGCTTTCAAAATAATAATTTACTGGAAAAGTCATAATTAAAAAGAAAGACTCTATATGTTTATTGAATGAAAGTATTAAAATCCAATCCAATGTAGAATTTTCCCTTTAGACTTTAACTTTTTGCCCTTTATTTCAAAGTTATTGTGCCATTTTTCCTACCTTGCTCGTTGTTTACGTGTTTATGCATTTTGCTTGATTTTCCTTGGTTTTAATTTGATTCACCCCACCCCCCTCCCCTTCCATCTCAAGAAGAATCCTTCCAAGGATTGAAGGTTAGGAGGTCGAGGGCATTCTGCAATGGGTTTAGGAGTTACTGGTGTAGGAACCAAGTGTAGAAATCGGGGTTGTACTCTAACTGAGCTTCGCGGTCTAGATCAAAAGGTTGAATGTTCATGTGTGTGATGTAAGTGAGACCATCTATTAGAAAGTCACCGAAAGCGACGCGGCTAGCAATATGCAACTCTTCCTCAGTCAATAGGTGATCGAGGTAAGGGTGTCCTTTGATGTGCTCTTCCATGGATCGATCACAAAGAGTGGTTAACACTCTATACGAGGTTGGCGCGACATAAGTGGGGTCGTACTCCGCTATTTTGATTGCGTGGCATTGCTCAACATTTATCATGACTTGGCACCCTTCAACTTTCCATTGCAACCTAAGAGTGTACGAGTGCCTCAAGAATGAGGATTCAATATCAGCAAGTTTTGATAATTCTAGAATTTCTTGGTCAGTGATGGCAGAAGTGGTTTGCTGATCATACGACATGATGAGGCGCTGTTTGAGGGCTTGCCCTTTGGAGATCTCGCTGTTGAGCAATTCAACAACAGAGTTAGCTGCTTTTGCGAAGGCAAGTTTAAACGTCTCCCAAGAACAAGGCATCGTAGGAACTTTGTTTGCAAAGGGTTTGGGCAACAGGCCTAAGTCCAAGCGGTCGTAGCTCAGAGCTAGCTCTCTGAAAGTGGCATCTAGTCATCTAATGCAATCAACCATGTCATTACCCATATCTTCGGCTAGATCTGAGGCCATTGTCAAAAATGATTTTCGCTCATAGGAGGGTTTAAGACATGCTGGTGGTTGGGGTTTGATAGCACTAGAGCCTTTGACAATGAATAGTTGCAGTTGGCGGGTGTTCTTGAGATTGCGATTGGACCTCTTGGATTAGGGTTGGGGAAGTAGCAGCGACGTCCGATGGACTGCTACCTTCAGAATGGATCAGGGTAGTCAGATTGACGCTAGTGGGTGATGACTCATGTGACGATATCTATCATTTGGGCCGATAGGCTTGTTCGACTCTCTTGGGCATGTACGTGGATGAGCTTGATGGATGTGGGTATGGAAAGCACTGCAGCCTATGGTTTTGAGGTTCTATGGGACTTGGGGTGATCAAGCTTGAGGGCAGTGTACGAGTGGTACCTTCGGCCATGTGGGCTTTAGGGATCCATATCCAGGCATTTCCTGCATAGTAGCCTTGCACGTGTAAGAGGGCTTTAGGGACCCATCTTTGCTTGATCATGCATCGATTTCTGTGACTGTGCCTTGGTTTCCAAGTTTTAGAGTTTTGGGTCTTATGAGGATGTGTGCGTCGACTCCTAGGCGGCAGTTGCAGCTGTGTAGGCTTCCATTGGAACCTAGGGTGTTGGGCCTTAGCTTTTGCTGCTATGAGCAGCGGTTCTTGAGAATTGGTGGGTGGTGGCCGAGCACTACCCCCTTCATAGATTTGGCTGCTAATACTTTTACCGGTGGCCTTGCGGACTGTGATGAGGTTGCGCAGCCCTTGTTGAAAGCTGTAACAATGCAAACGCTGCCTATGGCGAGGTGGATGCGCTGCAACTCATAATCGACGTTGCAATGAGTTTACTTTTTGAAGGTTCACCCTAGCAGCGACTCCGTGCCTGCATCTTTGGTGTTTGGCAACACGTAGAAGATCATTGGTACAGTCTCAGACTCAATAGAAACGACAGCTCTGCACTTGTCGAGAAGTGCATATGAGCGACTGCCATATGGGCTTAATTTGGCATTAGTGGACTGTAATGGTGGTTTATCAAGTTGGGTCCAATGATCGTGAGTCAAGACATTGAAGTCTTCTCCCTCGTTGATCAAGGCATTGAAGGCGCATGTTTGCTTGGCAGTGACCATGATGTGTAGGTATGCGGGCTCTACGGCTTCCTCATCCTCATCATCGATTTCAGTGATTGTGGCTACTCGTACTTTGACATCTAGTTCCAATATTGGTGGCTACTCGTACTTTGACATGCGGTTCCAACATTGGTGGCTCATGGAAAGGATGCGTGGGAGGGTAGTACTTCTTGACACGAGTACCATTGAAGAAGCCTATTCCCTCGCCGTCTAGAGTCTCGAGCTCAACGTTGCCTGTTCGACTGATTGCATGAACTTTGAAAGGTCCAAGACCTCTAAACTTCATTTTTTGCTTATGCCCCTTAATTGAGTATAGGAGCACTAAGTCGCCTTGTTCGAAGTCGCGCTGCTTGATGTGCTTGTCAAACCAGTTCTTTGTCATGCCTTCTCACATATGAGCGCATGAGTGGCTAGAAGGCAAGTCTCCGAGAGGCGTTCGAGTTCAACTAGGCATTGCGTCCATGCCTCCTTTCCTTCCCATTGTTCCTGAAGTGCGATTCTCAGGCTAGGCACAAAGAATTCTACAGGGAGAATTGCTTCGGTTCCGTAGGTTAACCTAAAGGGGGTTTGGCCGACAGCCGTTTTATAAGCTGTATGGTAAGCCCACAAGGCTGCCATCAGCTTGTTATCCCAGTCCCTGCGCGAGGTAGAGACTACCTTGGTTAAGATGTTGACAAGAATCTTATTCGTGGATTCTGCCTGGCCGTTTACTTGAGGGTAGTATGGGGAGGATTTCTGATGGATAATTAGGAAGGTGGATAGGGGATGCGCTATCACTTCATTGATGAAGTGTGTGCCCTGGTCACTGACTAGTTCAATGGGGTAGCTGAATCATGAGATTACTTGCTCCCACAAGAACTTGGCAGTCGTTTGAGCATCGTTCTTTCATGTTGCTCTCGCCTCTGCCCATTTCGTTAGGTAGTCTGCGGCCACAATGATGTACTTGGCCTGCGAATACTGTGCAGTGGGATTGATGGGTCCTATGAAGTCAATTTTCCATTTTTCGAAGGGTTGTCATGTAATGATTGGATCAACTCCATTTGATCCTTGCGAATCGGGACCTTTGTCCACTGACACTCGTCACAATGCTTAACAAATCGTGCTGCATCACAAAACAACGTTGGCTACCATAGTTGAGATTGTAGCACCTTGCGGGCCATCGTGTCTCCGCTAAAGTGTCCACCAACAATTCCACTATGTGCCTTTGAGAGTACGTCATGCATGTCATGCTCGCACACGCATTTGCGCAGCAATCCATCTTGCCCTAAGCGATACAGCTTGCTATCAACTGGTAGAGTTGGATCTTGAGAATGAGTCACCTAAGTCTTGCCTTGTCTATCAGTCGCTCAGGTAGTCCGTGCTCAAGTACTTGGACTATGTCATTTGCCCAATATGGCATTAGATCAGCCTTGAATAAATCTCTCTCGCTGGAAAGGTTAAAGAGATGGGCATCTGGCAATTCATCGACAATGCCTTCTCCAGCGGCTTCTCATGTGGGGATGTGTGACATATGGTCAGCCATGTAGTGCTGTTTTCCCTTCCGTAAAACCACAGAGAAGTCAAACTCCAAAAGCAGGAGCCATCGAGCTATGTGTCCTGTAGCGCAAGGTTTATTCACTAGATATAGCAAGGCTTGATGGTCCACAAAAAAGGTAAAGGATGTAGCAAATAGATAATGCCGGAACTTCTTCATAGCAAACACCATGGCCAAGCCCTCTCTTTCTGTTGTTGAGTAGTTCATTTCTATCTTAGTTAGTTGTCTGCTAGCAAAGCTCACTGGATAGTCTAGGTTGTGTTCGCCAGGTTGGCACAACACTGCCCCCACAGCAAGTTTAGATGCATCGATATGCACATGGAAGGTAATGGTCCAATTTGGGGCTCGTAAAATTGGTGCTGTGGTTAGAGTCTTCTTCAACTCTTCATATGCTCATTGGCATGCTTCAGTCCATTCGAAGACAATTAATAGCTTGTATAAAGGTCTGGCCATCAACGTGTAATTCAGCACAAATTGTCGATAGTATCCCGTATGGCCTAAGAAGCATTAGACTCCCTTATAGTTGCTTGGGGGTGGAAGGTAAAAAATAACCTTGACTTTCGAGAAGTCAGTGGCAATGCCATTCTTCGACACTACATGGCCTAGGATGCATCCAAGCTTTACCCAAAACTGGCATTTTAAGGAGTTCAAGGAGAGAAGACATAGGCGACACCGCTCAAAGACTGCTTAGAGTTTGTCTAAGTGTTCCATCTAGGTCGAGTGAACGCAGAGGTCATAGACAAAGACTTCCAACTCTTTGCGAAGCATGCCTTTAAATATGGTGCACATGAGGCATTGGAAAGTGGCAGGGGCATTAGTCAACCCGAAAGGCACGACTATGTAAGCCATCCAAGAAACTGTAGTTCTCCTTGCCCGCCACTCTTTCAAGCATGTGCTCGGTGTATGGCAATGGGTAATTGTCCCTCTTAGTAGCAGCGTTCATCTTATTGTAATTGACGCACACTCTGGTTTTTCTATTTTTCTTCATCGCGACGACTATGGGTGATACTTAGTCAATGTGCTCAATTTTGTAAATGAATCCCGCTCTCATCAGCTTATCAATCTCTTCCTTGACAGGATGAGCATGTTTTGGATTCATAGGGTACAGTTGCTGCTTTATCAGTGTTGCGTCTGGTGTCATGGGTATATTATGAGTCACTACACTCGGATCTACCCCTTTGAGCTCTTCCAAGGACCAAGCGAATACGTCTTCGTACTCTCGCAAGAGAGCGACAAGACTCATTTCTTCTTCCTCAGTCAAGTCATCGGCAATGAAGGCTGGTCGGGGTATCTCCTCTTCCCAGGCTAGGTTCACCTCCTTGACCTTGGCTGGTCCCTCGATTGGTTCACTCGTTTGCCCTTGCCGTTTGGCACCCAATAGGATCATTACCCTATCTCCTTTCTTGAATTTCGTAAATCTTTTAGGGAGGTCCCACGGTTTTCACTGTTCGTCTGTTCGTGTGTCCTTGGATTGTTTTGCTCTTTCTTGCTTCAATCGTCTGTGCCTCAGGTGGATGGGTAGGTCCCCCTTGGTGCATCGGATCTTGGGCAGCCTAGGTATTTCTGGGTTGCTATTCGAACTTACCTAGAGTCAAACTTGCCGTCTTCACTAGAAAAGGTAGTCTTCCCTGGTGGTCGCAGTGCAGATGGTGATTCTGTCCTAAGCACTGGTGTCGTTCCTAGTTGGGCTAGGCCTGCTTGCTCAAAGTCTAAAGCTCCTATGTGTTCTAACTAGACGCGATCACAATCCATGCGCATGACCCCTCGCTCTATCCTGAAGACACTCATTTTCTGTGGCTTGGAGTCTGTCCATATTTGTTCTATTTCATGTCCCTCAGTGTCATATTCTACGGTGTCTAGCTCACCCTCACTTTCGCCACTGAAGGATTGGCAGTCTTTGTACTCGTCATTAGAGTCCTTTGCGTCAGACCACTCATCATCTCCTAGGGCTTGGTATATCTCTTGTCGTTGTGATCAGGGACTAGGGCCCAGTTGTACATGAGGTTTAAGTCATGCACCTTGGTCCATTGCCACTTGGATTTGTCTAAGAGGTCCTGGAGTGATTTGAAGTTTATTGCTGGATTGTAAGCTAGCTTGTCCATTAAGTATTCCAGAATCTCCTAGAGTTCTCTTTTGTTGTTTGGCACTTGGAAGGTGATGGGCTTAAGTCTCCCACGAAGGGTTCCTACCATCATGCAAAGTGGTACAGAGGGCGTGCCGTTAGACTTGCCCATCATCTTGATGGCTTGCTTATATGCCTCTTGATTCGAGAACGGCATGTCGACTATAGCAAGGACATGCATCCAATCTTGCTCATCCTCTGGGCATGGGATATACTTGGTCAAGGGCCCATAAGACTTCTTGACTTGAGCATTACCTTTGAGCATCGCGGAGATGGCATCCAAGTCGATTGGTGAGGTCTTCCAAGTGTCCATCTCTACCCTCATAGCTTCAGTTCTGTTGCCTAGGAAGATCAAGCCATTACCCCAATCTTCGATAACTCTGGCATTGCGCATCCAGGGTCGGCCTAATACGATATCATAGTCCATTCCCTTCATGACTATAAAGTCGATAGAGAACTGGACACTTGCAATTTTCACTGGCCAGTTTTTAAGTACCCAGAATGGCTTCACTCTCATGCCGTTTGCTAATGTGACATTAAACCGAGCGGTTTCGATAGGTGGGTTTCCCCAAGTTTGAAGTACTGCATGGCTCAGCACACTAACCCCAGCTTCCGTGTCAATGATCCCCTTTCTTGTCATGTTGCCTAGGGCTAGGACTGGTAATACTGCATGCATCTCGGTGCCTTCCCAGAAAGCATTAAAGTGTAAGGATTTTGGCACAGAGTGTAGCGTTAAACTTGGTATTTGTGTTTCTGCATCATGGTTGTGCAGATCAACAGCTTGTTCTCGTGACTCCTCAACCCATTGCTTCAGGTCTTGCCAGAGGGTGGGATGCTGCTTAAGCAGGTCTCCTAGGCTTAACGTCACAAGGGTGGTCACTAACGTGGTAAGGAGTTCGTTGGCTACTCATCTCTCTCCTAAATTGGATTGTCCTGGCCAATGGCCGTGATTGATTTGCAGTCCTGCAGCATCAAGGCTTGGCCTAAGCGGTGCTGCTTGTGGTGCGGTCGCATCTCCTGACTTTGGTTGAGGGGGTGAGACTGGCGTGCTTATGCTAGGGAGATCATCAATCTCGTCCTTTAGGATGGGCTCAGCATCCCTTAAGTGCTCTTGGGCCTCTTTCACCCAGTCCTTTACTTCTCTCTATGGCCTCTAGCTGGCGCTTCTGATGCGGGTATTCCTCTACCTTGGCTTTTCCCTTTTCGGTCGTCTTAGGGGCTGAAGTTTCTGCCTTTGCATCTGTGACCTTCTTTCCAACAGGCAGAGTTGTAGCACTCTCAGTTCTCAGTGCAATCTTAGCTTCTGACCTCTTCTTTCTCTGCCTGCGGCTCTTCTTCCCTATCGAGGCTGCATCGAGGTTGCTAGGTCCTGGCAGTGATATGCCGACCTGTTTTTTTTTATGTGTTATCTATACATAGTCACAAAACACATTGTTTATTTACATACACGTTTATAAATCCATGTCACTTCGTGAGGATAAAAACCAATTGTAGAACTCAGGATTGTATTGGAGTGTGGTGCATGCATCTAGTACTCGTGGCAACCTACTCAATAATAACAGATATTTTGCAACATCGAGTAGGATGGTACCTTGTTCGAGTCTACTGGCAACATGTAGGTCCTCCTCAATGAGAACCTTATCAACCAAAGAGTTCTCTTGGCTAGTTCCAGCTAAGTCCATACCCTGAATGGCAGCCAATACTTGAAAGGAAGTTAGCGCTGTCAAGATTGTGGGAGAGAAGGAAGGAGTCTCACTTGTAGCTTTCTTGCTTGCACAATGGGGGAATACACACAGAGGTGGAGGCTGAAAACAATTTTCCTCTTCTTAATTATGTAAGCCAAAAGAACTCTTGTACAAAGAAATAGAATAACCCTATATATGGGTCTCAAACCAAACTCAACTAACTAAGGTGGCATACTAACTGAGCCACGAACTAGAGTAGATAAGGATAGCTGTCATGTAGCTATTATTCATGGGCGATGTACCAACCGCATCTGCAACAACTGACACGCTGGTGACATAAATGCACAACGGTCACCCTGGCATATCACGAGTGGAGCTCGATATCTCAACACTCCCCCTTGAGCTCAATCCCAATTCCTGCACACCAAGTAGGTCTCTGAACTTGCGCAGCTTCTCTGTGCCCAATGCCCTCGTAAATATGTCAGCTACCTGATCCTCTGTGCTGACATAAACTAGATCAATAAGACCTAGTAAAACCCTCTCCCGCACATAGTGATAATGCACCTCAATGTGCTTTGTTCTAGCATGATAGACTGGGTTATTTGCCAAGTGTATACTACTCATGTTGTCACAATAAATGACAACTGGCCCATCTGTAGGCTGATGCATATCATAAAGTAGCTTATGCAACCAAGCTACCTCACATGCAGCCATTGCTGCACCCCTATACTCAGCCTCTGTGCTCGATAAGGCAACTGTAGGCTATTTCTTGCTGCTCCAAGTGACTGCAGCACTCCCAAAGGAGAACACATACCCACTGGTAGATCGTCTATCAGAAATACTACCAGCCCAATCAGCATCAATGTATCCATGCAACTGTATCTGAACCCCAGTCTCATAAAGTAGTCCATACTGCAATGTGGACTTCACATACCTGAGTATGCGTCTAGCCGCATCCAAATGCGGTTTCCTTGGAGCCTGCATAAACTGACTTACCAGTCCAACAGCATAACTTAAATCTGGCCTGGTAATAGTCATATAAATCAAGCTTCCTACTATGCGTTTCTACATAGTAGGGTCTTCCAGAAGCTCACCTGGATCTGCGCTCAGCTTCACATTCTGCTCCAAAGGAACTGAAATAGGCTTACAGCCTGTCATCCCATATTTGGACAGCATGTCCAATCCATACTGCCTCTGCAAGAGCTGTATCCCACTTGGTAATCTAATCACCTCAATGCCCAAGAAATAACGCAGCTCTTCCAAATCCTTCATCTCAAACTTCTGCTTCAATAGCATTTTCACATGAAGGATATCTTCATCACTGTCACCTGTCATAATCAAATCATCAACATAAATGACCAGCAGCATAATACCTTTCTCTGTTTTTCTCACATAAAGTGAGAAATTTGCCTTGGAAATCTGAAAGCCAATAGTGACAAGATACTGTCCTATCTTGTCAGACCATGCTCTAGGTGCTTGCTTCAAGCCATACAAGGCTTTCTTCAACCTGCAAATAAACTCAGGATGAACAGCATGCACATAACCTGGTGGCTACTCCATATAGACCTCTTCTTGCAAATCACCATGCAAGAAGGCATTCTTTACATCCATCTAATGTAAAGACCATCCCTTTGATGCAGCCATAGCAACGACTGCTCTTACCGTTGCCATCCTTGCAACCGGACTGAATGTTTCTTCATAGTCAATGCCATATGTTTGTGCATACCCCTTGACTACTAATCTTGCCTTGTATCTGTTCACAGAACCATCTGCATTGTGCTTCACCTTATAAACCCACTTACAACCAATTGCATTTTTACCTTTAGGCAAAGGTACCGATTTCCATGTAGCATTTGCTTCCAAGGTATCCATTTCTTCATCCATGGCTTTCTCCCATTTTTCTTTTCCCTTGGCTTGCTCAAAAGAAGGGGGTTCTGGTTCCTGTATCACTTTGACCATATGTGCATAGTGAATGGCTGTAAATCCATCATATTTCAGCCTATCCACAGGATACCTAGCTCTGGTAGACCTGCGCAAAGTAGGTTCACTCCCAGGTGCTCTCAAAACATCCTTGGTCTTCCTTACTCCAGGTGTAACAATAGAAGGAATACCCGACTCATCATCAATGCTCTGTTCTGAGCCACTGGATTCACCATCCACATAAGAGTGACCTGCATTCACATCAAACATGGGCTGATCTACCTTCTCTTTTCCTTTTCGTGAAACCTGTATACCACTATCTGCATTGTTTTGAGGAGATTCTCCTGATCTCAATCTGCCTGTCCATGGCGAAGAATATGAACCACTGCTAGAGGACACTCCAGGTCCACTAATATTTTGTGACTGCTGCTGTGAATTCTGTGCAACATTACCATTTTGTGCGTCTACATCATCAATTACATTTACTGGTTTATACCAGCTACTCATCTCATCAAAAAAAACATCTCTGCTCACTGTAAACTTACGAGTAGAAGGATTATAGCAGCTATACCCTTTCTGGCAGAGAGTAACCAATAAAGATGCACTTCTCAGCTTTTGGATCCAACTTGGATCTCAACTCATCTGGCACATGAACATAAGCAATGCAACCAAAAATCTTCAAATGAGAAATATCTGGTTTCCTACCAGTATACCTCTCCTCTGGAGTCATCCCATGTATTGCTGCAGTGGGAGTCCTGTTCATTATGTAGACTGCTGTAGCAACTGCCTCAGCCCAATAAAGTCTTTTTCATTGAGCATGGCACGAGATACCTCTCCAATATGCCTGTTTTTTCTTTCTGCAATTCCATTTTGTTGTGGGGTATGACTGCATGAATATTGCTGCTTTATGCCATGCTCCTGCAGGAACCTTGCAAACTCATTTGAGAGGTACTCTCCCCCTCCATCTGACCTTAGGCATTTTATTTGCAGGCCTGTTTCTTTTTCAACCATAGCTTTAAGAGTTTTGAAATGCCCAAAAACTTCACTTTTCTTTTTCATAAAATACACCCAAACTTTTCTGCTATAGTCATCAATAAAAGTGACAAAATAATGACAGCCTCCAAGAGATGCAGCTTTAGTAGTCCACACATCAGAGTGGATTAATTCCAATGGCTTCTTACTCTCTTGAACATGTCTAGGAAATGGTTTCCTTGCCTGTTTTCCAAACTGACAAGCTTCACATACCTTATGCATTTCTGCAACCTTGAATTTAGGCAATCCTGCAACAATATTTTGGGCCTGCATTGATTTAAGTCGCTGTACATTAACATGACCAATGCGTTTACGCCAGATATCAATATCTGCAACTACACCGGTCCCATGTGCAAACATTGCTGCACTCAATTCAGACATGTCTGCATCCAATGTAAACATTCTGCCCTTCTTCTTTCCTTTTGCTATCAAGCGACCTTTATTTTTCATATCCTCAACAAAGCATCCATGAGGATTAAATCTGACCTGCAAGCCCTGCTCAACCATTTGACCAACAGAAACCAGATTCTTGGTGATATTCGGGACATGAAATACATCGGACATGTATTTCTTTTTCCCATCCTGCATAGACAAATGAATTTTTCCAATCTGCACAATAGGATGTACAGTATCATCACCAGTTTGCACAAATCCTGGTTTTTCCATTTTCCTTGTATCCTCCATCCATTCTGCATGACCTGTCATGTGGTTTGATGCACCTGAGTCAACATACCACACATCATTGCTTTCTTCTGCACTTGTCACAGAATTGTTCATGTGCTGCACCATAAACAAATGCTCATTTCTGTCATCACCCTGTCTACTAGAATATGCATAATTCCCTTGTTGCAATTTCCCATTCATGATGTCATTCTGCTTTTTATAGTAGTCTTTAGCCATATGATCCATTTTACCACAGTAGTAGCATTCAACATTGCTGTTTGCATTTTGGCCTCTTTGCCATCCACCACGACCTCTTTGGCTCCCCCTGCCTTTAGAGTTATCACGTCCTCCTCCATAGGACTGGTTTTCTTGAGTTTGCTATATATTCTGATTTCTACCACGGCCTCCAGATCGGCCTCCTCTACCTCTGCCTCTACCTCTTCCAGAATTTGAGTAGAAGACAGCTTCTTTTGAAGTTCCTCCTGAAGAAGATGCACCACCATTTCTCTGCTCCTCAGAAATTAGAAGAGCAATCAACTCCTCAAAATCAGGAAATCTTTCACGGACGGAAATTGATGTTCGGAACTGTGCATAATCCTTTCCTAGACCATTCAAGGTCACAGAAACTAAATCATCATCTTTCACTGGCGACCCAATGGAAGCAAGTGCATTTGCAATCTTCTTCACCTTCATGTGGTAGTCATTGATGCTCATACTTTCTCTTTGCACATTGTGCAACTCTTGCTTGAGCTGCATTTTCCTGGCTTGCGTATTTATGCTATACATTTTTGATAAAGTATCCCATGCCTCCTTTGGCGTACTTGCATCCTGAATATGCACAATCATAGAGTCTGAAATGCTGATAGACAGCCAATACATAACTTTCCTGGCTCTCTCATGCCATGTTTTAAATGCCTGCATTTGCTGTTGATTGGGAACATCATGAAGAACTGGTTATTCTTCATTTCCTGCAACAAATTCCCAATATCCTTTTCCCATAAGGAAATTTGTCATTCTAAACTTCCATGCTTGGAAGTTGTTCTTGTCAAGCTTTTCAGTTACAATCTGTGAAAGAGAATTAGACGCCATTACAGGAAACACTACAAAAAATTCTGTCACTGCAAAAAACACAGCTTCACCCTCACAAGGGCAAATCTGCAAAACTAGCGAAAGTGGTATTTGACTACACAGTCACTTCCTAGTGACGATTTTGCATATACAGGAATCAAGGATGATTCTGTAACTCCCAATGTCTCTGCACACAAGCATACGATGCAATTTCTGTGGTAAGTTTTCACCAATCTGTAGAACAGTGGCTGCATAGCATAAAACTAGGCCTTTTCCTGAGTGCGTGCAGAAAACTTCCGCCTCCAAAACAGGCCTCGAAATGGCCTCAAATAAAAAAAACAGGGTCGCCGAGGGCTAAAGCCCCATCTCGCAGCATATATTGGCCTCTTGCTTCACCGCGAAGGGCGTCTCAACCTGAGACAATGCACTCTTGCAATTTTCGGCTGTGCTACCTGCAGAGATCTGCTCCCAAAACAGAAAATGAAAGCAACACTGCTCCTCTTGCCAGAACACCGCGAGCTTGGCTTGCTTTCTTGAGCTCCTTACCATGAACAAGGCTCTCATACCATGTCAAGATTGTGGGAGAGAAGGAAGGAGTCTCACTTGTAGCTTTCTTGCTTGCACAATGGGGGAATACACACAGAGGTGGAGGCTGAAAACAGTTTTCCTCTTCTTAGTTGTGTAAGCCAAAAGAACTCTTGTACAAAGAAATAGAAGAACCCTATATATGGGTCTCAAACCAAACTCAACTAACTAAGGTGGCATACTAACTGAGCCAAGAACTAGAGTAGATAAGGATAGCTGTCATGTAGCTATTATTCATGGGCGGTGTACCAACCGCATCTGCAACTGACACGTCGGTGACATAAATGCACAACGGTCACCCTGGCATATCACGAGTGGAGCTCGATATCTCAACAGGCGCCACATAGGTTGGGTCTCTTTGAGACCGCCATTTGGCCAATTGCTCCTTTGAGAATGTCATAATCTAGGCTCCAACTTTGGCCATTGTAGCGTGGTTTTCAAACCAACGTTTTTCAAATTGACTTCAACCCTTTAATTGTTACTTTAGTTCCTCTACCTCTAAGAGATTTGGTTGGCAAAGCACTTCATTGAATGTCATAGTTAAGTATAGTTCAACGGCCTCCTCGTCAGAGATGAGTTGCATGCGTTCATGTAGGAGCTTGTCATAATGCTCATTAAGATATTCTTGCTCTTCCCAAGATAGCGGATATGGCAAGTATTCCTCAAGCTGCTCCCTAGGGAGTGTGCCTGTGTCTGCAAGGACATATACACATGCAAATAATTTGAGTTTAGCATCCAACTCAGTCAAGCACTCTGTGACACTTCTATGTTCAATATGAGGGCTTGCTCAATTTCTATCTCATGCAAGGTTCTGGGAGTTTCCCTAGGCTTTAGCATAGTTGGGGATTCAGGCCTAGATGAGCAAGATTGATCAATGTTAGGATTGCTTATGTCCTTGAGGTTTTCATGTTTCTCCTCCTGAGGCTTTGCTACTATTGGGTCATGATTTCCTTTGGATGTGATTGGTATTGTTCTGCCAACTTGTTGTGATAGTGTTGTATCTACTCTTGATTGGTCAATGTAAGTTTTGTTGCCAGTGGATTGAGTCTTGCAAGCAACCGTTGATGGTAATGGTTGCTTTGATTTATTTGAATACATGGTGTCGGAGGGGTTTTTGTCAAAAGGTCGAATCCACCGGGGATCAGAAGTAGAAGGAAGTAGAGATAGGAGATGGAAGAGAAGATAGAGAATACACAAGTGGTAAACACTACAAAGACAAAGCATAATGAATTGAATCAATATGTATTGAAAGAACCTAGAATCTTCACACTACTCAGAAGCAATCTCTAGATCTCCTGGAGCTTCTTCGTAGAACAAAACGTGTATCAAAATTACAGCTCCTTCTTTGCTACTCAGAACCCAAATCTGATGGCTCCCTTGGCTCCGAAAGGGGGGTAAAACTTCAGGACACCTGCTCACAGATCTCCTAGATCATTCCTTCTTCTTCTTTCAGTTCAATCTACAGTTTTCAGCCTGTTAGACTAAAATTATCCAAAAATCTTGTATTTTTGGATAATCCATGCAACTCACACTAATACTAATGGCTCAGATCACATTGACTCTCTAGATCAATAAAGAAGTCAGATGATGATGCATTCCATACCTTTTCACACTGTGTCCTCATAACATCATGACATCCACCCCCTCTGAACCTGCACATCCTCCGGTATGTGCCAAAATCCTAGTTTTCATCGGATTTTGAGTTCTCCTCATCCTCTGCAATCATATCCTTTGCTTCTTCATCTTCCCTATCTTCCTGGCTAGCCCCTGTATCATGACCACTATTTTCTTCCAATTTTGGCAACTTATAGGCAGTAGATTCCTGCCTTTTGAATAATTTTATTCTTTTCCCTGCTACTAGAAGTTTGATGGCTATCCCATCCAGTTCATTTAATGCATAAGTAGCATTATCAAACACCTGTCTTACCACATAGGGTCCAAACCATCTTTTGGAGACTTTACGCATGGCACTATGCTGGTTGTCTAAACTGCTATCATAAACCAATACCCAATCCCCATCTTGTATGGTTCTTGGTTTTAGTCTATGTCTTTTGTCAAACCGTTTCTTGTTCTATATCCTTGCTGCCCTTAACTTTGCAATTGTTGCCTCTATGTCTTTTGACTTTCTTTCCAACTGTCTAATGCGTAAGGCCAACAACTCTTCTCGATTCAACTCCTCCTCCCAAGGTAACACACTCCATGTGACTGTCATCTCTTCTATCAACACGATAGGTTTTTGACCATACATCAATTCTGCAGGCATATATCCTGTAACAGCACTATGAGTTGTTCTGTCGGCCCACAAAGCATAAGGGAGCAATCGTGGCCACTCTTTTACCTTCTCTCCACATGCTTTTGCCAATGTCTTCACAATAGGTGGATGATCTCTTTCACTTTTTCCATTTCCTTCAGGGTTATAGGCTGAAGTTAAAGCAAGCTTTATCCCCAACCATGCAAAGAAATCATGAGCTTCATCTGCATCCAACTCACCCCTATCTAGTGTAATTTTTTTCACAGAGCCATACTGACAAAAGATCTCTTCTTAGAGAAAAATAGACACATCATTTGTTGTCTTAGTACATAAAGCTTTCCCTTCCACTTGATTAGTCAAGTCTTCATGAGCAAGCACAAGATAGCTCATTTGCCAAAGACCTGTAGGCATTGTGACCAAATCCACCACCCACTTAAAATGGAGAGACAATGGATATGTGGGTTGCAATCCATCCCCATGTCTCACAGAAAAATACATTTGACATGTCGTACATGTGTCCACAAAGTGAGAAACATCCTTATACATACCCTGCCACTAATATCTTTCTTTGATCTTTGTAAAAGTACCCCAAAAACCTCTATGACCAACCCACAAGCTTTCATGAAATTATTGCATTACTTTTACTTGTGAAGCTTTGTCACCCAAAACTCGCAATGGCATACCCTGTTTCTTTTTAGCATGTTTCCATAAGTATCCATCTTTTAAAAAAACCCATACGCTTTTCTCTTGATTTTCTTAAACTCCTCATCTGACCATTCATCTCTCTTTGTTAATGTACTGAGGTATTGATCGATTCTCAGCCACTCTCCAGCATATTTATCTTCCAGAAACACCTACACAAGATACAAAACATCTAAAGTGTCTCCTCTTTGTTGTCCAAGCTTCTATTAATGCTGTAGCAACACCTTACATTGCTAAATTCACTCTTACAACATCATTTTCAGCCATAAGAAAGTCATCTTCTTCCTCCTCATCCATCATCCCATCTTCATTCTCATAACATGCTCGAGATAACATAATTGCCACCGGGTTATCTCTTCCTGCAATATGTTGAAATTCAGGGTTCAAAGATTTGATGCATGCAATCCACCAGAGCATAGCAATGTCCGGAGTAGCACAACTAGTAATCATACCCAATACCGGCCAGTCTCAATGACTACATGAGCACCCATAAAATACTCCTTATCACATTTAAGGGCTGTCACAATTCCCCATAATTCTCTTTTAACATGTGGATATCTTCTCTGTCGTTCAGTCAATACTTTAGCACCAAAGCGAATTGCATATCTTTGCCCTTCCTCATCATCTTGCCCAATTGCCCATCCAATCCCGATTGGGCTTGTATCAACATTAATAATGATAGACTTTCCATGTGAATAGTTAGCCTTTCTCAATGTAGAAGTAGATTTTAAGAGTTGCTTCAATTTCTTCATTGCTTTCTGATGCTTCATTTCCCAATGAAATTTCTGACCTTTCCTTAGAAGCTGATAAAGAGCATCGGCTACATGTGCAAAGTGAGGAATCCATATCAAATAGAACACACATGCACCCAAGAATCTACGCACCTCTGATACATTCGTGCATACATCTTGTATTCTATCAATCCCATCTATTTTTTCTGGTGATGGCCTTCGCCCATAAGACCCACACATATGCGTAACAATCAAAACCTCTTCAACTCCAAAGACAGACTTTTGTCCAGAAAGAGTTAAATTCACCTCTTCTAGACATGCCAAAATCCTCTCACAATACACAATATGGTTTGCAACAAACTATGTGCATCCATCTCTTCATTCTTTTCATCCACTGCACACCCTCTGATTGGAACATCATCCAAGAAGGGCATAGTCAATTGTGGTATAAAATCCATGAGTACCCTATTCATAGCATTTGTCATGTGTGCCATTGAGTTTGTTGCTCCCTGTGGGAGAGTACACATCCGTACTAACCCCAAGGGAGTCTTCATGGTTGTGATATCCTTGTTTTCAATTGCAAGCTGAAACTGATCATAACTCGAGTAAAGATCACCCAAAGAATAGATTGCTCTGCCTGCAAAAGCCTCTGCAAATTCATCAGCCACAGGACCTGCACTCACGTTTCTTATGGTTACTTTATTGACCGGTTGTATGTCTTGAATAAATCTCAAAGCTCCATTCTTTTTGGGCACAATAAACCAACGATTTGAGTACGGGGCTAAAGAAGGCTCCAAGATCTTCATGCGAATCTTTTCATTTAGCAAATCCATCAGCTTTGGCAAGTAAGCTTTAGGCATTGAAATAGGCCTCAAGTTCCATGGTACATGTGGCACCGTAGATACCATAGGAGAGACAACATTTGGATCCACACAACCTATTTCACTTGGCTGAAATGCAAATGCCTTTCCATGCCTAGCCAAAATCCGCATAAAACACTCTCTCTCAACAGGCAAATGAAACCCTTCTGCACCAACTTTCAATTCTTGTAATGTTTCAGATGTAAATTGATGACCTATATCATTAGGATCTTGTAAGCTTGGCTACCTTGACACTTTTTCATACATACCCTCACTCTCTGGTGGAAGTGGCAAAACAATTGGTTTCACCTTTTTGTCAATTGTCTTATACTTTGTCTCCACAAGTGCTTCAACCCATTGTAATCCTTCCTGTTGAGCAAACAATGCTATAACATCATACATGTTCAAAGAACATACTGACAAAACTCTGTTTTCAGCCTCATTTTTTGCATGTATAGTTGCCAAAATTTCAGCCATAGTGTCATTAATATTCAGCCCATAAAACATGCCTGAAATGCCTTCATTTTCAGCTAACAGCCCCAATACTCTCAGTTCCTTATTAGCCCGTTTCATAGATATGCATTCAACCCTGCACATAGCTTCCATAGGCTTAAACCAACATGAACTGTTTGTTGTAAATTGAGAATTATCAATAGTAAATACATGCTTCATTTCATGAAGAGGCGAGTACACCCTTTGAACAACAATACTAATGTATCCCCGCATTACAACAGTGCTTAATGAAAATCCAAGTCTTTGAATTCCCTTGCATTTGGAACCAAAGGAGACTCTTGAAGCGTATCTCGATTTCTAGGATGATTAACACAAATAGTAAGAAATTGGACTGCTTTTCTCCCATCATTGCTTCTGACTCTTACATAAGCAAAACCATCATCAAGTTACCTTTGTTTCCATATGCACATGTGTAATATAGGATTGTCCCAAAATCACTACATATGAGGAATTATCTTGCACAAAGAAGTGTTGCTCTTCCTGTACATTACCAATCGTCACTTTTACATTAGGACATGCAGCATAGAGCTTCCCTGAAGAATTATTTGCAGCCCTCATTCACCAACCATGATTAGTGTCTACAGGCCATGCACCATTTTCATACAATCCACTTTCAATGATATTTATCGGAGACCCATGGTTAAGTAAAGCAACACAAGGAGTTTCACGCTCCCCTATTTTCACTACCGTTTCAGTGGTAGCTCTAGCCCAATGATTTCTTGTGTAGTGACTTCGAGGAATAAATCCTAGAGTCTCTTCTCCATATTGTTGCATTTGCCTTACTCCACCATGCATATTGATACAAGACAATGCATTTCAACCACTTCTTTTCTTTTCCACATGCTGTCCATTAGTAGCATCCTGTATAGACAATCCTGTACTTACTTCATGCTCATATTCAGCTCGAATACCCAACAAACCAATTTCCTCTTCAAATTGTAGGAATGCACTAGTGGTGTCACCAAGAAATTGACGCTTCCTTTTAATTATGTCAATGATCTCATCATGAAATTCTCACTTGGCAATGCCAAGCACCTCTCCCAAGGTAAATTCCACCTGATTGTTTAAGATCCGTTCTTCAAGAACCTTCTTAACATATGTGGCTGTCTCAATGTTAGATTGCAACTTATATCCTTGCTACTTGCCCTTCTTTTTGCCCTCTTGTTTGTTATCCTATTTTTGCTCCTGATGTGACTGACCTCTTCCATAACATGCTCGGGAGGTGACTGATTTGCAGCGTTAGGCTGATCCACACTTCTTCTTGTCATTCTTTTACATGTCCCTGCAATATCTTCATCTCTTTTTTGTTTTTCTTCCACAAGTACATCCGTGTTTTGAACCTTTGCTAAATATGCATACACTGAATATGCATCTACCGGTGATTCCCAACCAGTGATGCCACAAATGTCTTGCCCTGCATGAGACATTTCACTATCAGTGACCTTTCTCTTTTTAGCTGCATGTAAAGCATGTGTTCATATTTCAGCCTTTGGGCCAACCATCACTTGGCCATGCATTCTATCCAACTGTAGACCAAAAGTAGAAGCATGTATCGCCGCATAAGCATTTCGGATAGCCAAGTCTTCCAACAACTTTTGCATACCTTCCTTTCCAAAATTCAAAGCAAGAGGCAATCCCATTTCTTGTGCATGGATCTTGCCATCTTTCCAAAAGATAAGCTGTCGTGCCAAGGCCTCCTGATAGGCAACACAATCCTTTCTCTTGTGCTGCAAATTGTCACACCACATACATCTTTTTCTAGGCTTAGGGGCTACTGCCCGTCCCCTTTCCTCTCGTCCTTTTTCGTCCAATTTTGCAACCTTCAATTGAAGATCCCGCATGCCTTTGACCAATTCATCTAAGACATCTTTCCTAATAGAGGGAACAATAGCATGTACAACCATAGGGTTAGCCATAGAAGTAGGTGGCTTATTGGATACATCAACTATCTTGCCCGTAATAGTGGGCAAGCTAGAGACATGCAATCTTTCTCTTCTTCTATGCTTCTTCATAAGTGCAGTAACAGCTTCCTTGACATGTCTCCACTCTATTTTCAAACCTGTCTTTGTAGTCTCATCCTCCAGCAAATCATCAAGCTTCTCTTGAAGCTCAGGATCAACTGCATGCAGAAACAATTCAATTTTCTGACTTGTAAGAGCTTGCTGTTCTGTAAGATCCAATTGCTCAAATCGACTTTCAAATTCTCTTAACAATTATGTAGCCACAAGACCCTTATTGGTTGTAAAACCCACACTTGAAAAGTCTTGCGGGTAATCAAACTGGTGTCCTCAATGTAAAAATCTTCCCTAAGCGTCTTCTTGAAGGCTACCCAGTTAGCATCCTGCAAGTATAATTTAGTAATCCGTGCTTTCAGTTCATGAACAGTAACACGTACAAAATACCGACTCCATGCAGATTGAGCCATCCCAAAGAATTCCATCTTTTGAGCATAGGTATGTACATATGCAAATACATTCCTGCCATTGAATAACTTCACCTCATGCTCAACTGCTTGCAAAGCATTCATCACAACACTTTATGTTTGAGTTGAAGCTTGCATCACCTATTGTTGTTGTTGTATCTGCATAAGCATATTCATATTTTACACCAACTGTTGCAAAACATCACTGGAGATTGTATTCAAAGATTCTCCCATCTTGTCTTTCCTTCTTCAGACGACCTTTCATGTCGGGTTCACTAATGTCGGAGGGGTTTTTGTCGAAAGGTCGAATCCACCGGGGATCAGAAGTAGAAGGAAGTAGAGATAGGAGATGGAAGAGAAGATAGAGAATACACAAGTGGTAAAAACTACAAAGACAAAGCACAATGAATTGAATCAATATGTATTGAAAGAACTTGGAATCTTTGCACTACTCAGAAGCAATCTCCAGGCATTAGATCTCCTGGAGCTTCTTCATAGAACAAAACGTACATCAAAATTACAGCTTCTTCTCTGCTGCTCGGAACCCAAATCTGACGGCTTTGTTGGCTCCAAGAGGGGGGTAAAACTCCAGGACTCCTGATCACGGATCTCCCAAATCACTCATTCTTTTAGTTCAATATGTCGTTTTCAGCCTGTTTACAGCGATCGTGACGCATGCGATTTTGTCAATCTGTCCCTCTTGTGAAAATTCCATAATTGGATGAAAAAGCAACTAGCTTTTTGTATGCCATCCTAATCTAGAAGCTTTTTCTAACTTTTTTGAATTTTTATAATAAATAATATAAAAATAGACTAAAATTATCCAAAAATCCTGTATTTTTGGATAATCCATGCAACTCACATTAGGACTAGTGGCTCAGATCACATTGACTCTCTAGATCAATAAAGAAGTTAGATGATGATGCATTCCATACTTTTTCACATTGTGTCCTCATAACATCATGATAACGGGCGTGTCTGAGTTTTCACTGTTGTTAGGAGAGATGACAATGGGTTGGTGGGTGGACTCAATGCTTTATTCCTCAGCTCTTCAGCACTCTTGGTCTCAATCTTCTTGGCGTCTATAACCACTTGCAACTACTGTTGTTGTTTTCGTTCTTTTCTTCTCTTTTTCTTAGACAATCGTTTATCCCTTAAAGAATCGGGATCCTAAACTAGGTCAGCCGTTGATGTGATTGGTTGGGCCTCAGCATTCTCTTTCTCTAGTGTGTCCTCATGGAACATAGCTGTGGCTTGCTGAACAGCCTCGCTAGGTTGTGAGGACACCACTACCTCTCTTTTTGGAGAGTCTAGCTCTTCAGCTAATTCCACTTCGTTTAGCTCCTCATCTAATTGCATTGGCAGTTGCTCATGGTTGGGCATTTACTCTAGACTCTTGTCCTTACCCATTGGAACATGCCTATATCAGTGCAAATGTTGTGTTTAGAGCTGTTTTTCTCTTGCTCAAGAGGTTTGGGTGACTCTAATGTAGAACCAAGAGATAGTCTAGGATTCTTGTCAGGTAAGCTTGGACAAGTTAGGGTTGTATTGATGGGAAGCATAGAGATCTATTAATGCAGGGTCCTGAGTGAGGTAGAAGACATATGCGTTAACATCAAGTACTATGCTCTCTGCCAAACTCTGGTTGGAGTACCATTTCTGCACAAAGTTGCATTGTCCTTTCCCTTTTCGTTTGATTGCTTCGAGCTTTTCCTTGTTTGTCTCACATTGAGCAGTATAGAGTGAGGGTATCAAGCACAATTCTCTAGCTGTGGCCTTTGGGATGTCCTTTATGACTTCCTCAGCAATAGCTTCATAGAAGGAGCAAACATGTTGTTGCTCATCCCAAGTCAAGGGTTCGATTATGAGCTTCATGTGCTTTGGTGCTAGCCTTTCCATGTCCACATGGACGTACGCATGCGTGATGGTTGTCAGCTTGTGATCAAGCTTCATCATGCACTTCATCTTTGGTTCATTGGTCGAATGGGCCATCTCCTTGGCCAAATCTTCGAGAGATTTCTCATCAAGCCTAGGTTTTAGGTTCTTTGGAAGTTCTGGAGGTGTCAAGGATGTTGGTTGCGACAACTCTTCCGCATGTGAATTGCTAAGGACACATTCTGCAAGGTGCATCATCACAGCCAAAGGCTATGACTCTTGCGATTCCAGATTGGAAGTAGTAGCACCTAGTTCACTGGACCATAGTCGACTGCGGTGTGAAGTCCTTAGGCAAATTGGAAGTGGTCATGTCTTTTGTTGCCCTTTGAGCATTCACTTGTGCAGATTGAGCATCAGTTGAGCTAGCCATGATGGATTGCACAGGCATATCCCTAGGTTTAGAATTAGGGGTGCTATCATGTGCCGCATCTTGGACATTTAGAAGCTCATGGCTTGGGACTCCTAGGTGGACTTGGCACTGGCTAGAAGATTTGCTCATGGCTACTTGACTACTCTACCATTTTCTTTATTGAGCAATTAGCCTTATCATGAGCAACATTACGCATGTGGTGCTCATTATCCTCTTGGGAAGTCAAAGGCTCCTTGGGCACTAGTGGCTTTTGTACACACTCGACGGTTACATATGATATCAACTTGTTAAGCACGCTAGGCTAAGGATCTACCCTTCGAATAGTCTCGTTTGGTTTCTTGATTTCAATCGTGAGGGGCTTGGTCACTCCAATGTTTTTGACTCGAGACTTGTTTTTCCGTTTAGATTTCCTCCTGCGCTTCTTCGCGCTTCATATGTCCTGGTCTTTAGCTGACAGAGGTGGTTTAGCAGGGGGTTTTGCCTCCCAAATCCATTGGTTACTTGCATAGTACCCTTGTGCATGTAGCAACACTTTGGATATCCATTGCGGCGTTGTGCTGGCTCTCCATCGATACCTTTCTTTATAAGGCTTGGGCTTCTTTTGTAGTCTTCTATAATATTTGTAAGTCCAAAGCCTATCCTTGGCATTGTCTCCTGACCTTCTTGTTTCAAGCATGGACTCATTCACTGGTTCTCTCTGTTCAACGTGCACTTATAAATCTTTCAACAAGTTCTTGCTCTCATCACTAGACTTGTGTGGTATGTCAGAATGTTCATTGTCCTTCCCTCGAGATTTGATGAGGTCACCCTTACTAAAGGTTGTGATTATCTTCAGATGGTAGTGTCAAATGTATCCTCTATACACTTTGTCACCCTTTTGAAGGGTCATCCTAGGAGGGTTTTCTTTCTACAATTAGCACTATTTGGAGGAACATGGAATAGGATAGGCAAGATTTCAGTTTCAATAGTTACAAAGATTTTGCACTTCCTTATAAGTTCTTGTGGGTGTCCCTCATAAGGATTAAGAGTTGCATTAGTTGGTGTAAGCTCTGGTTGGCCTAGTAGGGTCCATGCTTCATAGGTCAAGATATTAAAATCAACTCCTTCATCGATGAGAGCATTGACACAATGCTCCCTTTTTGTGGTGAGTTTGACCCTAAGATAAGTAGGTGATACCATGTCTTCATCTTCTCGGTCTTGGTTTATAAATTGAAGCCTTTTGATACATACCTTTGAGTCCTGAACTGCACAACTAGATGTGGATTCTCCACTAATGTCTTGGGTGGTTCGTGCAGTGCCATTCAAGGTGCATCTATCGTCAGAATTGTCATGTCTAGTCATCCTCCTCTCATCCTCATAGTTGTAGCTTGATGTTGTTGCATTCCGCTTTGACTAGATGCAGTCTGAATGCAACTTATACATGTTTTTGTGGTATGTCATTTTTGCCCTTGTTGGCTAGATTGGCCCATCAAGATTCTAGGGTCTCTATTTATCTTTGTTTGGGTCATCACTACACTAGGATCTAATTTGGAGGACCTGCCATGGCGCGTGTTTTCTCTTCACTTGGGGGAGATACAAAGGTGGTAGAGCCCCCTCTACGGAGGTCCCGGGGGGGGGGGGGGGGGGAAGGCAGTCCCCCCAGCCCGCAGCGCCGTTATGCTAAACACCATGTGCGATTTGAAGGACCATTCATAGCCAATTTTTGAACCACTTGCTCTAGATTTCAGCCCAGTGATAGATCTATAATGTGCTTTTGGCTCTATATGGTCTCTAGGTCTGTATTTTCTTGTTCTAGTTTGTTGGTTTGATTCCTAGAATTAGAATGTCCGATTTTGGGTGGTCCGACTTTCAGAGTTGGATGGTCTGCCAATTGGACTGGGTCCATCTGTCAAAGAGTGTCTGACTGGACGGTTGGTTCGATTTTGGTGTGTCCGATCCTTGTGCATTTGATTTTCATATGTTTGATTTTGGCAATCGGACGTCCGATTTGACAGGTGTTCGATTTTGGAGTGTTCGATTATCAGATGTCCACTTTTGGTTCTGCTTTTGGTTGGTGATCCGATTTTCGTGCTTCGATTCTAGGATGTCTGATTTTTGAAATTAGACGGGGTGTCTGATCGGACTAGGTGTGTTTGTCCAAGTGTCTGATATTCTAGGAATCGGATAGTTCGCTCGGTTTGATTTTGGGAGTCCGATTATGGGATGTCCAATTTTTGAAATCGGACAAGTTATGTCTGATCAGACAGGATGGGTTGGTACGAGTCTGAAAATCAGACCGTCCAATTCTGGGAATCAGACTCTGGTAACAGTGTCTAATTCTTGTGGATCTAGGGATGACGAAAATCACTTAATTCTAACGATTTTGGTCATGAGCGGTCGCACAAACTTCTAAAATGTAAGAATAGACCCTAATAAAGGATATATATACCTGGAATAGCAAATAAACTCCAAAATACAAATCGACCAGCAAATCAAACCCTCTTTCCCTGTTAAGACAACAGAAAACCTGATGCTTGTTTTCCTTCTTTTTTCTTTGTTTTTTCCTACCCTATTGTATCCAAATCGCAAAGCAAATACCTATACTACTCCAACATGACTTTCAAAATCCAAAAAACCAAAAACCTACTCGCTAAGGAGATTGAATACCTCTTCAAACTCCCTCGCTTCCTACCTATTTACCTTAAGCACTGATTCACGGAAAACCTTACTTCAATGCTTGATTCGAAGCGTGCAAGCACTTAAGGCTTGAATCTGTTGGTCGTGACAATGGAACCAAAATGTAGAGGTGATCAACTGCCAAGACGAACTACTTATTGTTCAAGTGTTCCAAGTTGAGCAGCACAAATGGCTATCTCTCACATAGCCGATGTGCTATCTATCTCTACAAGTATAGTGAGCTTACCTCCATGCCCAATCGAGTTGTCTTCTCTCCCGAGCACTTTGGTAGCTCCACGATCCAAGTGCAAGCTTCAAGCAAGCTCGATCCTCAAGCTCCACGCTCCGTTGCTGCGAGCAGGACAAGAGAAGAGAATAAGAGAGGAGGAGATGGAGAGCTTCTCCACTACAGTCCCTCACCCTCACACACTCACTCCCTCACACTCTCACACTCCCTCTCTCAAGCACAAGCTCAAGCAAGCAAGAAGAAGAAGAAGAAGAAGAAGAAGAAGAAGAAGAAGAAGAAGAAGAAGAAAAAGAAGAAGAAGAAGAGAGCTACTTTTGGCCACACAAAAGAATGAGCTTCTCATTCCCTTTTCAACTTTATATACAAATCCCTAAATCCCTTTTGGGCGGTCATCCCCTTATCCCCTTTTTTACATGGTCGACTGTGGCCTAGGCCCCTTTTTCCCATTGTCCTCCTATCTTACTAGATTTCTTCCTACCGCCCATCTACCTTTACAATTTGCACAGGTGAGAGCTCGACACTCTTAAAATAAATCATGGTGTACCTTGTGCTCTTTTACAAAAGTATTGAATTGCGCTTTTTCTTGTGCGACTTTCTCCTTGATTTAGGACTTTTATGCACTTCTTGTGTTTCCATATTTTTCTTGGGGCACCTTCATCTTCCGTTTCACTTTTGCCTTGGCCTTGTCTTCTACTTTAGATTTTTCGGATTTTCCACCTTGTTCGTATGAGGGTTAACAATGCTAATGATAGGTTGCTTTCCTTGGTTACATATTCTTAAAAGGTTAAAAGGAAGGATTGCACTAGACCTCTCCTAAGGCTATTTACAGAACCCTACTCCAAGGGCGTTGGTTTTATCACTTTGGAGAGCTTGTCGGACTGATCCTAATGGTGAGATGTCACTCTATAGGAGGATGCTAGGTAGGACATGGTAAGGGTACCAAGGGGGATTTGGCTAGTAGATTCCTTACTTTTCTAAGAATTTCCTAACCCCTACATGAGTTAGGATGGATTTCTTGAGAGCCGTGCTACTAGTTAAGGGGTGGAATCTTGGTGGCATTGGATCTTCATGTTGTTACTTCCATATGGTGGAAGGAGAAATGGTAATACTCATGTATGACTAGGAGAAGGGACCAAAATAAGATGAATAAAGGAATTAGAACTGCTCAACAAATGATTATTTTGTCGTATTTAAGTGTTGTAATATAAATTACATGAATGAACTTAGTGACTTAAAATATTATGGAAGCTGCCCTTATGTGTGAAACATAAGCATGTAGGTAGTTAGACAACTAAAAATGATCCAAAGAGGGAGGTGGGAGGGCAAGATCCCTAACAAGTCCATCTTAGGAAGACTAGGTGGTCAGTGAGTTGTGAGAACTTCTTCAAAATGCACTAAATAAGAACTAAGTGTTGACCCAACTAGGAGATCAAATAGAATAGAGACTCAATGTTGTTTTAGGGGCCTGGAGTGAGACTATGCCTTATGGATAGAAGAGTTGACATTTGCAATCCCCCTTGTTTTTCACTCTCTTTGAACCAAGTGTGATATAGGTTAGCTCTGGTTTGGGTGATTTAGTGCAAAGCAAATGCTCAAAGACTGTTACTAGATAAACCAATAGGTGACCTTAGTCTACTTTGAGAACTTGGATTCAAGTTGATCCTTATGGGTCACATTTAGAACCTTCCATTATGAAGTGGAATGAAGTGAACCTAGGTGAGAAACCCCGTGTTATTCTAAGAAGTACTCAGTGGTGTAATCTAGGAATATCTCTTGATGGGCTAGTAAATCATGTCATTCAGGGCTTCTTAATTGGACACATTATAGTCGGATAAACCACTCTTAAATCTCTGCACCTTAGTTTCTTGACTTAGGGTTTGGCTAGTGGCTAGTTCCTTATCTGATTGGCCACTCTTAAATCTCTGCACCTTAGTTTCTTGACTTAGGGTTTGGCTAGTTCCTTGCCTGATTGGCCACCTTGTTTGCTCTTATTTTCTCAGCTTAGTGTAGTTCTCCCAACTTGATGTTCTTGTTTTCTCAGCTTAGTGCAATTCTCAGCCAATTGGGACTACCTAGTTGTATTTTGCTCCAACTTGATGTTCATGCTTTCGCAACTTAGTGCAATTCTTAGCCAATTGTGACTTAACGTTTAATCTTGAATCAATCCTTTATTAATGCATGAATTGTATCCTTGTGCACAATTAGGATGTCTTCTTTTTCAATGAATGATGTGCACATGTGCACAAGAAAAGCCTTGCAATCATGCAAGACAACTCTCAGATGGTTTTTATCACATAACCTTTTGGAAAGTTCCTTTTGTTCAAACAATTAGGATCTTGTGGCAAGGTCTTCAAGAATGATCATAAGGTTTGAGTTGTTTGTGGCCTAAATATGCTAACTTTATGTGCCTAACTAAATGACCTAAAAGAGTTGTGGTCTACAAGTTGGTTATGTGCCTAAATGTATAGGGTTTATAGTCTAATGTAAAAGATATGATGTCCTAACTAAGCATGAAGTATATGTGACCCTAAGAACAATGAGTGTATGACTAGACCTAAAACCCTAATGTGGGTGCACCTATGGTATATGCATATGGTGGCCAAAATATGAGGAATGATGCCTATGTGTTCAAGAGTGTGTGCCGCCCTACTACTAGTGTGAGGCATAAGAGTGTGTGTCTAAGGGTATGTTGTTAATGAATGCTATGCCTATGCATGCAATGTGTAAGAGTAACAATTGTGTGTGACTATAATATGCATATTGATGTTTCTGCCCATATGTGACCTATAAGAGAGATGTAATATCAATATCTAAGTGCGAGCACCATGTGTGCCTATAGTGTGCATATTGATGTGTTTTTCTCTATGTGACCTTTCTTTAAGAGTGCCATGTCTAAGCTTGTATGTTTGTGATTGATTGACTAGTGTGTCTAAGAGTGATGAGACTATGAGTAAGTTGTGTGCTTATGTAACTATGACTCTAGCTAGGGTATCTAAGATTAGTGTGCATTAAGCATGTAAGGATGGCCAAGAGGGCACAAGTGATGCCTTGGGAGATATGCATGATGATCATGAGTGGTTGTTGTTGACGACTATGAGGCATAATGGTGCCTACAAGTGCATATTGGCTATGTCCGCGATTAAGTGACAATCATTTGTGATGATTTCCTCCTCTCCATTATCTTGCATAAGGTGCTTAGCAATAATTGGCATATGTGGATCCTCATAACATAACTTGCTAATAGTGCTTCAAAAATAAGCTATTGATCCCAAAAGTCAAAGGTTTATCCTTTAGATTGCACTTTCTCGGTCTTACCCATGCCATTGACTAAGTAGACAATGAAAATAGTAACCATGTGTACACTTATTTACAAGCAAGAAAGTTTGAGTTTTGTATTTTTGCATTTCTTTTATTTTTGAGTTTTTTGTTTTGTATTTTCTTCTTCCTTGATGCTAACCTACCCTAGTCAATCCTTCCTTCTCAACTTCAATCCAATGAATTGATTTCTCATCGATCTGGCCTTCCTAAACTAGACGTGTGCGTTTCCAAGTAAGCAACACACAAACATGAGAGATCAACTCCTCACCATTCCATTCCACACTCAACAAGAAACACCTCAACTCCTTCACATCCACATTGAGCACACTTACTATTGAGAGAAGAAGAAGGAGAAGAAAAAAAAAGTAGAAAGCTTTGCCTTGATGGGTCCCTCACGCGGATCTAGAGCATGACACAAGCTATGGTGGATGGAAGATGAAGACTAAACTCATAATGACATGGACAAGTAGAGACAAATTGTTACATGAGTGAATTAGGTTCCAAGATGGAAGCTTGGACTCATAAACACAGTCTTGTGTAGGATCGACAATGACAAGACACTTAACTGAAAGTACAAAGCATCATGACATTGTATTCATTCCATATGAAAGTGATAGTCAAGTACAATGCTTTATAGAATTTGGGTTGTTCCACTCTCCTCACTGTGCATGTGGGATTTAGGACAGCTCTTCCTGGAGCATACATCATTTGTCTATTTCTCAAGATCGCTCTCCCACAAACTCTCCCTCATACACAACTCCAAACCTAAGCTCTTACCTAATGGAAAGAAGACAAGGAAAGAGAGAGAGAGAGAGAAGAGCTTCAATTTTCCAAGTCCCTTACTCATTCACACACTCTCCCACTTTCTCTCCCTCCCTCTCAACATTAGTTGCATAAGTTGGAAGACAATTTCAAAGTTTGCACATACATGAATAGGGTGCTCCATTCACTTTTTTGCCTTTTATATATGAATTTTTAGGTTTTTCACCCAAATCATGGTTATGATTAGGGTTTACACCTCTCTAAATTAGGGTTAGGATTTCCATCCAAGTTAGGAACCCTACATAATCTTATGGCTCCTAACTAGTCCTTCCCTTGATTAATGCTTCCAACCTAGGTTAATTAGACCTAGTCTAGGCTAAAATGGATAGAGTTACATGGTTGTTATAAGGGGAGGGGGGTTGTGTCAAGCCACAATTTGTAGGGGATAATAAGATCAGACAAGATGGAATTGACACCAAGAAGAATATTTATGTATTACAAAATAAGAGCATTAAACCAATCCAAGTTCAATACCTTGATACAATAAAGTAAAATCATAACTTGAAAAATATTTGAAGTATGATTCTCAAATCCTTCTTGGGCTGAAGAAATGTGAAGTGTAAGTATTAACCCTCGGAACGACACAAGGCATAAAGAAGGCTTAAGAAGGAGCATAAGAAGATAGCTCGATGGAAAAAGAAGACAAAGAAGTGCAGGAAAAGTTTTAAAATCAAGGACAAGGCACACAAGAGATAAAGCACATTTTAGTCCTTTGTAAAAGAGTGCGAGGGTCCCTCATGTGCAAGTTGTAAATGAAAAGGCGCATATAAAGGAGCCATGAGAATAGGAAAGAATAAGAAAAGAGTGGAAAAGAGGACCAAGGTCAGATGGCTAGTCATGGAAATGTATTGAGTGCCCAAGGGAAGAAGGGCACATATAAAAGCCAAAAAGTTAATGTATAAGCTCATTCTTAGTGTGTGTGCAAACTAGCTCTCTTCTTGTTCTTATTCTTGCTTCTTGCTTGTGCATGAGAGAGGGAGAGTGTGAGTGTGTGAGAGCAAGGGAATGTGGGAGAAACTCTTCTTCTCCTCTTCTCATCTTCTCTTTATTCTCTTCTCTTTTCTCGCACATGTGGCTATGGAGGTTGGAGCTTGGAGATTGTGATGGAGCTTACTTGAGCTAGCACCTTGAATCATGGAGCCATTGAAGGATTTGAGGAAGAGGACTACAACAATTGGATTCAATAGTAACCTTACTGCATCCTTGTGTAACAACATGCAGCACGACTATGTGAGAGGTAGCCATTGCCACTTGCTTGAAATGATTGACTTGATAAACGGTCTGTAGGGTCTCAATGGTTGTTAGTGATAGCAATGACATTTTGGTTCTATTTTGGGGACCAACAGATTCAACCTTGATTGCTTGCTTGCTCCAACTTGAGTGATGGAGTAGGAGTTTGTCTTTGAAATGATGCTTGGTGTAGGTAGAAAGTGAGGGAATCGGAAGGTATTTCATCTCCTTTGCCAGATAGTTTAGGTCTTGGAATTTTTAGGAACGTTAGTTAGATCAATGGTATGGCGTTTTTCATTAGTAGGATGCATTAAGGTTGAGGAAATAAGGAAAAAGAAAGAAAAGATAAGTTTTTGTCACAACCACGAAGCAATGAAAGAAAAGAAAAGAGATTTTGAATACTTTAGAAGGAATTAGAGAGAAGGGAAGAAAGAGAGAGTGTTAGAAGAAGAGAAAGGGGAGCAAGATGTGAGAGATTGAGAGAGAGAGCAGCATGCCAAGAGAGCAACAACATCAAAAATCTGCCGTATCATCACTCTTGGTGATTCCACGTATGCTCACGCTAATTGAAGAATAAAGATAGGATCATTGTTAGGTGCACTTGTTATCTATTTAGTCATTTGTTATCAAATTTTGTCGTTTGGTGTGTTTTTCCACCACTCAGATGGTGCCCCAGGCCTCGGATGATCGAGCCCTAATTGGGCCCTTGGATGCCTGAATCACTTTTGTCCTCTTGGACAACTCTTGGCTCGGACTTAGATGGCCCCACTTGGACAAATCTTGGCTGAACTTAGATGGCCCCACTTGGACAGTCAAGTCGGTTCATTCAGACACCTAAAAGTCCCCTCCAATAGCTCTCACTTGGACAACTGACTTTTCCACTCTGATGTTATCTCTCAAACTTGGATGAGCACCTCTGTTTGACTCATAGACCACCCTGCTACTTAGATAGTCCAAATTGACCCCTCGGACGATGGCCAAGTGTGGGACTCGAATGGAAAAAAACTTGCAACTCAAACGTTTGATTTTGTAGACAATGTGAATGAGAACACATTTTTAGGGACCAACAAAACCCCCCAAACATACTAAAGGTTGTCCAACACCCTGACCATGAGCATCTGCTACAGCTATAGGCTGTCCAACTGGCTGTGAGGGAGCTCTTGGCTCCTCCTGAAATATGACCATGTGGATCTCAACAAGTCTCTCAGGCTACTGATGCATCTTGTCTTCATGGAAGACTACATCATGACTGCGGATGACTTTCTGTGCCTGCGGATCCCAGAGACAGTAACCCATCTCGCCCGCATCCCCATAATTAAGGAAAATGCATTTGACACTCTTAGGATCCAGCTTAATTCTCTTGTCCCTAGGCACATGGCAAAATGCCACACATCCAAAGACACGGAGATGTGCATAAGAGGGAGGTTTTCTAGTCCATACCTCCTCCGCAACCTGGAAATCCAAACCACTAGAAGGTGATCTGTTTATGATATGCACAGCTGTACTAATTGCCTCAGCCCAAAAGCTCTGTGGTAGGAGATGCGCATAAGAGGGAGGTTTTCCAGTCCATACCTCGTTTGCAACATGGAAATCCAAACCACTAGAAGGTGATCTGTTTATGATATGCACAGCTATACTAACTACCTCAACCCAAAAGCCAATACGCTTTATGTCCATTGCCTTCACATAAGAAGGCAATGGACAGTCAATAGGCTTTATGTCCTGCATGCGGAAGTGCTCAAGGACTTTATGAATGTACTCCCTCTGTGACAAGTAGAGGAGTCCCTGATGCCTGTCGCGTCTAATGTGCATACCAAGTATGTGAGTGGCCTATGCTAGATCTTTCATCTCAAAGCTCTTCTTGAGCTGAGCCTTAAGAGCATCTAGCTCATCATGAGCTTTCCTTGCTATCAGCATATCATCCACATAGAGTACCAAAATCAATAAAGAACCATCACGGGCTTTCTTCGTGTAAAGACACGGATCCATAGCACTCCTGCTGTAGCCCTGTGAATGCATAAAGGCATCAAACTTATGATACCACTCCCTAGGTGTGTGCTTCAAGCCATAAAGACTTTTCTTCAATTTGCACACTAGGTGCTCCCTGCCAGGTTTTGCAAAGCCCTTAGGTTTCTCCATATAAATCTCATCATGCAAGTCCCCATGTAAGAAAGCCATCTTGACATCCATCTGGCATAAATCCAAGTCAAGCTGAGCAACCAAAGCCAAGACTAAGCGCAGGGTGGTCATCTTAACCACAGGAGAAAAGACCTCATCAAAGTCCACACCATGCTCCTGCTTAAAACCCTTTGCTACCAGTCTAGCCTTGTATGCTGGCTTGGGGTATCCAGGGATACTTTTCAGCTTGTACACCCACTTGCATGGCAAAGCCTTCTTGCCCTCAGGCAAGGAAACTAAATCCCAAGTCTCATTCTTATGCAAGGAGTCTATCTCAGACTGCATAGCCCTCTCCCAGGAGTGAGTGTCACCCCTGTGCATAGAAAGGCTCTCCTGCATCTGGAACAAAGATATAATGCATCGAGGGCTGAAATCTATCAGGTGGACGTCTATCTCTAGTAGACCATCTCACAGCAGGCTTTGCTACCTGCCTAGCTGCCTATCCAACACCTTGACAATGAGCATCTGCTGTAGCTGTAGGCTATCCAACTGGCTGTGCGGAAGCTCTCGGCTCCTCTTGAAATATGACCATGTGGATCTCAACAAGTCTCTCAGGCTACCGATGCATCTTGTCTTCATGGAAGACTACATCATGACTGCGGATGACTTTCCGCGCCTGCGAATCCTAGAGACAGTAACCCATCTCACCCACATCCCCATAACCAAGGAAAATGCATTTGACACTCTTAGGATCCAGCTTAATTCTCTTGTTCCTGGGCACATGGCAAAATGCCACACATCCAAAGACACGGAGATGCGCTTAAGAGGGAGGTTTTCCAGTCCATACCTCCTCTGCAATCTGGAAATCCAAACCATTAGAAGGTGATTTGTTTATGATATGCACAGCTGTACTAACTGCCTCAGCCCAAAAGCTCTGTGGTAGGCCTGCATGGCTAAGCATACTGCGTACTCGCTCTTGGATGGTTCTATTCATATGCTCAACCAAACCATTCTAGGGGGTGTAGGGGGTAGTCAACTGATGCTTAATACCCCTCTCATCACATAACTGCTCAAAAGCATGTGAGACATACTCACCCCTATTATCTATTCTTAGGCATTTTAGCCTATACCCAGACTAGTTCTCAACCAATGCAAGCCATCTCTGAAACACAGCCAAGACATCGGATTTCAGCTTAATGGGATAAGCCCAAACTTTCTGTGAAAAATCATCTATGAAAGTAACAAAATACTTGGCACCACCCATAGACTGACAAGGCATGGGTCCACACACATCCAAATGTACCAATGTCAAGGGCTCACTCATGCTTGGCCTACCAAATTTCTTATACGTAGACCTAGTCTGCTTGCCATAAAGACAATACTCACATGAATCAAAACATGCATAATCAAGGGGTGGTAAGTACTACAAACCAAAAAGCATTTTCATTCCCTTCAAAGACATATGGCCCAAATGGGCATGCCAAAGAGATACATGTGGCATAGAACCACATACAAAACATGATCAAGGAAAGAAGCGGATACAATCAAGGAATAGAGGCTGCCAGTCTTGGCACCTCTCGCAATCACTAGTCTGCCATGAGTGATCTTCCACGTAGAGTCTCCAAAAGATACATGATAACCTGTGTCATCAAGCTACCCAGCTAACATGAGACTGTGTGTCAAAGCAGGTACATGACGTACATCCTGCATAACAAAACTACTGCTAGAAGGAAACTGCAGCCTAACATCACCAATGCCCATAATATCAAGAGAGCTGTCATCACCCAAGTGCATAGAACCCGAAACAATATGGTATGAATGAAACCACTCTCGACAAGGTGTCACATGAAAGAACGCACCTGAGTCCAAGAGCCAACACTGTGCATACGTAGAGTGTATCTCCATCATCTGCGAAGCACTAGAAGAAGCTACAAGGATATAATAATCATCAACATTCACAGGCTGCATAACATTGATCTCTTCAATTTTAACACTGGACTTTGCAGGTACTATGCTGCGATTAGAAGACTTATCCTGCACTTTGTCTTTCCCCTTATCTTTGCGCCTTTCATTGCGCATTTCATGGCATTGTGGCCTAATATGGCCCTTTTTTCCACAATGGTGACAAGTAACATTTGCATTCCTGCCACGGGATTTGCTACGTGACTTCCCATGAGACTTGGACCAAGATTTCTGAGAATCCCGTCCACGGCCACTGCCATTGCCATGCTTTCCATATCCATCATTCCTGCCTCTAACTGTCATAGCATGCGACACACGAGAGGCATCCAAATTCTTACGGTTAACCTCTTCTTGTAGAAGAGCACTCTCAACATCAGATAATTTCAAGGTAGCAGTAGAGGCACATAATGCGGTGTGGAATACGTCCCATGACTCATTAAGAGTACCAAGCAAGAAAAGAGGAGTGACATCCTCTACAAAAGTGATGTCCTGTGAAGTCAAGTTCTTGAGTATAGCATGGAACTGGCTCAAGTGAGCAGACATGGTCACATTCTCCTTCATGCGCAGATCCATAAGCTGCTTCAGCCAATACATCTGATTCGCTGGACTTTTCTTGTCATAGAGATTCTTGATTTTATCCCACAACTGCCATGCACTCTGTTCTTCCTCAAATACATTGTAATGAACCTGTTCTGTGAGAGATAATACAATAGTGGAGTTGCATAACTCATCAAGCTCAAGCCATTCCTCATCTAGCATAGTTGCAAGCGGATGCTCGCTCAACCTCAATGGTTTGATCTGCGATTTTTGCACCAATACCTGCCAAATTTTGCTCTTCCAACAAGAGCAATTCGTACCATTAAGCTTAATGATGTTGAAAATAGCATGATCAGTGGACGAACTCGCCATAATGTAGGTTGGAAGACTGTAGATAGTTCAAAACTGCTTGCTGTTTACGGTAGAAAATGAACAAAGAATCACCAAAATCGAGAGAAAATGGTGAGAAAAGTGTAACCAAAGTTGTTGCCCACCAAGTTCTAGTGAAAGTACATCATTTCAGAATATTTCAGTATGAAAAATCCATGTTAGTCCGGAGTTATATACTTGTTGTAATAAATGACAGTAGGGTACTGTGAGAGACAATTGCGGACCAAATCACTGCACCAAGTCAAGAAATGATAGCCAAGACATGACCAGCCATAAATGGGCATAAATCAGTACCAAACAATCATCAAGACCCTGAGCAAACACCCAAACGTGTCACCAAAGCATCCTCAGTGAGTAGGCATACCCCTTGGACAATAGGGCAAATTATACATAACACTGGCAAGACCTGACACTAGTAGGTATATGCTCACTAGAGTGCAAAGCCCAAGCTCAGGTCAAAAGCAATTCCAAGATATCAGTGCATGAACCATGCAACATGTACGTGTAAGAGATCCCAAAGTCTCAAGTATCTGCAAAATGCTCAAATAGCATAAACCTCCTGCTCAATGTCGTTCAATCATACAAGATGCTCCCACTGGCACAAAAAGGCGGATAAACAAGCTCAACAGCTCAAGCAAACTAGGTCAAAGTACCAAAGACAGGTAGCCAAGACAATGCCTCAATAGCATCCAAGGTCGTAATGGAAAAAGCCAAGTCGTAACGGAAAAATCCAAGTCAATGTCCAACTTCTCAAGGGAATACTCAAATGAATGTTGAGACGAGCTCAAACAACTGCCATCCAGCACAGCCAAAGCATAAAGCATTCACCAAGACATCATAACCCGTACTGGGTAGCCTAGGCATAAACCATGTCATAGATGAAATGCCAGCTACAAAGAAGTGACATTCAAACCCAAATCGAGCTCTAATCTTAGCTCAAAAGCATTCCAGAGCATAGACAAGACATGTGGCATAGTCCAAATACATCATGACATCATACCGAGTAGCCGGGATGCCCCGTGACCAATAGGCATAACTCAACTGTAGCATAAATAGCTTCAGCCCTGAAGTTTCCAGCAACATATAATCTCTGTAAACTAAGCAAATCAGTGCTCAATCCAAGCTCAAATCCATAGGAAAACCATAGGCATACATTTTTGTATGTATAGGCACCAACCGGGCATAATCGGGCATCAAATGCCAAGACCTGTAAGCATAAAATTGAAGTAACAGGTGGCTGCCCTATTTTGGACATATTTGGGATTATTCAAAACAGTCAATGGCTAAGCTAAATCATCTCCAAATGAGTCTCACATAAGAGGCATAACATCCACAAGTGATCTGGTATCAATAGACATCTGTAGAAGCATCACATAAGCCGTAGGCATACAAATACATGCTGTCTCAGACCTGAAGATCTGTTGCAGAATATTCTATCATCAGAATTTGGAAAATCCGACATCACCATCGTCTGGAGCATGCCAAAACCCCAACTTAGACTCTTACCTTGCTTGAATTAGGTTCCGAATGCCCGAGATATGACAAAAAGAGTGATTTTTGGGCCAAACTTTGAAACAGGCGCAAAAAAAAAACGTGAGCTGGTTGGGGGGTCTACTGTCCCACGTGTCAACAATGGGGCCCAGAGGGGGCATAAATGGGGGCTAAAGAAGGCCTACACCAAGCCTCATCAAGCCTTAATAGGCTGGAAGCAAGATCCACGTGAAGGAAGCCTCATCAAGCCTTAATAGGCTGGAAGCAAGATCCAGGTGAAGGAAACTCCAAGAGGTGTGAGGTATGGCTACCCACAGCCTATGAAAACCCTGTTTATCTAGACCTGTGGACTGAGATAAATCTCTGAAATAATGAAGCAATACCTCAATGTCAATGCCTTAATGGTGCCTTAATAGGCGGAGAAGAAGCTCAGGAAGCTGGAGAGTGACGGGAGCTCAAGAGAATGAGCTATGGTTGCTGGGAAGGAGACCCAATGCAAGTGGGGAGTCGATGGGAAGCTGAGAATGCCATGAGCCAAGCTCAAGAGTCGAAAGCCGTGCTCTAATACCAGTTGAAAGGTGAGAAGGATCAAAGCTTGCACTCCAGAGCTATGGCGGGAGAGGAAGAGCAAGAAAGAGAGAGACAAGAAATGGGAACTCCAACAGTCACAATGTGTGATCGGGCCTTCCTTTATTCAAACTATCACTAAAAGAATAAAGAATAAAGTGAGGTGACGGGCGCCCGCCTTCTGCAGTGTGCAGTGATGGTGACTGTCAGTGTAGTAATACATGGGTGGGTAGGTGGAGGCGCCTTTACCCCCAACAGAATTTAGTGCTTCCTTGGCCACACGCGATACTATCGACAATTTGTGTTGAATTATGCATGACCACTTTACAAGCTATTGATTGTATTTGAGTGGACTGAGAAGTGCCAACACACTTAGGAGAATTGAAAAAGGCTTTGACAACCACACCTATTCTACAAGCCCTAGATTGGTCCATTACTTTCCATGTGCACATTGATGCATCAAAGTTCACCATGGGAGAAGTTTTGTGCCAAGTTGGAGAACAAGCAATGCTTGATGATCAACAATGAAAGTAAAGGGTGCCGCTAGAAGGTAATGTCAAAATTTCTTAATAGCAAATACCATAGCTAGCCCTTCCCTCTTTGTTGTGGAGTAGTTCATTTCCATGTCAATGAGTTTTGATTGGAGGACACTTTAATGCAGACATTATAACACGTAAGGTGCTCCAATCTCAATTATGGTGGTCTACACTATTCCGCGATGATGCAGCTAAGTTTGTGAAGCACTATGATGAGTGATAACAAACCAAAGTCCCTATTCATAAGGATAAGATGGAGTTGATCCCAGTGATAGTAGGCCGACCATTTGAAAAATGGGGGATTGATCTCATTAGTCCAATTAGCCCTCTAACGTAATAGTCACAAGCAAGATACATAATCATAGCCATAGATTATCTCACCAAGTGGGTTGAAGCTCAAGCAACTCAAAAAAACAATGCTAGGACCACTACTAAATTTCTAATCTCACGGTTTGGATGTCCCATAGATTTAGTTAATGATCAAGGCATGCACTTTATCAATGATATATTTGCCCATTTATTATCCACCTTCTTGATAATTCATTCAAAATCCTCACCATATTACCCTAAAGAAAATGCTTAAGTTGGAGCCATAAATAAAACCCTAGTGACTGTCTTAACCAAGATGGTCTCTATCTCATGCAGTGGACTGGGACAATTAGCTAATGGTAGCATTATGAGCTTATAGGACAACCTACAAAATGGCCATAGGACCTATACCATTCAAAATGACCTATGGAATTGAAGCAATCTTACTAGTTGAGTTCTTCATTCCAAGCTTGAAAATAGTGATTGAAGAGAGATAGGATGGCAAGGAAGCATGGACAAATTGCCTAGTAGAACTAGAATGCCTATCTAAAACTTGGCTCATTGCAATCCATGCCCTAATTTGTGAGAAGGCACGATGCAAGAAGTGGTTTGACAAGTATGTCAAGCAACGTGACTTTGAATAAAGAGAGTTAGTGTTGTTGTACTTTGTAAAGGGTCACAAACAAAAGATGAAATTTAGGGGGTTGGGACCTTTCAAAGTCCATAACATTAGTAGAACCACACAACATGGAGCTTAAAACCCTAGAAGGAGAGGCTATAGGATTCAATGGTAGTCACATCAAGAAGTACTATCCTCCATCACACCCACTATATGAGCCTCCAAGGATAACACCACCTATGAATGTTAGAGTGGCAACTATCACATGCATAGAGAATGAGGATGAATAAATAGTAGCACCAGCCTACTTATGCATAATGGTAACCACCCAAAAGGCATATAGCTTTGATGCATGAATCAACGAGGAAGCTGATAACAACATCCTCACATATGATCATTAGACCCTCATTGCTCAGCCCCAAGTGCAATAGACTAATGCCACACTTAGCCCATTTGGGGGGCAGTTCTATCCACTACTTAGAAAGCACAAGGTAATGGTTTTTATCAAGACTAAGGGCCTCCCTATCATATTTTATGTATTGCCTAACAAAAAAAGTGGTAGCAAGGAATCATTTTTGGGTTGCTCTTTTAAGAAAAACACTCACTACAATGTTGACTATGACTCTTAGTGCATCCACCTTGCCATAGGTAATGTTAGGATAGTAATGACTTTTAGCAAGGATAATGTGGCTTCGCCAAAGGCCATAGTACTATCGGTAGTTAAGCCCAGTGTCAACCCTAAGGAGGGGGTAGTCGGGGGTAACTGAAACTGCCTCTTCCTTCAGGCCTTTAACCTGAAGTATATGTACTCATTTAATTTGTAATTCATAATTCAAACAGAGCCCTAAAATCTCTAGCAAGCACAAACATTTCCATTAAACAACCCAGTTGTTTGGCAAACTGCTAAGGAAGTGTTCTTTCCTTTTTGAGTGTATCAGCACTCGTTCCCAAGGTGTCTTGTAAATTGGCAAGATCTTTTACATTCCGCTGTAGGGCATACCCAACTTGGTTAACCCTAAAGTTCCTTGGATATGCTAGTTTCCGGTTTACAACTTTCCTTATTTAGAAGGATATCCAAAGTACGTCTTTTTTGCAAGATAACTTGCGTAGGGATCTGCCATCCTTGATGAGGGTTTTTACCCCTTTCTCCTTGTGAATCAACCACAAGACTAAATGATTTCATACTTGTTGCGCAAGTCCTACGATGGAATAATCTGTTTAGATCCTTTAAACTGACGTATGTCAGGCCTAGGGTTTCTTCTTTTAAGAACCTTAGGGACAAACCCTAGTTCCTTATCTTTACGAATTGATTGTCCCTACAGTAAGGAAAGTAGTCAAGTGTTTAGGGTATGAATGTTTCTATGTTTAGATTGGTTCAGTTATCTTTTGGAAGGTAATATTAATCGTCTTGTCACGGTTTTGCTATCCTTGTGACAATTTACTTCCCAGTCAATACAGTTTAATTTAACTTCCGTTTTCCTTAAAGATGAGTTCATGCCAACTAACAACACTTGCCTTGCTAAGATGTGCAAATATTCAAGATAACTTCCTAGTAATTTGAGCATCGAAAGAAACCTTTCATGAATTTAACCATTTACAATGATTCGTTGCGAAAAGAATAAGGCTAATGGTGCAAGATATAATTTCTACACCTTAGGATTTAACTAAAATATACTACTATAGTAAATGGATAATCTTGCTCGCAATTTATAATGCTTGATGCAATTTGAAGAAAACTAAGTTCTATACATTGTCATTCATAAGCTAAACTCCTTCGTTACAAATAACTCAAACAAATATATCCTATCCTTAACAATTTTTCTTTGCATGATCGACTTAAAACCGAATTAAAGCCAAGAAGAAAAACCTAGTTTTGGGGTGAGATATCCACATGGATACCGGGAGATGACCCTCCAGCAGCTACACCTTGGACTTTCTTCGGCGGCATCGTAGTTCGAATGTGAGATAGCCTTTTTCTCTTTCTTCTGGAATTCCATCGTCTCTTTGGATCCAAAAAAGTTTATGGGGGAGTGTGGTTTTGCAACCACGGAACCCTTGTAGGATTTTGACTTGGGGTAGAAGGAATAGAAAGCACTTATTCTCCTTCCTTCCCTTTCTTTTATCTTTTTCCCACTCTTCCTCCTTCACTCCTTCTTTTCACTCCCTCTACCTTCCCTCCCTATCTTTTCTCTCACGGCTACTTTTCCCTTACGGGATATCATACGAGGCCATGATGATGAATTGGATTTTTAGGTTCAGGGGGGGGGAAAATAACAAGGGGGATACAGGGAATTACGAGGAAAACTTAGGGAGTTGTGGGAAAAAAAAGAAAAGAGTTATGAGGGTGAAAAGGGCTTAGTGGAATAAAACACGGGGGGAAAAGTATAGGAAGGGGGTCTTGGGGGATTTTAGGACATGGGGGGTGTGTGGACACCGGCTTGTTTGATAAAACTAAGAAAACAAAGCTCAGCTAAGAGAGCACATGCACAAAAAGATCTAAAAAGTGAATGAAGGAATCAATGAAAGAGAATGAAAGTCTTTAAGGTAGCCTAAGGACAAAGTAGCCTATGGGTGTGACTCGAATAGCTTAAAGAGCTAAGAGGGGGGAAAGAAACAAGGGCTTAGGGGGGATAAAACCCGGGGGGAAAACAAAGGCCTTATGGGGATTAAAACCCGGGGGGGGGGGGGGGAGGGGGGGGGGAGGGAAACAAGGGTCTTATGGAAAAGGGGCTTAAGAAGGCCCCTTGGAATCTTCCAAGGGCCTTCTGGAAGCTTACGAAGGCCACGTGGAAAAAAAAAAAAAGAAAATCAATGACTGGGCTATCGGCCCAGCCTGGCGGCTAATTAGCCAGGCGGCGAGGGCCGCGACTGAAGATGGCAGCGACCTCTCCTGGCTCCACAGCAGCCGCCAGGAGTTTGGCGTCTCCTCCCTCCCTCTTGGTTGTGATACGACGCAGCGGCGGCACGGCCTCTTCCAACCCTTCTTCCTCTCTTCCTCACGGCTCCAACCGTCCCATCTCCAATGGCCCCCCTCGTTTAAATAGTGGAGGGGAGGGGGATCTTCCCTCCCTGCGTGTCATCACGCATGTTCCCCCCCCCCCCCCCCCCCCCCCCCCCCCCCAATCAAAGCTCCACCAAGGAGCTTAGTTGCTCCTTCTATTTCCCTCCCCCTCCAGCTCGTCAGTCGGCTCGAGGGATAAGGGGGAAATAATTTTTTTTTTCATTTATCTCATTTTTCATATTCATTTGAGGTAGGTTCACGCGCGTGCTTTTATTAGCGAATCGGGATATTACATTCTCTCCCCCTTGGAGGAATCAAGATGTCTTCATCTCGAGATAAACTGGGGATATTGATGGTTGAGAGAGCTTTCATCTATCCAAGTGGCATCCTCTTTGGGATAATCTTTCCATTGGACGAGGCATTCTCTCAGGGTTCTAGATCTTAACTGTCTTTCCCTAACATCTAAGATCCTATCTGGCCTTAGTTCAAGGACTCCTTGACTAGGCATTACAATTTGTTGGTCATCAAGTACATGATTAGGGTTGGGTACATATTTTTTCAATAGGCTGATATGGAATACATTGTGAACCTTTAGGTTCTCAGGGAGTTGAAATCTATAAGCATTGGGTCCTAGGCATTTGAGGATTTTATATGGCCCACAATACCTTGGACTTAGCTTCTTGCATTCTCCTAGGGATAGAGAACTCTTTTTAGGGCGTACACGAATGAAGACCATGTCTCCTTCTTTGAAGACTCTATCTTGACGTTTCAAATCTGCGTATGCCTTTTGCCTATCCTTGGCCGCTTGTATGTCTTGTTTTATTGACCTTATTTGATCATCCATGTCCTCCAACATTTGTCTTGAAGCTTCAACTCTTAGGGTTGGATCAGAAAAGTTTAGGGGACTTCTGCAATCATGACCATATAATGCTTGGAAAGGGGTCATTTGAATGCTCTGCTGGTAAGAAGCATTGTAGGCAAATTCAACCAAAGGCAAGAATTGAATCCACCTCTTTGGCTCTCGACAGTAGTATGCCCTAAGCATATCCTCGATGACTTGATTTACTCGCTCTGTTTGGCCATCCGTTTGGGGATGGTAGGTGGTGCTAAAACAGAGTTGAGTCCCAATAGCTTCAAAGATAGCTCTCCAGAAGTGTGATGTGAAGAGAGAATCTCGATCACTAATGATTCTTCTAGGTAACCCATGTAGCTTGAATATCTCCTTGATAAACAATCTTGCAATGTCGGAGGCTTTATAGTTTGTCTTTACTGGAATCAGGTGTGCAACCTTGGTAAGCATGTCAACCACAACCATAATGGAATTGTATCCTCCTTGGACTTGGGGTAAGCCCACAACAGAATCCATACTGATGAATTCCCATTTCATTTGGGGAATGTCAAGCGGTTGCAGTTTCCCTGGCATCATGACATGTTCGGCTTTGATACATTGGTAAGACAAACACTCAGTGATATATTTGAGAACGTCACCTTTAAGCCTCTCCCAATGGTAGCTCTTCCTAACTGCATTAAGAGTTTTAGCATAGCCAGGATGTCCTGTGAAAGGAGAATCATGAGCTTCCCATAATATCTTCTGCTTAAGTGACTGGCTTGTTGGTATACACAGCCTTGTTCTGTAGTAGACAAGTCCATTATCAATGGAAAATTCCTGATACTTAGCTTGCAACTTCTGATTCTGCTCCTTGGTAGATATTTCCTTTATCATTGTTTGGTAGGCCAAATCATGGCATGCTTCCTCTCTAGCTAGTTCAAGTATAGGGTTATTTGGCATAGATACCTTTGTAGCCAGAGATCTGGCCGTTGATGGATTCTGCAAGATTAGGGAATTTAGGAATGCCTTGCGACTGAGTGCATCGGCAACTACATTCTCTTTCCCTGGTCGGTACTTGATTTCAAAATCATATTCCTCCAATACTTCAATCCACCGACGTTGCCTCATGTTGAGCTCGTTCTGGGTAAAAATCCATTTGAGACTCTTATGATCGGTTACTAGAGTAAACTTGTTACCCAACAGGTAGTGTCTCCAAAGCTTTAGAGCATGGATGACAACTAGTAATTCCAGATCATGCGTGGCATAATTCTTTTCATGACTCTTCAATTTCCTTGAAGAGTATGCTACTGGATGACCTTCCTGCATAAGTACACACCCCAAGGCAAGAATGCTAGCATCAGTTACTACCTCGAACTCCTTATTGAGGTCAGGAAGTTTTAGAATAGGTGCTGATACCAAACTTTGCTTCAATTTGTCGAAGCTATTTTGTTCAGAAGTTGACTATGTAATGGAAGTCTACTTCTTTAGTAAGTCTGTAAGAGGTGCTGCAATCAAAGCATAGTTTTTTATGAAGACCCTATACCATCCTGTCAATCCAAGAAAGCTACGTATCTCCTTGACGGATACTGGTATTGGCCATTCAAGCACATCTCTGACCTTGGCTGGGTCTACGGATATTCCTTCTGATGATACTATGAACCCCAGATATTCAATCTGACGCTTGAAGAATGCACACTTCTTCATTTTTGCATACAGCTTATGAGACCTCACTGTCTCAAGGACAATCCGAAGTTGAGGTTCATGATCTTCTTCCTGTTTAGAATAGACTAAAGTGTCATCAAAGAAGACAAGCACGAAATCATCAAGATATGGTCTAAAAATATCCTGCATTAATCTATTGAAGGTGGCAGGTGCATTGGTAAGCCCGAATGACATAACCAGGAACTCAAAGTGCCCATATCTTGTATTGAAGGCCATCTTTGGAATATCTTCATCCTTGATCCTTATCTGATAATAACCTGACTTGAGATCAATCTTGGAGAAGATCTTTGCACCTTGAAGACGATCGAGAAGCTCATCTATTCTAGGAATAGGATATTTATTCTTGACTGTTGATTGATTCAACCCTCGGTAATCAATACATAGTCGAAGTGTCCCATCTTTCTTTTTCTGGAATAGTACTGGAGCTCCCCACGGTGAGTTGCTAGGCCGGATGTAACCTTGATCTAACAGTTGCTTGAGTTGTTCCTTCAACTCAATTGCTTCCGGTATGGACATTCTATAAGGTCTCCTTGCAATTGGTGCAGCTCCAGGCACTAGCCTAATCTCATGATCTACTTCTCTTGGAGGCGGAAGTTCAATCAATTCCTCAGGGAATACGTCAGCGTATTCCTTTAGCCAAGAAGGTCCTTCATGAGACTCTTGCTTTTGATCTAACTTGTTGAGTTTGATCAGGTAAACGAGTAATCCTTTTCTGACTCCTTTTATGATTCGAGATACTTTGGCTAATTGAATTCTTGGCACTCCTGCCTCACCTTGAGTTGTGACAAATTCCCTTTCAGAGTTTCGAAAGGAAACTTGACCCTTTCCATAATGAATGTGGGCGTCATTGGGCTTAAGCCAATCCATCCCGAGTAGACACTCATGGATACCTAAATTCATGACTCTGAATTTGACTAAAGTCTTCTTTCCTCCTAGAAAGAATTCCACCTTAGCAGTTTGCTTGGTACAAGTTACCTTAAGGGCATTTGTCAGAAGGCTTAAATTTATGAGCCAAGACATCAGTGGAGAGTCCACATCTGGTCGTGCAGTTCGGGACCCAAGGGCATTTGTTAGAAGGCTTAAATTTATGAGCCAAGACCCGGAAGATGAAGACATAGTACCACATGTTTATCTTAGGGTCAAACTCACCACGAAAAGAGAGCACACTATTGATGCTCCGATTGATGAAGGAGCAGATTTTAATATCTAAACCTATGAAGCATGGACCCTACTAGGCCAACCAGAGCTCACACCGACTAATGCAACTCTTAGTCCTTACGGGGGACACCCACAAGCACTCATAGGGAAGTGCAAAATCCTTGCGACAATTGAAACTGAAAGCTTGCCTATCCTATTTCATGTTCCTCCAAATAATGCTAATTACGGGAAGGAAACCCTCCTAGGAAGACCCTTCAAAAGGGCGACCAAGTGTGAGGCCAATTATGTAGCACAGAGGATACACTTGACACTACCGGGTGTGAGGATAGTCATAACCTTTAGCAAGGGTGACCTCATCGAACATCGAGGGAAAGGCAAGGAAGGTGCTGACATAATAGCCAAGCCTACTAACAAGAGCAAGGACTTGTTGGAAGAGTTGATACAAGCACAGATCGAACAACAAGAACCAGTGTGAGTGAGGCCTTGCCTAAAACAAGGACTTACAAATATCGTAGAAGATCCCAAAGAAGTCCAAGCCTTATAGACAAAGGCATCGATGGAGGGTCAGCACAAGGCCGCGATGGATATCCAAAGCATTGCTACGTGCTCAAGGGTATTACACAGGTAGTCGATGGATTTGGGTGCCAAAACCCCCTACTAAACCTCCTTTGTTGACTGAAGGCCAAATCTTATCAAGAGCAAAGAAGCGTAGGAGGAGATCTAAACGAAAAACCAAGTCTCGAGTCAAAAACATTGGAGTGACCGAGCCCCTCACGATCGAAATCAAGAAACCAAATGGGACTAATCGGAGGGTAGATCCTCAGCCCAGCGTGCCTTGACAAGCAAATATCATATGTAATCGTTGAGGATACACAAAAGCCACTAGTGCCCAAGGAGCCTTTGATTCCACAAGAGGATAACAAGCATCATAGACACAACATTGCTCATGGCAAGGTTAAATACTCAACAAAGTAAATAGTAAAATCATCTAACAGCCCCGAGCAAATCTTCCAGCCAGTGTCGAAGCCACTTAGGAGTCCCAAGTCTCCTACACCCTCTTTTCCTAAACGGACACAGGAAGCACAACAACAATCATCAAGTGTAGTTGCTCAATCCCAATCTCTATCTCCATCTAAACTTCCAAATGTCCAAGAGGTGGGACATGACACCATCTGTAGTTCTCGGCCCAAGGATATGCCTGTGCAACCTAATGTAACTAGATCAACTCATGCTCGATCTACACAAGTGAATGATCAAAGGGCAACAAAAGACACGATCACTTCTGATCGCCCTAGGGACTTGACACTGCAATCCACCAAGAGAGTAGCCAGCCCATTGGACTAGCCGCTACTACTTCCAATCAGGGATCACAGCAGTCACAACCCTTGGCCATGACAATGACCCTTGCGGAACGTGTCCTTAGCAACTCACCTGTGGAGGAGGTGCCACAACCAGCATCCTTGACAACTCCAGTACTTCCAAAGCACCTAAAGCCTAGGCTTGAGGAGAAACCTCTCAAAGATGTGGCCAAGGAGATGGCTCATCTGACCAATCAAGCTAGCAAGGCTGTCCAATAGGTCGTAGCTACATCCCATAAGGACACACCAGAGAAGGGGAAAGTTGAGGCCCAACCAAGCACATCAATGGCTAACCTAGTTCAAGGTCCTGGGTCGTTAAGTTATGCACCTTCACTGACCAAGAAAAAGAGGAGAAAACAGCAAAAACAACAGCAGTTACAGGTGGTTGTGGACCCTAAGAACATTGAGACCAAGAGCGCTGGAGAGCTGAGGAATAAAGCATCGAGTCCATCCACCAAGGAACCCATTGATGTCTCTCCTAATAGCAGTAAAACCTTAGACACATTCGTGTGTCCTGAAAAATCAAAGCAACCATTACCATCAACTATTGCTTGCAATACTCAATCCACTGACAACAGAACTCACATTGACCAATCAAGACTGGATACAACACTGTCACAATAGGGTGACAAATCTATACTAGTCACATCCGAGAAGAACCATGACACAATAGTAGCAAAACCTCAGGAAAAATGCACAAACCTCGAGAGCATAAGAAATCCTAACATTGACCAATCTTGCTCATCTAGGCTTGAGCCCCCAGCTATGTTAAAGCCTAGGGAAACTCCTAGAACCTTGCATGTGATAGCAACTGAGCAAGCCCTCGTTGAACATAGAAGTGTCGCTGAATGCCTAATTGAGTTGGATGCTAAACTCAAAGTATTCACACATGTCGACATCCTTGCGGACATAGGTGCATTCCCTAAGGAGTAGCTTGAAGAATACTTGTCATTTCCCCTATCCTGGGAAGAGCAAGAATATCCTGACGAGCACTATGACAGGCTCCTGCACGAACGCATGCGACTCACCTCTGATGAGGAAGCCGAGGAACTACACTTAACTGTAATATTCAATGATGTGCTCTTCCAACCAAATCTCTTAGAGATAGAGAAAAAAAAGAGACAATTAGAGGGTCAAAGTCAATTTGAAAAACGTTGGTTTGAAAACCGTGTTGCAATGGCCGAACTAGGAGCCCAAATTATAACAGTCTCAGAGGAGTAATTGGCCAAATGGTGATCTCAAAGAGACCCAACCTATGTGGCACCAACTTCCTTTCGAGTGCTAACTGCCATTCAGGGTATGGACTTAGCTAGAACTAGCCAAGAGAACTCACTGGCTGATAAGGTTCTCATTGAGGAGGAGTTACATGTTGCCAGTAGACTCGTACAAGGGACCATCCTACTCGATGTTGCAAAATATCTATCATTATTGAGTAAGCTGCCACGATTATTGGATGCTTGTGCCACACTCAAGTACAATCCGAAGTTCTACAATTGGTTTTTATCCTCGTGAAGTGACATGGATTTGTAAACATGTACATAAATACACAATGAATTTTGTGACCCTGTATAGATAATATCAACACACACAAGCAATGATAGTCAAGCGCAAGGAGAAGAGTTGGATTTGATAAGTTGAGCTCCTCAGGTCCTCCTCTCACCACACATTTAGAAGTCGTTTAACCATTCTCGCCTCCAGGAGGAGGGCATGCAACCCTCATTACCTCCATACCAAGCTCTGACCAACATCTTTGATGGTGTAGATGGGGCACCGTCCCTTTCTATACACCTTTTCCCTTTTTCGGTCTATCCTTCCAGGGATGAGCCCGGCTCCACTCCATGACAACCACTTCGTGCAACTTAGCATAAGCCAAGATCTGCTAATGGGTGGAGGCAAAACAAGCATCAACAAGGGGCTATCCCTCTACAACAAACGATGCATGCCTCACCTCACCCCTCCTCGTCATATGCGCTAGATAACCCACTGTATAATCCCTTCCATGCATATAGTTTTATCCTATCTCAGTTCTGGGGATTTTAATGCAGAAGTGGACAATCTGGCTTAGAAATTGCGAAATTAGTGCACAATTGCTCGTGAAATTTTAGGTCTTGGATGAAATTAGTGGACACATTACAAGTTGTAATCACAACTCTACCTCCTCTGCTTGTGTAATAGTTGTATCAATGTCAGTAAAAGCAACACTACTCAGCTACACTTGAATATTAAAGTCCAATCCATTCAAAAAGTATTGCAACTGAGCAACAGTTGAAATAGGATTATAGGATTGTACCTTACAAAATGCTTCCTCCAGTTTCTTGGCATAATCTCAAACATTCTCATGAAGTTCTTGACATCTTACATTGAGATCACGTAGCCAATACTAACCTTCCCTTTCAAGGGGCAAACTCTCTTTAAAAGGCCACAAAGAAGAAGTCAATCATCATTGTGGTTCCAACCTCTAAGCTATGATACCATATTGCTCATCCTTTCAGAGACATGTTAAAGAACATCATCAAGTTTTCTTCATCTTGGATTCGACAGTTAAACATTAGCTTTTGGAATTCATTGATATGAAGTTCTGCATCTTCCTCCGCTAACCCATTAAAAATGGGTAGAGGAAATCCCACGACTGGCAAGTTAGGCATTCCTATTTTGGGATTGCCATGGGTTACACCATGACAATCAAATTTACTAAAGGAGTTTGAACAATGGGAACTATGACTCCACTCGAAGTGGGTTGACTAACTTGAAGAGGGGAAGTACTACAACTTCCTCCTCCCAACGAACTGTGCATGGGACTAGGGTTACTAAGGCCCATCCCTTGTAGGGATATTGGACCACTCCTTTGTGGAGAATATCTTCTAATAATTTCAGCCCACCGTCTAGCCCTTTCAAATCTTTCTTGCTTTTGAAGTTTGGCTTGATGGTCTTTTGAATCTATCTCACTACCTTTTGGCATACACTAGTGAATTGGTCCCTATTGATCGAGATTTTAAAAATGCCACTTATTAGCAGCCCCCAGCAACAAACACACCACATGTTGGGACCTAAAACGGGCCTGACACTAGCTCTAAGGTAGTATCTAGGCCTCTACTATACATTGGCTACACACCTCAAACCACCCCTCGTCCAATAGTATCTAAGGGGTATACCACACTAACCTCTAATACAAAACTTTTGCATTTGTATGGATTGTAATCTTGGATAACCTTCCCCCCCTCCTCATGAATATCCACATGTGTGATATAGGTTAATACATCAATCAAGAGATCACCTGAGTTCGTTCTACTAGCAACATGAAGTTCTTCTTCTATTAGGATCCTATCTAAGTATGGATGCAACATGACAATGTCTTCTAATGAGCTGTTTCATGTCATGTCGAGTACTCTAAATGAAGTTGGGCCCACATAAGTGGAATCATATTTGGAAGTCTTAATGGCACGTCTTTGCTCTACATTGGTCATGATTTGACAACCCTCTTATTCTCATTGGATACGGAGAGTGTACCATTTCAATATGAATTGGATTCAGAGTCAACTAGCTTTTTCAACCCATCAAGTTCATCTGGTAACATTAAACGTCTATTTTTCTTGAAGGACGTGATTAATCATTGGTTTAAGGCTTGTTCTTGGGAAATTTTAGTGGCAATCAACTCTTCTACAATCATGGGAGTTTTTGTGAATATGAATTCAAATTCCTCCCAAGAACAAGGCAAAGACCATATGACATTTATTATTTGTTTGTCAAGTAAGCCAAGGTCCAAGCATTCATAGCTTCTAAAGCAAACAATGTGAAAGTTGAGTCCAATTGTCTAATATAGGTCACTAAGTCATCTCCTGTTTTCATGGCCATATCAGATGCCAATTTGAGAATGGATAGACATTGATAAGATGGTTTAAGGCCTATAGGTGGTTGGAGTTTGACTCGACTAGACTGCTTAGCTATGGTTGCCTCCACTATGAGGTGGTCATGGAGTGTTTGTTATATGTCGCCTATGATTAAGCTTATGGTTCAAGAGACGTGCGGTTCTCTATTTTGTAATTAGTGGTGCACCAGAGGTATTAGGGCAAGGCCTATCAGTAGTGGGTCTAACTTTTGAGCAATAGGCCCATTGAGTGTTCATGTGTTGAGTATCTTTTTGCGCACTCTGGTTTTTACCTCATGTTGGCTGTTAACCCTCAAACGAATAAGGTGGAAAAGCTAGAAAATCTAAAGCAAAAGACATGGCCAAGGCAAAAGGGAAACAAAAGATGAAGGCACACCAAGAAAAATATGGAAGCACAAGAAGTGCAGAAAAGCCCTAAATAAAGGAAAAATGCACACAAGAAAAAGTGCAAGTCAATACTTTTGTAAAAGAGCGCAAGCGCATCATGATTTAATTTAAAGAGCACCGGGCTCTCACCCATGAAATTTGTAAAGGTAGATGGGCGGTAGGAAGGAAGCTAGGAAGATAGGAGGACAATGGGAAAAAGGGCCTAGACCACTACCGGGCATGTAAAAAAGGGGATAAGGGGATGACCGCCCAAAAGAGATTTAGGGTTTTGTATATAAAGTTGAAAAGTGAATGAGAAGCTCATTCTTGTCTGTAGCCAAAAGTGGTTCTCCTCTTCTTCTTCTTCTTGCTTGCTTGAGCTTGTGCTTTTGAGAGAGGAAGTGTGAGAGTGTGAGGGAGTGAGTGTGTGAGGATGAGGGACCGGGGAGGAGAAGCTCTCCATCTTCCCCTCTCTTCTTCTCTTCTCTTCTCTTCTCTTCTCTTGCTCGCGGCTATGGAGCTTGGAGCGTGGAGCTTGAGGATGGAGCTTGCTTGAATGAAGCTGGAACTTGGATCGTGGAGCTACCGGAGTGCACAGGAGAGGAAGTAACTCATTTCGGCATCAAGGTAAGCTCACTACACTCGTAGGATCAACGACGCGTCGGCTAGGTGAGAGATAGCCATTAGAGCTCGCTTGAAACGCTTGAAACAATAAGAGGTCCGTGGGTCTTGGCGGTTGAGCGTGAGCTCCCTCTACAATTTGGTTCCGTTACCGGGACCAACGGATTCAAGCTTGAGCACTTGCGCGCCTCATATCGAGCATCGAAGTAAGGGATTCATCCCCAAATCGGAGCTTGAGATAGGTAGGAAGTTGGGTTTTTTATCTTCAAAACAAGTAAGTATTTTGGGTTATTTTGTTTGTTTGATGATTGGAAAACATGGAGAAATCATTTCAGGTTTTTTCTTTGGATTATTGTTGCATTTAGCGTAGGTTAGGATTAGAAAATCAAATTAGAAAAGGGTAGGGTTTACCATTGCAAAATAGGGCAAAACAGGGCACAAATCATGCAAAAAATGGCAAAAAGATTGCTTGGGGTGCTTAATGTCAGCAAGTGAGTGATTGGGAGCGTCCAAACCTTACCCGAGAAGGGGTTTAAGAACCAAGAGGCCAAGGGAGAGCTCATTTGCAACCCTTGTAGTGAGAGAGAAAGAGAGAGAGAGAGCCGGTGGAGAATGGATTCGATCTTGTTGTTGGAGAGTCTATCGATCGCTTCAAGTATATCAATCACTTCCTCTTGCACCCTAGTTGTGATCTGGAAGGCTGTGTGTGAAATGACTAGCTAAATCATCAGTTTTGATCAAAATCGCCTCGGCGCTGTCTCGTCGCACGTCGGCCCATCCGAGCGACTGGCTTCTGGGACGAGTCCTAGAATCGGCCCTCAGCCTTTTGTCTTTCAACCAACTCGGCCCAAAACCCTACTCGGCCCATTCGAGTGACATCACTCCGCCCCACTTACAAACTCGACCCTTGGCCAACCATCCCTCTCGGCCCTCTGCCTAGCCCTCGGCCCGTTTGAGCAACACAATTCGGCCCTCGCCCGTGTCCTTGGCCCATCCGAGTACACTCCCTCGGCCCCGTCCGAGTGACCATGTCCGAGTGGACCTTTTCAACTTGTCTGAGTCCACCCTGTCTGAGTTGTCCATTCGGCCCTCGGCCCGTATGCCTCGGCCCGTCTGAGTCCACCCTGTCCAAATCATCCATTTAGCCCTTGGCCTGTGTGCCACCTCGGCCCGTCCAAGTCACCCACTCGGCCCCTGCAATTTAGACAAGTTGGGCCAAGTGTGAAATTTTCCAAATTTTCTAGAAATTTGACTAGACGCTCAGCCGCACAACCTGTCGCGAGTCCTCTTGATGCTCAAAACTCGATTCTGGCGAAAGGAATAGGCAAAATCGTAAGGCACAGCCGCTTAGCAGCTTGCGTAGGCTGTCGCGAGACCTAGAGTCCTAGAGACAACCCACTGAGTCATAAACCCCCCGAACCCCCGCAGAGGGGGCTCTGCCCCCTCCGCACCTCCCCCAAGTAGATTGGAGAGAAGATGCGCACCGTGATAGGTCCTCCAAATTAGACCTGGTGTAGTAATGGCTCTACACGAGCATGGATTCTCACTTGCAAAAGAGCAACCAAAAGCCCATACCCGAAAAGAGACAAACAGAGACCCTAGAACCTCAATGGGCCAATCTAGCCAACAAGGGAAAAAAGGCCACACTGCAAAAACACGTACGTGTTGCATCTAGTCAAAGCGGAAAGCAACAACATCAAGCTACAATAGGAAGGATGACTAGATATGACAGTCCTAACGATAGATGCACCTTGAATAGCACTACACAAGCGATCCAAGACATCAGTGGAGAGTCCACATCTGGTCGTGCAGTTCGGGACACAAGCAGGGTAGCTGCTTCTACTGTGGCTATTCCTAATCTTTTTGCACATGCTGGTGAGATAAAGGAATGTATACTGCCACAATCAATCAAGGTTTTGAAACCTTTGACGGTGTCTGAATCACCGAGAACTGGCGATTCGGCCCTTTCTTGCGTAAAGCGGCATGGACTGTCGCTCTTTCGAATTCTGCTTCCATAGTCGGATCTTCCATAGACGATGTCCTCCGCTGAGCTTGGGACATTGCCTCTTGAAGTGACCGGGTTCGTTGCAGTGGAAACATCGGAGGTTTCGGCCATTACTTTGAGTAGGAACAAAGTTGTTGATGCTATTTGTCCTTGCTTTCTTCCTTTGTCCCTGATTGTGACCCTGAACTCTCTTCATTTGAGGTCTGAATGCTCCTCTGTTCGGGTCACTATAAGACCAAGTTTTGTTACCCCTTGGTCTAGCTTGCACCTCCTGAATTATAGGCGCCGCTCGAATGAGTGCATCCTGAAGATCTGATGGATGCATAGATTCGAGACGAGTATTTACGGGTGGATTTAAGCCCGCACAAAATTTGGACACCTGCTGCGTCATGTCCATCTGTGGCGCATACTTTAAAAGTGAGAGGAATTTAGAGTAGTATGCGTCAAGAGTGAGTCCTAGCTGTTTTAGCTCGTAGAACTCATTCATTTTCTGTGTACGATATGCAAGTGGTAAATATCTTCCCTGCATGGCTTTCTTCAACTTCTCCCAGGTAACAGACCCCTCTGAAATCCCTTGATCCCTGCACCATTGCTTCCACCAAAGTCTGGCTTCGCCAGTGAGTTTTAACTTGGCGAGCATGGCCTGATTGGTAGGTGCAGTACCAGCTGCTTCAAAGTAATCCTCCATAGATTCAATCCAAATTTCAGCATTAGACTGGATGAATCTGCCTCTCCCGTCAAACTCGGGTGGCTTTATCTGCTTGAGGAGGAACTTCTTCTCCTGGGTCACAGCAGTACTTGATGTAGGGGGCGAATTTGGAACCTGTACCTGGGGTTGTGCCTGGATAAAATTTTTCTTAACGTTATTATATGATAATCGACGTTAGCTTATCTTTCATTTCTAGTTCAGCTATCTCGTAAACAATGTAGCTACTTAACTTTTTAACATTTCTTATGCACAGCCAGATATTGATAAAAGAAGTCTTTATTTGTATTTACATGGGCATAGCCTTATACAATGTTTCGTGTGATGATAATCCAATCATTACATTCAGTTTGGGGAGAACAACGTTGTGTTGCATTTGTCTACAGGAACTATGTAATAGTAGGGTTTTGGGTCATGGATCTTTAGGAATCGATAGTTCATTGGAAGTTCAGGATACCCTTTCCGTTGGAATCCATACTTCTCATGGCGGCCCAACACTTTAATCCTGTCGGCTGGGATTACACGGGTTACTTCCTCATATACATATGAGTTCATTTCAACCCTCCGATCTTGAATATGTAAAGTCGAATTTACGTGAGCTTCCACAAAAATGAACAGCTTCACGACTTTCAGGTCTTCCAATCACTTGATCCTCTTTAGGTTGGTCTGTAGATAAGCAAACCGGTGGGCGGCTATGTAGTAGATTCCTGAAGACCCCGTCCATCTTCGTTCTATGTATAAAGGTGATGGATTATAAATCTGCTCCAGGATGTTCATCATCCCAATTCTTTGTCTATAAAGCGGAGAATGCATTGCAGTCATAAACATGACCCAAAATACCAAAAACTTGTTCCATGCTTCATAATTCTGCAAGACAGCATTGAAGATGAGAAAATGTTTGGACAGCAACAATTTCTTTATTGGGGGAGTGTGGTTTTGCAACCACGGAACCCTTGTAGGATTTTGACTTGGGGTAGAAGGAATAGAAAGCACTTATTCTCCTTCCTTCCCTTTCTTTTATCTTTTTCCCACTCTTCCTCCTTCACTCCTTCTTTTCACTCCCTCTACCTTCCCTCCCTATCTTTTCTCTCACGGCTACTTTTCCCTTACGGGATATCATACGAGGCCATGATGATGAATTGGATTTTTAGGTTCAGGGGGGGGGAAATAATAAGGGGGATACAGGGAATTACGAGGAAAACTTAGGGAGTTGTGGGAAAAAAAAGAAAAGAGTTATGAGGGTGAAAAGGGCTTAATGGAATAAAACACGAGGGGAAAAGTATAGGAAGGGGGTCTTGGGGGATTTTAGGACATGGGGGGTGTGTGGACACCGGCTTGTTTGATAAAACTAAGAAAACAAAGCTCAGCTAAGAGAGCACATGCACAAAAAGATCTAAAAAGTGAATGAAGGAATCAATGAAAGAGAATGAAAGTCTTCAAGGTAGCCTAAGGACAAAGTAGTCTATGGGTGTGACTCGAATAGCTTAAAGAGCTAAGAGGGGGGAAAGAAACAAGGGCTTAGGGGGGATAAAACCCGGGGGTAAAACAAGGGCCTTATGGGGATTAAAACCGGGGGGGGGGAGGGAAACAAGGGTCTTATGGAAAAGGGGCTTAAGAAGGCCCCTTGGAATCTTCCAAGGGCCTTCTAGAAGCTTAGGAAGGCCACGTGGGGGAAAAAAAAAAAGAAAATCAATGGCTGGGCTGTCGGCCCAGCCTGGCGGCTAATTAGCCAGGCGGTGAGGGCCGCGGCTGAAGATGGCGGCGACCTCTCCTGGCTCCACAGCAGCCGCCAGGAGTTTGGCGTCTCCTCCCTCCCTCTTGGTTGTGACACGACGCAGCGGCGGCACGGCCTCTTCCGACCCTTCTTCCTCTCTTCCTCACGGCTCCAGCCCTCCCATCTCTAGCGGCCCCCCTCGTTTAAATAGTGGAGGGGAGGGGGATCTTCCCTCCCTGCGTGTCATCACGCATGTCCCCCCCCCCCCCTCCCCCCCCCCCCCCAATCAAAGCTCCACCAAGGAGCTTAGTTGCTCCTTCTATTTCCCTCCCCCTCCAGCTCGTCAGTCGGCTCGAGGGATAAGGGGGAAATAATTTTTTTTTTCATTTATCTCATTTTTCATATTCATTTGAGGCAGGTTCACGCGCGTGCTTTTATTAGCGAATCGGGATATTACACAACTGGCCTATTCCTCTAGGGAAAACTGAAATCCGAGTTTAGGTGTTGGAAATACTTTGGCATTGATGAATGGAGGTCAAGGGATGCCATTGAGTACTTTTAATGGGAGGGGGTGCCGGCTCCTCCTAGTGTGACTATGCCTATGGCTAGTCAGATAGCTCCACCAAGTGTTGGAGGCCAAACAATAAATCATAATGTTATTCTAGGGAGTCAACACCCAATTCCTACTCAAGTGGTTAGGCCAATGGAACGACTAGTGAGATGTCATCAAGTGACAAATCCAACAAGGAGTCCACTACACAGAGGATATCTATCAAGTAACTTTGAATGAGCCAATAGAGGCTCAGGAGAGGATAAGAGATGTGAACGTAAATGAGCTAGACCTTGGTACAATGAATGATTCATGGCCAATCAAAATTAGGGTCCATGCTCAATTTGAATGAAAGGAATGACTATGTGTCCTTGATTCAGGAATTCTATGACATCTTTGCTTGGAGTTATGATGAGCTAAGGGGTATTTCTCCTAGCCTAGGTGTTCATACTATACCCTTAAAGGAAGGTAGCCACCCTATGCATTAAAAATTAAGGGTGTATGCCTTTTGAACTAAGGGACATGCTATTCAAGGAATTGATAAAACTATGGAAAGCTGGCCTGATATTTTCGGTTCAACACACAGAATGGTGCTCACGAGTTGTTATCAAGAAGAAGAAGAGTAATCAAATTTGGCTTTGCATAGATTTCAGAGAGCTTAATAAGCAGATGGTTAAGGATTACTACCCGTTTCCATATCACATTTTAGATCAATTAATGGGTAAGGAAATCTATTCATTTATAGATTTCTTTGCTAGATATAATCAAATGACTATTGCGAAGGAAGGTAAGCTGAAAATGACATTTATCATTGTCTTCAATACCTTTGTATATCATGTGATGGCCTTTGGATTATACAATGCTCTTGGATCTTGGCAACGAATAGCTAATAAGACTTTTGGTGACATGTCCTAAGAGAAATTAAAAGTCTTCATTGATGATCTGGGGGCAGCCATCACAAGGGAAAGGTAGTTGATCATTTTGAGGAAATGTTTTGAGCATTGCAGATAGTTCTGCATTGCTCTTAATCCACAAAAGTATATGTTTGGGGTGCCCTATGGGTTGTTACCTAGGCCATGTGGTTAACTCAGCTAGTATTGCGAGATTGACTCTGAAAAGATAAAGGTTATAGTTGTTATAAGTCCACCATGTACTCCAAAAGAGGTATACAACTTTTTGTCATCAATGGTATATTATCGGATATTTATCAATGCATTAGAAAAAAGAACATTGCCACTGATGAAACTCTTATCTTTCAAGTGTCTATTTAATTGGAGTGAAGCATGTCAAGTATCCTTTGAGGATGTGAAGCAGAAACTAGTGAAAGTGCCCATTCTAAAAGCATCCAAAAGAGGTGAATTTTTCTATATACTTTCAGTAGCAACAATGCATAGTATTAGTTGTTGTTTAGCCCAAATTTGGAAAGAGAAATTGTATCATCCAATAGCCTTTGCTAGCCAAAAATTGGGGATATCTAAAGTCAATTATACATATATGGAGAATTTGTGCCTTGGAATGGTTTTTGCGACAAAGAAATTTGGACACTATATTCTCTATGAGAAAGTGGTATTTTTTACGAAGGTGGAGGAACTTAGACAGTTGATGAACAAGTTGCAGCCGCTTGGCCATTTAGCAAAGTGGTTAATCACTCTACAAGAGTTCAATTATGAAATTAGGAATAAGCCATCGAAGCTACAGGGTATTGTGGAATGTCTTGTGGATTTTGGGGAGCCATAGGAAGTTCTTGCTCAAGGAAGTGACATTGAATGTTTATTCAAAATTGATACAACTTCCATTCCTTCCTGGTATGCAACAATAACACATTATTTATCTATAAGGGGATTTGGGATTGCTCTATCAAAGTCTGAGAAGAGAAAGATTAAGCAGCAAGCACTACGTTTTTCGATCATAATGAGTATATTGTATAGAAAAGGTGTAGATGATATTTAACATCAATGTGTAGTACCTAATGAGGTACCGTTTATTCTTGAAGAATGCCATGATTTATAGCATGTGGGGGACATTTTGCTAGATGGCTTACCATGCCCAGAAAGCTCTTCGTGTGCTGGATACTGGTGGCCATCAATCTTCTGTGATGCTTTCGATTATGTTAAGCATTGTGATGTCTGTCAAAGACACGATGCCAAGGAGAATTGCAAGCGACCTTTAAACCCTATTTTAGTTACGTTACCCTTTGAAAAATGGGTATCAATTTTCTTGGTCCAATATACCCTTCATCAACTATGCGAAAGTGTTATATCATTATAGCAATGGACTACTTTACGAAGTGGTTTGAAGCTCGAGTAATGATGAAGGATAACGCTAAAGGAGACTGCTAGTTTTATTATGGAGCAAATTATTTGCTATTTTGGTCCACCTAAGGAGATAGTGTTTGATCGAGGGACGCAGTTTTTGAATAAGGTTATAATAGCATTGATCGGAAGCTTTGAAGATTAAATACAATAAAACTACCCTGTATAATCCTCAAGCAAATGGTCAAGTTGAGAGTACGAATAAACTGTTGGGATCTTATCCAAGATAGTGTTTGAAAGTAAGTGAGATTGGGATAAGAAATTGTATGTGGTAGTTTGGGCTTGCAATACGACATTTCAAAGAGCTATAGGCCACACCCCTTTCAAGTTGGCATATGGGAAAGAGTGTGTCATACCATTGGAGATAGAGTTGCCCACTGTGCAATTTTCTTTCAATTATTTGTTGGGTGAGAAAAAAGCATTGCAGGAAATATTTATTTCTCTTGCACATCTTGATGAGATTTGATTGTAGACTTTATTACATCAAGAGGTAGGGAAGAAGAGAATGAAAACACTTTACAATCTTCTGGCTAAGAAATATAAATTTGTGAAGGGTCAATTGGTATTGTTCTATGATGCTCATCATGAGCTATTTCATGGTAAACTAGAACCCAAATGGGATGGGCCATATAAAATTATATGTGTAGGGAAGAATAGCCCTAAACCCTTTTAGCAGACTTGCAGGGGATAGAGTTTAAAAATAAAGTTAACTTTAATAAGATAATGCCTTACTATATGTAAGAGCTGACATGGGGCTTGGTGCCTATCCAGCTCCATCATGATTCAGTTTAACTTGCAATAGGTACCAAGACAATCAGATGGGAAGAATCATTCCTTATCTTGAGCATCTGTATTTAGACAACATTACCAAGTGATCTAGTGGAGTAAAGGTTATCATTTATATTGAGTGGCAAGATGGATCTTTCACGTGGGATATTACAGTCTACTTCCACCATTGTTAAAAGATTCTTATGAGTATTCATATTAAGTTCACCAAGGAAGGAGGGATTGTACATGTTATTCATCCTCTCTCCTGGCTTGACTTTGATTATCATAAGTATGAGTGAGCTTATCAATATGGTGTGGCCTATCACTGAAGTCTAGGTCTATACTTTGTATTTTGATGGAGCTCTTAGAGGGCCCGCTAAACATGCGAGTGTTGGTGTGGTTATTAAAGACCCTCGATGAAGGGTTGTTATGAAAATGGGAGTATATTTAGGACATTCTTTTACTAATGATATGGTAGAATATAAGGCCTTGATTATGGGTTGAATGTAGCCCGATATGATGGTATATTATTGGTGAAAGGTGACTCGCAATTTAGTGATTAACCGATTGAATGGGACCTATAACGTGCAGGATCCCATCCTATCAATGTACCATCATGCAACCTTGGATATATTGCATATTTTTTGTAATGAAAGAAGTTGAGAGGAGAGAGAAGGAGAGCTGAGGAGAGAGAAAGAGAACAAAAAGACAAAGGAAGAAGACTAGAAGGGGAGAGAGAGAAAGAGAGAGAAGAGGAGAGAAGGGAGAATGAAGCCATGGAAGCTGGAGATGAAGGTGAAGAGTGTGATCTTGATAATAACTGGTTTCCCTAATCTGGGGCTCTTACACCTTAAATACCCTGTCAATGTGACGGGGTGTCTAAACCCTAGTCGGTGTGTATCCTGCTTGTTAGAATCTATCCCCATGCGAAAGGTTTTTGCCCTAAAAAACAAGAAGAAATAGAAGGGAATGATGGGTGGGCTAAGGGAGGGTTGCAGAGTACTACTCAGAGCCCTTTGACAATGAAGATTAGGTGTGGAGAGACTAGGGACATCATGTAGTCCTGAACCGGTCTATTGAAGTAAACTAGTCATAACTTTTGATAGGCTGCTCCAAATAGGGCGTACTATATGTCAAAACGGAGCTTATGACGAGTACTTTCAGCCTATGTAGAATGCACGTGCATGTGATTTGAGTAAGTACAAAACTTTTCTAAAATAGTGTGTAGTCTGTGGGCGGGAAGTGGGCAATTTGGGGCATGACTGGCTAGTCTTTCAGCCGTTGGGGTTCACGGAGGTAGGGAAATTCATTGAGGAAGGTTGCTGGGCACCAAGAGGATTCTTCCAAGGGTAGGCCTTGCCATTGGATGAGGTATTATTTGATGGATCGAGATCGTAAGTGCTTATCTCACTGCCCAATGATTTCTTCAGGAACATATTGAGTGATGCCCTCTTCATCTATGGGGGGAAGTTCTTCCACATAGTCCACTGAGGAGCCTACAAAGGGTTTCAGCTGACTAACATGAAACACATTGTGGATTTTGGTGGTAGGGGGGAGTTCTAAGCGGTAGGCCAAGTCGCCAACTCTCTTCAAGATTCGGTATGGGCCATAGAAGCGATGGGCTAGCTTGTTACTACTGCACTCTTTGAGAGTGGAGTAGTGGGACTTAGGAACTTTCAAAAGGACCAATTCCCCCTCTTGGAATTCCAAGTGCCTTCCTTTTTCATCAGCATAGAGTTTCATGTGTGTTAGGGCCTTCTGAAGATTCATTTTGCATTGCTGAAGTAAAGCTTGCATGCGATCCAATTCAGCTTGACTGTGAGGATTGATCTTATCAGTAAACAAGACTGTAGGAAGGGGGACCCTATACCCATATAAGGCCTCAAAAGGGAAAACTCCAATGCTAGAGTGTGTGGAGTTATTATATGCAAACTCAGCCAAGTGAAGCCATGTATCCCAACTGTGCTATACATCATGGCAAAAGTGCCTCCTCAAATATGTCTCAAGCCATTTGTTCACTCTCTCAGTTTGGCCATCAGTCTGAGGGTGGTATGCAGTTGATGGAGCAAGCTTGGTCCCCATGGAGGTGGAAAGTGTCTGCCAGAAGTTGCTCATAAACTTTGCATCTCGATCATGTCCTATGACTTGTGGTAAGCCATGCAACTTGAAGACGTTTTCCATAAATTGAGTGGCCATCTGAGAGGCAGTATATTGGACCTTAGTGGGGATAAAGTGGGCAGCTTTGGTGAGGTGATCAACTACCACATAGATACTGTTCCACCCTTTCTTGGTCATAGGAAGGCCAGTGATAAAGTCCATTGTGATGTGAGTCCATTTCCCTTCAGGAATAGGGAGAGGCTGCAAGAGGCCAACGGGCCTGAGTGTACTATCCTTGTTCTGTTGGCATGGAACACATTTGGTCACAAAGTCCTTGATGTCCCTCCATAAGCCTTTCTAATGAAAGCTCTTGGTAATCCTGTCATATGTTTTGAAAACACCCAAGTGATCGGCAGTGGGGCAATAATGCATTTCTTCCATGATCTTCTACATGAAGGGGGAAGTGTGTGGGATGACAATATTGCCATGGGACCAAATAAGGCCATGCTTGAGTTGATATTAGGAGTTTTCATCCATAACCCCATGTTGTAATTTCTGAAATATGTGGCTGAAATGATCATCTAAGAAGTAAGTCTCTTGGAGCTTTCAACCCAATCACTGTGCAATTTTGAGATAGATGACACTCTGCATGCCCACATTTGAGAGAGAGAATCAGCCACAATATTATCCTTGCCCCGTGTGTGTGAGATATTGAAGTCATAGTTGTCAAGAATCGTGTGGTGGGGGGACTTGCTCAAGATGCTGCACCGAACACACACAGAATGCACAAAGAGAAGCTCACTCAAGAGATAAGAAGAGAGATGGAGGCCAAAACGTTTTCTTGCTGGTTTCTTCTTCTTCTTCCACACAATTTACAATGTACACAAAGTATAGATAAGATACAACATAAAGGAAAGTGGCCTACTAAGTCAAACAATGCATAACCAACTACACTAGTCGATTGGCGCTATAACTATGCCAGCTGTAAATATGTGTAACAACCTGAATATAATAAGTAATGAGTCAGTGGCCATGTGAGAGTCATAATGACCACCGACCTGCTAAGTGTAGACGTGTGGACCCATCTAACCAGGCGGTCCATCATCAATGTCCGCATGTGTTGAGCTTGTCATCTCAACACTCCCCCTCAAGCTCAACTGCATCTCTTCAACTCCAAGTAAGCTTCGAAACTTTTGAAGCTCTCTGTACCCAATGCCTTTGTGAAGATATCAACTATTTGATCATTTGTGCTGACATACACCAAGTCAATCTTACCTGCTAGTACCTTCTCTCTCACAAAGTGATAGTATACCTCAATATGTTTTGTCCTGGCATGGAACACAGGGTTCCTAGCCAACTGTATACTGCTCATGTTGTCACAATGAATGACAACTGGACCTTTCACCTGCACATCTAAATCAACCAATAAATTTTATAGCCATATTGCCTCACATGCTGCTACAGCAGCACCTCTATACTCAGCCTCTGTACTCGACAAAGCAACTGTAGGTTGCTTTTTGCTGCTCCAAGTAATTGTTGCACTACCAAGAGAGAACATATATCCGCTGGTAGATCTTCTATCAGACATACTACCAGCCCAATCTGCATCTGTGTATCCAAACACCTGTACATCTGTACCTGCCTCATAGAAAAGTCCATAATGTAATGTGGACTTCACATATCTCAATATGCGTCTAACTGCATCCAAATGTGGCTTTCTAGGTACTTGCATAAACTGACTCACAAGACCAACAACATAGCTCAAGTCTGGCCTTGTAATGGTCATGTAGATCAAACTCCCCACTATCCTCCTGAACATAGTAGGGTCTTCTATCTCATCCCCAACATCAGCACTCAACTTTACATTCTGCTCCAATGGGACTGAAAGTGGTTTGCATGCTGTCATACCATACTTGGACAACATATCCAAGCCATACTGTCTTTGGGATAGCCATATACCATCATCACATCTGATCACCTCAATGCCAAGGAAGTACCTTAGCTCACCTAAATCCTTCATCTCAAACTTCTTCTTCAAAAAGTCCTTGACTTCAGCAATCCCACTATCACTATCACCTGTAATAATCAAGTCATCCACATAGATGACTATGATGACCAAAACTGCATCTCCCTTTCTCACATAAAGTGAGTGATCAGCATCAGAAACACAAAAGCCAATATTGACAAGATACTCTCTGATCTTGTCAGACCATGCTCTAGGTGTTTGCTTGAGCCCATGGAGCGCCTTCTTCAACCTGCACACATACGTGGGATGCTCTAAATCTTCATAACCTGATGGCTGATCCATGTACACTTCTTCATGCAAATCACCATGCTAGAAGGCATTCTTCACATCCATTTGCTACAACCTCCAAGCTTTGGCTGCTACCAAAGCAATCACACATTTGACAGTTGCCATCCTAGCAACTGGACTGAAGGTTTCATCATTATCTATGCCATATGTCTGGGCATAGCCTTTTGCAACCAGCCTAGCTTTGTACCTACTAATAGAACCATCTACATTGTGCTTAATCTTATAAACCCACTTATATCCAATAGCTTTCTTGCCCTTTGGCAATGATACTAGATCCCAAGTCTTATTGGCCTCTAATGCAGCCATCTCCTTATCCATTGCTGCATCCCAATGAGTATGACCAACATCATCCTCAAAAGCAAGTGGGCTCAACATCCTCAACTAGTTACACCATATAAGTATAATGGTGAGCTGCATAACCTTCAAAACCAAATATTTTAACAGGGTATTTGACCCTGCTAGATTTGCGTACCACCGGATCACTCAATGGAGCCTTTACATTATTATGAGCTCTCTGTACACTTGGTGTCTTGACAGAAGGAATACCAAACTCATCATCTAAGCTCTCTGAGCCACTGGAGTCTCCATCAAGAACTACATCAATGCCATCTGACACTTTATTCTTTCCTTTGTCTTTACTTGTAGTGCTACTAGATGCACTTGAAGATGTAGAGCTACTCCTTAGTCTCCCATACCATGGACTACTAGATGATGTCTCTGGTCCACTAAGAGTTCGTGATTCTTGCTTTTCAGCCTGCACATGAGTGTCATGATCATCATCATCATCCAATGCATCACCACTAGATGCATACCAACTGCTCATTTCATCAAAGATGACATCCCTACTCACTCTGAACTTACATGTGACAGGGTTATAATAGCGATACCCTTTTTGCTCTAAAGAGTATCCAATAAAGACACATTTTTCTGCCTTTGGATCAAGCTTCTTCCGTAGCTCATCTGGCACATGAACATATGCAACACAGCCAAATACCTTCAAGTGCGATACATCAGGCTTCTTTTTGCCAGTAAAGCATTCTTCAGGAGTCATCCCATGAACTGCAGCTGTGGGAGTTCTATTCATAATATAAACAGCAGTATGAACAGCCTCAGACCAAAAATGCTTAGGCATATTCTTTTCAGCCATCAAGGCGCGTGCAACTTCTGCAATATACCTGTTTTTCCTTTCTGCAAACCCATTTTGCTGTGGGGTATACCTGCATGTGAACTGTCTCTTTATCCCATGAGACCTCAGAAAATCACTGAACTCATTTGAGAGGTACTCTCCCTCTCCATCTGACCTCAAGCACTTTACTTTCAAGCCTATTTCTCTTTCAACTGCAGCCTTGAAAGTTCTAAAGTGCTCAAACGCTTCACTCTTTTCCTTCATAAAATATACCCACAGCTTTCTAGAACAATCATCAATGAATGTGACAAAGTATGAACTTCCTCCAAGAGATACATTTTGTATAGGTCCCCAAATGTCTAAAAGCACAACATCAAGGATATTTCTGCTTACATCTCTATCATGTGAAAAGGGTTGTCTTGCCTGCTTACCAAACTGACATGCTTTGCATACCTTATGAAATTCTGCAACTCTAAATGTAGGCAACCAACCCTTTGGACTGCATTAATTTCATCCTCTGTACATTTGCATGTCCAATGCGTTTGTGCCAAATTTCAATATCTGCAACAACACCTTTTCCTTTAGCATACATAGCAGCATTCATAGTAGGAATTTCAGTATCCAGAGTAAACATATGTCCAACTCTACTTCCCTTTGCTACCAACCTGCACTTGTCATTGAAGTCTTCTACAAAGTAACCATTTGCATTAAATTTGACTTACAGCCCTTACTCTACCATTTGACCGACTGACACCAAGTTCTTTGTAATAGATGGCACATGTAATACATTTGAAAGACTCTTTGTCTTACCATCATACAAGGACAAGGGAACTTTTTCAATGGGTGAAATTGGGTGGCATGAATCATCACCCGTCTGCACATAACCTGCATTTTGCAAATCTTGCATCTCTCCAAACCATTCTGCATGGCTGGTCATATGATTGGATGCACCTGAATCAACATACCAAACATCATCATGTGTTCCCTTTCCTGTAACAGCATTCAGCATATGCTGCATAACAAACAGACGTTCATTTTTGTCTTCATTCTGTCGTGAAGACGATGCATAGTTTCCTTGCTATAACTTACCACTGTGAATATCATCTTTCTTAGCATAACATTGGGCTGCAATATGACCTGTTTTTCCACAGCAGTGACACAAAATACCAGAGTTTGAAGAACCTCTGTTCTGCCATCCACCTCTTTCTCTAAAGCTTCCCCTGCCTCTAAAGTTACCACGACCTCCTGAAACCTGCATATCGCCAAATTGCTGATTCAATATGTTTTGCTGGTTGTCACTACCACGTCCTGTACCACGGCCTCTTGAAGAGAACTTGCCACGTCCCCTTCCTGAACTAGAGTAGAAAGCCTGGACCTGTTCACCACTTCTTTCAGATGTCTCACTCTGCATGTTAATCTCTTCAGTGATCATAAGGGAGACCAACTCATCGAAATCTGGAAATGGCTTTCTGACATATACGGAAGTTACAAAAGACTTTCAAGCCTTTTCATTGTTAAGTCCACCCAAGGTAGACGACACCAAATCATCATCATCGGGCATTGCATCAATCGCTGCCAAGGCATCTGCAATGCTCCTTACCTTCAGTATATACTCATTGATAGACATCTTCCCTTTCTTCAATGTATTCAACTCTTGCTTGAGTTGAATCTTTTGTGCCTTTGTATTTATGGAAAACATACTTTCAAGTATGGTCCAAGCTGCATATGAATTCTCTGCATTTCTAATATGTCCCAACATATTATTGTCAATTACTTCAGACAACCAATACATGACCTTTTCATCTTTTGCATTCCATTCCTTTCGTGCCTTTGTCTCTTCTGTAGTTGGAGGATCACTCACCTCCGGCTCCTTTTCTTCACCTGAAACAAACTCGTAGAGGCCTTTTCCAATAAGGAAGTTTGTGACACGGAACTTCCATGAAGGATAGTTGTTCTTGTTGAGCTTCTCAATGATAGGGTTTCCACTGTTCTCTGCCATTATCACAAAACTATTACCAAACAGCAAGCAAATCTTCTGCAACCCTCGACCTGTAGTGCACAACAATACACCAGATAGCCTTTTTCACTGTCTGCTCAACAATACTATTGTTCTCTGCCATTATCACAAAACTATTACCAAACAGCAAGCAAATCTTCTGCAACCCTCGACCTGTAGTGCACAACAATACACCAGATAGCCTTTTTCACTGTCTGCTCAACAATACATGCAATCTGCAACCAGTTTGCAGATAAACCTTGTGTTTATTCGCTGGTAAACACCTTTAAACTTACAGATCTAAAATCTGTAACATGTGCACCTATATATGGCAGACACAACTGAAATTGCAGGGTATCTCGAACTACTGTCCGCAACCTTGCGGCTCTAAAACGGGGCCTGAAACGGCCTCAGATGCCCAAAATAACTGTGGCTAAGCCTTAAAGGGCTTATCTACAGAATACACAATGCTTTTCGCACACACCGAATCTCACTGCAATTTGAGATTTTTGCTCTGCCCTGCTTCCAGTGCCTCCACAGGCACTATCCAAGAGAGAGAGTGGAAGGATGGGAGAGCTTCTTACTCGTGGCTTGCTTGTTCGAACCTTGCTTCTTCTTCTTCACTTCAGCCTTTGAAATCAACCTCTCTCAGTGGCATGGCTCTGATACCATGTCAAGAATCACGTGGTGGGGGGACTTGCTCAAGATGCTGCACCGAACACACACAGAATGCACAAAGAGAAGCTCACTCAAGAGATAAGAAGAGAGATGGAGGCCAAAACGTTTTCTTGCTGGTTTCTTCTTCTTCTTCCACACAATTTACAATGTACACAAAGTATAGATAAGATACAACATAAAGGAAAGTGGCCTACTAAGTCAAACAATGCATAACCAACTACACTAGTCGATTGGCGCTATAACTATGCCAGCTGTAAATATGTGTAACAACCTGAATATAATAAGTAATGAGTCAGTGGCCATGTGAGAGTCATAATGACCACCGACATGCTAAGTGTAGACGTGTGGACCCATCTAACCAGGCGGTCCATCATCAATGTCCGCATGTGTTGAGCTTGTCATCTCAACAATAGTTCTGTAAGGTTGCCACCCATCACCTTTGCTTAGGGGTCAAAGTAAACTGAGTCAAGAAGTATTGGAGGACTCGGTGATCGCTTTTTACTTGGAAGCGGCTGCCATACAAATAGTGGTGCCATTTCTTGATTGCATGGAGGATGGCCAAAATCTCTTGGTCATATACATTCATTTGTATCTCCTTCTCGTCAAGCTTGCGGCTTTCAAATGCAATCACACCATGCTCTTGCAACAAGACTGCATCAATACCCCGGCCACTGGCATCACAATGAATGGTAAATAGCTTAGAGAAGTCAGGGAAAACAAGGATGGGGGTTGAAGTAAGCGCGCCCTTTAACTGTTTAAAGCTATGATCGACAGTGGCATCCCAAGAGAATGACTCTTTTTTTAAGCGATTAGTCAAAGGTGCTGCAATGGTGGCATAGTGCTTAATGAAGCGTTTGTAGAATGAAGAGAGACTAAGGAATCCATGCAAGGAAGTGGTGGTGGAAGGAGTGGGCCAATCCTTAATACATTGCACCTTTTTCGGGTCAGCCAGTATACCATTTTTGCTCACAATGTGTCCCAAGTACTCCACAGATGTCTAGATGAATATGCATTTGCTCTCCTTAGCAAAGAGTCGATGCTCTCTCAATATGTCAAACACCTTCCAAACGTGTGTCAAGTGCTCCATAGATGACTTGCTGTAAATGAGGATGTCATCAAAGAAAACAAGCACGAACTTGAACAGAAAGGGCTGTAGGATTTTGTTCATGAGGCTTTGAAAGGTGGCAAGGGTGTTAGTCAACCCAAAAGGCATCATAAGAAAATGGTAAAGTCCATGATCAGTCCTGAAGGCCGTTTTGACCTCATCTCTTGCCCGCATACAGATCTGATGGTAGCCAGAGCGCAAGTCAAACTTAGTGAAAAATCATGCCCCTTTTAACTCATCCAACAAATCATCAATTCGTGGGATGGGGTAGTGGTTCTTCACTGTAATTCTATTCAAATCTCTGTAGTCAATGCACATGCGAAAGGAGTCATCTTTCTTTTTGACTAGGAGGACAGGGGATGCATAGGGGGAAGAACTCGGTTCAATGAAACCCATCTCCAAAAACTCCTTGATTTGCTTTGCAACCTCTTCACGCTCACACTTGGAGAGTCTATAGGGGGGTTTGTTCACACTGGCTTGGAATGGGGCTCTAGGTCAAGTGGGTGGTCCACTTGTCTCTTGGGAGGGAGGGATGTAGGCATCTGAAATAAGTCATTGTATTCCTCAAGTAAGGCCTCCAAGGTAGTGTCATGTGATATTGTGGAGGACTGATCAAAAGCGTCCTTATTTAATTGCAAAACAAAGATTTGTGAGCATTTCTTAAATTCCCGTTTAAGTTGCTTTGCTGTAACGAGTTGAAAATCAGCATGATCTCGAACTCCCTCTAGGTGGATAGGCTGTCCATGCATCATAAACTCCATGTAAAGCTGAGAGAAGTCCGTAGCAAGTTTTTCCAATTGTTTCAGCCAATAACAGCCCAAGACAACATCAATGGGGCGCATATCTAGGGCAATCAAATCAACCAGTGCCACATAATTTTCAGCCAAGCATAAGGGAACTGCAGGACAAATATGTGTGTTGATTTCTTCTTCTCCGTTTGCTACTTGGACCTTCAAGGGGTGGTGTAATGCCATAGGGGTACATCTCAACCGATCAATGGCTGATTTATTGACAAAACTGTGAGTGCTTCCACTATCCATAAGGATAAAAACATGCTTCCCATTGATACTGCCTTGAATGCAAAGGGTACTGGGGCTGCGGGAACCCGTCCAAGCATCCAAGGAGATCGAGCAAAGGGAAGTGGGAGGTGGATGGGATGTTAAATCAAGTATCTATGAGGGAGCACCGCCCGGGTCAAAGGGAAACCCATCCTCTAGGTCATAGAATTGCTCATGATCAACATCCTCTGTGGGCTCAGTCTGATCAATGGCCAGGTCATCCTCCTCATTGTGCCAATCTTCCATGACATACATGCTATGAACTTTGACCTTAGCTGTCTTGTACGGGCATTTGGAGGCATGATTAGCAGTGTACTTATCTCCACATTTAAAGCATAGGCCCTTTTCTTTCCGTTCCTTCACAACATCTAGGGAGATGAACCATTGACTTCTGGATCCATGGGAAGGTGATGCAATGGACTGTTTATTTTCAACATACCTATTTTCAGCAATAGAGCCCGATGCTGTCCCAAAAGTTCCCATTTTTCTTTCAGCATGGAAGGCGAGGTAAGTGGGTACTTTGGGGCTATTATTAGGCATAGAAGAGCCTCAAAAACCACCTCTGTATGGGGCTGATTGTGAAGGGATGCGGGGAGGTCCAACACCTTGCTAAAAATGCTCATTCTTATGGTACTTTCTTGCATATCTCTTAGCCAATTTGATTGCATCAAACAGTGTAGTGGGTTTTTGGGCCATGACATCAGCCGATAGACTCGGTTCCAATCCATAGATGTACTTGTGCAATTTAGCATCGTCACTAATGCTTTCCACATACATGGTCAAGTTCATGAACTGATTGGTGTAGTCACCTACAATGAGGTTACGTTGGTCAATAGTGTACCATCGTCTTGCCAACCGTTCTTTTTCCACAGGGCACACAAAAACTTGGACCATATGCATTTTGAAATCTTCCCAATCAATGAATTGTTGATTCTCCCGATTGATATAGCACCACCAAGTGTGGGCAAAACCTTCCAAATGGAGAGAAGCAAACAATATTTTCTGATCATTAGTGCGGGGGTAGATGTTGAAGTAGGACTCCAACTTGGACATCCATTCTTCTAGGTGAGATGGTGAGGGGGATTGCCCATTGTACTTTGTGAGAATGACATTGTCACGCAGATCATAGGGGCCATGTTGCCCATGAAATCCTTGCTGTCCATGCATCCCGTGGTGGCCATACATGCCTTGCTATCCATACATCCCTTGTGGTGCATTCAGCCCATGTTGTCCATTATAGCCATGCTATCCATGATTGCCACGCTGGCCATTTGTACCATATTGTCCTTTATGGGGCTGATTCATATGTGGTGCATGGGGGGTCCTAGGTAGAGTGGGTGAAATTCGACCCAAGGTGGGAGAAGGACTCAAGTGAATGTTGTCGGCATGGTGGACAAGGGAATTCAATAGGGGCTCATAATGCGTATGAGAGGGTTCCCCGATCTCATAGGTAGAACGGGAAATTCCCTAAGTGCCAAGTATACCCTGTGGGCCATGCGACGGTTCCTGATGTGGAGGGTGTCTAGATTCATGTCTAGAGTCATTGGTCTTCTCTTGGGATGAAGCGGTTGCTAACTGAGCAACAAGAGCAGTGAGCTCTTCCAAGGTCTGTTGGGTCTTTGAGCTTGATATAGCCATGTGTTTGATTGCTTCATCAAACTTGGACATCATCTGAAGGTGGTTGGTGACCATATCATTGTGGCGTTCCATATGACGGAGCTCATGTTGGCAGAGGGTGTGATTAAGAAGGGCATACAGGTCCGTTTCAGGCATTTCCTCCTATATGTCACCATGCTAATCTTGCACTAAGCTTGGTTCCTCATTCATGGAGGTCCGGGAGTCTCTAATATCCCTTTGGAGTTCCTCTTGGGCCTTGTTTTTGCCTTTCTAGCCAGCCATTTGGGTGCAGTCCACAGGACCTACTGCCAATAAAAGGGGTGTAACTCTTTGTAGGAAACTCCGATTGGTGAGATTTTGGGCTCGAATCGGAGGGGACGACGGCATATTCAAGATAAGCTATTAAACTTTATGACAAAAAATGATCAGAATTTTCTGTAAGGGGTTTATAGTGCCTGTCCTAGAGCAGTCTGCATCCTGTCCACACAGTGACCCTAGTGCACAAAAATGTGCATAACTTTCACACCGTAGCTTTTATTATGGAGATTTTTGATTCAAACCGGAGGGGACAAAGCCCTCTTTGAGATGAGCTATAGGATTCACCCCCAAATTTAAGACAAATTTTTTTGCAATGGGATCTTTGTGACAGTTCTGTAGGACTGTGACCAAAAACAGTGCATGTCCCTTAGTACTAATGTCTTACATGGATAGAGCATAGATCCAGGGGCCTGATCTACCACATCAATAGAATCTTGAGCATATTGAATATAATCCCAAGCATCATTGCATACCCATCAATTCTGCCATTCATACATAAGTACATTCACTGCCATACATCTCCATTGACTGCATGTACTTCAAGTGGCATACATGGGTGCCATTAGCATTGTGGGGTATCCAAGAGGGATCATTGGGATAGGGAAGTGGGGCTCATGGAAGTACCTGCACCTACAAACAAGTATTGGGCTTTGGATCATCGGGAGGTGGGCAAAGTTCCCCTCGGGCCGGTTTGTGCACCCCTTTAGGGTCTTAAGTGGTAGCTTGTAGGAGAAGAAAGAAAGAGGGCTGAGGCAAAAAGTGACTAAGGTTTTGCCCTCTTCCGACTTCTGGGACTCTAAACTTGGCCTGGAACCCTTAAAATTTGCATGAAAAGAAGTGACGACCTGCTATTTTAACCGTTTTTGCATCCAGATATGTCTGAGTCTCCAGGCATAGCTCCTGCTTGCTCCAAAAAGCTGAAGTTAACTGCAGTCCTTCTTGTTGTACCTATACCTGTAAAGCTGAGTAACTAGGGTTTTTGGGATAAAAGGGAGAAAGGGGAAAGAGGAAAAGGACCAAATCCTGAAGCTTTGATACCACTTGTAATGAAAGAAGCTGAGAGGAGAGAGGAGAGCTGAGGAGAGAGAAAGAGAACAAGAACAAGAAGGAAGAAGACTAGAAGGGGAGAGAGAAAGAGAGAGAAGAGGAGAGAAGGGAGAAGGAAGTTGGAGATGAAGGTGAAGAGTGTGATCTTGATAATAACTGGTTGCCCTAATTTGGGGCTCTTACACCTTAAATACCCTGGTCAGCGTAACGCGGTGTCTAAACCCTAGTCGGTGTGTATCTCGCTTGTTGCATTTTTGAGACGGTGACTTGTCAGATAGTTCCTCGATAGTGGAATCGCTTTGCAGATTCCTTGGCTAATTATGATTTTGTTGAAGATATATTTTTCAATTATGGTCTGGGGGAGTTCTTACAATTACCTTCTAATATTAGCCCAATACTACTTTGGGGTCTTCTTACTAACACTCCTTATTTTGGCCACTGATAGCTAGTTTGGGTTATGAGCCAGGTAGCAATTGAGTACCTTCCTATTTTATCATGGATACATAGGATTGTTTATCGTCATATTTGACAACAACCCCTTGCTATTTATGCAGGGGGTTAGCCAATAACCTAATGCATTTAGTGTAGGGCTTGAGAAACCCTTACCCTTGGTCGTTCTTGTGTTGTAATTGAGTTATGTTAGGATCAAGGGTTTTTTTTAGTAGTACGTTGCCGAATAGTCGTTTTATGGATTATCTCATTAAGCAAGAGGGCCATTTTTGTTGGGGTTTAATGTTTAATTCCATAAGGCCAAGAGGGCCAATTATTATATAGTGGAATATCACATTTCATTAGGCCAAGAGGGCCATGTGTCTGTTTGGTGCGGGTGTGTTTAATGTTTTTCTATTTTAGTGCTTGCATCAGCTAGATTTGACAAGGGACTTGGAGGGAGCCTCTACTGTGCAGAAGCTTCTTGCCGGTCCAGGTGATGTTCTTCCTTTATGAGTACTTTTCTTTTACGTTATATGTGTCTATGTACTTGGGAAGAAATGGTTTTTATTGGGGACCAAAAATCAAGGCATGAAATCCTAGGGTTAGGTTAGGTATATCTAGGGGAAGTTTGAGTAGTTATCTACCTCATGTAAAGACATTGTCGGGCATTTAAAGATTGTTTTAAAAGGCAGTCCTAGTAGCCCTATTCTGCTAGCCTACTAGGCAGCTGTTCTAGGAGTCCTTTTGCTAGTATGAGGCAGTTAGAGAAGCGTGTCGAAATAAAAAGAAGAGGAAATTATGAATGTACCAGCTCTCACAAAGAGTCTTATCTCTACTAGCATATTGGATAATGAGAGTTACTTTGTTTCCCTTGGGGATTCCTCTTTGAGGATCACCCGTGAGTGGAAACCTTGTTCTGGTACGTGGGGTCAAGTCTAGCACTTTATATCCTTTGGTTGTATCTAGATCCATAGATCATGTTTTGTATGTGGCTTAAATTCCATATGTGTCTCATTGGCATCGTTGCCTTGGGAGCATGTCCTTAAAGGGAATGAAAATGCTTACTCATTTACAATATCTTTTGCCCCTTGACTATAAGTGTTTTGAGTCATGTGATCATTATTTGTATGACAGGCAAACACGTAGTATGCATAAGAACTCTAGCATTGTGCGCATGGGTGAGACTTTGGCTCTTTTTCATTTTGATGTATGCAGACATAGTATTTTGTCACATTCATTGATGATTACTCACATAAGGTTTAGGCATATCCCATGCTTGGTACTAGCCCTAAGCAATGTAGCAATCTTGATTAGAAGAAAGGCATGGAAAGAACTGTTCTTGCACCGTCACAATGCTGTATTGTTAATGAATAAACTTGTTTGATCACGGTAGTCATACACCATTGCATTGCATGCACCATATGATATAATCTTGGATGCATAACAATTGTTTTCATGAGCGATGACCTATGTTGAGTGCGAGGTGCCCTAAGCTGTAGGGTTAGTGGTTTGTTATTTGGGGAAATATTTAGTGAGGATTATTTATTATCTCCTAGATCGATCAATTAAAAGAGTGGATTATGTAGCAAATGTGGTTTATGTGTTCACGGTGCATCTTGGGGCCAATCCTTGAGGTGTAGGAGAGCCATAGTGGGGCCATGGCAATCAATTGAGGGGCATTCCCTTTGTGTATGCTTACGTGGTGTATCACACTGATATGTTTAGGGACTCCCTCTAAGGAGTAGGGAAAGGTTATCCCTTAGATTACAATCCACACAAATGCAAAAGTTCTATATTAGAGGTTAGGGTGGTATACCCTTAAACTCTCTTGGCCGCGAGGAAAATTGAACTTTTGTGGATATGGTTTGTAGGGAAATAGGGAAAGAAGGAAGAAGATAAAGATAGGGTTCAAGAGAGGAGAATAAGAGCATATCAAGGCCTAAACCAAGGCATGGCACACTTGGTTACATTACTACTCATGGAATTTTTTTGAGCCTAGTGCTTGGAACCCCATGATTTGACATCATAGATACGTAGTCGAAAAACCATAAGAGTTTCATTTATTGCTCTAGGCTCAACAAAAAGGGCATCAAAATTGGGCATAAGATCCTTAGAGAGGGTTACACAAAAGAATATATTGAGGATGTGTGCACCTTCTGTTGCCATTTTGTGGGTAGTGTATCACACCAATGCGATTCTATATGGAGAAACAATGCTTATGGAATTGAAGAAGAAGTAACTACCTCTCTCAAAATCAATAGGGATCCTCAACAAGGTTTCACCACACTAATGACCTATACTTCAAAGGCACAGCTTTGTGGACTCATTTGCTAATAGAAAATCTTACTGAATAGATGGCATAGGGATAGGCACATCAATGAGTTGAGTTCTATCAATATACAGACAATGAGTTGAGTTCTATCAATAGGGATAGGCACATCAATGAGTTGAGTTCTATCAATATACAGACCACCAACGCTCAAAGTAAAGTTTCTCAAGACATTGGTAAGGATACTTGAGAGCATATTGAGTGTGATATTTTGAATTTATTTTCAATCTTTTGGACTTCTCGTAATTAGATTTGGAGAATTCTAGACCATTAAATAGAGAAAGTCTCAAATAACATAATCCAAAATTTGTAACCCGACACCTTCTAGGGCCAATAAGATTTGTAGGCATCCTTCACAAAAAATCACCACACGAACGGAAGTCTTGGCCTATAAGTCAAAACTCACTAAGCACATTTAAAACTTAGTAAGTGAAAGCTTAAGGCTTTAAAGCTTAAGCTTTATAAAAAGAAAAGCTTTGGAAGAAGACGACAACAAACCCCCCCTTCCCCTTTTTTAACGAAAAAAAGCTTCAAATTTTCACACTCTCTCTCCTCCTAAAATTGAAGATACTGAAAGCATGAAGGAAAGCCCAAATTCTCCTTCTCAATCTTAATAGAAGACTCCAACGATCTCCCCCTTTTCTCAGTTCAACAAGAGGCCTAGATTGAAGCAAGACCATCCGAGAGCCAGGTGAATCAATCATGGCATCTCTACCAGCCTCTCTGGACCTCAAAGATCAGATCATCAACATTAGATTGCATCTTGAAAGCTTCTAGATTGCTGGATTGCCAAGATACCCTCCACAAAGAGCTCCCCTTCTTGGCTACAACCCTTCGTTTTTAAATTAATAATAAATATGGGGCATGAGGAGCCGTTGGGGGGTAGCTTGATCAAAGAGAAGAGGCTCTTCTCAAGAGTATAGAGCAAGAGGGAGTGGGGCAAGAGGAGCGCGAGGATGGAAATTCTTGTCACGAAGATAAGGAGGATACTACGGGCTCTTGGAATCGAATCCCCTATCCCTTGTACCTCCACTTCCCTATGGAATCAAGACTCTACTCGATTTTTCTTAATTCTTAGGGATCGCCATTCCCCATCAATCCGATTGTGACAACCTCCTAGCTCTTTTGCCAAGATCCCCTCTACAATCTCATGATTCAAGACCATGGCACCAAAGAAGAAAGTTATGAAGGTTGTAGAGGTAGGAGCTGCCAATAACACTACGGATACGACCACTACAAACGGAATGACGAGTACTGGGATTACAAACGAAGTTGCAAATACCATCAACCAAGCACTCGTCATAGTTCCCCATATACCATATTTTGATATTAAAGGCAGCTAGTAGACCATCATTCTATGAGTTGGCAACAAAAAGCTGCATTCATAAAATAGGATTTTTTAATCTCTTGGATAAAATCTTTTAAAGAAATTGTTAATTGCAAATCCCAAGGGATAATTTGGGTTTATACGAGATGTACCAAGGAGAAGTATAAGGAAGATGCTGCATTTTCCAAAAGACTTAACGGAACCTTTGAGGGATAAACTCAAACACTAATTCTATGTATTAAAAAAAAGGGTCTTGAAGTGTAATTGATAAAATAATATTTTTTGTAATAAAACTAACCAAGATTTTTTAAAAGTTATCATGGGCACATAGACCCACGGACCCTGTTGAGAAAAGAAAAAGACCATCAAGGGAGTTGTTCTTAAAAATAGAATTATTGTTTATATTCAATTCGAACTAGATCCCGAGGGAGGGTAACTCAGAGAAGATTATTGGAAGGTATTGCCACTTACTCTAAGTTTTTCCTTGATATTATTATTTTAGGAAAGAAAATATTTGTTTAAAGTTTGTGTATAATGCATTCGAAATAAGATGTTTGTGATTGTAAGTTAGGTTCTAATCTTTCCTAAAATCATCAAGCTAAAAGATGGATAATCGGGTATAGACCGCCAACTAAGGCAGTATTTCGATGAGCACAGAACGCCGGATTGAGGCAATGTTCTTTGATGGTGCTAGACCTCCCTAGGGCCAACATGGTTAAAATCTACTGAAAGGGTTTTTTTTTGGTTTTCGTGTTAGCAAGTTTAGACCAATCATGGTGCGAAAGGTCTTATTATAGGGAACTCAATTTTTGGCAGGAGGAGGTGAGGATACTAGGGGACTCTGGTCATGAACTCATTAGACTCTTGCAAACTGCCAACTACCCTTCGAATTCGAGATAGTATCCTGGAAGTTCCAATACTAGTTTAGGAATTGAACTTGGAGAGAATAATATATGCGGGTTGACATCATAGAACATAAAACTTTGTAAGAAGTTATTTTTCTTAAAGGAACCATTGAGAAGGAATTGCTTTACCTTGTCTTTGTGTCATGAAATAAAGGCGTGTAATGAATTTGTATCAGGAGATAATTAAAGAAACTATTTTTATATGTTGAATCTAAGGTGGTAGGTAATTAGGTAATTAAAAATACTCTCTCGAGGAAAGCAGAAGGATGGATCCCTAACAGATCAGACCTACAATTGGGTGGACTCAGTGAGCTGAGAGATTTTCTAAAAAGGAATAAAAAGTACATTTTTAATAGGTAAATGTATGACCATTAGAGATCAAAAAGCTTAACTTGCATCATTTTAGGGGCAGAATGGGATTTTACACCATGGACAGAAGGGATCGGAGTGCCACACTCCCCTTTGTCTCCCATTCTCTTTGAACCAAGTGCAATGCAAGTCCATTTCAGTCAGGTAAATTCTATAAGAAGTGGAAACTCGAATTGCTGATATAATCAACAGTTAGTAGTTGATTTGACTCATTATAGGAACCAAACCTCAAGTCCTTGTCCTCATGGGGACGGCTAGGACTTCCACTATGGGGGGTAGTCTCAAGCGAGCCTAGATAGCAAACTCTAAGTTATTTCATCAAATCCTGGATGGCATTTTCTAAGACATCTCTTGATTGGCTACTAAGAACGTGTAGAGACCGACTTGGGTAGGCATGTTACATTGAGCTTCATGCTACATCATGTAACTATTTGGTCTCATGTAAAAACACTTGTGCAATTAGTACTCTATGAGACTAGACACATTGTAGTAGAAGGGCTTGAGTGTTGTTGGATTTGTGCACTTGAGATATTGCAAGACAAAGAACCCTCATTATAGGGGCGTGTTGTGTCAAACTTCTATAATCTTCAAGTAGTTTCTTGAGTTAAAAAGACACTCACATAATTTGGGGGGCCTTCATGTTGACCAATCTACAGACAAAGCTCTAGAGTTGCCTAGCTTGATTCCTTGTTGCACTATCTTGGTCTTAAGAAGCCATATCTATCTAGCATATAGTGAGAATTCTTGGAGCCAAGACTCTAGTCATAATATATAGCATTTTGTCCTAGGACACAACCTCCATGAGTGATATTTTGAATCAAGAGCCACAATCAAGCTAGCATACATCACTAGAAGCATCATTATCCTGGGATGATTGGTTAGTGTAGTGCTTAGCAAGAGCCCTTATGCAAGGAAACTCATTAGACTTGAATTATAAACTAAGAAGAAATATCCACAATCATATGGACTATTGGAATTGACTAGAAGACCTAGTACGTAGGAAGGAAACCTTGGTGAGCCATTGAGAACCCTGAAGCTAGACTCTTAGTGAAGCTTTGCTAATTAAAAATTCTAGGCTAGAAACCCATGCCCAAAGTGTTGAGATATCGAGCTCCACTCGTGATACGCCAGGGTGACCGTTGTGCATTTATGTCACCGACTTGTCAGTTGTAGATGCGGTTGGTACACCGCCCATGAATAATAGCTAGATGACAGCTATCCTTATCTACTCTAGTTCGTGGCTCAGTTAGTATGCCACCTTAGTTAGTTGAGTTTGGTTTGAGACCCATATTTAGGGTTCTTCTATCTCTTTGTACTTGAGTTCTTTTGGCTTACACAACTAAGAAGAGGAAAACTGTTTTCAGCCTCCACCCTTGTGTGTATTCCCCCATTGTGCAAGCAAGAAAGCTACAAGTGAGACTCCTTCCTTCTCTCCCACAATCTTGACATGGTATCAGAGCCTTCTTCGTGGTAAGGAGCTCAAGAAAGCAAGCCAAGCTCGCAGTGGTCTGGTAAGAGGAGCAGTGTTGCTTTCATTTTCTGTTTTGGGAGCAGTTCTCTGCAGGTAGCACAGCCGGAAATTGCAGGAGTGCATTGTCTCAGGTTGAGACGCCCTTCGCGGTGAAGCAAGAGACCCTGTTTTTTTGATTTGAGGCCATTTCGGGGCCTGTTTTGGAGGCGGAAGTTTTCTGCACGCACTCAGGAAAAGGCCCAGTTTTATGCTGTGCAGCCACTGTTCTACAGGTCGGTGAAAAGTTTCTGTAGAAATTGCATCGTATGCTTGTGCGCAGAGACATTGGGAGTTACAGAATCATCCCTGTTGCCTGTTGATGCAAAATCGTCACTAGGAAGTGACTGTGTGGTCAAATACCACTTTCGCCAGTTTTGCAAATTTGCCCTTGTGAGGGTGAAGCTGTGTTTTTTGCAGTGACAGAATTTTTTGCAGTGTTCTGTAATGGCGTCTGATTCTCTTTCACAGATTGCCACTGAAAAGCTTGACAAGAACAACTTCCAAGCATGGAAGTTTAGAATGACGAATTTCCTTATGGGAAAAGGATATTGGGAATTTGTTGCAGGAAATGAAGAAGAACCAGTTCTTCCTGATGTTCCCAATCAACAGCAAATGCAGGCATTCAAAGCATGGCATGAGAGAGCCAGGAAAGTTATGTACTGGCTGTCTATCAGTATTTCAGACTCTATGATTGTGCATATTCAGGATGCAAGTACGCCAAAGGAGGCATGGGATACTCTGTCAAAAATGTATAGCACAAATACGCAAGCCAGGAAAATGCAGCTCAAGCAAGAGTTGCATAACGTGCAAAGAGAAAGTATGAGCATCAATGACTACCACATGAAGGTGAAGAAGATTGCAGATGCACTTGCTTCCATTGGGTCGCCAGTGGAAGATGATGATTTAGTTTCTGTGACCTTGAATGGTCTAGGAAAGGATTATGCGCAGTTTCGGACATCCATTTCCGTCCGTGAAAGATTTCCTGATTTTGAGGAGTTGATTGCTCTTCTAATTTCTGAGGAGCAGAGAAATGGTGGTGCATCTTCTTCAGGAGGAACTTCAAAAGAAGCTGTCTTCTACTCAAATGCTGGAAGAGGTAGAGGCAGAGGTAGAGGAGACTGATTTGGAGGCCGTGGTAGAAATCAGAATATGCAGCAAACTCAAGAAAACCAGTCCTATGGAGGAGGACGTGGTAACTCTAGAGGCAGGGGGAGCCAAAGAGGTCGTGGTGGATGGCAAAGAGGTCAAAATGCAAACAGTAATGTTGAATGCTACTATTGTGGTAAAATGGGTCATATGGCTAAAGACTGCTATAAAAAGCAGAATGACATCATGAATGGAAAACTGCAACAAGGAAATTATGCATCTTCTAGTAGACAGGGTGATGACAGAAATGAGCATTTGTTTATGGTGCAGCACATGAACAATTCTGTGACAAATGTAGAAGAAAGCAACGATGTGTGGTATGTTGACTCAGGTGCATCAAACCACATGACAGGTCATGCAGAATGGATGGAGGATGCAAGGAAAATGGAAAAACCAGGATTTGTGGAGACTGATGATGATACTGCACATCCGATTATGCAGATTGGAAAAATTCCTTTGTCTATGCAGGATGGGAAAAAGAAATACCTGTCCGATGTATTTCATGTCCCCAATATCACCAAGAATCTGGTTTCTGTTGGTCAAATGGTTGAACAGGGCTTGCAGGTCAGATTTAATCCTCATGGATGCTTTGTTGAGGATATGAAAAATAAAGGTCGCTTGATAGCAAAAGGAAAGAAGAAGGGCAGAATGTTTACGTTGGATGCAGACATGTCTGAATTGAGTGCAGCAATGTTTGCACATGGGACCGGTGTAGTTGCAGATATTGATATCTGGCATAAACGCATTGGTCATGTTAATGTACAACGACTTAAATCAATGCAGGCCCAAAATATTGTTGCAGGATTGCCTAGATTCAAGGTTGCAGAAATGCATAAGGTATGTGAAGCCTGTCAATTTGGAAAACAGGCAAGGAAACCATTTCCTAGACATGTTCAAGAGAGTAAGATGCCATTGGAATTGATCCACTCTGATGTGTGGACTACTAAAGCTGCATCTCTAGGAGGCTGTCATTATTTTGTTACTTTTATTGATGACTATAACATAAAAGTTTGGGTGTATTTTATGAAAAAGAAAAGTGAAGTTTTTGGGCATTTTAAAACTCTTAAAGCTATGGTTGAAAAAGAAACAGGTCTGCAAATAAAATGCCTAAGGTCAGATGGAGGGGGAGAGTACCTCTCAAATGAGTTTGCAAGGTTCTTGCAGGAGCATGGCATAAAGCAGCAATATTCATGCAGTCATACCCCACAGCAAAATGGAATTGCAGAAAGAAAAAACAGACATATTGGAGAGGTGTCTCGTGCCATGCTCAATGAAAAAGACTTGCCAGATTTTTATTGGGCTGAAGCAGTTGCTACAGCAGTCTACATAATGAACAGGACTCCCACTGCAGCAATACATGGAATGACTCCAGAGGAGAGGTATACTGGTAGGAAACCAGATATTTCTCATCTGAAATTTTTTGGTTGCATTGCCTATGTACATGTGCCAGATGAGTTGAGATCCAAGTTGGATCCAAAAGCTGAGAAGTGCATCTTTATTGGTTACTCTCTGCAGCAAAAAGGGTATAGATGCTATAACCCTTCTACTCGTAAGTTTACAGTGAGCAGAGATGTTGTTTTTGATGAGATGAGTAGCTGGTATAAACCAGTAAATGTGATTGATGATGTAGATGCACAAATTGGTAATGCTGCACATAATTCACAGCAGCAGTCACAAAATATTAGTGGACCTGGAGCGTCCTCTACCAGTGGTTCACATTCTTCGCCATGGACAGGCAGATTGAGATCAGGAGAATCTTCTCAAAGTAATGCAGATAGTGGTATGCAGGTATCACGAAAAGGAAAAGAGAAGGTTGATCAGCCCATGTTTGATGTGAATGCAGGTCACTCTTATGTGGATGGTGAATCCAGTGGCTCAGAACAGAGCATTGATGATGAGTTGGGTATTCCTTCTATTGTTACACCTGGAGTAAGGAAGACCAGGGATGTTTTGAGAGCACCTGGGAGTGAACCCACTTTGCGCAGGTCTACCAGAGTTAGGTATCCTGTGGATAGGCTGAAATATGATGGATTTACAGCCATTCACTATGCATATATGGTTAAAGTGATACAGGAATCAGAACCCACTTCTTTTGAGGAAGCCATGGGAAAAGAAAAATGGGAGAAAGCCATGGATGAAGAAATGGATGCCTTGGAAGCAAATGCTACATGGGAATTGGTACCTTTGCCTAAAGGTAAGAATTCAATTGGCTGTAAGTGGGTTTATAAGGTGAAGCACAATGCAGATGGTTCTGGAACAGATACAAGGCAAGATTAGTAGTCAAGGGGTATGCACAAACATATGGCATTGACTATGAAGAAACATTCAGTTCGGTTGCAAGGATGGCAACGGTAAGAGCAGTCATTGCTATGGCTGCATCAAAGGGATGGTCTTTACATCAGATGGATGTAAAGAATGCCTTCTTGCATGGTGATTTGCAAGAAGAGGTCTATATGGAGCAGCCACCAGGTTATGTGCATGATGTTCATCCTCAGTTTGTATGCAGGTTGAAGAAAGCCTTGTATGGCTTGAAGCAAGCACCTAGAGCATGGTCTGACAAGATAGGACAATATCTTGTCACTATTGGCTTTCAGATTTCCAAGGCAGATTTCTCACTTTATGTGAGAAAAACAGAGAAAGGTATTATGCTACTTGTCATTTATGTTGATGATTTGATTATGACAGGTGACAGTGATGAAGATATCCTTCATGTGAAAATGCTATTGAAGCAGAAGTTTGAGATGAAGGATTTGGGAGAGCTGCGTTATTTCTTGGGCATTGAGGTGATTAGATCACTAAGTGGGATACAGCTCTTGCAGAGGCAGTATGGATTGGACATGCTGTCCAAATATGGGATGATAGGCTGTAAGCCTATTTCAGTTCCTTTGGAGCAGAATGTGAAGCTGAGCGCAGATGCAGGTGAGCTTCTGGAAGACCCTACTATGTACAGATGCATAGTAGGAAGCTTGATTTATATGACTATTACCAGGCCAGATTTGAGCTATGCTGTTGGATTGGTAAGTCAGTTTATGCAGGCTCCAAGGAAATCGCATTTGGATGCGGCTAGACGCATACTCAGGTATGTGAAGTCCACATTGCAGTATGGACTATTTTATGAGACTGGGGTTCAGATACAGTTGCATGGATACACTGATGCTGATTGGGCTGGTAGCATTTCTGATAGACGATCTACCAGTGGATATGTGTTCTCTTTTGGGAGTGCTGCAGTCACTTGGAGCAGCAAGAAACAGCCTACAGTTGCCTTGTCGAGCACAGAGGCTGAGTACAGGGGTGCAGCAATGGCTGCATGTGAGGTAGCTTGGTTGCATAAGCTACTTTATGATTTGCATCAGTCTACAGATGGGCCAGTTGTCATTTATTGTGACAACATGAGTAGTATACACTTGGCAAATAACCCAGTCTATCATGCTAGAACAAAGCACATTGAGGTGCATTATCACTATGTGCGGGAGAGGGTTTTACTAGGTCTTATTGATCTAGTTTATGTCAGCACAGAGGATCACGTAGCTGACATATTCACGAAGGCATTGGGCGCAGAGAAGCTGCGCAAGTTCAGAGACCTGCTTGGTGTGCAGGAATTGGGATTGAGCTCGAGGGGGAGTGTTGAGATATCGAGCTCCACTCGTGATACGCCAGGGTGACCGTTGTGCATTTATGTCACCGACTTGTCAGTTGTAGATGCGGTTGGTACACCGCCCATGAATAATAGCTAGATGACAGCTATCCTTATCTACTCTAGTTCGTGGCTCAGTTAGTATGCCACCTTAGTTAGTTGAGTTTGGTTCGAGACCCATATTTAGGGTTCTTCTATCTCTTTGTACTTGAGTTCTTTTGGCTTACACAACTAAGAAGAGGAAAACTGTTTTCAGCCTCCACCCTTGTGTGTCTTCCCCCATTGTGCAAGCAAGAAAGCTACAAGTGAGACTCCTTCCTTCTCTCCCACAATCTTGACACAAAGTACATGTAGTATTGATTTAGTGACATGCCATAATGAAGCCTAGGGGGATTGCACTACATTAAAGACTATCTAAAGATGATGAGGGAGATCATACTCAAGTGAGAGAGATAGTGTGTTTTGAATTCAAATAAAAAAACCATGGTACGCAATGTTAAAAATTTAGTTTGAGCATAACACAATATTGAGCAAAAAAGTCAAAAGTACGAGTTGCACTTAGGACACTTGAATTGTGTTTAGAGCCATTGGAAAAGAAAGCAAAATCCATCATTCATGCTCTCATTGTCACAAAATTCTGGGAAAAGAACTAGGGAACACCACATATCTTGTAAGAGAAATCATTACAACAAAAATATGAAAAAATAAATTGTGCTTGCTTCAAATTGGACTTACAAAAAAGCATGAAGGGAGAAGCCTTGAGCGGAAGCATGTGAGCAGAAGTAAGAGCTATGGTGGAAGGAGCAAGAGAGCAAGAGCAAGAGACACAGGATGTGGGAACTCCAATAGTCCTAATGTGTAATGGGCCTTCCCTTATTCAAATATCATTGAAAGAATAAAGAATGAAGTGATAGTGATGTATAGATGTGCGGGTACTATTAATGTAATGAATCCATAGGTAGTTAGGCATAGGTGCCTTTACCCTCAACAACCTCCCACTTAAAGTCAAATATGCCCCTAGTGAGGAAAGAATGAGAAAAAAGTGATAAATTACAAAAGTATATTAAATACAACAGGATGATGAAATACGTCATCTCATCCAATGCCTATCAATTTCCTAAGAAGGAAAAAAGATCCATTAAGAGACATTTAGTGAGAAGATCTGTAAGATTTTGATTAGTTGAGATCTTAACAAGCTCAATAGACTTATCATCAATCATCTCTCAAAGAGTAGTAAATACATGCTTCATTCCATCAAGAGGTGAGTACATCCTCTAAAAAACACTATTGTGGCCCTGCATTACATCAATGGTCAAAGTGGTAATGCACCTCAATATGCTTTGTCTTTGCATGGAAGACTAGATTCTTGGCCAATTGAATAGCACTAATAGAATCTAAGTGCAATGCATGGACCACATAAGAAATACTAAGGTTTGTGATCAAACGACCTGGATAGAGACCCTCCTTGCAAGCCTTAGTAGCTACAATATACTCTACCTCTATAGTGGATAGAGTTGTGCATTTCTACACCTTGGACATCCAAGAAACAACACCTTAAGCAAAGGTGAAGACATAGCTAGAGGTGGACTTCCTATTGTCTATATGTCTTGCATAATCAGAGCCAATGTATTCCACAACTTCTGTATCTTGGCCACCATAATATATGCACATATTTGTAGTGTCCTTAAGGTACCTCATGATACCCTTTATGATATTCCAATGCCGCTTGCCAAGTGTAGTCATATAGCATGCCACAACTCTCACTGCAAATGCTATATTAGGATGAGTGGTGATCATGACATACATAAAATTGCCCATTGAGGATGCATAAGGGATCTTGGCCATCTTGGCCTTCTACTCATCCGATTGTGGATAATTGGCATGACTAACCTTCACATGAGAAGGTAAAGGATAGGTAATAGGCTTAACATCTTGCATATGAAATTACTCAAGGATAGGTAATAGGCTAAACATCTTGCATATGAAATTGCTCAAGGACCTTTTGGATCTACTCCTCCTGTGACATGAGAAGGTAAAGGATAGGTAATAGGCTTAACATCTTGCATATGAAATTGCTCAAGGACCTTTTGGATCTACTCCTCCTGTGACAAGTAAAGGACCCCTTTAGAGTGATCACATGTGATACATATCCTAAGAATATGTTAGGCCTATTTTGTATCCTTCGTCTCAAAGCTCTTCGTAAGTTGGCCTTAAAAACTCATAATGAGCACTTTCAACAATCAACATATCATCCACATAGAGTACCAAAATCATAAGGATACTATCACGGGCATTCTTCATGTATAAACATGGATCCATATCGCTATGGATATATCCTTGTGAATGTAGGAAAGCATCAAACTTGTGGTACCCATCTCTAGGTGTTTTCTTAAGGCCATAAATGATCTTTCTCAACTTGCACACTAGGTGTTCCTTGCCTTTTTCCTTTAAGTCCTTAGGCTACTGCATATAAATCTCATCATGCAAGTCCCTATGTAAAAAAGCCATCTTGACATCTATCTAATAAAGGTCCAGATCTAGCTACACAACCAAAGTCAATACGAAGCATAGAGTAGTTATCTTGACTATAGGAGAGAAGAACTCATTGAAGTTAATACCATACTCCTACTTAAAACCCTTAGCAACCAATGTGGCCTAATAGATTGGGCTTGGGATGTCTAAGGGTACTTTTTAACTTGTTCATCCACTTACATGGCAAAGTATATTTTTCACTAAGCAAAGGAACAAAATCCCATGCATGATTTTTCTCAGTGAGTCATACTCTAACTACGTGGCCCTCTCCCAAGAGTGACTATTACCTTTACACATGGCCTCATCATAGATAAGAGGATCATGAGCATTTATCACTATAACATAATCCATAGAGTGAACAAATTGATCAAGCTGACATCTATTTCTAGTAGACTGTCTCAAAATAGGCTATAGCGCCTTACCTCCTATCTAACATTATGGTCTTGGGCCATTGGAGCATCAACTACTATAGGCTATCTAGTTGGTTGTACAGTAATAGGAGGCTCCTCTTGAAATATCACCTTGCATACTTCAATGACCTACTCATGTGGCTTGCACATTTTCTCTTCATGGAAAATAACATCATGGATGTGGATGATCTTCCTTGCAGATCTCATAGGTAATAGCCCATCTCACCTGCATCCTCATAACCAAGAAAGATACATTTCATGGACTCAGGATCCAACTTATTGCACTTGTCCTTGGAAACATGGAAAAAATCCTCACAATCAAAGATACACAAAATGAGCATATGATGGAGGTTTTCTAGACTATACCTCCTTTGTAATCTAATAGTCAAGAGTAGTGCATAGGGATCAATTAATCAAATGTATGATAGTAGTAACTACCTTAGCTCAAAAGTATTGCGGTAAGCTTGCTTGGCTAAGCATACTATGGACTTGCTCTTGAATGATCTTATTCATACGCTCAATTGTACCATTTTGGGGTGGGGTGTATAGGGTGGTCAACTAATGTTAATACCCCTCTTGTCATAAAAGTGCTCAAAGGCTTTAGTGACATAATTTAGTCTCTACCTAGATTGATTCTCAATAAAAGCAAGCCAATGCCAAAATGTAGCTAAGAATTTTACTTTTTGATTTATGGGGTATGCTTAGAACTTACGTGAGTAATCATCAATGAACGTAACAAAATACTTCATGCCACCTAATGACTTGCAAGGCATAGGTCCACAAACATCAGAGTGAACAAGAGCTAGAGACTCACCCATGTGTATAATGCTAGACTTCTTATGCGAGCTATGGGTCTGCCTCTCATAAAGATAATGACCATAAGATTCAAAACACGTATAGTCAAGGGGCAGAATATACTACAAATGGGTAAGCATTTTCATTCCTTTTAATGACATGTGCCTAAGGTGGTGATACCATAATGATACATGTGATATTGTAGCCATTGCCAAAATATAATCAATGGACCTAGATACAAGTAAGGGGGGCTAAAGAGTGCTAGACTTGCACCTCATGCAAGGATAAATTTTGTGGGTAAGCTTCCATGAGGAATCACCAAAAGAAAGAACATGACTTGCATCATCCAACTATCTAGCCAAAAATAGGCTTTTAGTAAAAGCTGAAAAATGGTGTACATCATGCAAAGTAAACATACCACCTTAAAAAAACTACAGTTGGACATCTCCAATACTAACAATATCCAATGCCAAGTCATTATCCAATTTGATAAATCCTATCATACTATGCTAGGAGTGGAATTACTCTTGATGAGAGGTGACATGAAATGAAGCCCCTGAATTAATCAACCAACACTGAACATAGGTGGGCAAGGCATCAATCAACTATGAAACACTAAGAGAAGAAACTACAAGTATGTAGTCATTATCAGAATTAGTCTCCATGAAATTAGTCTATTCAATCTTGATGCTAGACTTGCTAGGGATTTACCCTTTCTCTTTTCCTTATGCTTGTGATCATAAATTTTATGGAACTTTGGTTGAATATGACCCTACTTCCCACAATAGTGACAAGTCAATGGGCAAATTTATGACCACGAGACTTACTGCGAGATTGTCCATGTGACTAAGAACTAGACTCCTAAGAGTCTCTTTCATAGTGGCCATTATTGCTCCTTCTATTATTACCTTTGATTGTCAAAGCATGAGAGATATGGGAAGCATCTATATTCTTTTGGTTAACCTTGTCATTCAAAAGCACACCCTCTACATCCTATAATTTTAGTCCATCACTAGACATATTTACATATACAATAGTACAAAATATCCCATGACTCAAGCAATCTAATAGCAAGAACAAGGAAGAAATATTGTCCTTAAATTAAATCCCTTAGAAATATAAGTGGTTGGAAATAGAATGAAACTCATTTTAGTAGATAGACATGGAAGCCCGTTCCTTCATACGAAGGTCCATGAGTTGCTTCAGTACATCTAAGAGGTAGAGCTTTTCTTATCATAGATATTATGAATCTTATCCCATAACTGCTAGGTGGTCTGCCTCTCAGAAATAGACTTGCTTAGAGAGTGATAGAATGATTGTGGATTTACATAACTCATCTAGTTCTACCTAATCCTTTGCACCAAAGCGTTCGGCTATACATCTTCATGTCTCAATGGGTTAATCTACAAATTTTGCAACAGAACCTACCAAATTTGTGTCTTCCAATAGCTATTGTTGTTGCCATCCAACTTCTCAATATTAAAGATAGCACTGCCATTAGACCCACTAGCCATAATTCAAGAAATGAAAGCATAGTCAAAGACAAATAGGCTCCTGTAAATGATAGCAAAAAAGTCCATAAGCATAGCCAAAAGGTAGAGTCTAACAAAGGAAAAACTACAAAGAGTAGGGCTGTCCAATAACTACCAAAGAAGGACACTCAAGTCAAAGCATCAACCCTCATAAATGATGCATAAACCTACAATTATAGCAAGATGAAAATAATGAAAATAGTAAAGCCCAAAGCTAAGTGTGAACAATCAACTGACAAAATCCAATCTACAATCGCTAGGTATATCCTGCAAGAAGTGGGATATGTACAAACCACTAGTAGTAAATGAGCATGCAATCGGTATCGAGAATTTTCAAATTCAATGTGTCAAAGAGAGATGCATCCAATAGGCATAACTGTCATGTGTATAGTAGGTCTTAAAGATAGTAAAAAGGAACTACTAGATACACAGCTAATTGAGCAAGTGTAAAGAAGCTCAATACATAGCCAAGCAAGATGAATACATCACCGACAACAACCTAACAGAGATGAGTGCCGGCTCAGAGCATGAATCAAATCAGCCCACTAGGAAACATTTGCATCCAAATAGCATTCGAAGAGTAGAAATATAACTCAACCAACTTCGACGGTCTCATTGAAGTAAGCTCAACTGTATAAACCCAAAGATCTACTCACATGCAAAGTATCCAAGTAGCATAAGTAGCTCCCATTAGAACAAAATCAAATGCCAAATGACCAATGCATGCTCAAACCATCAAATGCATGGCTATCTGAGATCCCGTATACATCAAACGTAGAGCCAAGAGCATAAAATCCAATAGAATCTTCAAGCCCGTAACTGTTTAAGCCATGGAAGCAACTACAACATGTAATCACAACCAAGATGAACATCATCAAGCTCAAAATGGAGGCTCAAGAGCATCCCATAGCATATTCAAGTGCATAGACCAATGCTAAGAATCAATACATTGATATGAAGCACCTAAATGACATCTAAGAGTAATAGGCATTTATTTCTTCCTGATAAAAGCTTGCTACCTCGTTATTAAGTAGTGATAAACCTTTGAAAAATGAGAAAATGAGGACTCAAATCAGCCAAGAAGTATCCCAATACAAGATCATAACATCCCCTAAGCATTGGGGTACCAAATGAGTATATTAGACATAGATGGGGGCTCCAAAATCTAAGAGTATGCTATCCTAGATGTTATTACAACAAAATTGTCCTATGTGATAGTCAAGAACTAAAGTACAAAAGCCCAAATCCAATGCCCTGTGCTTAGCACTAATGATGGGGAGGCTGGCAAGCAATCCCTACTGAATGCCAAATGCTGCAAGAGCCATAGGGGGGTTGCTGACGAGGCATGAAAGATGTGCAAATCATGCCAACTGGTCAAGGGTATTATTGCTATTGTTGTCACTTTTGAGGACTTACTAAAGCTCAATCAAGTTTATCCAAGGCCTTGTCAGAGAGTGAACTAGGGAGAGAGAAAGAGGAGAGAAAAGATTGCAAAAGAGAGAGAAAGACTGCAGGAAGAAAGAGAAGAAGAGTGACGAGGAGAGAGAAAGACTAGATTTGGAGAGAGAAAGACAGGAAAGAGGGAGAAGCCATGAAAGCTATGAACCAGATGAGAGAGAAGGGCTGTAATTGTATTAATGTGTCAAAAAGATATGAAAAATTACATGTCCTCTCCTTTTATACCAATGTGACATGGCATAATATCAATATTATTTACACTAAATCCTTATTCCTAGCTTCTTACAATCCATCCCTTCTCAAAAGTTTTTGTCCTAAAAAACAAACCTGAAAGACTAGAAAAAGATGGATAGAACAGAGTACTACTCTGTTTTTTTACAGCAGCTTATAAATGGGAAATGAATGAAGTATGATCAACTATATGGACTGAGATTGAAGAACAAGAGTAGGCCTCAGCAATATACATGATCTGGAATACTTCAAAAGTATATGGAACCATAAAGTCTTCAACAAATAATCTCAAAACATAGTAGACAACTTGCTGTATAAACAGACCTTGCTGGACCAAATCTGCCATAACTTCTAGTAGAAGTGTCCAAATGAGGCGTACCATATATCAAAACGAAGCTCTTGAAGAGTACTTTAAGCCCATGTAGATGGCTTAATTTTGAAAATTAGGCACGATAAAAACTGTTCTAAAATAGCGTGTTGTCCTGATTCTATATGTATCATCACTAGCTCCACAATCAATAGGCTTCAGCCACCAATGTATCCCTTAAGAAAGGAAACTCATCCAATATAGAATCAGGCCTCCAAGAAGCTTTCTCAGGTGGTAAACCTCTCCATTTGATCAAATATTCCATGATAGAATGAGATCGAAGCTTCTTCTCATGCTGACCTATAACAACCTCTAGGATGTACTAAATAAGACCTTCTTCATCAATAGGTGGCAGCTCATCAACTATATCCACTGGATCACCATAAAAGGGATTGAGCTGACTAACATGGAAGAAATTATGAATCTTTGTGGAAGAGGGAAGCTCTAATCTGTATGCCGAATCTCTAATTCGCTTAAGGATCCGATAAGGGCCATAAAACCTGTAGGCAAGCTTATTACTAGATCCATCTTTTAATGTAGAGTACTTGGACTTGGGCACCTTTAGTAAGACCAACTCTCCTTCTTGAAACTCTAAAGGCCGCCTCTTCTCATAAGCATACATCTTCATTTGGTCTTGAGCCTTCCTAAGATTCATCTTACATTGCTGAAGAAGGGTCTACATTCTTTCTAACTCTTCGTTCCCATGAGGATTGATCCTTTCATTAAAGATGACTGTGGGTAAGGGCACCTTGTAAAGGGTGAAACTCTGATACTAGTGTGGGTAGAATTGTTATAAGCAAACTCAGCCAAGTGTAACCAAGAATCCCATGAAGTTTGGACATCATAGCAAAAATGGTGAAGATAAGTCTCCAACCATTTATTGATTCTTTTTGTCTGTCCATCAGTTTGGGGATGATAGGCCATAGATGGAGCCAATTTAGTGCCCATAGATGTAAATACCACCTGCCAAAAGTTACTCATAAACGTTGAGTCTCTATCATGAACAATCACCTGCAGTAATCCATGTAGTCTAAAAATCTGCTCCATAAACTGACTAGCCATTTGAGAAGTAGTAAATTGAATCTTGGTTGGAATAAAATGGGCTGCCTTGGTGAGTCTGTCTACCACCACATATATACTATTCCATCCCTTCTTGGTAGTAGGTAAGTCAGTAATGAAATCCATAGTAATATGAGTCCATTTACTTGTAGGAATAGGTAATGGCTGTAACAAACCTCCTGGCTTATGGGTGCTGTCCTTATTCTGCTGACAAGGTATACACTTCATAACAAAGTCCTTGACATGTTTCCATAGTCCTTTCCAATAAAAGCTTTTGCTGATCTTGTCATAGGTCTTGAAAACTCCTGAATGTCCAGCTAGAGGCGAAGAATATAGTTCCTCCATAATATTCTATGTAAAAGAAGAGGTAGAAGGAATAACAATCTTGCCTTTCAACCAAATAAGGCCAATTTTGAACTGGTAATGAGAGTTTTCTTCCATAAGACCTTGCTGCAATTTCTGAAAATATGGCTGAATTCTTCATCCAAAAGATAAGCCTCCTGTAATTCTTCAATCCAATCATTATGTAATTCTGTCATCGCTCAAACTTTGCAAGGCCACATACGAGAAAGAGAATTAGCCACTATATTATCTTTGCCCCTTGTATGAGTGATGTCAAAATCATAATTCAGTAATGTAGCTGCCCAACGCATTGCTTTGGAGTAAGATTGGACTGAGTAAGGAAATACTTAAGTACCCTGTGATCACTGTGTACTCTGAATCGGCTGCCATACAAGTAATGGTGCCACTTCTTAATTGCATGCAAGATAGCCAACATCTCCTGGTTATAAACATTCATGGCCATTTCTTTATCTGTAAGCTTATGGTGTCAAGTGTTTTTCTGAAAATTGAAAAGTCCTAGTCAAATTGTAGTTAGGTTTGATTTTTGCTAACTTAGTTGTTTGCGTGACATTTTTTTTTGTTGTTTTGAAATTGGATTTCTTGTGTTTGACTAGCATAGGATTTGTTTCTGTCATTTTGTTTGATTTGTTAAGTGTGGAACTTGATAGCCTTGGTCGAGCTTGGTATTTTTTTGAACAGGATGAAGCTTGTGTTTGCCAATAGCTATATAACATTGAGGAGCTAGGTATGTTATCTTGTCAAGACTCTTGCACATCATAAGGGATAATGGGTTCACGAGCACTTCACGTTGCACTTGTTGATGCACTGCACTCGGGGGTCGTCTCCTGTTCCTATCAAATACTTCCATGCCATGGGTTGGGATTATAAACATTTTGCACTACCGTTGAGCACTAGCACGGCATGAGGTCCATTGCAGCTATATGCAGTAAGTTTTAGATGCATGCGCACATGAGAGAGCACATGCCATGGAGCACGCACATTTCTTGCACACACAATGTTTGGGATGCTTATCACAAAGTTAGGAACCTCTGGTTGAGTGTGTAAGGTGGTTGGGTGAGTTCGAGGGTCGTGAAGGACGTCACCAGTTGTGAGATGGGTTGTTTATATCTGGTCAACATCTTGAGGACCATCATTTTCTAGAGTGATTGTGAGATTTTGGATGGGTGGAGTAGAGTATATCATACCTTTTTTATGAGAGTTGAGAGGTGAGGATAAAGAATTTTAAATTAATAAGGCATTTTGTTTGCATTTTGTATGACGCACGATCACATCTAGATAGGCTAGGCACGATTCTTCAATGCATACATTATTTTGTGTGTAGCATGGATTGATTGATTGCATATCATAGATCAATTGCATGTTTTCTCAAATCATGTATGGTTCTGCACAGAGTTCTATTCCAAAGTATATTTCTGTTAGGGCACATTGCATAAAAGAAACAAGTTCATATCCAGCGAATATTTATTTTGAAGACTCAAGGATCAAAGGAAAAAGATCGTACGTTTTACATTGTCAGCAAGTATTTCTTGAAGAAAAAGAGGACATGTGTGCTGAAAGTGTATGCAATCACAAGAACAATAGGCCAAGGAAGGGAATAAGTCGTCCAAGATAAAAGATGGAGAAAAAATGATGCGATTTATGAAAATCAGTATTTTTGCCTGATTTTGATGGATTTTCGTAATTCTGCCTGCGTTGGCTTGTCGACCAGATGTGTTCCGATCGTTTTGAGTACCGAACAACTATATTCAGAGTTCAAATGTCAAAGTTATGATCCAAACAAGTTGCAAACAGGCATAACATTAGGGCCAAAAACGCTTCAAAAAATGCACTTTTGTTAATCACGGGATTAAGGAAAGGGCCAAAGAGAGTTCGCCACGTGTGCAAGAATATGGTATTCTTGTCTCCTCTTTTTTAGAGATAGTGGAGTCCATTTCGTGATTCTCTCTTCTTTTTTAGCCAAAACCCCTAAAGTCTGACATGTTTTGGAGTCCCAAAGACGTTATTTACTTACAAATTTGACAAAATACGTGACAGAGATGTGATGAAATTAATAATGAGTTTTTTGAAAGTCGGGAGATCTTTCAATATTGTTTTTGGCGCCCAATACATACTCATTTGTATTCTTAGCGCTACTTTTTAGTTCATTCACCCCTCTTTGAGCTTCTTTCTCTGCGCTTTCATTCTTTTCATGGCTTCCTCCAGGCGCCCTTCTCGTTTAATACACTCTTGCACAGTCTATAGCCAGGGAGCAGATGGAAATTTTGAGCCCAAAACCTTTGCTGTAAACGATTGGGTTACCATGTTGCCATCTTGCAAGGGCTCTCATAAGGTGAAAAGAAGAAAACGAGATGATATAAAACATCACTGGAAGGGGCGTATCATTGCCTTCAAAATTATGCCCAAAGGCTGGTTTGTCAAGGTGCAACATGTTTACATGGCCAAGGATATGCACTTGCCTCCAAACGAATGTGTTCCCCAACAAACACATTGTAAGTTATTAGTTGAATAACGTATATAATTCTTTTCCATTTATGCAAGTTCTAACAAACGGTTCGTCATTGTAGATATCTTTACGTCAACAAGTATTGAATGCCAACCTGTGGAAAGCCTAAGTGGGACTTTCCATGCCATTCATAAGGTATTGGCAGACATTATTTATGCCGATCAAACTGTGTCTTTTTTTAGTGAATGCAAGGTTTTTATATATTATGCACAGTATGTGGTTCCCTCTAAAGCGGATAGGTATGGGAATATCGAAGATTTGCCATTGCCAAGTCTTTCATCTCTAAACTGGGAGATTCCTGACAAGGTAACGGTGCAGAGTTTCAAATTCAAAATATCTCAGGATATTAAAAAGTCCATGACAGCTGGAAGGATCTCAAGAAGAATACGTTTATCATGGTTTGTACCCCTCCACATCTTCGTGGCTTGCTTCAAAATAGCAAATTTACAAAGAACGAAGGTATCCTGGCTAAGTAGAAACTTTTCGGAAGAGGAGCCTGCCACCACTGCGAGAAAAAATGTAACAAGTTGGTAAAAAGGGGTCCCTAAAAAAACCAACAATATGAAAGAGACTTACATTCACTCCATCTATCTTGAGTATCTTTGAATCTATTGTCCTGCAGACATTTGAAAAGTACTCTTTTTCCATAAGTATATGTATGACTTTGTGACTTTGCAATGGTACTTCTTGCTAGAGAGAGTTATATGGTTTTCTAGGATCAACAATATCCTCATATGTGGTGTCCAAGAAGGTAGTCAGGAGCCTGCCAGCACTGCAAATGGAAACATGTAACTAAAATAGATAATCAAATAAAATAAATAATTAACCAAAAAGCAAGCAGTATTCCATTCAACCCACATTCTTCCTTGGCCATGGATACCACTTAGAGAGTTCATGAGGATAATTTCTCTGGTGAGTGTATCCGATGTAATAAAAAAATTTATGGTAGTTGTGATGGAATCAAAAGCTTTGAAAGACATTGTTATATTTGAACCAAATCTAAAAAAAAATACATTGTTATATTTGAACCAAATCTCAAAAAAAATTCCATTGATAACAATGGATCAACAATACACATAATTTTAGAGATTTATTGGCTAAGAGATGCAATCAATGTCCTAAAGCTAATAGCAAAAATAAAGGAGTGTTATTTGCAATCAATAGCACAATTATTCTATATACTAAAATTTTTTAGAGTCAAAATGCCTTACCTTATGCAATAATAAACTACAGAATCTAACAATTAAATATCCTTTTTACAACTAGCATGGACTTGTCCTCATGAGATATGCTAAGATAGTCCTCTTCCTCAGAAGTGCAAGAAACATTAATAACCATTTGCCCATACACCTCACCCATTCTCTTATAATTAACAGGTCCAATTACATCGATTTTTCTCTTGCAAACATCATCCTCGGTACCTTATTCTGCTAATCATATTAAAATCTTTATTCATTAGGGTGATCTTATGAGCATGAGCAGCAACAATGTAAGGATAATTCATAAATTCATAAAGTCAACATGTGAGGATAAGTTGATATGATGTGAGAGCAGCAAAGCCAAATTTTCGCAGGGTCATATTCGCACCGTATCGTGGAGCAGTTCATACGGCGCCAACGTGGCAAAAAGCATAATGTTTGGTACTATACTTTTCACTGCATATCATGGATGACTTGATATAGTGCAAGAGTGGCACAACAAAATCTCCGTAGGGGTCCTTCTCCCTCAGTATCGTGAAGGAGTAAACATGCGCGTGCAAAGTACACCCCCCTTGTAATGACTTATTTTTTGTGAGATCTTAAACCTATCAAAAAAATTCAAAAAAATTTCCATGAGTTTATTAGGCTTTGAAAAAATTTTAGGAATTTTTTAAGATTTTTTTGAGCTCATTTGCTATTTTTAAAAATATTTTAAAGCAAAAAAGGCCTAAAAAAGACCCAAAAAGTCACAAAAAAACCACCCAAAAATAGCATTGCCGATACGGCGCGAATATGGGTATCCGACGCTCGGATACCCATATTCGCGCCGTATCGGCAATGCTACCCAAAAATAGTATTGCCGATACGGCGCGAATATGGGTATCCGACGCTCGGATACCCATATTCGCGCCGTATCGGCAATGCTATTTTTGGGTGGTTTTTTTGTGACTTTTTGGGTCTTTTTTAGGCATTTTTTGCTTAAAAATATTTTTAAAAATAGCAAATGAGCTCAAAAAAATCTTAAAAAATTCCTAAAATTTTTTCAAAGCCTAATAAACTCATGGAATTTTTTTTGAATTTTTTTGAGCTCTTTTGCTATTTTAAAAATATTTCTAAGCAAAAAAGGCCTAAAAGAGACCCAAAAAATCACAAAAAAACCACCCAAAAATAGCATTGCCGATACAACGCAAATATGGGTATCCGAATATGGGTATCCGCGTTGTATCGGCAATGCATTGCCGATACAATGCGAATACACTCGGATACCCATATTCGCGTTGTATCGGCAATGCATTGCCGATACAACGCGAATATGGGTATCCGAGTGTCTTGGATACCCATATTCGCGTTGTATCGGCAATGCTATTTTTGGGTGGTTTTTTTGTGATTTTTTGGGTCTCTTTTAGGCCTTTTTTGCTTAAAAATATTTTAAAATAGTAAACGAGCTCAAAAAAAGCTTAAAAAATTTCTAACATTTTTTCAGAGCCTAATAAAGTTATGTAATTTTTTTTTGTGAAATGGAGACTGATTATTTTGATGGTCTTTTTTTTATGAAATTGAGATATATTACATTTGAAAAAAGATATACAAGGATAAAGCATCAATAATGTAGTGATGCTTTCAGTTATAAAATCAGTCTGCTTTAGAATCAGAGTTCTGAGAGAAAGAAATAGATTCAAGTCCTTTCTATTTCTTCTTACAAATCAAGGGAATAGATCTTAAGAGATTTGCTAGGATATGATATCATGAGTAGTATCATCCCATGAAATCAAGCAACCATTTAGGTATTGAAATCTGATAGTGCTAATAAGAATCACAATTGAAGATATTGAAACTTGAAACCCCATAGTGCTAATCATAGTTGAGGGTATGATGAGAAAAATACTCCCAAGAGCTAATATTAAGTAAGAAGTTGTATCCTTCATATTCTTCGAAGCATCCTGCACACATAAAATCATCTTAGTCCTAAAGTTGATATGATACACAATATCACTAATACTTCTATCTATTACTTGTTTAATTTTTTTATATTTTAAGAGACAAAATTGAATAATAAATATTTTTAATCTATTACTAGGTAAATATTTTTATCTCCCAGAAATCAAAGTACTTCATTTCTTCTAATTATAATATATTATCCTTGTCTTATCAATTAGTCCTTGCTAAAAAGTTGATATTACAACACTGTATAATGAAGATATTCTATTTTCAAGTGTCAAGATCAAAGTGAAAATTTTCACTTTCTATTCTATTAGCTTAAGGATTATCCTTAGTATATCTATCCCTACCAATTTGCATCAACACCATGGGACTCTTTTACCCATTTTCTTATGAATCAAATTGAAGAGATTGAAGAAAAGCCTTGGATTTAGTTGAAACAAAATCTTACAGAATGGATATCTTAGGGGTTGATGTAAAGATGCGGCTTGGATGTCCCAACCTAGTTGGGTCTACTGAAAACTAACAAGATGATCTCGTCTCAGGTCCATGGAGGACCATATCTCTATAGCTCAATCGGCAAGTAAGTGGTATTGATCCTCTGTGTAGAGACTCTTTTGATTGTTGATCACCTTCTCAAGATTTTGTGAAAGGAGATGAAGGGAGATCAATGCACGCTGCTGGTAAGAATCGGACGTGATTTTGGTGAGAAATTTTACGACAGAGTAAAATCTACTTTAAGAACTAAGAAACAAAGTGAAGAGGAGAGAACGATGATTCAAATGAATGCAGGCGAAAAAAGAAGCATGATTTTGGTGGGAAACGTGATAGTAAAATATTCAAAATGAAAGAATAATGGCCGAAAAGTGACCTCTGACATGAGTTAACGTCCTTAGGCATTTAATGGCTAACCTCTTAAATGAATAATAAATTCTCTCATTAATCACGTCTGAATGGCCAAATTTGGAGGGTTCATTATTTTAAAACCTCAACTAATTAGTAACTTAATCATTTTCTTACAAGTGCCATTTTTGAAACGTTTTTGGCCCTAATGAGCAGAAAAAACAAAAATAGTGAAAAGCAGCTGAAAGCAAAAAGCATAATGTGTGTGAGTATGGATAGAAAACTATATAAGGAGATGAAAATGGAGAGTTAAGGGCCTTCCCCCTTGATTACAATTGTATTTTGTGAGAGAGGAGAGTGGAGAGTCGCATGCTAGAGTGAGCTATTGTCATGCTAATTTGAAAGTCGGAGCCTTTGGATGTCAAAGCATCGAGCGTCGGATCATGGTTGTTAAGGTACAATAATATTTTTCACTTGGTTTGTTTTCAAATTGTTGGATTTTTTTTGTTGAGTTGTGGTTGTGTGATGCTCTACCCGAATTAGGGTTTTAGTTGTTTGAGCTACAAGAGGCAATTCTTTATTGTTTTGTTTTTCATATGTGGTTTGTGTGGTGCCTGTCAAAACATTTAAATTTTTGTGTTGTATTATGTATTCGACAAATTCAATTACTGTAACCGGCACTCCTTAACATCTCGTTATCGGGTTGTGAGTGAGGCTTGCTTTCGATCACCGCTTGCGTAACATCTCTTTTTTGGTGCCCCCACTGAGGAGTGCCGAAATTGACATTGTTGTTATTTTGAATGTGAGTTTGTTTTGATTTCTTGTGATTGTTGAAAATGGTTGATAATTTTTCCGAGTTCCATGGTAATCATACTAAAGATCCCGAAAGATTTTTAGAAAAAATAGAGATGTGTTGTTTGATAGAGAGAGTGACTAATCTTGAGGATAAACTCCAGATTTTTAGATATCAATTGCAGGGAGAAGCACGAAATTGGTTGCTTGACTTTGAGAGAAGCTTGAAATTTAGGAGACGAAATTTGAACTATGATACCATTAAAAATGCATTTCTATCTAGGTTTAAAAAAAGAGAAAGTCAATGTGAGATATGGGCAAAAATAGAAACTTGTGTTCAAAAAGATGATCAATGTGTTGAGGATTTTGCTAGGGAGTTTGAAAGATTGTGGAATCGATGGAGTTTAACATTGTTAGAAGGTGAGATAGCCCCAGTTATGTTGAAGATAATGTATTTTGTAAATGGGTTGAAATTAGAAGATTGGAGAGTAAAATTAGAGAGAAAAAATCCTAAGTCTTTTGAGGAAGCGGTGAAGATAGCTCAATATTAAGAGAGGAAGACCAAAAGAAAAAAAGAGTTAGGGTTTGATGTACCAAGGGAAAAGTTGAGTTCAACGCAAGTTGAGAGAAAAGTTTTTGAGGAGCAGAGAGTTAGTTATGTCTATCCTGAGAGAGGTATACTATATTTTCTATTTAGGAGAGATGAGTTGACTTGTGAGAAATCAATTGAAGTATGTGAGGAGAAACTCCCTAGGGTGGTTGAGGAGAAAAATACTTGTTTGACTGATTGGACTGAAGAGTCTAGGAGTGTGAATTCATACCCATTGACCACGGACACTTCTAGTTCAGTGATTAGTGATTTAACTAAAGAAGAGGGATCGACTAATGATACTTTGGAGCTTGAGGACTATATAGATGAGCTAGAGATGGATCTGAGTTGTAAAGAAGAAAGGGAGAGACCATATTGTTTTAAGGACCAAGAGTTTTCATGTTCTTTGGGAGAGGATGAGAGTCAAGAAAGTTTTGATATTTCTGATGAGAGAAGGTGTGATGAAAATTCTGATAGTCATGGCAGTGTTGCAGAGAGTAAAGACAATTTAGAGAGTGAGCTTGTTTGCCTTGGTGATAGTATAGATGGATCTGATTGCTTGAAAGATGAAGAGAGAATCGAGGATGATTTTTTGAGTCTTTTGGAAAACCATGAGGGGGAGGGCTTAGAAACTATAAGTTTTCAAGATGAAGTTAAGGGTTTGAATTTGTTTCCTGATGAGTTTGTTGAGATTTGTTGTGAGTTTGTTGATCAAGAGAGTATGGAGGCTTTAGGTTCTGACTCATGTTGTGATTTTAGTGTTGGTGTTGTTGACTCAATTGAGTCTTGTGAGTTATTTGGTGATGTTTTGAGTAGCCCTGGAGAGGCTTTTGTTTGAGATGTTGAGTAGACCTAATCTCTTACTCCTTGATAGTTGTGATGATGATTATTTGGTTGTTTTAGACAACAATGTCGAAGAGAAAACTTCATTTGATAGTCTTGTAGTTTCTTTGAATTCTCTAGAAGTTTTTGATGAAGTTTGTGATGATTCTGATTGGGGTTTTGAGGATATTGAGAGTGACATTAAAGAGGATGTGAGAGAAAATTTGAGTAAGGCTTTAAAAAGGATTGAGAATTTGAGGGAAGAGCGGTTTAAAATCAAGAAAATAGATTTGGAAGAGGTTTGTGAGGAGGTAGTAGGGGATTTGGTAGTTAAGGAGTCTTTGGTTGAGGTTTTAGATCCAAAATTGTTGTATAGTGAATATGTTATTCGTGATGATGTAGAGGTTTCAATTTCTTGTGAGGTTTCTTGTAAGGATACTATGGAAGGTGTTTACCACTCTTTGTGTGTGAAAGACTTGATGGAGTCTTGTATTGTTGATGAGTTGAGTGATGTGGTTAGGTATCCTGGAGTGACCCCATTTGTGGATGTTGTTGGTTCTTGTGGTGTTATGAGTCCGGAGTTGACTCCTTTTGATGTTGTGTTTGATTTGGATATTGAGTTGGGAGATCCTTACATAGTATCTTTAGGAGAAGTTGTAGATGAAGCAGTGGATGGATTTGAGATTGGAAATAAAGAAAGGGTCAAAACTTTATTTGGAGACTCTAAAAGTAACATGGTTTTTCCTAGGGAGGATGGGTGGGATATGAAGATTTTGGATTATGGTTGGGATTTGAAGAATTCGAAGGAGGATGATGTATTTTCCTTAGATGGAGAGGATTGTCTCAAGGATTTTGATGAGAATTTCATGGATGAGTTTTGTCTACCTATAAAGAAGTCGTTTGAGACAAATGTGCCATTTGTGTTTGTTGAGAAGATTGTGGATAGATCGTTGTATTTGATTTTTGATTGGCTCATAAATGTTGCATCGTTTTATGAAAACAACTGATGCACATGAATGTTTGCAGACTAGGGGGAGGGCTAAATATGTCAAGTGTTTTTCTGAAAACTGAAAAACCCTAGTCAAACTGTAGTTAGGTTTGATTTTTGCTAACTTAGTTGTTTGCATGATAGTTTGTTTTGTTGTTTTGAAATTGGATTTCTTGTGTTTGACTAGCAGAGGATTTGTTTTTGTCATTTTGTTTGATTTGTTGAGTGTGGAACTTGATAGCCTTGGTCGAGCTTGGTATTTTTTTGAATAGGATGAAGCTTGTGTTTGCCAATAGCTACAGAACATTGAGGAGCTAGGTATGTTATCTTGTCAAGACTCTTGCACATCACAAGGGATAATGGGTTCATGAGCACTTCATGTTGCACTTGTTGATGCACTGCACTCGGCGGTCATCTCCTGTTCCTATCAAATACTTCCATGCCATGGGTTGGGATTATGTACATTTTGTACTATCGTTGAGCACTAGCATGGCATGAGGTCCACTGCAGCTATATGCAGTAAGTTTTAGATCCACGCGCACATGAGAGAACACATGTCATTGAGCACGCACATTTCTTGCACGCACGATATTTGGGATGCTTATCACAAAGTTAGGAACCTTTGGTTGAGTGTGTAAGGTGGTTGGGTGAGTTCGAGGGTCGTGAAGGACGCCGCCAATTATGAGATGGGTTGTTTATATCTCGTCAACATCTTGAGGACCATCATTTTCTAGAGTGATTGTGAGATTTTGGATGGGTGGAGCGGAGTATATCATATCTTTTTTATGAGAGTTGAGAGGTGAGGATAAGGAATTTTAAATTAATAAGAAATTTTGTTGCATTTTACATGACGCACGATCACATCTAGATAGGCTAGGCACGATTCTTCAATGCATACATTCTTTTGTGTGTAGCATGGATTGATTGATTGCATATCATAGATCAATTGCATATTTTCTCAAATCATGTATGGTTGTGCACGGAGTTCTATTCCAAAGTATATTTTTGTTAGGGCACATTGCATAAAAGAAACAGGTTCATATCCAACGAATATTTATTTTGAAGACTCAAGGATCAAAGGAAAAAGGTTGTACGTTTTACATCGTCAGCAAGTATTTCTTGAAGAAAAAGAGGACATGTGTACTGAAAGTGTATGCAATCATAAGAACAATAGGCCAAGGAAGGGAATAAGTAGTCCAAGATAAAAGATGGAGAAAAAATGATGCGATTTATGAAAATCAGTAATTGATGCATTCCGATCGTTTTGAGTACCCGAACAACTATATTCGGAGTTCAAATGACAAAGTTATGATCCAAACAAGTTGCAAATAGGCATAAAGCAGAAAAAACTAAAATAGTGAAAAGCAGCAGAAAAGAAAAAGCCAAAAGCTGAAAGCAAAAAGCATAATATGTGTGAGTATGGATAGAAAACTATATAAGGAGATGAGAATGGAGAGTTAAGGGCCTTCCCCCTTGATTACAATTGTATTTTGCGAGAGAGGAGAGTGGAGGGTCGCATGCTAGAGTGAGCTCTTGCCATGCTAATTTGAAAGTTGGAGCCTTTGGATGTCAAAGCGCTGAGCATCGAATCATGGTTGTTAAGGTACGATAATATTTTTCACTTGGTTTTTTTTCAAATTGTTGGATTTTTTTTGTTGAGTTGTGGTTGTGTGATGCTCTACCCGAATTAGGGTTTTAGTTGTTTGAGCTACAAGAGGCAATTCTTTATTGTTTTGTTTTTTGTATCTAGTTCGTGTGGTGTCTATCAAAACATTTAAATTTTTGTGTTGTATTGTGTATCCGACAAAGTCAATTACCCTAACCGGCACTCCTTAACATCTCGTTATCGGGTTGTGAGTGAGGCTTGCTCTCGATCACCGCTTGTGTAACAACGGCTCTCAAAGGCAATCACTCCATGCTCCTATAGAAAAATAGCTCCAATGCCACGGCCACTAGCATCACACTGTATAGTAAATTCTTTGGAAAAGTTAGGGCATACTAAGATAGGAGCAGAGGTAAGGAGTTGCTTTAACTGGTTGAAGTTGCTATCTGTAAGAGCATCCCAAAAGAAAGCCTCCTTCTTCAACCTATCAGTCAAAGGAGCTGTAATGGCTGCATAATGCTTAATGAATCAGCGATAGAATGAAGATAAACCAAGGAATCCTCTAACAGAGGTAGTAGTAGTAGGTGTTGGCCAATCTTTTATACATTGCACCTTCTTGGGATCAACCTATATTTCTTTTTCACTGACAATATGTCCCAATTATTCCACTTCAGTCTGCATGAAAGAACACTTATTCTCCTTAGCAAAAAGCCTATGATGTCTCAATACATAAAAAACCCTTCTCATATGTGCCAAGTGATCCTGTAAAGTCTTGTTGTAGGTCAGAATGTCATCAAAGAACACCAAGACAAACTGAAAGAGGAAAGGCTGTAAAATCTTATTCATCAGGCTTTGGAAGGTTGCTGGAGCATTTGTAAGCCGAAATGGCATCACTAAGAAATGATAGAGCCCACGATCAGTCCTGAAAGCAGTCTTGACTTCATCACCCTCTCGCATGCAAATCTGATAATACCCTGACCTCAAATCAATCTTCGTAAAAAATCGAGCTCCCTTAAGCTCATCAAGCAAATCATCAATCCTGGGTACCAGATACCTGTTCTTCACTGTGATCTTATTAAGATCCCTGTAGTCAATGCACATTCTCAAAGATCCATGTTTCTTTTTGACTAACAGGACTGGAGATGCATAAGGTGAAGAACTTGGTTCAATGAATCCCATCTCAAGAAGTTCCTTGATTTGCTTGGCTACTTCCTCTCGTTCACACTTTGATAATCTGTAAGGTGGCATATTGATTGTCTTTGAGTTGGGCTCCAAATCAATGGGGTGATCTACTGCTCTCTTGGGAGGTAATAAAGTAGGTACCTCAAACAAATCTCTATACTCCTCAAGAAGAGATGTCAAGGCTGAATGGTTTGCTGAATTATTGGGATGATCTTGCATTTCTTTATTCAAATGCAAAACAAATATTTGTGAACGCCTCTTGTACTCCCTTTTGAGTTGTTGAATGGTAATAAGCTGAAAATATGATCTACTAGGAATTCCCTGTAAATGGATAAGCTGTCCATTGAAGATAAACTCCATATACAACTGTGAGAAATCCATAGTGATCCTGCCTAATGTCATCAACCAATCACAATCGAGTACAATGTCTATAGGTCCCATTTCCAAAGTGATCAGGTTTACTTTTGCTTCAAAATTTTCAGCCAACTGTAAAGAAACCTATGGGCATATTTGTGTGCTGATTTGCTCTTCACCATTGGCCACTTGAACTCTAATGGGTTGATGTAAATATGTGGGAATACAATTCAGCTTGTCCATGATGGACTTATTCAAAAAACTATGAGTACTACCACTGTCTATCAGAATGAACACTGGCTTTCCACATATGCTTCCCTTCATACGAAGTGTATTAGGGCTCTTAGATCTTGTCCAAGCATCCATAGAAATAGAACAATTAGTGACAGCAAGTGGCTCATAACAAGTCCCACCTAGATCAAACGGAACAGTTCCACCTGGATCAAAAGGAAAAGAGTCGGTTGGATCATAGAAATACTCTTGCCCAACTTTTTCCTCAAGATCTTCATTTTCAGCATTAAGTGCAACTGCATTAGCTTCATCCATGTCATCTTCAAAATCCTCAAAAACTAATATACTTTGAAGCTTGGGTTTGACATTTTTGTATACACATTTTGAGGCATGATCAGGTGTATACTTTTTCCCACACTTGAAACATAAGCCTTTCTCCGTTATTTCTTTATAAAGATCCATAGGAATAGATTTAGGATTCGTATTGGTTGAAATGGATTTAGGCTTGCTGTCCCCTTGTTTGAAGTCAACTCTTGGAGTGTTTGTTGTCTTGAAATTACTTTGAGGTCTAGAAGCATTGAATGGAGGATAAGTTGGGACCCGTAAGCTCCCATTTGGCACATGATTGCTGCCATAAGTGTTACCAACTTGCCCCTGCTTAAAATTAGTCCTTGGCTGTCCAAAACCAGGCTGAAATGAAGATTCTCTTCTATACTTTCTTCAATATCGCTTCGCAAGCTCAATAGCCTTAAAGAGGGAAGTAGGATTTTGTGCCATGACATCAGCTGATAAAGATGGCTCTAAACCATACATACACTTGTGGAGCTTAGCCTCATCATTGATGCTTTCCACATACATGGTTAAGTTGAGGAATTGGTTAGTGTACTCTCTTACACTTAGGCCTCTTTGTTCCAAACCATACCATCTGCGTGCTAATTTCTCTTTTTCAAGAGGGGAGATAAATACTTCAGCCATAAGTGCCTTGAAAGCTTCCCAATTCTCTACAAGTATGTTTTCTTTTTTTATATACCTCCACCAAGTATGGGCAAATCCCTTCAAATGCAAGGAAGAAAAATGAATCTTCATGTCATCAGTTTTAGGGAATATGTCAAAGTAGGATTCCATCTTAGAGGTCCACTCCTCTAAATCAGATGGTGAAGATGACTGACCATTAAAATTAGCTAGAACAATCTTGTCCTTTAACTCTCTTTCATGAAGTGGTTGCTGTCCCAAAATAGGCTGATCATGAATACCATGTATGGAACCCCAAAATTGAGACGGAAATCTCCCAACAGGTGGTTGAGAACCACTATGTAATCTTCCTGTTGGTAGAGAACCCCTAGGAATTTGAGTATTCAGCCCAAAAGCTTGAGAATTAGCTCAATTAAAACTATCCACATAGTCATCATGCCATTGTGAAGCCTCTCCTACTTCATACTGGCTATTCGGGATGCCTCTTCTTCCAGTAATCCCATGTCTATGACCATTTTGGTTAGATGGATGAAGTGGGACTGAAGGCTCAGTGTTTGAATAAGCTTTCTCCTTAGCTTCTTTTGATCCCATTTGCATTTGCATCCATTGGGAGAATTGTGCCATAAGTTGAGCATTATATTCCACCAACTTATCAATAGAAGCCTTTGGTTGAGTCATTGAATCCACCAACTTCTCAATGGAAGACTTCGTTTGATTAGTAGACAAAACCATTTGCTCCATTCTTGATAACATGGCCTCATGTCGTTCCCTATGTCTTTGTTCATGGACGCACAAGGTATTATTGAGTATACTAACTTTCCCTTGTTATTGAAGCTCTTCAAGGCTCTCGTGAGGTGTATTGTCCAACATGGAATCCCTGATTTGCTGAGCATAATCTTCCTGGACCTTATTTTTACCCTTATGTCTTGCCATAATAGTGCAGTCCTGCAGTACCCCTTGTCAGAAAAACGGCTATAACTTTTGCTAGGGAACTTTGATTTCAAAACTTTTTAGTTCAAATCGAAGCCAAGAATGCCCTCTTTGAGATGAGATATGCTATAAAAAATTAAGGAAAAAATTATGTAGCTCAATTTTTGAGTCTGAACTGTCCAGGCCTGCACCCTGTCTAAACCTGTAAGTGCCCTGTTTTGACCCTGTAAGGCAAGATAGTAACCCAAAATGGTTACCAAACCCTGTAGAAGGCTGGATAGGACTTGTGGGTACCCTGTAGTACTTGCATCTATACTTCAGTAATGAAGGGTGTACCTGTAACCACATGTAAATGTCCTGTAGTGCCATGTAAATTTCCTGTTTTACCCTGTTTTGAACCTGTAGGTACTTGAGCCTTTGGAAAGTCTTTAGTGTTCAATTCTCCACTCGTTGTACCTATGTGAGGGATAAAATGGCATGATAGGCTCCCTACACGGGCTCTGAATCACTGGGAGGTGGGCAAAGTTCCCCCCGGGTCGGTTGGTTGGACCCCTTCGGGATCTTTGATAGTGAGGGAGGGTCACCTCTCTTTTGTCCCACTATCTCCCCGGCATCCACCTTTTTCCTCGGTGGGTATATCAATATGGCAGTAGCTTGCTAATATAATCAACCACCATGACATGCATTTTTGAAATATTCATTCAGCCTTTCATGAGATACAATTGAATGGAATCTTGAAAGTTTGGATAGGGGAAGGGTCTTACCAATGTAATTCAGTGACTCACTAATTGCTTTAGTACTTACCCTTGTACAATATTTCAGCTTGGGCAAAAGAATTCAACCAAAACAAATCAAGGTTATGCATCAAGCTTGACAAATGATATCTATGATAAAGTAATGATTGAATCAAGACTGAAATTCAATGGAATAGGTTGAAATCAATGAAAATTAACACTAATCTCTGATCTATTGATCAATTCAGTGAATTAATTGATCAATAATCTCCCATCAACAAGTGAAAAAACAATAGCAAGTGGATTATTGAGAGATTTCAAAGATTAGTAAAAGAAATACCTCAATTAAGCTTGAAGAATATGGTAGATGTCAGCTCCAATCCCATTGATGGAAGAATTCTTCAAATTCCACCATAAATCCATCATAAAGCTTGAAATCCCCATAGAATCAGTCCATACAAGCTCTAGTATGATTAAATCCGTGAAGAATCAATGCCCCGGCCTTGCTTGAACACTTGAATATCAAAGATTCAAGCCTCTTGAAGAAAAGCCCCAAAATAATCATTCCATTTGAGCTCCAATGTCCTCCATGGGCTGAAATCTCCTCAATGTCTCCAATTTTGAAGTCTATTCGACTTGTACATAGCATTAGAGAAGCCTTGGAGGTCGGGAAATTCCAAAATTTGAAGAAATTTGAGCTTCCAGATTTGTGGCTATGGCTGCCCTACTGTGTTTTAGGGTTTTGAACCAAAAAGTTGATGCTTAAAGTTCTCGTCTAGCTGAGAGTTGATGAAATAGAGACTGCAAATTTTGGCGCAAATTTCAAGTTGTATACTGCTCCATTTCCTGCATCACTACCTGACTAGGATACTCCTCAGGTGACAAGGAATCATTACCCCATGGTTTGGCTGTGAGGGATGATTAGTAGAAAGAGATCTTTGAAGATTGCTTGGTAGCCACCATTGAAGCTTCAGCCAAAAGCTTGAAAGAGAGAGAAGAGAATCTCCCTTTTGAAAAGTAATTGGACTTTAACCTCTAACTAAGCCCGGTTAACCTTCCTTTACCCTAGTTACATCCAGTTTTGCATGAAGTTTGATGACGACCTGCCACTTAAGCTATCCTCCTCCATATCTGACCTTGGATATCTCCAGATGTAGTCTCTTACTAACTATAGATGATCTGCAGCAATCCACTAGTCATTGTCTTGTACAAATATTGTCTGAAATTGATTTTGATAGAGGAAAATAGGACTGAAAATATAAGGGAAAAATGGATCAAAGACCAATGCCCTGAAACCACTTGTTAGAGAGTGAACTAGGGAGAGAGAAAGAGGAGAGAGAAGACTGCAAAAGAGAGAGAAATACTACAAGAAGAAAGAGAAGAGTGACGAGGAGAGAGAAAGACTAGATTTGGAGAGAGAAAGACATGAAGAATGGATGGAGGATGCAAGGAAAATGGAAAAACCAGGATTTGTGGAGACTGGTGATGATACTGCACATCCTATTGTGCAGATTGGAAAAATTCATTTGTCTATGCAAGATGGGAAAAAGAAATACCTGTCGGATGTATTTCATGTCCCGAATATCACCAAGAATCTGGTTTCTGTTGTCCTAAAAGAAGCTTCTAGGAGCTTTTGAATCAAACAACAGCCATGAAATAGCGTGGAGATAGATGACATCGTTCAGGCAGGAGGAAGCAAGGTGGACTTGACGGGGATGGTGGCGGTCTGATGGCCAATGGCGGGCTGGTGGTGATAATCGATGGCCTATGGCAGCACAACGGCGTCCTCCTCCTCTACGGCGATGACAACAGCTCAGAGCCTCATAGAGCCTCTCCCCTTCTCTTGTTACCCCCTGGGGGGGTTTTTATAGGTCAAGGGGGGAAGAGGGGACCTCGCCCACGTGGGCTGTGCATGCAGCCCACGACTCCCCCTTGGTTACCACCTCTCCCACCTAGCCATCCCCTTCCCGCAGCCACGCATCGGCTGGGGAAAAATTAGACCAAAGTGTGTTGCTTATGATACATGAAGTATTTGGCCAGATTCGCTCCTGTATAAGGAGCAAGATATTGCAACGTAGCTCATCCATGACATAATTAGTTACTAGATACTTTAAAATAAAATTGCAATAAATTGCACCTTATCCACTTAACCTCCTCCCAAGAGGGAGTTTCCCCGTGGTTTATGCGTTTTTTGAACCCTACTCCCGGTTTGCCAATGCGGAGGCCTTGATTCTCGCGTGCGGTTTACAGGTTACACTGCCAGAAATTCCAATACTGAGAATAACCTTTGCATGAGTTCACGTGGTGTGCAGGAAGGTCGATCTAGTAATATTTTTAAGTGGAAATATTACATTCTCTCCCCCTTGGAGGAATCCAGATGTCCTCATCTTGAGATGAACTGGAGATATTGTTGGATGAGAGTGCTTTTATCCATCCAAGTGGCATCCTCCTTGCGATAATCTTTTCACTGGACGAGGCATTCTCTCAAGGTTCTGGATCTCAGTTGTCTCTTCCTAACATCTAAGATCCTGTCATGCCGTAGCTCAAGAACTCCTTGGCTAGGCATTACAACTTGTTGGCCATCAAGTACATGGCTAGGATTAGGTACATACTTCTTCAATAGGCTGATATGGAATACATTATGAACCTTTAGGTTCTCAGGGAGTTGCAGTCTATAAGCACTGGGTCCTAGGCACTTGAGAATCTTGTATGGTCCACAATACCTTGGACTTATCCACTTGTAATCTCCTAAGGATAGGGAACTCTTCTTTGGCCATACGCAAATGAAGACCATGTCTCCTTCCTCGAAGGTTCTATCTTGACGCTTCAAATCCGCGTATGCCTTTTGTCTATCCTTGGCGGCTTGGATGTCCTGTCTAATTGCCTTCATTTGGTCATCCATCTCATCCAGCATCTGCCTTGAAGCTTCAACCCTCAAGGTTGGATCTGAGAAGTTTAGGGGACTTCGACAATCATGCCCATACAATGCTTGGAAAGGGGTCATCTGAATGCTTTGTTGGTAAGAAGCATTGTAGGCAAACTCAACCAGTGGCGCAAGTATTGAATCCACCTTTTTGGTTCATGACAGCAGTGTGCCCTTAGCATATCCTTGATGGCTTGATTGAGTCGCTCCATTTGGCCATCAATTTAGGGATGGTAAGCTGTACTAAAATAGAGATGAGTCCCAATGGCTTCAAAGGTAGCTCTCCAGAAGTGAGATGTGAAGAGAGATTCACGATCACTAATGGTTCTTCTGGGCAACCCATGTAGCTTGAATATCTCCTTGATAAACAACCTTGCAATGTCCGAGGCTTTATAGTTTGTCTTAACATGAGTAAGGTGTGCAACCTTAGTAAGCATATCAACCTCAACCATGATAGAGTTGTATCTTCCCTGAACTTGGGGTAGGCCAACAACAAAGTCCATATTGATGAATTCCCATTTCATTTGGGGAATGTCAAGTGGTTGCAACTTTCCTGGAATTTTGACATGTTCGGCCTTAATACGTTGACAAGACAAACACTCAGTGACATATTTGAGAACGTCACCTTTAAGCCTCTCCCAATAGTAGCTCTTCCTAATTGCATTGAGAGTCTTGGCATAGCCAGGATGTCCTGAGAAAGGGGAATCATGATCTTCCCATAGTATCTTCTGCTTGAGTGACTAGCTTGCTGGTATATATAATCTCGTTCTATAGTAGACAAGTCCACTATTGATAGAGAATTCATAATACTTAGCCTAAAACTTTTGGTCATGATCCTTGATAGGGATCTCCCTTAGCATCTTTTGATAGGCTGGATCATGGCATACTTTTTCTTTGCTAGCTCAAGTATTGGGTTGTTTGGCATGGACACCTTTGTGGCTAGTGATCTAGTTATTGATGGATTTTGCAAGATTAGAGAATTAAGGAATGCCTTGCGACTGAGTGCATCGACAACTACATTCTCTTTTCCAAGTCGGTATTTGATTTCAAAATCATACTCCTCCAACACTTCAATCCACCGACGTTGCCTCATATTGAGCTCATTCTGGGTAAAGATCCACTTGAGACTTTTATGATCCGTCACTAGAGTAAACTTGTTACCCAACAGGTAGTGTCTCCAAAGCTTCAGAGCATGGATGACAGCTAACAGTTCTAGATCATGGGTAGCATAATTCTTCTCATGGCTCTTCAGTTTTCTTGAAGAGTATGCTACAAGATGGCCTTCTTGCATGAGCACACATCCTAATGCAAGCGTGCTAGCATCAGTTACTACTTTGAACTCCTTACTGAGGTCCACAAGTTTCAAGATAGGTGCTGATACCAAACTTTGCTTTAATCTATCAAAGCTAGATTGTTCGAAAGTTGACCATGCAATGGATGTTTGCTTCTTCAGTAGATCTGTGAGAGGTGCTGTAATCAAAGCATAGTTTTTGATGAAGACCCTATACCATCCTGTCAATCCAAGAAAACTACGCATTTCTTTGAAAGTTGTTGGTATTGGCCATTCTAGAACATATTTGACTATGGCCGGGTCCATTGAGATTCCTTCTGCTGATACGATGAATTCTAGATATTCAATCTGACGTTTGAAGAATGCACACTTCTTCATCTTAGCATAGAGCTTGTGTGCCCTCATTGTCTCAAGGACAATCTGAAGCTGGGGTTCATGATCTTCTTCCTGTTTAGAATAGACTAAGGTGTTGTCGAAGAATACGAGTATGAAGTTATCAAGATATGGCCTAAAGATATCTTGCATTAACCTGTTGAAGGTGGCAGGTGCATTCGTCAGCCCGAATGACATAACTAGGAACTCAAAGTGTCGATATCTTGTGTTGAAGGTCGTCTTTGGGATATCTTCTTCCTTGATCCTTATCTGATAGTAACCAGACCTGAAATCAATCTTGGAGAAGATCTTCGCACCCTGAAGATGATCAAGAAGCTCATCTATTCTAGGAATAGGGTACTTGTTCTTAACAATTGATTGATTCAACCCTCTGTAATCAATACACAGTCGAAGCGTTCCATCTTTCTTCTTCTGGAACAACACTGGAGCTTCCCATGGTGAATTGCTAGGACGGATGTAGCCCTGATCTAACAGTTTCTTGAGTTGCTCCTTCAACTCAATTGCTTTCGGGATGGACATCCTATAAGGCCTCTTTGAAATTGGCACAGCTCCTGGCACTAGCTTGATCTCATGATCCACTTCCCTTTGAGGCGGGAGTTTTGTCAGCTCTCCAAAAATACGTTCGCGTACTCCTTTAGCCATGAAGGTTCTTTACTAGGCTCCTACTTCTAATCTAGCTTATTGAGCTTAATCAAATAGACAGGTAGACCCTTTCTAACTCCCTTTATAATCCGAGATGCTTTAGCCAATTGAATTTTTGGTTTTCCAGCCTCTCCTTGAGTGGTAACTAATTCCCCTTCAGAGTTTCGAAAGGGAACTTGGCCCTTTCCACAATGAATGTGGGCATCCTTAGGTTTAAGCCAATCCATTCCGAGTAAACACTCATGGATACCTAGGTTTATGACCCTGAATCTGACCGAAGTCGACTTTCCTCCCAGAAAGAATTCCACCTTAGCGGTTTGCCTGGTACAAGTGACCTCACGACCATTTGCTAATTCCACAAGCAAGGTAGGTGCTTCTACTGTGGCTATTCCTAATCTTCTTGCACAAGCTGGTGAGATAAAGGAATGTGTACTGCCACAATCAATCAAGGTTTTGAAACCTTTACCTTGATAGTCCGATGGTGTTTGAATCATCGAAAACGGGCGATTCGGGCCTTTCTTGTGAAGAGCGGCATGGACTGTCGCCCTTTCAAACTATACTTCCATGGTCGGGTCTTCTTCTTCGCCTATTTTCTTGTTGGCAACACAGGCAGTTCTCCCTCTGCCTCGGGTGACGGCTCCCTATCCATGGCCAGTTCCTTGGAAAGGAGCTTGACGATGTCCTCCGCCAAGCTTGGGGCATTGCCTTTTGAAATGACCGGGCTCGTTGCAGTGGAAACAATGGAGATTGCGACCATTGCTTTGAGTAGGGACAAAGTTATTGACATTATTGGTCCTTGCTTTCTTTCTTTGTCCCCAGTTTTGACCTTGAACTCTCTTTGCTTGGGGCCTATATGCTTCTCTGTCCTGGTCATTATAAGACCAATTCTTGTTACTTCTTAGCCTAGCTTGAACCTCCTGAATTATGGGCACAGCTCGAATGAGTGCATCCTATAGATCTGTTGGGCACATAGATTCAAGGCGGGTATTCACAGGTGGGTATAAATCGGCACAAAATTTCGACACTTGTTGTGTCATATCCATCTGTGGCACATACTTCAGAAGTGAGATGAATTTTGAGTAGTATGCGTCAAGAGTGAGACCCAGCTATTTTAGCTCGTAGAATTCATTCATTTTCTGCGTGCGATACACACGTGGTAAGTATCTTCCTTGCACAGCTTTCTTCAGCTTTTCCCAGGTAACGGATCCGTTTGAGATCCCTTGATCTTTGCACCATTGCTTCCACCAAAGCATGGCTTCACCGGTGAGCTTTAGCTTGGCGAGCATAGCGTGGATGGCGGGTGCAGTACTGGCCGCTTCAAAGTAATCTTCCATGGACTCTATCCAAATCTCAGCATCCGCTTGGACCATCCTTCCTTTTCCGTCAAATTCTGGCGGCTTGATCTGCTTGAGAAGAAACTTCTTCTCCTAGATCACGGCCGTACTTGATGTAGGGGACGACGGACTGGGAATCTGTACCTCGGGTTGTGTGTGAACAGAGGATTCTTAATGTTATAACTCGCTAATCGTTATGATTTATATTTCATACCCAATTCAGCTTTATCAACCAAGAAACATAGCCACTAACTTTTTATCAATTCTCATAGACAAGACAGACATTGATAAAAAGAAGTCTTATTCCATTTATATGGACATAGCCCTTTTGGAGTACAATATTTCTTGGGATAGTAAAGCAATTGGTACATTAGTTCGGGGAGAATAATATTGTGTTACATTTAGCCATGGGAACTGGATAATAGTATGGTTTCAGGTCATGGATCTTCAGGAATTGATAAGTCATTGAAAGATTAGGGTATCCTTTCCTTTGGTACCCATTCTTCTTGTAGTGTCCCAACACCTTGATCCTGTTTGCGGGGATTATGTGGGTCACTTCCTCGTATACATATGAGTTCAGCTCGACCCTCCGACCTTCGACATGTAAAGTTGTGTTTACCTGAGCTGCAACAAAAATGAATAGCTTCACAATCTTCAGGTCCTCTAACCACTTGATCCTCTTTAGGTTGGTTCGAAGGTACGCAAACCGGTGGGCAACTATGTAGTAGATTCCTGAGTCACCCATCCACCTCCGTTCCACATACAAAGGCGATGGATTATAAATATGGTCTAGGATGTTCATCATATCGATCCTTTGTTGATAATTCGAGGAATGCATTGCGGTCATAAACATGACTCGGAACACTAAGAACTTGTTCCATGCTTCATAATTCTACAAGACAGCATCGAACGTAAGGAAATGTTACTAACACCAACATTTGCTTTACTTCTTCTTATTAAGATTTCTTATAGAAATAAATCCTTCGCTGGTTTGCTCTGATACCAACTGTAATGTGTCCACCTGTTCCCTTTTAGGACACGTCTTAGCAGTCCATCGGAAAGAGAGTCTAGAAAGCTCCGCCCGGCACTCCCATGGAATGTTACAGGGTTTGCGATCTAGGAATTTCCACATCTGCCATGTAGTGGAAGTATTTCGACCGTTCCCACTTAGGACCGACCTGAATCAGGGTTTTCCCTAATGGTCATTTCCTAAACGTAAACTAGCGTCGAACCCCAAGCGAACTACTTTACGCAGAAATGCCAGGGACAAAGCGGATTCACGCTGCACTTGGTTCAAGGAGAATGGGAAATGAGAGGGATACAAGGCTCGACCTCTCTGCCCATAAGGTATAGTTGAGAGTGGAGTTTTGAGCTCGAGATGTGCCTAAAATTTGCCAAAAAATTTGGAATTTAGGGGAAAAATATTTAACATCAAAGGCGGCGGCTCCAACTAGGATGATTTTAAGCACCAAGTGAAAGACGACTTTTAAAAGGCGCTCGAGCGACACTTGTGGATTTTTGATAATTTTTCAGAGTGCCGTGAAGGTTGTCAGGAGTTTCCAGTCAATGCGGGATGTTAAGCCGGATGCGCAAAAATTTACAATACTCGAATCGGAGCCAGGACGGCAACAAATGGGCAAGATTTGAAAATGTGGACTTGTTTTGGCCAAGTTGGGTAGTGCCTTTTGGGAGTTAGGGGGCCCAAATTTTATGAACCATCAAAAATCAAAATGTGGAGAGAGAAGGATGAAGAAATTGTGGAGTTAGAAGCACCATCTTCATGCCCAAAAAATGTGCCATATGATGGGGGAGATGGAGATGGCAGCCTGTAAACAACCTATCCAATTGATCATGGCCCCGATCTTCCCTCTCTCTGCTGCTGATTATTTCGCTTGTCTTCACCCGAGCAATGGTGGCCTGAATGAAGAGATCCAATTCTAGTCTTTCTCTCTCCTCCCTCTCTCTCCCCTAAGGGACTGTTCTTGTGTGCAAGAGCAAAATGAAGAATGGTGAAGGAAAGCTTGTCCGGTTGGAACCGGATTGCTTCCGGATCGATGTAGACATGAAGATTGCTGATTGTGAAGATGCTGGACATTGAATGTGGGCTGACCCGCAGTCCCGCACCAAAACCGAGATCCCGAGACACGGAGCCTAAGCGGTAATTCAAATTTTATGAAGAAAAAATGAGTTTTTATGCTATTTGATTGATGAAACATTGTTCCCATGGGCTGAATATGCATTATGATATTGTTTTCTATGAGTTTCAACAATTTATGATTTGAAAACTAGAAAATCATAAGCGATATGGCTGAAATTAACATCATATAACCCGTAAAACACGCGTTTAAGGGGTAAAACGGGGGTTTTTTGCAAAATAAAAGGGAAATATGAGACAATGCCAACAAAACCTGAGATTTTGCTGTCAAGGAACCTAAGGGCCACAACCCACAATCAATCTTAATTTCTAGTTATTTTTTATTGAAGAAAATAGAGAAAAATACCAAAAATGGTGAAAATTGGATTTAAAATGGGAGAAAGTTAGGAAACGGTAAAATAAAAATTCTAGAAAATTACATGTGTGTTTGTACAACGTATAATGAAGGTAAAGCATGAGGTTGGCCTCGGTTTACCATCGTTTCTATGTTTCCGTTCATGTTTATCGCTTTCTTTGTAAAGAAATACACATATAAAATGACATTTTCACCTATCAATGAATGCAAAACATTAAACGGTAGGGTGAGAGGGGAGGTTAAGCGTCAAAGTATAATCTTAAATCTGATTTATGTGCTGCATCATGCCTATAGGACATTGTTTTAAAATAAAGGGAAAGGCATTATGAGTGAAAGGCTCGGTGCCTTTTCTCTTTGCAGTATATAAACGTTAGCATGGAAATCATGAAAAGATTGGTTTCGCACGATGCACAATGCCGATTTCCTTCTGTTTGTGCACTAAACCATTCACATTATGCACTATGCATAGTTCATGGTATCAATGGAAAAGCTCCTGGACTGCATAGCAATTGTTTTCTTAGGAATTTGACCCACGATTGAGAGTGAAAGGTTATCCCTCGCCGTAGGCTAGAGGGTCGGTTTCCTAAGGGACTATTTGGTGAGCAAGCATGGTATATCTCCTGGAAATACGAGAAATATAGAGGAGAGGAGTTTGTGTTCATATGTTTTATATGTTGAGCAGCGCATCAAGGGGCCAATCTCTACGATGTAGGAGAGCTACAGTGGGGCTGCGGTGTTTCTACCGAGAGGTTGCCTCCATGTGTGTGATCGTGGAATTGCCAATGTGTAAGGGTTCTCCCTCTGAGGAGTTTATAGAAGGGAAAACGTTGGACTGTAAACTGTAAATGCATAGGTTAAGCTTTAGGGCAGTTTGTCCTTTAGCATTCGATTGACGCTCCTGGTCAGTGAGGCCGTGAGGGTGTGTTTGTCTGTCATGAGCATGAGGTCCGGCTAGTGCCATAGCCAGTGCCGGCCCATTTTAGGTCCCATTAGTGGTGTGTCTGCTGGGAGCTACCAATAAGTGGTGGTTCTTGAATCTAGGGTTTCTAGGGACCAAAGCGTTGGTTTATGTCCTCTGACAAGGACCGTCAAGCCAAAATACAAAAAGCAGAACGTGCTGAGAGGGCTAGACGACGGTTGGAGATCGTAAGTCATTATTCTCCTCAAAGGAGTAGCCCGATACGCATAAGAGGCAGTGGTCTTAGTAACCCAACTGCTGCACATAGTCCTTTAGGTGCAGGAGGAAGCACAAGTTCTTCCTTTCTTCCACCAAGTCAACCCACTTTAAGTGGGGGTGTGATTCCATCAGTTCAAGCTCCTATTGTGAATCCGATTGTCACCATGGCACAACCCATTACAATTCTTGCAGGGATGCCGGATTTGCCAGCTTTAGGAGTTCCTTTGCCCATTTTTAATGGGTTAGCTGAAGAAGATGCGGAGTTTCATATTTGTGAATTCCAAAGATTAATGTTTAATTATCGCATCCAAGATGAGGGACATCTTATGATGTTCTTCAACATGATGTTAAAAGGAAGGGCTGCGGTATGGTATCACAGCATAGAGTCTGGAACCATTACCACAATCGATCAAATTTATGCAGCTTTTCGAGGAGAATATGCCCTTGAAAGAGGTGGCCAATACTGATTGTGTGTCCTGAATATAACACGCCAAGACCCCCATGAGAATGTGAACGCCTATGCCAAGAAGCTTAAGGAAGTGTTTCGTAAGTTACAAACTTACATTCCTATTCCGTTCGTTTCCCAATTACAATACTTCTTGCATGGATTGGATTTCAATATTTAGGTACAATTGAGCAGTGTGGCTTTGGCTGACATAGACACTGCCATTGCGCGGGCAGAAGGAGTAGAAGCACAATTACAAACGGCCTACTCCTCTCGAATAAATCTTAATGCGGGTTTAGTACCTGGAGGCAATCTACCATTGACAAATGGAAGTCAAGGGATGCCTATGAATAACCCTAATGGGAGAGGAAGCATGGTTCAAAATGTACCTTTATTGCCAGCTCCTCCCAGTGTGACTATGCCTATGGCTAGTCAGTTGGCTCCACCAAATGTTGGAGGCCAAGTTCCAACCCTAATGTTGTTCCTATGAGTCAACAACCAATGCCCACTCAAATTGTTAGGCCAATGGAACGATGGATAGACGATCAAGGCTAAGAGTTGAGTGCCTCCAATGTCCTTGGCGAAGTTAAGGATATGATGAAGCATTATACCGACATGATTTCTAAACAATATCGGCAAATAGCTGTTGACATCAATTTCTTGAAGTAGCAGTAGAATTTGATAAGGAGTCGACGCCCTGAAGAGGGTGGACTCTCAAGATTCAGTTGTGAGTAGTGTGGCGGACAACATTTCCCTAGAAACTGTCCAAATGTTAAATGTGATATTTGTGGGAAGTCGGGCCACTTAGCCGCTACCTGTTGGAGTAAGATTAGTTCCCTCCAACAAGGGAGTAAACAGCCAGGTCTAGTTAATAATAGAGCGCAAGGTAATAACCTCCAGCAAAATGATGGACCAAGACAAATACTACAAAGGGGAAAGACCACTATAGAAGAGTTGCCGCAAGGCAATGGAGTCAGTCTTATTGAGGCTGTACGACTCAATGATGCTGAAACCTCTAACCTAAGAGCTGTGACAAGAGGCCAAAAGGCTAAAGAGGTTGACAAGGATAATGTAAAATCGGTTGAGGGAAACCCTAAGCAAGGAGATAAGGGGGCGCAAGTCCTGAATCCTAGCGTGGAAGGTGGACCTCTAAGGCTTGTTGACAAAAAAGTCGATCCTAAGAAGGATGAGGAAGTGCCAAGAAAGAAGGCAAGAGCTAAAAAAGAAGCGCCAAAGCCGGTCCCAAGACCGAAAGAAAGGATGGTTTGGCGAGAAAAGAGAGCTTTGGCTACTTATCATGATATTGATTTAGCAAGTTTTCTTTGCGAAGTCAAACCAGATGTAAACCTCTTATAGTTGATTAAATTATCTCCAGGAGTATGCAAGGAATTCAAGAAGATCCTGCGTATTGGATATATTGTAGAACCTTTGGGCATAGCATAAGTAGGGGAAGATTGGTTTGATCATGCTGAAAAGAATTGCCCTAGGGTTCCAGCGTATGTGGATGGAATATTAGTGGAACATGCCATCGTAGACACTGGATCCTTCGTCAATATCATGAGTTCAAAATTGATGGAGAGGCTGGGTCTAGGCATCCAAAAAGATAGCTCCACCCTTCTTAGAATGGCTAGTGATAGTCTAAGGCAACCAGAAGGTTGCGTTACTAGAGTCCATGTTACCGTTGCAAGTGTAGAATGCTTCTTGGACTTTAGGGTGATAAGATTCGTAGGACATCCTAGCTATCGAGTCTTGCTAGGTAGGCCTTGGATCTTACGAACAGACTCTCAAGTTGATATACCTGCCGGTCGAGTGATTCTAGGTAGAGGTGCTAATCGAGTAATAGTCGATGCTTACCCTGAGTCTCCTCAGAGTGAGAGAGCTCCTTTATCCTCTACTAAATTAGAAATAGGAGATGATCGATCTGGTAGTGAGACATCGTCCAGTGATGAATCCAAAGAGGGGTTCACTATAGAGGATATTTATTAGATAACTCTAAATGAGCCAATAGAGCCGCAAGATAGGATAAGAGACGCAGATGTGATTGAGTTGGACCTTGGCACGCCGAATGATTCGCGGCCAATTAAATTAGGTTCCATGCTCAGTTCAGTAGAAAGGGAGGACTATGTGTCCTTGATTCAAGAATTCCGCAACATCTTTGCTTGGAGTTATGATGAGCTGAGAGGCATTCCTCCCAGTCTGGCTGTTCATACTATTCCTGTCAAAGAAGGCAGTCGCGCTGTGCATCAAAAAGTAAGGCGTATGCCTTTTGAATTGAGGGACGGGCTGTTTGAGGAGTTACAGAAGTTACGAAAAGCTAGTTTAATCTTCCATGTACAGCACACAGAATGGTGTTCACCGGTTGTTATCAGGAAGAAGAAAGATAACCAGATTCGATTATGTGTAGATTTCAGAGAGCTGAATAAGCAAACAGTTAAGGATTACTACCTGTTGCCATTTATTGACCAAATTTTGGATCAATTAGCGGATAGGGAAATATATTCGTTTATGGACTGCTTTGCAGGTTATAACCAGATGGCAATTGCAGAAGAGGATAAGTTGAAAACAACTTTCATTACTGTCTTTGGTACTTTTGTGTACCATGTGATGGCCTTTAGGTTGTGTAATGCACCTGGATCATGGCAACGAACAGCAGACAAGACCTTTGGTGACATCTCCCCAGATGAGTTGAAAGTATTTATTGACAACCTAGGGGCAGCCACTGTAAGGGAAAGGATGTTGATTATTTTAAGAAAGTGCTTTGAGCACTACAGACAATTTTGTATCGCTCTTAACCCATAGAAGTGTGTCTTTGGAGTGCCTTATGGGCTATTGCTAGGCCATGTGGTCAGTTCAGTAGGGATCACAACTGACCCTGAAAAGATCAAGGTTATAGTCGCTATGAGTCCACCATGCACCCCGAAAGAGGTACATAGCTTTCTGTCATCAATAGGGTACTATCGGAGGTTTATAAATGCCTTGGCAGAAAGGACGTTGCCATTAACAAACTTATTATCCTTTAGCTGTCTATTTGAATGGAGTGACCCTTGTAAGGTAGCTTTCGAGGATGTGAAACAGGAGCTACTAAAAGCACAAATTTTAAAAGCACCCAAAAGAGGCGAGGCATTTTACAAATTTTTTGCAGTCACCATGCATAGTATCAGCTGCTGTTTAGCCCAAATCTGGGAGGAAAAGTGGTATCATCCGATAGCTTTTGCTAGTCGAAAATTGGGTATTTCAGAAATTAATTACACCTACATGGAGAAATTGTGTCTTGCGATGGTCTTTGAGAATAAAAAATTCAGGCACTACATCCTCTATGAGAAGGCAGTTTTCTATACAAAGGCGGAAGGGCTTAGATTGCCTATGAACAAGGTGCAACCGGCCTGATCGTTTGGCAAAGTGGTTAATCACTTTGTAGGAGTTCAATTATGAGATTAAGAGTAAGCCACTGAGGTTGCAGGGTATTGTGGAATGCCTTGTGGATTTCGGCGAGCCGAAAGAGACTCTGGCTGAAGGAAGTGATATTGAAGAAATGTTTAAAATTGATACAGCTTCTATCCCATCTTAGTATGCTACTATTACGCATTATCTGTCAACGGGAGAGACTAGAGCTGGTCTATCAAAATCTGAAAAGAGGAAAATCAAACAACAGGCCTTGAAGTTTTCCTTGATTGCAGGAACACTATATCGCCAGGGTGTTGATGATATCTACCACCGATGTGTGATGCTTGACGAGGTTCCTTTCATCTTGGAGGAGTGCCATGACTCTGCATGTGGAGGGCACTTCGCGGGACGGTTGACGGCACAGAAAGCTTTAAGAGCTGGATATTGGTGGCCACCCATCTTCCAAGATTCCTTTGAGTACATCAAGAGATGTGATACCTGTCAAAGACATGATAGCAGAGAGAATAGGAAACATCCACTTACACCTATTATGGCTATCCTTCCATTTGAGAAGTGGGGCATTGACTTTGTGGATCCTATCACCCCGTCGTCTACTACCCAGAAGAGATACAATATAGTAGCAACTGATTATTTTACAAAATGGTTAGAAGCACGGGCGACGAGGCAATATAATGCAAAAGAGACTGCAAGTTTTCTCTTAGAGCAGAGTATCTGCCGTTTCGGTCCCCCAAAGGAACTAGTGTCGGATCGTGGAACCCATTTTTTGAATAAAGTGATCAAAAGCTTGACTAAAGCTTGGCAAATCAAGCACAATAAAACAACCCCCTATAGTTTGCAAGTAAACATGCAAGTTGAAAGTACTAATAAGCAGCTTGTGGATATCTTGTCTAAAATAGTCTCTGAGAAGAAACGAGACTGGGATAGGAAGTTGTATATAGCAGTATGGGCGTACAATACAACGTTCAAGCGAGCTACCGGCCATACTCCATTTAAATAAGTTTATGGAGAAGAGTGTGTGTTACCCCTTGAAATCGAATTGCCAACCATACGGTTTGCGATTAACCACTCTTTGGGAGATGAGGATTCCCTCTTTGAACGTTTCACGACCATAGCCCACTTGGATGAACTGAAGTTGCAGAGCTTATTACACCCCGAGGTAGCTAAACGTTGGATGAAGCAGTTGCACGACCTTAAAGCAAAGAAGTATACCTTTAAAAAAGGGCAATTAGTTCTATACTACGATGTGCGTAGGGAGCTGTTTCCAGGAAAGCTGGAACCTAGATGGGATGGCCCCTACAAGATTGTCAGGATAGGGAAAAATAGGTCTACGGCTCTACTAGCTGATCTGCAGGGATTAGAGTTTAAAAAAAAGGTTAATCTTAATAAGATTAAACCTTATTATTTCTAAGTATGCTAACACGAAAAATTGCATTGCAAGTCCATACTGGGGCTGATTTGAGACGTGCAAAAGAGCTGAAAGTTGGTTGATGGGGTGGTTAATTTCTTATTTGGAGCACCCATATCTGGAGCAAAGATACCATCAGGGGAAACTCATCTGGTAGAGCAAAGGATACAAAGTGATTGAGCAAGAAGACAGAACCTGTGTGGGAGATCAAAGTCTTCTGCCATCATTGCTTACGACTGTTGACAAGTATCTTTGTTGAGTTCAATGAAGAAGGTGGGATGGAGCCGTCGATCCATCCTCTAAACATGCTAAATTTTGACTATCATAATTACGAATAGAGGAGTTTGTGATGGCAGGCTGTGTAAACCCATTGTGGATGTACACATTATATTTTGACGGAGTGTCCAGGGGCCCTAATAAAAAAGGGAGTGTTGGAGTAGTATTCCAAGATCCCCGACGTAGAGTTACGATGAAGTTAGCTGCTTATCTCTGGGTAGGATTCACTAACAATATGGCGGAGTATAAAGCCTTGGTTATGGGATTGCATATTGCCAAGCAAGGTGGTATTCGACGGTTGTTAGTAAAAGGGGATTCCGAGTTGATCCTGAATCAGCTAGATGGGACATACACAGTGCGGAATCCCATCCTTTGTATGTATCATCGAACTGCTATGACCTTACTTGAGGAGTTTGAGAGAGTGTCTTTTCAACAGATTCCACATTACTGAAATCAGTTTGCAGATTCACTGGCAAATCTTGCTTATGAAGAAGACCTTTTCTTTAACTGTGGTCCTAGTTTGGATATTGATATCAATAATGAGACAGGACCTGGTCGCTTGTGGGGAATGTTATCAAAGCATGCAATATATGGCATATGATGGTTGATATGGGTGATGCAAAGAGTAGCGGAGACCAATCTACCGTTGTTATCCTGGACCCATAGGTTGATTAGACAACATGTTATGCGTACGCCTCTTGCTATATATGCAAGAGGGATGGGTCATAACCTTATACATTTAGTTTAGGGATGCGAGCCTGTTTTTCCTCCTTGGAAGGAGTATATTATTGTATATCTGTCCTATTTCGGGGAGGGATGTGTAGGTACTATTATGCTTTATTTCATTAGGCCAAGAGGGCCGCTCAGTTTTGTAGTGAAATGTTTTATTTCATTAGGCCAAGAGGGCCAGTTGTCTATTTAGTACAGGTGCGGTTAATGGTTTCTTGTTTTAGTTTTGTGCTAGATAGGTTTGAAGAAGAGCTTGGAAGGAGCCTTTTATTGCGCGGAAGCTTCTCGTGACCCTATTTAGGTGATATTTCTCCTTTATGAGTACCGTGTTTTTATGCTATATGTGTCTGGGTACTTGTTGGGGGATTTTTCTTTTCTTATTGGGGACCGGAATCCAAGGCATGAAGTCCTAGGTTTTGGTTAGGTATGCCTGAGTGAGGTTTGAGTAGTCATTGCCTCCCGTAAAGACATTGCCAGGCATTGAAAGACCTGTTTTAGAAGGCAGTTCTAGTGACCTTGTTCTGCTAGCCTGCTAGGCAGTCGTTCTAGGAGTTCTTGTTAGTTGTGAGGTAGTTAGAGAAGCCTGCCGAAGAAAAATGATGATGATGATAGAGAGGAAGCAACCTTGAATATCTAAAAAGAAAAAAAATATATATAAAGGTGTGTAAAAAGGGATTCTAACCCCCTATAACAATAGAAAAGAAAAGAAAGGAAAATTTAGAAGCAGTTGATCATCGCCTAGCGAAGGCTTGGTAGGTTCCTGGGGACGAGTCAGACCTGGGGCCGATGCCTTGTCTTCCTAAGGGTGGCGTCTTACTGGAAAAAAAAAAAGAAGAAGGTTGGAGCGAAAATAAAAGTGAGCATCAGAAAAGGATTAAGTGTCACCTTGCGAGGGCTTTGTAGGTCCTTGGGTACCGAGACAGGTCCTGAGGCCGATGCCCTGTTCTCCTTGGGTCACTACACTCAGCTCCCTCCTTTTTACATGCACGAGTATGGAAGAATAAAACCCTAAAAGAAGAAGTGTGTTAAAAGAAAATACTTCTTGATCAGGCTATAGGAGTCCTCGCCTAGTAGGAGCTCTTGGTTGTGTTGTCCTTAGTTAGGTAGGTAGTTCAGACCACCACTTAGGGCGACCTCTTTGATAGTTCTTTTTAGTTTGGCCGTGTTGGAGCAGTTGGTTAGTGATTAACTTCAGACCTTCTATCAGATTATGCTAGGCCTACTCCTTGTGGATGTCATGCCTTGGTTTTGTTAGGGGGTCGGGTGAGCATTGTGCTGTGTTTTAATATGTACCTATTTTGTATTAGCTTGATGCTTCCTTTGGTTGTTTTGTGCAGATTTATAGTGGGATTCGACGAGCTGAGTCACCCTATCCTGTGGTCACCAATGAGAGCAGAGTTTTGAGCCCTGGATGTGTCTAAAATTTGCCAAAAAAATTGGAATTTAGGGGAAAAATATTTAACATCAAAGGCAGCGGCTCCAGCTAGGATGCTTTTATACACCAAGTGAAAGACGACTTTTGAAAGGCACCCGAGCGACACTTATGGATTTTTGATCTGCTGTGCGGGTTGTCAGGAGTTGCCAGTCAATGCGGGATGTTAAGCCGGATGCGCAGAAATTGACAGCACTCGAATTGGAGCCAAAACGGGGAAATGGCCAACAAATGGGCAAGATATGTTTTGGCCAAGTTGGGTAGTGCCTTTTGGGAGTTAGAGGGCCCAAATTTTATGAAACATCAAAAATCAAAACATGGAGAGAGAAGAATGAAGAAATCATGGATGAAGAAGCGCCATCTTCACGCTCGAAAAATGCGCCATATGATGGGGGAGATGGAGATGGCAGCCTGTAAACAATCTACCCAATCGATCATGGCTCCGATCTTCCCTCTCTCTGCTGATCATTTCGCTTGTCTTCGCCCGAGCAATGGTGGCCTGAATGAAGAGAACCAATTCTAGTCTTTCTCTCTCCTTCCTCTCTCTCCCCTAAGGGGTTGTTCTTGTGTGCAAGAGGAAAATGAAGAATGATAAAGGAAAGCTTGTCCGGTTGGAACCGGATTGCTTCCGGATCGATGTAAACATGAAGATTTCTCATTGTGAAGATGCTGGACATTGAATGTGGGCTGACCCGCAGTCCCGCACCAAAACCGAGATCCCGAGACACGGAGCCTAAGCGACAATTTAATTTTTATGAAGAAAAAATAAGTTTTTATGCTATTTGATTGATGAAACATTGTTCCCATGGGCTGAATATGCATTATGATGTTGTTTTCTATGAGTTTCAACAATTTATGATCTGAAAACTAGAAAATCATAAGCGATATGGCTGAAATTAACATCATATAACTCGTAAAACACACATTTAAGGGATAAAATGGGGTTTTTTTGCAAAATAAATGAAAAATATGAGACATAATGCCAACAAAACCTGAAATTTTACTATTAAGGAACCTGATGGCCACAACCCACAATCAATCTTAATTTCTAGTCATTTTTTATCAAAGAAAATAGAGGAAAATACCAAAAAATGGTAAAAATTGGATTTTAAATGGGAGAAAATTAGGAAACAATAAAAGGAAAATTCCAGAAAATTACATGTGTGTTTGTGCAACATATAATGAAGGTAAAGCACGAGGTTGGCCTTGGTTTAACCTCGTTTCTATGTTTCCGTTCATGTTTATCGTTTTCTTTGTAAAGAAGTACACATATAAAATGACATTTTCACCTATCAACGAATGCAAAACATTAAACGGTAGGGTGAGAGGGGAGGTTGAGCGTCAAAGTATAATCTTAAATCAGATTTATGTGTTGCATCATGCTTGTAGGACGTTGTTTTAAAATAAAGGGAAAGGCAGCATGAGCGAAAGGCTCGGTGCCTTTTCTCTTTGCAGTATATAAACGTTAGCATGGAAATCATGAAAAGATTGGTTTCGCACGATGCACAATGCCGATTTCCTTCTATTTGTGCACTAAACCATTCACATTATGCACTATGCATAGTTCATGGTATCAACGGAAAAGCTCCTGGACTGCATAGCAATTATTTTCTTAGGAATTTGACCCACGATTGAGAGTGAAAGGTTATCCCTCGCCGTAGGCTAGAGGGTCGGTTTCCTAGGGGACTGTTTGGTGAGGAAGCATGGTATATCTCCTGGAAATACGAGAAATATAGAGGAGAGGAGTTTGTGATCCCTGCAATGTAGGAGAGCTGCAGTGGGGCCACGGTGTTTCTACCGAGAGGTTGCCTCCATGTGTGTGATCGTGGCATTGCCAATGTGTAAGGGTTCTCCCTCTGAGGAGTTTATAGAAGGGGAAACATTGGACTATAAATTATAAATGCATAGATTAGGCTTTAGGACAGTTTGTCCTTTAGCATTCGATTAACGCTCTTGGTCCGCGAGGCCGTGAGGGTGTGTTTGTTTGTCATGAGCATGAGGTCCGGCTAGTGCCATAGCCAATGCCGGCCCATTTCAGGTCCCATCAATAGTCCCATTCCATCCCCCTAAAACAACATAAATCGGAATTCTAGTGACATAAACTATAGGTCAGCACCCTTGCTGTTTATTTCCTTTGAGAAGAGCTCCTTGCTGTCCATTACGATTGAGAAAAGTTCCCAGCCAACCGGGACCACCCATCCGTAGGACGACCCATGGCCACATCCACCGCACTTTCCTCAAGGTTGCTTTATTTGTCTAATTACCTACCACATTTAGTTAGACATGCATTAAGCAACTTCCTTAATTATCCCGTTAGACACCGGTTCCTTCACGTAATCTTAGCACTTGACATAGAAAAGCAGTGTCAAACAAGTTTCTTTTCAACATGTTATAATATTGATCTTTGGAATACATTCATAAAGTCCAGCCCGCAGGCTTATCCATAATCCGCCCGAAGGTAATCCATAATCTGCCCGAAGGCTATCCAGCAATCCACAGGGATCATTAATCCAAGATTCCACCTATAGACTAGTATGCGGGCCTCGAGATCCAATCCTGAGTCACGTTGGCCTCTTGTGCAGGGCCGGGAAGGCAAGGGATTTACGGCCAAAGCCCCCTGGCACCCAAGTGTCCTCCTGCTCCAAGTAGCGCTCAACGGAGAGACCTCACATGGCAGGTTTGGTCCACGATCCTGGCGCGACTAACAACCCCCTTGATTAGGGTTAGGCAGACAGTCGGGGGTAACTGAGGCTGCCTCTCCCTTCAGGCCTTCAACCTGAAGCATTAAATATCTTTCCATCCTTTAGTTCCTTGAGCAAACAATGCAAACACTGCTTTCTAAACTGTTATAAGCACAATCAATTCTAGTGGTCGTTTATTTGGCCAACTACTAAGGAGTGAGTCCTTCTTCCCGAATGCATCCAGTATTCGATCCGGGATCAATTGTGACTTGGCAAGATCCCCAAGGGTTTTTTTGTTAACCCTTATGTCCTTGGGTTAGGGCCATACCCTTATGTCCTTGGGTTAGGGCCATACCCTGTTAACCCAACTTAACCAATACCTTAGGTTTCATACATTAACAATAAATCCTGGCGACCATATCGCTCCAAATTGTTGACTGTGTCAAGATTGTGGGAGAGAAGGAAGGAGTCTCACTTGTAGCTTTCTTACTTGCACAATGGGGGAATACACTCACAGGTGGAGGCTGAAAACAGTTTTCCTCTTCTTAGTTGTGTAAGCCAAAAAGAAGTCTAGTACAAAGGAATAGAAGAACCCTATATATGGGTCTCAAACCAAACTCAACTAACTAAGGTGGCATACTAACTGAGCCACGAACTAGAGTAGATAAGGATAGTTGTCATCTAGCTATTATTCATAGGCGGTGTACCAACCACATTTGCAGCTAACAAGTTGGTGACATAAATGCACAACGGTCACCCTGGCATATCATGAGTGGAGCTCGATATCTCAACACTCCCCCTCGAGTTCAATCCCAATTCCTGCACACCAAGTAGGTCTCTGAACTTGCGCAGCTTCTCTGCGCCCAATGCCTTCGTGAATATGTCAGCTACCTGATCCTCTGTGCTGACATAAACTAGATCAATAAGACCTAGTAAAACCCTCTCCCGCACATAGTGATAATGCACCTCAATGTGCTTTTTTCTAGCATGATAGACTGGGTTATTTGCCAAGTGTATACTACTCATGTTGTCAAAATAAATGACAAATGGCCCATCTGTAGGCTGATGCATATCATAAAGTAGCTTATGCAACCAAGCTACCTCACATGCAGCCATTGCTGCACCCCTGTACTCAGCCTCTGTGCTCGACAAGGCAGCTGTAGGCTGTTTCTTGCTGCTCCAAGTGACTGCAGCACTCCCAAAAGAGAACACATATCCATTGGTAGATCGTTTATTAATTTAAATATGTATTTTACGAAATCATCCACTATGGAATCACCCACTTACACATTAAATTAAAAAAATACCCGAAAAGGATAGGCATCCCCATCGACTTTTCGCACAAAGAATCTACTTTGTGTATGAGCCCCGGTAATAATAAAATTTTACGGAATCCACCGCAAAACCTCACGGAATCCACCGTGGAATATGCCTCCTAGCATCAGGTAGCTCTTTGGCACATGCTGCACTTGATCCCATGGTCCTCCTACATAGTAGACATAGAAGCCATGTCTGCAAAAATAAGAATGTCTTTGTCTGTAGGCACCTTGAGATAGCATTTCTCTTTAGGCCTTTCTTACATTTCCAATGCTCTCCTCCAAAGCAAGGAGTTTCTTCTGACAAATTCCTATTTTAGCTTCAATCACTTTTTGCTCTTCTGCTTGCTCAACACCCTTCTCTTCAATTGTCTTTGCTCCTTCATACTCCACTCCATAATTTGCTATCTTGCAAACTGGACATTGAGTTGATCGTGTAAAGTTTGATAGTCGATAGATGCTAGTGAGAAGACCTCTCCTATTAGCTTCATAACTTTTCCACATCAGGGTCAAAAACCCTGAGTCACTTCGCTAATGGGCACATGACAGTAATGTTTAGCATAAGCTGATGGAAACCAACTAGCTCTACCTTTGCATTCTCTTTCAGGGACGAGGCTAGATTGAGACACTTGGTGCACAACCAGGATGTCACCAACAGTAAGACTAAGTTCACCTTTGGACTCTTCATCGAATGTATGCATCACCTCAATTAAATACATGGTAGGCTTCTCTATGTCTAAGCCACTATAGAACTTTGGGAACTAGTAGGTTCTCCTACCCTCTTTATACTATTACTTCCAAGAGCATACTATCCATGTGCATTAGTGTCGGCCCCATTTGAGTTACTCTGGTCACAATAGTATTGATTACCACATGCACAACTCATTTATGAGCATTGATCACCACATCTAGTGTGGTCACCACAGTATTGACCACCAAAGGTAGAGCTACTTTATCTGCAATATGCCAACATCATAGGTAGCATTCATCACCATAGCCACTCTAGTCATGACAGTATTAATTACCACATGCACAATTGGTCTATTAGCATTGATCACCATCATGTGCATAGCTAGTCTCTCTTCAATATGACATACACCATAGGTAGCTCTTTGGCATATGCTACACTTGATCCCATGGTCCTATAGAGTAGATGTAGAAGCTATATTTGCAAAAATGAGAATGTCTTTGTTTGTAGGCACCTTGAGATAGCATTCTTCTTTAGGCCTTGCTTACATTTTCAATGCTCTCCTCCAAAGTAAGGAGTTCCTTTTGACAGATTTGTATTTTAGCTTCAATCACTTTTTGCTCTTCCACTTGCTCAACACCCTTCTCTTGAACTGTCTTTGCTCCTTGATACTCCACTGCATAATTTGTTGTCTTACAAAGTGGCCATTGAGTTGATTGTGTAGAGTTTGATGGCGGATGGATCCTAGTGAGAAGATAGTTGCTATTAGCTTCGCAACTTTTCCACATCAGGGTCAAAAAAACTTAGTCACTTTGCTAATGGGCACATGCTAGCGATGTTCAGCATAAGCTAATGGAAACCAACCAGCTTTACCTTTGCAATCTCCTTCAAAGTCTAGCTAGATTGAGAAACTTGTTGCATAACCAAGATGTCACCAACAACAAAACTGAGTGCACCTTTGGACTTTTCATCGAATACATGCATCACCTCATTTAAATACATGGTAGGCTTCTCTATGTCTAAGCCACTACAGAACTCTGGGAACTAGTAGGTTATTTTGCCCTCTTTACGCAATTACTTCCAAGTGCATACTACCCATCTGCATTAGTGTTGGCCCCATTTGAGTCAGTATGGTCACAATAGTATTGATTATAACACACACAACTCATCTATTAGCATTGATCACCACAACTAGTGTGGTCCCCACAATATTCATCACCACAGGTAGAGCTGGTTTATCTCCAATATGTCAACAACATAGGTAGTATTGATCACCACAACCACTCTAGTCATGACAGTATTAATTACCACATGCATAATTAGTTAGCATTGATCACCACCACATGCATAGCTAGTGTCTTTGCAATATGCCATACACCATAGGTAGCTCTTTGGTATATGCTGCACTTGATCCCATTGTCCTGTTGCATAGTAGATGTAGCAGCAAAGTTTGCAAAAATGAGAATGTCTTTGTTTGTAGGCGCCTTGAGATAGCATTCTTCTTTAGGCCTTGCTTACATTTCCAATGCTCTCCTCCAAAGTAAGGAGTTCCTTTTTACAGATTCAATTTTAGCTTCAATCACTTTTTGCTATTTTTCTTTCTCAACACCCTTCCCTTCGACTGTCTTTGCTCCTCAATACTCCACTACATAATTTGTTGTCTTGCAAAGGGCATTGAGTTGATTGTGCAAAGTTTGATACTGGATAGATGGTAGTGAGAAGACATCTCCTATTAGCTTTATAACTTTTCCACATTAGGGTCAAAAAACCTGTCACTTTGCTAATGGGCACATGCTGGTGATGTTCAACATAAGCTGATGAAAACCAACCAACTTTAACTTTGCATTCTCCTTTAGAGACCAGTCAGATTGAGAAACTTGTTCCACAACCAGGATGTCACCAACAACATGACTGTGTTCACCTTTGGAATCTTCATTGAATGCATGCATCACCTCAATCAAATACATGGTACGCTTCTCTATGTCTGAGCCACTATAGAACTTTGGGAACTAGTAGGTTCTTCTACCCTCTTTACACCATTACTTCCAAGAGCATACTATCCATGTGCATTAGTGTTGGCCCCATTTGAGTCAATCTTGTCACAACAGTATTGATTACCATAGGCACAACATATCTTTTAACATTGATCACCACAGCTAGTTTTGTCACCACTGTATTCACCACCATAGGTAGAGCTCGTTTATCTCCACCAATATGTCAACAACATAGGTAGCATTGATCACCATGACCAGTATAGTCATGATAGTATTAATTACCACATGCACAATTGGTCTATTAGCATTGATCACCACCACATGCATAGCTAGTCTCTTTGCAATATGCCATACACCATAGGTAGCTCTTTGGCATATGCTGCACTTGATCCCATGGTCCTACTGCACAGTAGACGTAGAAGCCATGTCTCCAAAAATGAGAATGTCTTTGTTTACAGGAACCTTGAGATAGCATTCTTCTTTAGGCCTTGTTTACATTTCCAATGCTCTCCTCCAAAGCAAAAAGTTCATTTTGACCAATTCGTATTTTAGTTTCAATCACTACAAGGATATAGGGGAATAGGGATGACCATTTGTGAAGAAAATTAGCAACGTCGCTATTTGCGTCACATTTGCAATGCAAATAGCAATGTTACTCAAACAAAATAAAGTGGACCGAAACCCGAGTGCAACATTTTGTGCAAAAGAGCTAAAGAGAGAGCAAACTGCATCGTGCATTTGGAAGGGAGAGGGAGAGAAACATGAAGAATGAGAGCTTCTCACCACCGCTGCCGCTATTCGCAAAGAAGAGGAGGAAGTGCACTAAGGGCAAAGAGGAGCCGCCATCGCGAAGAGGAGCTGCCGAATCTATTGGTCCTTTGTTGTGAGTACATTGTTCCCTCTTGGTTTGTTTTCGCTCCTTTTGTTTTATTTGTTTTTGTTAAAAATGATGTGTATTGAGGGAGAAAGAGAGGAAATTAGAGAGGGAGAGGAAGAGAGAAAAAGAAAGAAAAACCGAGAGAGAGAGGAAATAAACATGAAACATTATAAAGAAAGAAAGAAAGAGAGAGGGAGGGAGGGAGGGACAAAGAGGAGAAGGAATGGATAAAAAACAAAGAGAGCGTAAGATCGTGTTCTTTGATTTATTCTTTTCTTGTTTGTTATAGTAGTGATGGTGGTGGTGGTGGAGAGAGAGAGAGAGAGAGAGAGAGAGAGAGAGAGAGAGAGAGAGAGAGAGAGAGAGAGAGAGATATTGGACTTGGAGATGAATGGATGGTTTTATTGATATGCTTTGCGGGCTACCTCCTCCTAGGCTCCGTATATCGAGTCGCACACAAAGAAAAAAAGATGGTGAGGTTCGGTGCAATACCATGGGACGGGGAACACTCCGACATAGGGTAGCTAGTCTCTCGCCCCCATGCAGAGCATATTAGACTTTACATATTGTAGGCCCATCTGTAGGTGGGTGGAGACTTTATATACGTTAAATTTTTTTAGTTACAAGAGAAGAAATCCCTTCTCAAACAATTTAAGAAAGAAAACAAACAAAAATAAATTGTTTGTTGTAACATAGACCAAATGGAAAATGATGAAGGCCGTGACGTTCAAGATCACGAGGCATATCTTAATCAGTGTGTCCCATGTCCTTGCTCTCAATGTAAGCTGGCAATTAGATAAAAACGTCGATTGTTTATAGAATGCATACGATGCTTTGACAAGTTTCAATCAAAGATCATTGATCATGCGATCTCAGATTTTGAGCGAACGGTAAGAAAAGTGTATATCAATCATGCATTGTCTCATCCCATAGAGGAGTGTACCTTTTTCGGCCAGTTAGAAGAGTTTGTGGGCGTGAGATGGATGGAGTGTCTGAGCCAATCCACCACACTTGGAAGGCACTATCCAATCTATATCATCAATACTAGAGGAGACAGGCACCCTTCCACACTTTCTTACAACCTTGGAGCCTAAGATGGAGATAGTGATCGATACACTGATGCCCATGGATGTCGAGAAATCTGATCCGCTTAGAGAGAAAGCATGCATACCATTATATGATGGGTACCAGGTATCTCACTTGAAGACACTGCTTGCACTCCTAAGTGTGCAAGAAAAATACAGGTGGAGCGATGCAAGTGTGACCGAGTTGTTCAGGTACCTTCTACGTATGCTTCGTTGATTTCTTTTCGGCACCATCATAAAAAACAATTGTGCTTTTTCAAGTTTTTTATGATTTCTTTTCAGATTTCTAAAGTAACATATATTACCATTTGTAAATACCATGCCTGAGTCTCGTGATGATGCGTGATATATTTTATGAAAGCTTGGAATGGACTACAACAGCATCCATGCATGTATCAATGATTGCGTACTGTTTCGAGGAGAATACGAGACTATGGAGACATGCCCAAAGTGTGGTGGTCGCAGGTATTAACATGACTTTCAAGAGCAAACCATCCCTCAAAAAGATCTTAGACACTCTCTACTTATCCCCTGTATATATCACATGTTTCATATGTCGAGCATGGTGAGCTTGACAATGTGGCATGCACAAAACAGATCCATAGATGGAGTCCAACGAATATCAATGGATTCACACACATGGAGCCACATTGACTCTACCTTTCCGAGAGCCAAGGAATCTTCAGCTCAGTCTTGCTATGGATGGAGTGAACCCATTCGGTCTGTGCCTAACTTCTTATAGTGTACGGCCTATAGTCCTTGTTAACTACAACATCCCTCCATGGATTTCTATGAAGAAAGGACACCTCATCCTTAGCTTGCTCATTCCTGGCCACTATAAAGTCAAGAATATGGATGTGTATCTTTGTCCATTAGTCAATGAGCTTAGGATTTTGTGGGAGGAGGGGGTCACTGTGGAAGATATGAGCAAGTGCGATGGTCAACGGTCTGCCAACATACGAGCCGTTCTCATGTGGACCATGCATGACTTTTCGAGATTCACGGAGTGCTCAGGTAACTAGGCTTCCGTTCTCTTTGGTAATATCTATCATAGCTCGTTCAAGTTTGTATTTATTGGATTTGTGACACATGTGGGGACATCTACTCTAGTCACTCTAGCTTTTGCTTAGCTATCCGCAGGTGCTAATCCGAGAGATACCACCCCCGTAAGTACACCAGATATACAGGGGTCTCCTAGATATGCCCAGGAGCATGATCATATGTGGGAGAGGACACATCTTAGACATACCCTAGAGGGATATGGATACCTTATAGTTGATAGGACATGAGCCATCATCATGAATGATGAGGGGAGGCGTGTGATGGCTCGTATTAGAGAGTTGTGCCAATAATTTTTTCAGCATGTCTTGGATCATTTGAAGAATATATCGGAGGGGAGCAAGGACTACATAGTAGCATCCTTACATGAGGAGTTTTCGGTACCCACCGCCAGTAGATAGGTTCTCCACAGGCTGGATGATGGAGTGCATACGTGTGTACATGTTATATAGACAATCGGATGCATGCAAGGCACTTAAGAGTGGGGACTCAAATCCCGAGTGGCTAGACATAGATGACTAGCGCTGACTCGGGTAGGAGGCTACAAATTCTCCAAGATGTTGGAGACAGTAGCGCGAGGCGGTAGGGGCACGACTAGAGATAGGATTGGTACATCATCTTGGGAGTGGCAGCCACAGGACTTATCTGGAGGACTTTATAAATTTTTCTTTTATTCTTCTCGCTTATTTTTTGCAATATCCCATGTACTGACAATTGTGTTTCTAACAGTTGTATTTTGTTTTCTTTGTAGCACTCCATTACAAACCGCAATCCCATCGGCCTAGAGACTTGATATGTAGAGAGACAGGTCTCACTACATTGATCGACCGATCATATGGACATGGCGACCTTGTAAGTCACTCATCTTTCTTGTCCGTAGTTGTTTCTTTTTTTGCAGAGTCCGTTCAATGCTCCTTTGCGATGGGACGAGCTTTCAGATGGTGAGGATCTATAGGTCGCCCTTCGATCTATGGAGTGCACATCCTCTTCTTTTTCGGTCATGTGATTTATGTAGGCATTTTTTATGCGCTATGTTATTATCATCCTTTGTATCCTGCCATGATTCTACTGTCGCTTTCATTACGTGATCTTGTATTAATTTTAGGTATCAGTCTTATGGATTCAAATACACGTTGCCTTCATTTTGATGAGTATTTTACACTTTATTGTAACTCTTTTGTATGGCCCAAATAAAGTACATAGTGCCATTTCTGGCAGGGCAGCTTACTACCCTGCCACAAATTTTTTTAAAAAATAGTAACCATCGCTATTAGTGTCACAAATTTACTATACGCGTCGCTATTAGGATCACAATGTGCATTGCAAATCGTCACTATTAGGGATGATTATAGCGACGGTTCTATGGTGTCGCTAATAGGGATGTTTTTCGCAACGACGGGGGAAATTTTTTTTATGAACATTTTCGTCGCTTTGAACATCGGTATGAGGCATGTATCTTGTAGTGAATCCCTTTTTACTCTTCTGCTTGCTCAACACAGTTCTCTTTGATTGTTTTTGCTCCTAGATACTCCACTACATAATTTGTTGTCTTACAAAGTGTGCATTGAGTTGATCGTGCAGAGTTTGATAGCGGTCTGATGCGAGTGAGAATCTTGTCCAAACTTAGTAATGAGATCATGTGTAAGATGACCTCCTTCAATGATACCAGAAACCTTTAATAAGGATAAAAATATGGCTAGCTCTTCTTGTGCATTGTTTTGCAGATACTTGAGAAACGGATGTAATGATGAGGGAGTCTAAACCAACCTTGGGATTGTAAACATTGTTTTTGCAAATCTTGGATCAACTACATTATAAATGTCATCAATTGTCAAAGAGGCCTCAACAATGTTGGTGGCTACTACCACTTTCCTTGTTCCTTTAGAAACTGGCTCAAAAATTTCCATCTACATCTCACTAGGGAGGGGGCAATAGAAAGGGAGAATTATTAGCTCAAGAACATTTGGGCCATCCCTTTCATCCTTTCATATAGAATTTGGCACACTTTGAGAATTCCTTCCTAAATAGTCAAATGTGCACACACACACACACACACACACACACACACACACACACACACACACACACACACACACACACACACACACACACACACACACACACACACACACACACACACACACACACACACACACACACACACACACACACACACACACACACACACACACACACACACACACACACACACACACACACACACACACAACCAAGTCTAATGATTGAATTTCTTCCCCCATCCCCCCTCCAAAATCCCCTCCCCCACCCCACAGCTCCCCTCATGACACATCTCCCCCTCTTCCCCAATTGTGGCTCTGAATGTTTTTGAATAAAAAGACCCATAATGTGAATTTACATTGAACACATTAAAAAAACCCTTTGTTTTTAGAAAATTGTAAGTCAACATAAATATACCCTTTCTTTTGAACTCATGCGGTATCTTACATGTTCTATAAGGTAGACCCCCTATTGAATTTCTTCCCCCATCCCCCCATCCCCCCCCCTCCCCCACCCCACAACTCCCCTCATGACACATCTCCCCCTCTTCCCCGATTGTGGTCTGAATGCTTTTGAATAAAAAGACCCATAATGTGAATTTACATTGAACACATTAAAAAAACCCTTCTGTTTTTAGAAAATTGTAAGTCAACATAGTAAATATACCCTTTCTTTTGAACTCATGTGGTATCTTACATGTTCTATAAGGTAGACCCCCAGGACCTTACCAACATGGAATGTAACATATTTCTTTAAGTTTAGTATATTTCTTTTTAGGCTAGTTATGCGAAATTTTTCCATAGACCTAGGCTTAGTATGTTTATGCTTATTGTAGGATATTGCCCTTATGCAAAACAAGATCCTTTTCATTTGTTTTTGCAATGTACATGCATCAGAAACTTGTAGAAGAAGATGCACAATTGGCTCCTAATTTCCATAAGTATTGAGCTAGGTCACATGGTGCTAAATATTCAATTATTGATCAATATAGCTACCATTATAATGCTTGGTACATCACCAAATAACCCTTAAAGGAGTACGGAGAAAAATGTTGCAAAAGTTTGTAAAAAAAGGATGAGAAGCGATATTGTATTATTACATGACTACTTAAGTGCAAATTTTTTTGCAACCATTTCCACAAACTATTTGTAAATTTTCACAAAGTATCTATTCTCGAAATGGCTATTTGTAAATTCCTAGTATGAAATGTGGGCAACTAAATTTCCTAGTTATGTGGCCTATAATTCCTTACTATGCTATGTGAGAAACATGATTCCCTAATTAGATGACCTAAAAATCACAAGTTTAGGTTGTGGGGAATAAAAATTCCGTATTTATGTATAAGGAATTCATAATGCATTCCTAGGATTTCCTAGCATGAAATGCAAGGAATGTAATTCCCTAGTTATCCATAGGGAATGTTCCATATATATGTACTTAGGGAAAAATAGAGACTTTCCTACATTCCAAGAGTTTTCCTATGTAGGAACTCTTCAAAAGCTCCTTGTGATAGTGCATCGTGCATATGTGCACACAAATTGATGCAGAATGCATGATGAATGGTAGACAATACACAGACACAACATGTCACACCAAGATAGACCTACCTATTATGCATTTCCATGGCCAACTGAGAAAAGCCTTCTAGAATATCATACACAATCACTTTAGTCCATCTAGTATGCTCCACACACATAGTGCATAGCACATGTCTGGAGCCCCGAGAGGAACACCAAGGAAAAGGGAATTCTCTTGCAAGAAAATCTATCTTGTAACATCAACAAGCTTGTTTATCATGTTTCATATGATCACAATGAAGAAAAGAACACCAGGCACAACAAATCTTCATGCAGCATCATGTAGATCTCCCACGGTTTTAATAGAATCAACCATATTCTTCAACATCTTCACAAAATCCATCAATAGAACAAAGAAAGTAAAGAATACACCATCTTTGCATGGAAATACATCACATAGTATTCAACTTCAATATCTTCATAGTCTTCTCTCTCAATCTCTCATATACAATCACTCTGTTTGAGTAGAATTGGCTATCTCTGACTCTCTCTCACACACTCCATCAATAATACATCATATCCTCACTACAATCTCTCAAAATTACTCTCAATCATCACTCTTAGGTCGTGGATACCCCTCCCAAGAGGTATGTCTGATATGAAGGGTCACCAGAGCCACTACAGTGTCTCTTCACAGCTCACTACTGTCACTTCACTCTAGTCTTCTCTTGAGTCTTCAGCAGCTACTTCTTCCACTTCTTTCAGCTCTTTTGCACTTGTATTCACCTCTTTCCAAGGCTAGAAAACTTTCCCCAAAGTCACACATACATTCCACAGAACACTTACAGAAGCATACAGAACAGTCTACAGTACAGAACCAGAACAGCTACAGTACAGAACAGAAACAGAAGCAGAACAGAACAGAAGCAGAAGCTCTACAGAAGACCTACAGAAGGTCATCAAAACCTCATAACTCATTCTCAAATCATTACAAACTCTCACAAACCATTCAATAAGCTTTCACAATATCTCATTCTTCATCAATCAATACCTCATCCCTCCTTACAGAAGACAATCAGAACAAAACAGACCAAAACAGAACAAAACAGAAGGTATACAGAACCATTCAGAACCTATCAGAACATCACAGAACCATCAACAAACATCATGAACTTCCAAAACACAATCAATATCATCCAAAACACTCTCAATCCTCTTCCAAATCAATCAATCATCCCATAAAATCAATCATTCAGCTCTCAAAAACAACAAAAATCATCCAAAAAACAAGTCATTTCAACACTCAACATATCCCCACACTTAATAAGGAAGCGTCCTCGCGACCCAGGAAAAAGGTAATACAAGTTCATTGAAAAGCTTCACTGTGATCTTCAATATCTTTTTACAAAGAATCCATCCACCACGACCCCAACTTATAACCTGTTTCTGATATATAAAAATACAAAGAAAGGAAAACTGTTTTGAAATTAACACCTCTTATCAAACTAAAAATCACCACAAATTTGTAAAGGATATAAAAGTTTGCTTTTTCTTCATCATCTTCATCTGCTTCAACTCTCCAACCACGACCCCATCTTTACAAATCTCCAAAACATAGCTCGTACACAAAATCCAATAGGAAACCACCACGTTCGTAGGACATACATGAACTCACAACACAAACACTAATACACAACCATCTGAATGACTTCTTCAAAAAGAAGAGTTTGGCATTAAAAAGCTTGCACCATACATTGGAAAGGTATCAATGAAGATGATCCCTCTTAAAAGATTGATGTTGTCGGAATCGATCCATAGATAAGGATTCATCTACAAAGTTTTTAGGAGGATTTTGGAAAAATTGGAGACAGCACATCCTTTCCAACAGGACCAAGTATCTGCTAGGCAAACAGAGGGCATGAAAATACAATATCTCCAGTTGCTGGGAATCAATGCTAACATTGACATTCATGCACAACTTTGGGATAGGCTTTGAATCAGTATGAGAGTGCCTATGCATATACGCCAGGTACCAAGCAAAGTGAGCAGTTAATCTCACTGAGGGATCTGCAGACTGTGAATATTGTTGGGCAAAATGAACATAGTTTTGATAAGCTTGACTTGAAACTGTCCATTCCCCTGGAATTACTGGCCAATTAATCTGCGGTCCTGTAAGGCAATCATCCGAACTCCATCCCCTTCTTCTGGAAATCTGAGTATCAAAACCGGCACAGTCACTAACCAACTGAGGTGGTTGAGATATGGAAGTGTTAGGAGAAGGTAATGGAATAAGGGAAAGTGGATGTAGGGAAGGATAGGAAAAATCATAAAAGGAAGAAAAGGTTAAAGAAGGAGTGGCAGAAATTTGGAAGGAATCACTAAGGAAAGGTGTTAATTGATAAATAGGAAATGTGGAGGGTACATTTATGAGGGGTGAAGGACAGGGTGGAGAAGGGGAAAATACCCTATCCTCAATAAAGGAACAGTAAGTGAAAATAGGAATTTGAGGGAAATTTGAAGGTTGGAAAAGAAGTGGTAAAATAGTTGTGGAATTAGACTGACAAAGGGAAAGATATATAGCATAGCGGTGAGCCATTTGTTGGTAATAGAGGAGGGTAGGAACAGAAGGTCCTAAGAGAGATCGTCTATGATAGGCATCAAAGAAAGTAGCATCAAATGGATTATGTTTGGAAAGATAGGTTAAGAGATCCATCCTCAGTTGGTTAGTACTCTGGGCAAAGGTAGGAGCTGTGTTTTGTCTTTGATTGAGGACCACCGAATCAATCATGGGATGCCACGAACTATCCTGACAATCAGCTACTTTGGAGAAATAACTCTGAAACATATCAGCTATGCGCAACTCCAAATGATTGACATATAGAACAGCCTGTAAAACCACATCCCCCACATACCATGCCATATCTACCTCATCTGGGATTAACAAATCTCCTCGGAGATACATGTATGACATCAACATGGTATCTGGTGTGACAGAATCTTCAAAGAGCATTCTGACTACCTCTGTCAACAACTCAGCAGACCAAGCCCCACTCCAGCCATCCTCTGGAAAAGGTAAATCCATCGTGGAAAGCTTCATATAGAAGACCAACTTCTGCAAGTGGTAGTGGACAAAGAAAGAATGGTCTGGTAAGACATATTTCTGAAATTGTTCAAAGGTAGACCATAACAAGTCCATTCTGGACTGCAATCTTTCCACTTTGTCTTGGAATAGAGGGCACAAAGTAGCCTGTCTCTGAAGAGTAGCCAAGTCCTGTTGTGAAAGAGAAGGAATCAATGGAACAGGAGGACTTGGAGGAACAGAGCGGGACTTTGCAAGCTGATCTTGCAACTGCTGGATTTGGGAGGCTTGGTTGGCCACTGTGTCATTAGCAGTCTGTAAAGCTGAAAGCTTGTCATCTAAAAGAACTTGGAATTCTTTCGCTTCACTGGACATCCTCTCCTTCTCTGCTGAAAGGCTAGTAACCTGTGACTGAGCCTCGAATAACTGGGTTTTCAATGAAGAAATCTCATCGCTTTGAGTGGCAACTAGTTGGGTTTGCTGTTCCATTTGCTTAAATAGATCTGCTAGGGTATCCTTAGCAGAAGCTAACTCAGATGTTGCCTTATGCAACTGGTCTTTGGACTGCATAAGCTCCTCATAGAAAGATGCGTACAGCTGTTGAACACAGGCTGTCACTGACAACTCAATGGAACTTTGAATATCCTTGCAGAGGAAAGGAATGGCATCTCCTGAAACGAGACTGTTCAGGGAGGGAACTGAGATCTCCAAGGATCCTTCTCTATGTGCTCGGAACAGATTATTGCAAGTGAGATACCCAGGGAGTTCACTGCCAGAAGTAGCAGGGATAGACACGGAGGGAAGTACAGCAGGGGCTTTGTTCGCTACCCTCTTCAAGCGTTTGCGCTGTATGACCAGGGGAGGCGGAGAATCATCATCCTCAATGTCAATAGGTGCTGACTCTTCTGAAGGTGGAGGAGGAGGTACTGGATCTGATGGAGGAGGTGGAGGCACAGTCTTCTGTAAACCTGAATAGGTCAAGAAGGCAGACAAGTATGATCCGTAGGTAACATTGGTAACATTACCCCTCGTGACTTTAACAAAATGCTGATCCATTTTAGTAAGGAGGTATGTGCTCCAATCAATAGCAACTCCTTTCAGCACCATCCTGGAAGCTGTGAAAAGCTCTTTGGACAAATAGTGGGATGGCGTTTTGGCAGGCATGAACCTGTCCTGAAGGAACTGGCACATCGTCTTCCAGACGGGATCAGTAATCATAGAAAACGAAACTCCTGAAGAGTTTATCACTTTCTTAACATCAAGGACTTCCCTTGTCTGCTTCTGCAACAGCTTGAGAATCTCTTCATTAGAGAAGAGCTGACGAGTGGTCACAAAAGGTTCTCCTTTGAAGGGAAGAGACAGAGCCTTCCCTAGGCCTCGAGATGTCAACGTCATAGACATGCCTTGGACTACTCCTGTCTTCTTGTTGTAAGAGGCCAGGAACTCATCACATAAGGACGGATCCTCGGGAAGTAATGGAAAAGGAGTGGCCACAAAAGCAGCAAGTCCTGCCTTCGTGAGGGGCTCAAAAGTAAGTAGGGACGAGTAATCCCTACTAACTAATGGGACGTACTGGATAGGGGGAGGAGCATGAGAAGGCGCCATTCAGATGGTTACACACACCACAAACACAGACAATCAAGGTGAATGCCTGCAAACCAACAGACAAAAACCAAGGATAAGAGAATTACCAATCAAAACGTGACTCGACCTACTAACCCCAGGCAAACCACATCCTAGAAAAAATTTGACATGACCTTGAGACAAATGCGACCGAAAGCTTCATGCGATGCATCAAACAAACACCTTGAACCCCGTATCAGGCAATAAAAGAAAAAAACTGCATACCGTACCCGTAACCGTAACTAAGACAGAAAACCAAAACCATACCATATCCAACACATATCAATACGACATCTGTGATAGACCAAGACTGGACCATGGAAAATAACACTAATGACTGCGCATACCCATCCCACGAAACGGTTCATTAAAAAGGGATTAAGTGCAGTGAGGGGGGATTTAATTTAATGAAGGGTTGATTTTAATCAATTATTAAAATGGGTGAATTTTTATTAGGTGATAAACCTTAATAAGAAAACGGCGGTTCCTTATGATAAATTTATTTACCAATTATTAGGTTAAGCGGTGTAGTTATACGATTCCCGGACTTCGATTCCCGACTGGGTCTCTAAATGCAATTCATTGATTATAATTTAAGGTGATGTGGAGCGCTTTTTTGCCAGCGCGTGCTCATGTGACGGCTGGTTGATTTTAATTAAAATTTTAGAGTGCCTCTTTAACGCACGTAGCGCGTGCTAAGTGAACGGCTGGTTTATTTTAATTAAAAAAAGATATGTGTGTTTAGCGCGAATGCGCGTGGAAACGGTGGGTGAATTAAAGAATTTATTTTAACAATTAATTCGTGATTAAGGGGAAAAATAAATAAATAAATCACATAAAATAAATACCTGGAAGGGTGTGTATGTAATGCAGGAATGCGCACGTAAGAGTCCCAGTAAAGGAAAAGCAAAAAGCACTGATGAAACAACAATGAGAACACCTTAGCAGATGTGTTAATTTGGTTTATGTTGGTGTTTTTATTTTTATTTATTTTTTTATTTTTAGTAGTGATTATTTATGTTTGAATAAATGGAAAATGAGCAAGGGAGGTGAGGGAAATTTTTTAGAATGTTTTTAGAATTTTTTAGAATTTTTTACAAATTTTAAAATGAAGGTTTTATATTTTTTGGCAATTTAGGGGTAATTTTAGGAAATATGGATTTTTCAGAAATTATAGGAAAGGCAATTCCTAGCAGACAAAGTTCCAAAAATTGGCAAAAGGCAAAATGAATTTCTCGAAATTTTTCTGAAATTTTTTAATGGAAAAATTAATGTAGTGATTAATTAAGTCACATTAATCACATTAGTCACATTAGTCAATGAGACATAAGTCAGGTTAGTCAGGTTAGTAGGGGTAAGTCACGTTAGTCTACCTAAGGCTAGTCTGGTAAGTCAACCTAAGTCTAGTCAGGTAAGTCTACCTAGGTTAGTTAAGTTAGGTCTAACTAAGTCTAGTTAGTTAAGTTAGGTTAGGTCTGTTAAGTTAAGTTGGATTAGGTTAGTGTTAATGATTAATTTAACCTAAGTTAACTAAGGTTAGTATCTAACCTTAGGAGGTGGGGGTGGTGGAGGAGAAGGGAGGAGGGAGTGGTAGACGATGGAGGTCGGCGGCAGTGGCGGTGGTCCACGCGGCGCTGTCGGCGGCGACCAGGCGAGGAGGCGCGGGCGACGGCGGTCGTGGCGGCGAACGCGGGCCAGGCGGGGCGGCGCGGCGACAGGGGCGATCCGGGCGGCGAGGGCGGCGAGGGCAGAGGCTGGCGTGGGCGGCGACGGCGAGCGTGCTGGAGGAGTAAGGGGAGAAGAAGGAGTGGGAGAAAGAGGAGGAGTGGGGGGAGGGGAAGGAGGAGAGGGAGAGGAGGAAGATGAGGGAAGGAGGGGCGATGGAGGGCGGAGGCAGGAGGTGTAGAAGGGGAGGTCGCGGTGTCGTGATGCTGCGCATCTGAGCCGTGAACACCTCCATTTTTGTTGTGCATTTGTGTTAATTTCTGCGTGTGATTCATTGTTTGTGTGGCGCATTTTAATAAACTACATTCAATGTATGTATATATTCCCTTAACTGTATTGCATATTCGATGCTTGTAATAGGAAGGAAAACCTATCCTACCCTTTGTAGACCGTCCTGTTCGTGGGAGCATCCGAGACTTGGGGCAAGCTTACAATGAGTCCTTCACTGATCCAGATTGTAATCAGGACTCTAGTGATAAGGTCCCTGATTTTGTTGAGACTATGATATACTGTTTAAACGAGGCTGTTCGTATGGTTGATCACTATGCGTCAAAGGAGGAATTTACAAATGGAAAGATAGGAAGCTAAAGATAGAGGAAAAATATTCGTATGGCAAAAAGAAGGGGAAAAGGAGGATTTGAATGGCTAAAAGGGGGGGAAAAAGTTCAGAAAATCCAGGACCTCTCCGTGCTCGAAATGGGAGAGCTATTTTTGAAATGGCGGTTGTTTTTCTTCTGGGTCCTGATCACACACAGAAAAAATTTCTGATTTTAAAAAAAAAGCAGATTACAGAGGCTTGGCGATTTATCTCTTGTCTGATCAATGCTGAGGACATCGGCTGTCGCCCCATACCCAGGGGATTCATTTATATCACAATTCGGTGGACCTGCGCAAGCTGCATACCAAGGGACCTCTCCTAAGCAAGTTGCGCACTGCATTCTCAGCTGAATGCTTCCAAGGGATACAGCGTCAGCTGAATGCTTCCAAGGAATACGCGGGAGTCACATAGGACGGAGAATTCTGTCCACGGATGTGTTACAGACTGACATTTGGGGGAGCCGCCTGTGAAACGGAGGGAGGGAGATTGAAAGAAAAGGAAGGCAAGAATCAGAGAGTTCAAAGGAGAAAGGAGGGGATTGGGAAGTATGCGTCCCGCCCGTGAGTGGTGCATCTCATCATTCGCTCCTTCCTTTCTTAGTTGTGCATTCTCTGTGCCATCGCCCAGTTCCTGACGATGATCGAGCATAGGAAGACTACTGTTAAAGCCAACCGCACTGTCTACGAGCTCGTATTGGCTGGCGATGGCGAACATAGATTTAATCTGGAGAGCATGGTAGAGATTGATAGAGCATTGGATGAGACAAAAATCAGAAGCCTGGAACAGAAGCCTCTATATCCGATTATCCAGGAATTATAATGCTTTTGACATGACGAAGATGGTTGATGGGCGGTGCTACACTCGTTGGTTGCTTCAAGGGTGCATGCCTTTGCCAATTGTTGGCACATCCTAATGATCGCAGATACGGAAAAGCATTGCCAGTCCTGTATATCTACCTTTGAACATCGAACACAGGAATCGTGGAGCAATTCAGATCACTATCTCAGGGGAGGCATACCGTATCAAACATGACTGCATAGTTAAGACCCTCGCCTCCCAACTTAGCCTTGATCTGGAAGTGCCGTTCAATCTGCCAACACTATTCTCCTTGGTGTCTTCAGCACAGGCTCCTATTTACTATTGGATTCTTCACAAACATGGCAGCTACAATCTATGTATCAATGGTTCTTCACTGCTATAAACTCTCAGAAGTCTTCTCAGAAGTTCAAGTTTTTGCCTTACTGTACTATGTGGTTTCATACTTTCCTGGGGTTTCAGCAGAAATGCGTTTCCTTTCATCCATGGTTACATCCTCTGACTTGAAGTGCTTTGGTCGTTAACTCATCCATATACCTATAGCTGCTGAAATTGGACAAATCATATGGTTTCTTATTGATTTTGTCCTAGTGCTTCCTTTGAATTGATGCTACTTGAACAGAAGTGCACAAAGAGGTCGGTTGCTTTACAATATGGACAAACTCTGATTTGTGGGAAGACAACCGATTCAGGAAGTTCAGAACATGCTGATTTCAATCTTCGGATCACTAAAGAGAATCTATGAATTGATGCAAGCTGGAATCCTCCTTGGGTGAGAGTAGAATTATTCCTAATGACACATTTTCAAGCTGTTCCTCTTGATAGTCATTCACTTTTGAAAGAAGATGAGAATGATCATGAAGGAAGATTACAAGTTGCCGATTAGTGCTTCTAACACTCTTTTATGTATAAGTTGTGGGTACTAGAGGTAGTACCTGGTTCTTTGTAAACAGTGTAAATCCTATTGAGTTTTCTGAGACAGGAGGCCATCCTGGATGTAATGGATGATTGCAGCTAAGTAGACGATGAAGATTAAAGCTTTGATATATGTCTAGATTTTGCTTTCCAGGGAAGACCTGTGAGCTGCCAAGCTGCAGTGATCAGCTCTCTAAGCTTTATACTCATTCTCAGCTATATACCCTTTATAGAGGACATTATTGATTAACATCAGCAGAATCTGCCTATTGAGCTCCCTCAGATGCATATTATGTTCTTCCTAATGGTCCTGGAGTTTTAACAAGCTGGATATGACTAAATCCAGAATCTAATTGATTTATTTGGTGCCCTGAAAACCAAGCTCTTATAATTATTGTAAAGCTGAGGACAGATTGTCATACTTTGACATTTATTTTGACTCTTCTCTTGCTATAAAGTGAACTTTGGGATCAAATATTGAGATCTTCTTGTTAGCCTCTTTCCTTGCTGTCCCTTGAACCCCGTGTTCTGCAGCCCTTGCGTGAACTCTACGACAGCGGCGCTGTGAAGGAGGGGGGGTGGAAGGACGGCGTTTGGAGGAGAAGGCCGCGGGCGGTCGGGTGGAGGAGAAGGAATAGGGGAGGGGAAGGAGGAGAAGGCGTGGAGGGAAGGCGCAGGGAGGAGGTCGTCATGAGGGAGGTGGTCGCAGAGGGGAGGGAGAAGTGGAGGGAGGAGATGGAGTGGGGAAGGCGCAGAGAGGAGAAGGAGGAGAGGGAGAAGAGGAGGAGTGGGGGGAGGGGAAGGAGGGAGAAGAGAAGGAGGGAGAGGAAGGAGAGAGTACGCACAGAGAGAGAGAGAGAGAGAGAGAGAGAGAGAGAGAGAGAGAGAGAGAGAGAGAGAGAGAGAGAGAGAGAGAGAGAGAGAGAGAGAGAAAGAAAAAGAGAGAGAGAAGAGAGAGAGAGAAGAAGTTGGCGGGAGGCAGTTGGGGTGGGGGGGGTCGGGGTAGGGGGGGATAGGAAAGGGCATTGGGGGGGGGGGGGGGGGGTGGAAAAAGGGGGAAAAGGGATGGGCAGGGTGGATGGGCAGGGGCAATGGGCGGGTGGGTGCCCATGGGGGGTAGGTAGTGGAAATAGGGGTGGGCAAGGGCAATGGGCGGGGCCTAAAAAAAAGGCGTATCCCTGTCCCGCGCACGTGCGCGGGGCGGGGTAAAAAAATTTGCCGTGACGGGATTGGAATGGCACCGGGAAGACGGTACGGGTTACGCGGACACGACTGGGGCGCGTGGAGACGCGTTAAATCGAAAAAAGGCGCGTTCACGAGCAAAACGGGCGCGAGAAAAACGTAAAAATAAAGAAAAATTAATAACTCCCAATCCGGACGTCAAAACGAAATATCGTAAAAATGAAAAGTGGGCAGGACGACAGGGGGGAAACAAGAAAAATATGGGACGGGGGTTCCGGGAGGGATAAAGGGCGGTCACGTGCAAAAAACACAAAAAAGAACCAAAAACACAATTTAAAAATTAATATCGAAAGATCCGTGCATCGGAATGAAGTGCAGAAAAAAGGAAAACTGTGCAGAAAGATGTGCCCGACAATCCTATCATGTCAAAACATAATTCCGACTGAGATAAGACGCGTTTACATGGGAAAAACCCAAAAAACAAACCCGAAAATGGGATCGGAAATTAATATCGAACAAACCATTCACCGGAATGACATGCAGTAAGAAGGAAAAATGTCCACAGAAAGGAGTGGCACAGGGTTATCACATTAAACCGCAGTTCCGGCGGGAATAGGAGGGGTTCGCATGTGAAAAACTCCAAAAATACGCCCGAAAACTCATTTAAAAATTAATAAGTAAAAATCCGGAAGTCGAAAGAGGGTCGAGGAAAAAGGAAAAAGGTAGGGGAAGGCACGGGGGACACGGTTGTCAAGTCAAATTGGAAGTCGGATGCAAATAGGGCAGGTTCACATGGAAAAATGTCAAAAATAAGCACGAAAAAGTCGCGAAAACCCGGAAAATTAATAACGGACAAACCGGGTATCGGAATGATGCGGAATAAAAAGGAAAAATGTCAGGGGAAAAGCGTTGGTCAGGGCTATGACGTCAGATCACGGTTTCGAAGCAAGAAAAGCACGTTCACATGGAAAATCGGCTAATTTGCGCAAAATATTTCAAAAATTAATAACTCGAAAACCGTACACCGGAACAGGGGTAGGTAAAAAGGAAAAATGGTCAGTTCAACGGGAGGAACAAGGCGATAAGGTTGGATTTGGATTTTGGTGAACGTAGGGTGCATTCACATAGCAGGACCTCAAAATCAGGGAATGAAGGAAAACTGCAAGGGAACAGCCCCAAGGGTGGGTGGAACATATCCGAGCGGGTGGGAGGGAACCCCATTAGGGTAAAAGCAAGGCAAGGCATTCATGCATGAGCAAGATAAGGCATATGCAGATGGGTATGCAATGTAGACGCGCAGGGACGCGTCCCCACACTTAAGACCTGAACGAATAGGGTTAACCGAGCAACAGGGACCTAGGACCACGCCATAGACCATCCACTAACGTCCCCACACTTAAAACATGACCATCACTAAGAAACATAAGTTTGTAGGGTTAGAAAAACTTGGCCCATTTCGTCAAGAATCAAGGTTGAGTGTCGATGGCACGTCCAGTGTTGTTGTCGGCGCTGGAGGGACCAAGGCATCTCTACAGCACACGTTCATCATGGCAGAGACCACGCGGCCGTACCCAGGGAGGTAGCTGATGGAAGGAATCGTAGGAAATTCGTTGTCGATGAGGGATATTACACTCAACTCACAGTCACTCAAACGAATTGAAAGAACAGTCACTCGCCCCATGACTAATATCACTCGAGAAAGAATGATTAAAACCCATATCGCATACCCGGTTGAGGCATCAACAAGAGGGAATGGTGCAGAAGGAGTATGCCAGGGTGCACAGTTGATGGTGCATTAGTGCGTCCAACCCGTCTGGCAAAGGTGCAAGGGGGAAGGCAAGGGAGCCTTACAGTGCAGTGTACAGAACAGGGTGATGTGTATGGTGATGATGGTAAAGACCCATCCCGTGGGTGCATAGGGAAACGGGAACATACCTGACTCCAAGTGTCATAACGTCCCTCAATCTCACCTCTCGGTAATTGATTGAAGAAACTCCAGTCACACTCAACCCACCCTCTGTCTCACGCTCTGTCGATAAATACAGAAGGGCAGCCTTTTCCTGAAACCCATTGATGTAATCCTCACAGTCGCTTGTGCAAAGGGTGTATGCCTTGTGCGCATCTGATGGTGCAATTGTGCATCCCGCCCTGTGTCGGCATACGGTGCGAGAAGGAAGGCAAGGGAGCCTTATGGTGCAGTGCACAGAACGAATTGTGCTTTGTGCTTTGAGAGGCCCATCCCGTGGGTGCAACACTTCATTCACACTTCTCACCTCTCATTTGATTTGAAGGGAAAAAAACTGGTCTCTCACCCCACCCTCTGTCTCACTCTCTGTTGATAGATACAGAGGGCAGGCATACTCACTTCCCCATCCGATTAGGATGAAAGCTCACATCACTCAAGGGGTTGTCGATGAAGATCGCGTCAGCAGTTGTTGAAGAGGCATACCCAGGGAGGTAGCCATCAAATTCGAACATTGTATTGGATAGGAACATAGCGTCTGCTAGAGGACAGGTAGTCACTTTGTAGAGAGACCCAGGACGCATCGTACCAAGGGAGGCAGCTTCGGAATTGGATCCTGGAAATATCAATTAATGAATCCCTTTCTGGACTGCTGGGTGTTACCACCTTTTCCACAGCCAGCTTCTCGCCCAAGGGTGTTTACCACCTTTTCTTGGAACGAGGCCTGCTATGACAGGGAATTGCTTCCTTTTCTCTCATAACAGATTTTTTTTTGTTTTTTTTTTCTTCTTTCTTTCCTTCTGTTTTTTTTTTTCTTTTTCTTATTTTCCCCTATTCCCGAGGGTGTTTCCACTTTTTCTCGAAGAAGAGGTCGGTATGACAGGGACCTAAGTCCTTTTCTCCCATGACCGATATATTTTGTTTTTGTTTTTGTTTTTTTTTTTTCAATATTGAGCAAGGGAATGGCAGAACTACCATTTGTCAGAACCCACCTCGCCACTGTCGCTGGTGGAAAATAGAGGATAAGAGATCAAGGCTGGAAGGGGGTTTTGAGGGGACAGAGGGTTGCGTCTACTTCATCAGGAGTGTTTGAAGAACGGCTATCAGAAGTAGCATCATAAGAAGTACGGTGCCGCGCCAACGAGGGAAAAGATCAAGTGTCCGTAATTGTCAAGATCCCCAAGGAGGAAAGTACTTCTTCAGGCGATATCCATTGATCAGAAAGGGATCATCAGAGGCATCAACGGTCTGCACTTGGACAGAACCATTAGGGTTGACTGCAAGTACCTTATAGGGGCCCATCCACCGCTGTTAGAGCTTGCCAGGAAACTTGCCAAAGCGTGAATCATAGGCTAGGACCAAATCACCTTCTTGGAACTCCTTGTGCTTGATGAAGCTATCATGGTAAGCCTTGCGTCGAGCTTGCGTGGCTTCCATGCACTGTAGAGCCATCCTGCGAATTTCGTCCAAACATTCCAAGTGCAAGAGACGGCGTTGCAGTGAATCATCATCCCCCAAATGCTCTTTGATAGCCACTCTCAAAGAGGGTAGTTCCAATTCAACAGGAAAAACGGCTTCTGTTCCATACACCAACTGGAAGGGTGTTTGTCCTGTTGCTGCTTTATGGGAGGTTCTGTACGCCCAGAGGGCCTCTGTAAGTCGATCATCCCAATCACGACGATGTGCGGCAATTGTTCTTGTCAGAATCGAGCAGAGGATGCGATTGGTAACTTCGACTTGGCCGTTGGCTCTGGGGTAATAAGGAGTGGACTTGCGATGGCGGATCTTATACAACTCTGTCAACTCTTCCATGACTTTGTTAAGGAAATGAGTGCCTCTATCACTTACCAGCTCTAAGGGACTACCAAAACGGGTGATGATATTCTCGTACATGAACAGGGCCACGCTGTTACCATCGTCCCGCTTTAGGGCTTTAGCTTCGCACCACTTTGTGACATAATCCGTACATACGAGGATGTATCGGTTCTGTTTCCTTCTGGTAGGAGGATCGATCGGACCTATGAAGTCAATGCCCCACTTCTCAAACGGCTTCAAAGGAAGGATAGGTTGCAGTGGCATGGCACTTGTCTTAGTGGGTTTCCCCATTCTTTGACAAGCATCACATCTTTTACAGTAATCATAGGAATCTTTGTGGATGGTAGGCCACCAATATCCTGCTAGCAGAGCCTTCCTGGCTATAGCTTCTCCTGCAAAGTGACCTCCACATGGCTCGTCGTGGCAAGCCTTCAGAACAATCCCAATCTCATCTCCTGCAACACATCTTCGGAGCACTTAATCTTTGCCTTTCTTGTACAGTGCACCACCTAGCAGGGTGTATGGGGCTGATTCTAGCATGAGCTTCTTCCTTTCCCGACTAGAAATACCAGGAGGGTACTGTTGGGTTGCCAACAGATTAGCAATGTCTGCATACCAGGGAGTGACAGTTTCTACCAAGAATAGGGAAGCATCAGGGAGGTCTGGATCATCCTGCTCCTCGTCTGCAGTTTGTGGGATACGCGACAGATGATCAGCCAGAACATGGGAACGACCAGGCTTAGTAATCACCTCAAAGTCGAACTCCTGAAATAGAAGGAGCCATCTCATCATTCGTCCTTTCACATCTGCTTTGTTCATCAGGAAGGACAGGGCCTCATGATCCACATAAAATTTAAAGTGGGTAGATAGGAGGTAGTGGCGGAACTTTTCCAGGGCAAACACCATTGCCAAGCACTCCAGCTCTGTCACTGTATAGTTCCGTTCCCTATCAGTGACTTTTCGGCTTGCATAATAGATCGGTTGATCCAACTTCGAGGAGCCCTTCTGGCAGAGGACAGCACCTAAGCCTTCAATTGATGCATCAGTGTGTACATGGAACTCTTTCGTCCAATCAGGAGGTTGCAGAATGGGTGCCTCTATCAGACACTGCTTCAGAGTGTGAAAGGCTTTGTCACATTCTTCTGTCCAAGTAAACTCTGCATCTTTCCTCAGAAGCTTGTGCAAGGAAGTTGCCTTTGTTGCAAAATGAGCTATGAACCTTCTGTAGTAACCCACATGGCCTAGGAATCCCCTCAACTGTTTGAGGTTGGTGGGTGCTGTCAGAGCTGCAATCCTTTCGATCTTTGCAGGGTCTGTGGATATCCCTTGTGCAGAGACAATGTGGCCCAACAGAACGCCAGAAGAGACCCCAAAGATGCATTTGTCGGGGTTGAGGGAAATCCCATACTCCCGGCATCGGTCAAAGCATTGTTCCAGGTGTTCCCAATGTTCACGGATCAAGCTATAGACACAGAAGTCATCTAAATATACCTCAATGAAGTCGTGAAGATGATTTTGGAATGCAGCCATCATGACTCGTTGGAAAGTAGCAGGGGCATTGCAGAGTCCAAACGGCATCACTCGGTAAGCGTAGGTCCCCCATTCTGTGGTGAAGGTTGTTTTGGACTGGTCTTCTTCTGCGATTTGGACTTGGTTGTATCCGCTGAATCCATCCAGAAGGGAATAAAGCTCATGTCCTGCCACTGTGTCCAACAGTTGGTCTGTGAAAGGGATAGGAAAATGATCCTTCTTCGTCTTGGAATTAAGCTTTCGGAAATCCACACATATTCGCAATTTGCCATTCTTCTTGGGTACAACCACAATGGGTGAAACCCATTCACTATTTGCCACTGGATAGATGAACTCGGCTTCCAGAAGCTTCAGCAGCTCCGCTTTCACCAATGTGGAATAATTCGGGTTCATTCGCCTCTGTCCTTGCCGTACTGGCTTGGCATCAGGCTCCAAGTCAATATGATGTTGACATATTGTGGGATCAATCCCCTTTAGGTCTTTGTAGGACCATGCAAACACGTCCAAATTTTCTTTCAGCAAGTTGTACAAGGTTGACAACTCCTCGTCTGGGAGACTTCTACCCACCTTCAAGTGGTGTTCAGTGCCTTCTGCATCCACAAAGGTTAACTGCCTTTCACCTTCTACTTCACGAATGAAGGTCCCGCGGACCGCTTCTGGATACAGATCCGACTCCTTCAAGGGAGTGGTGTCCTCTTCTGATGTCCCACTAGAACCAATTTCTTCTTTTGGTGGAGACTTAGGTTGCTCATTAAGATGTTGGAATGGGATTAAAGCTGTTTCGGGTTTGGTTTCAAAATTAATTACCTCTTGGCTTGAAGACTCATCTTCTGAAGATGACACATCCAAGAACGTCACATAGCAGGGACCCTCTGATGCTTGTTGGGTTAGTTGGATTGGTGCTTGTTGGCACGGTGCATCATCATCATCTTTCTTTGGCAAGGATAGGTTAGGACGGCATGAGCCACTGTTGAAAGACGGCTTATTCTTCTTAATCCATTTCTTATAAAGGTTTTGCATATGAGAAGATCCATTTACCAGACCAAATGGTATCATTGCCATTCTGTCCCATAGCATGAGCTCATCTGCTTCTGATACTTCTGGAACTTCGTCCCCAATTGTATCCTCTTCAGGTGGGATAGACCCTTCCATTTTACTTTCATAATCTTCTTCGTCCATATCATATCCATCCTCTTCTGTCTCTGTCTCTGCTTCTGCTTCTGCTTCTGTCTCTGCTTCTGCTTCTGTTTCTGTAGGAGCTCTGTAACAGAAGAATAGATTCTCTGGTTCCTCTCCTGCCTCTGTCTCTGCTTCTGCTTCTGCTGTGACCATGTAACAGGGAGAGCAGTACATCCATGCTTCTATCTCACTGTCAGAAGTGATTTCAGACGGCATTCCTGATTCAGGCAGAAAGTATTCACCCATTGATAATGGCTTTGCATCTTTTGGAAGTCGGCTTACAGTATCCACTGTTAAGGAATGTGCCACTGTTTTCTTGGGAAGGATCTGTTTGACAGCATCTTCGTCTGCTGATGTTCCATCCGTAGCCTCGTTAGGGGAGTCAGAAGATAATTCCAAGGAGGTGGATCCATGTCCTTTTTGAGAACCATACAGTTTCAGCACCACTTTGTTGGGTCCTCTGCCCAAGGTCAAAGTGCCTTTGAACCAATCCGTCCTTGCTCTGGCTTCAAAAAGCCATGGTCTGCCCAGTAACAGAGGATAGGATGTACCATAAGAGTTTGGCTTCACCACCAGATAGGTTAGCCAATAATCTTTTCCAGCCACAGTAGTCTTCACATATGGGAGAATGCCCAAAGGCTTGATTCTGCTCTGATCCGCCAGTCTGATGAGCCATTGGGTTGGTTGCACACCTTGTAAGCCTAGATCCTTCATTGTCACATCTGTCATAATGTTCACTGATGAGCCTCCATCAATCAGTGCATTTGCAATGAAGCAACCTTCTATCCATACGCCAGTCTCTGGAGTACCCGGATCTAGGAAAGCGTTAGCCACGTCAACTTCTTTTACAGGCTCTGGAGCCTTGTTGGACTTTGTCACTGTTGAGGGAGCAATCCTTAAACCACGTCTTTTTGTCAGTATACTTTTGAACCTTTTCCGGCAACTGGGAGACAACATCAATAATTGTCGGAATGTGAGGTTTGGTTTAAAGGTATCTAGATCTCTAACTAGATCGTATTCCTTAATAGGATCCACTGGCTTTTCTAATCGGTTAGGGAATGGGGCAACACCCATTTTCATTTTTCCTCTTTTTTCCATCAGAGGAATTACTGGAACTTCTTCTGCCACTTGTGGCACGTCCTCCTCTTCTGTATCCTGGACCTCTGGTCCTGTCTCTGTAACTGTCTCTCTAACTCTCTGTGGCACTGTGGTGCTCTGTACGGCACTGTTAGGCTCTGTGCTGTTCTGTTCTTCTGGTGGAAGATTGAACTTCACTGTTCTGGCAGGAGGGTTATTTTCTTTCTGGATAGGTGGTTCCTTCTGCTTTGCACGCGTGATGGCAGCAACTTGCAATTCCACCAAATTGGAGGTAGGCTCTTGGGCCTTAGACGGACTATCAGTAGCACTGTTTTTCACTGGGGCTGGGCTTGGACAGTCTTTTGCAGTGTGGCCTTCTCCTTTGCATCGACTGCATAAGGGCTTGTAATCCACTGACCTTCGAGGATTTGGACAATTTGGTGAGATGTGTCCCTTTTCTCCGCATCTGTAACACTCCACTTCTGATCTCTAACCACCGCCAGACTGTCTGCCTCTGTAACTTTGAGAAGGAAATCTTCTGGGTCCGAAATTAGGACCAAACTCTCTAGGCTTGGGTCCAATATCTTGTGTTGTCATTTTGGATTCCAACAAGTTAAATCTTGCGTCTTCTTCCTTCCTTCTCCTATCATGCATCTCCTTCAGAGAGCAAATGTCCTCTGTATGATTCTTCCGCAAACAGTAGGAACAGAAGGCTCCAGGGATGGTTGGTTTTCGTGTACATTCAGTGGCTAAATGGCCTGCTTGATGACACTTACCACACCAAGTATTTGACCGCATCACATCTCTTCCTACTCCTGCAATGTTAGATATGCTAGCGGTATTCACTTTCAGCGTCTGTAGTTGTTCTGTAATCACATCCATCAACTCCTTTTTGATGTTTGCAACTGAGTTAGATAAATAATCCTTCAAGCTTTCTCCTCCGGACGTACTGGTAGGAGGGTTTTGAGGAGTTTCTGTAATCACTGCATAAACGGGTTGGGCTGGTACAGAGGGGTCTCTGTTCTGGTTCTGATTCAGTGCTCCTGTTTGAACTGTTGGCTGTTGACTCCAGTTGGTAGGGTTCCACTGTTGCTGCTGATTTGGCATTGAGGAAATTGGTTGAGACCATGGTTGTTGTGGTGGAACCACCATTTGAGGCATGGATTGTGGCCATTGTGGATTTGGTACACTGTACTGTGATACCGGGGGCATCTGTTGGTAGGGATAGGGAACAGTCCCTGGGACTACATTTGGTGGATACATCATTCCTGGCATCAAAGGAGGTAGGACTCCTCTTCCTGAATTCATCGCTAATCGAGCTTCCACTTCATCATACAGTCTTGCACCTTCTGTTGCAGCTTGCAGTGTGGCTGGTCTTTGTAGCTCCACAAACTTACGGACTTCTGGTTGTAATCCTCTGAGAAATACCCCCTTTTGAATGCCATCATCTAGATTATGGTTAGTCCATCTCTTCAGGATGGATTCCATTCGTGAGACATAGGCTTCCACTCTTTCTCCAGAAGACTGACTTAGGTTCATAAATTCCTCCCTCATCCGCTCTTCAAAACCTTCACGCCTGAATTTAGTGAGGAAGGCCAACTTCAGGTCGTCCCATGTGCCAAAAGTTCCTGCTGCTTGTCTCTCATACCACTGAAACGCCGCGCCCTTGAAAGTGGCGGGGAATATTGCCAACCAATGCTCAGGGGTTCTTGCATTGTTAGCCACACACGCTACTATAAACTCTGCTACATGAAGATCGGGGTCTTCATTGTACTCTCCCTTAAAAACTGGCAATGGGACTACATTCGCTGGCCTGTCATCAATATTTCCAGGACGGATCTGGCTTGGAAGTGGACCTCCAGCAGGAGGAGGAAGGGCTGGATGTGCCATTGGGACTTTTGTAAAGAGTTCCGCAAGGGCGTCAAAGGCGGCTTCTGCTGCGAGCTCGCTCTCGGCTCTGATTCTTGCTTTCTCTCTTCTCACGTACCTCTGGACTCGTTCCAACGCTTGCCTTTTTATTGCGTCATTCATCAGGGGGTTGGCTCCACTATGTTGTTAGTGCTCCACAGAGGGTTAACAGAAGGCTTCAGTCTCTAGAGGACTCTCTTGCCAACATTTCTTCTACTTCTTTCCTCTCAACGTCCCTAAATTCTGCTTTCATGCCACTGCACAGAGGAAGGTATTCGGTTCTGAAGGTGTCAAAATGCATACGTCTGAGCATTGTGGTGGTGCCATCATCATAGTAATGCCAGCTTCTGATGGTTTCAACAGTGTATGTTGTGAAAAACACTCTGTCTACCAACTTCCAGTGGGTTGCTAATTGAACAAACAGAAGATTATCAGTACACCAAGCATCCCATGTATCTTGCTGTTGAGCATCCACGAACAAATTCCAACTCTTTTCCTTCTTGTCCCTGTGAACCTCTACAGACCAAGACTCCTGAAGCTTCTTCACAATCTCCCACTTGATGTTGTCTGGAAACTTCTCAATGAATGCCAAATCTTCCATGGATGTTCATTCTCTCTGTTTCTGCTCTTCAGTTTGTTCCCAAACAGTTTGCTACCAAGATGCAAGTTTCTGCTGCTTCAATAGGAAGAGGAAACTGTCCACCACATAGAGCATGCATCATGATGGTGATGTGTTTCCGCCATTGTGGGATGAACTTCTTGTGGAAAGTGGCTTTGATTATGAGGAATTCCAACTCTTCAGTGGAAGAAGGAACTTTACAATCATCCATTGAATTCTTCTCTTCTTGGCAATGCCATTTCCTTCATTTTCAGCCTCTTTTGGTGCTTGTTGATGGCAAGTTTCCCCGGCTGCGCACCAAAAACATGGAGCCCCGAGAGGAACACCAAGGAAAAGGGAATTCTCTTGCAAGAAAATCTATCTTGTAACATCAACAAGCTTGTTTATCATGTTTCATATGATCACAATGAAGAAAAGAACACCAGGCACAACAAATCTTCATGCAGCATCATGTAGATCTCCCACGGTTTTAATAGAATCAACCATATTCTTCAACATCTTCACAAAATCCATCAATAGAACAAAGAAAGTAAAGAATACACCATCTTTGCATGGAAATACATCACATAGTGTTCAACTTCAATATCTTCATAGTCTTCTCTCTCAATCTCTCATATACAATCACTCTGTTTGAGTAGAATTGGCTATCTCTGACTCTCTCTCACACACTCCATCAATAATACATCATATCCTCACTACAATCTCTCAAAATTACTCTCAATCATCACTCTTAGGTCGTGGATACCCCTCCCAAGAGGTATGTCTGATATGAAGGGTCACCAGAGCCACTACAGTGTCTCTTCACAGCTCACTACTGTCACTTCACTCTAGTCTTCTCTTGAGTCTTCAGCAGCTACTTCTTCCACTTCTTTCAGCTCTTTTGCACTTGTATTCACCTCTTTCCAAGGCTAGAAAACTTTCCCCAAAGTCACACATACATTCCACAGAACACTTACAGAAGCATACAGAACAGTCTACAGTACAGAACCAGAACAGCTACAGTACAGAACAGAAACAGAAGCAGAACAGAACAGAAGCAGAAGCTCTACAGAAGACCTACAGAAGGTTACAGAAGGTCATCAAAACCTCATAACTCATTCTCAAATCATTCCAAACTCTCACAAACCATTCAATAAGCTTTCACAATATCTCATTCTTCATCAATCAATACCTCATCCCTCCTTACAGAAGACAATCAGAACAAAACAGACCAAAACAGAACAAAACAGAAGGTATACAGAACCATTCAGAACCTATCAGAACATCACAGAACCATCAACAAACATCATGAACTTCCAAAACACAATCAATATCATCCAAAACACTCTCAATCCTCTTCCAAATCAATCAATCATCCCATAAAATCAATCATTCAGCTCTCAAAAACAACAAAAATCATCCAAAAAACAAGTCATTTCAACACTCAACAATGTCACACATGTATATAACTCACAAACACCTAGTATACAAGTATACATGCAAATTGATCATCCACACACATGCACTGCCAAATCACCTTGCACACATTTCCATGTACTGAGAACACACTCCTACTTTACATAATTGCATAAATATTAGACTCATTTAAGTTAGTACATGCATTAATTAGCAACCTTTCCATTCACCATGTACATAACATGTATTAGTTTAATTAATGTGCATCTCCATGGACGCACACATTTAATAGTAGTCATGCATTGCATGAAAAGGACACATAGCACCACACCATGAATACATACATATTGTTGAGAAACCAAGTGTAAAACTAAACATGACAAACCAAATAAGAAATTAACAAATGCATTGTGGTTAAAAGAGGGCAAGACAACACAAACACGGAATGCATGTTAAACTAGAATTGGAACTCTGAAACTCAACTTAGGGACAAAAATTTCATAAACTAACATTGAAAGTTTTAAATGCACTAGCACACATTTTTTTTGAAAGCTTGTTCATACATAATGCACCAAAAATTTATAACTCAAACAAGAAGTTGTTTTCTAGCAATTGGATACATGATCAAAACCAAATGAGTAGGATAAGTTGAACAACACAAATATTGACTCTGAGCTAAAAGGAGAGAGCGTAGGGGTTTACAACCATGACATAGGTGCATGTACTTGCTCAATAGATGCAATCTCTTGATCCCCACAACTAGTTGAGACCCTAGTCTTATTTGCTCTCTTGATACAGAAAACACACCTATCCCTAACCTAATCCACTACATAATTCAATTAGTCAACTGAAAGACCATGGGGACCATAATGAGCACAATGAAGAGATTTGAAACTTTGAAAGGAGCCTTGGATGTTTTCCAAGCCAATGCCAACACTACAAGGATATGAACCTATAGCAATGGGCATTAGCGACGATAAAAAGCGGCGTCGCTATTTGCGTCGCAAATGCGATGCTAATAGGGACACAAATAACGACGGTACCCAAAGCAAAAAGACGCAGGCCGAAACCCGAGCACATCATTTTTCGTGCATTCACAAAACAGAGAGCGAGAGGGAGAGCGACCATCTTGCTGAGAGGGAGAGAAAGAGAGAAAGAAAGCTTCTCACTACCGCCGTCGCCCACTGCCCTTCGCGAAGAAGAGAAGGAAGTGTATGGAGGGCGAAGAGGAGCCACCAAACCCTTCTTTGAGTCTTTACAGTGAGTGCATTGTCCATTCTTGCTTTGCTTTTGTGTTTTCTCTCTCTCTCTTACTTGTTTTTTGTATAATTTGTGTATATTGAGAGAGAGAGAGAGAGAGGAAATGAGAGAGAGGGAGAGGAAGAGGGGGAGGGTGAGAACATGAGAGAGGGAGAGGGAGTTTTCTCTCTCTCTTTTACTTGTTTTTGGTATAGAATATGTGTATTGAGAGAGGGAGAGGAAATGAGAGAGAAAGAGAGGGAGAGGGAGAGGGAGGGAGAGAGAGAGAGAAAGAGAGGGAGAGGGAGAGGGGGAGGGAGAGAAAATGAGAGAGGGAGAATGAGTTTTTTCTCTCTCTTTTACTTGTTTTTGGTATATAAATTCGTGTGTATTGAGAGAGGGAGAGGAAATGAGAGAGAAAGAGAGGGAGAGGGAGAGGGAGAGGGAGAGGGAGAGGGAGAGGGAGGGAGAGAAAATGAGGTATAATTCATGTGTATTGAGAGAGGGAGAGGAAATGAGAGAGAAAGAGAGGGAGAGAGAGAGGGATGGAGAGAGAAAGAGAGGGGGAGGGAGAGAAAATGAGAGAGGGAGAGGGAGTTTTCTCTCTCTCTTTTACTTGTTTTTGGTATATAAATTTGTGTGTATTGAGAGGAGGAGAGGAAATGAGAGAGAAAGAGATGGAGAGGCAGATGGAGGGAGAGGAAATGAGAGAGGGAGGAAATGGGAGAGGGAGGGAGAGGAAATGAGAGAGGAAGGAAATGGGAAAGGAAGAGGGAGGGAGAGGGAGAGGGAGAGAGAAAAAGGAAATGAGAGAGAGAGGGGAGAGAGAAAAAACATTAAGCATAATAGGGGAAGAGAGAAAGAGACGGAGAGAGGGTGAGGGAGGGAGAAGAAATGAGAGAGGGAGAGGAAGAGAGCAAAAGGAAATGAGAGAGGGAGAGGAGAGATAAAAAAATGAGAGAAGGAGAGGAGAGAGAAAAATCATTAAACCTAATAGGGAAAGAGAGAAAGAGAGGGTGAGGGTGAGGGAGGGAGAGGAAATGAGAGAGGGAGAGAAAGAGAGAAAAGGAAATGAGAGAGGGAGAGGAGAAAGAAAAATCATTAAACCTAATAGGGAAAGAGAGGGTGAGGATGATGAAAGGAGAGGAAATGAGAGAGGGAGAGAAAGAGAAAAGGAAATGAGAGAGGGAGAGGAGAGAGAAAAAGAGAGAAAAATCATTGAACCTAATAGGGAAAGAGAGAAAGAGAGGGTAAGGGTAAGGGAGGGAGAGGAAATGAGAGAGGGCGAGAAAGAGAGAAAAGGAAATAAGACCTTACAATAAGCTCATCCTAGGCTCATAGGGATTAGGCCGATCCTCAACAAACCTAAGGGATATATGGCTAGAGAACCCTAGCACACTTGCGTCTCCTAGCATAATGTTCTTCTTACAAAGAGACCTCTCATAAATGGGGCTTGTCCTAGCCTCCACCACGCTCAAACTATCCCCCTGGTGAAGGGATCTAGCCATTAACCTTGGGAGAGGTTTAGTGTGTAACCAAATATCCATCTATGAGGGCACAAGAACTTTTGTAGAAGTATACAATGAAGGCAATCAGCCTATTAGTTAGAAAAACATTCATTTTTCATAACGTAAATCCAAAAATAACTTTGGATATTCCATAAAAATCAATCTCTTCTTAAAAAGGCAAATACAAAAAACTAAAACAGCATCATTCTAATGCTTCACAAAAACTAAAATAGCATCACCACAAGATCTCTTAGGAAACTCATCTTCAACTATTAATTTTAATTTAAAAATATAATATAAAATCACTTGCAAGGAAGGATACTCTTTTATCATTAACCCTCTTTCATCCTTAGAATAGTCTTAGGAACAAATTTCTTCTCTAACAAGCATATATTTGAGCATAATAACTATTTTAAGGTTTCTTCCATGAGTAGTAGTAGTATATATGCAACCATCAAGCTACAGATCATGCTTTGGTATCTGTGGAGATCCCAATCTCATGCACTCATAGAGATTGTAGCGTGCAATAGTGTGGAGAGAAGGTGGGTGAGTTGTAAATAGTAAAGGGGAATTTGTAGTCGTGGTCGTGGTCGTGGTCGTAGTCGTAGTCAATTTGTGCTTGTGTCCTCCACAGTGTGTTGGCTATGGGTGTCAAATGCTCTAGTCGGATCTCTCTCTCTCTTTCTCCTCTCTCTTCTCTCAACCATTCTCTCTCCCTCAATCTTCTCTCTTTCTCTCTTCCTATACTCTCCCTAAATCCTTCTCTCTCCCCCTATCTCTTTTCTCTCTCTATCTCTCTTTCTATTTCTACCTCTCTCACTTCTCTCCTCTTCTTCTCTAACTTTGCTTTCTCCCTAACTCTTGTCTCTCTCTTCATCTCTATATAATTAGTCGTAGTCATAGTCGTGGTCGTGGTCGTGGTCGTGGTCGTAGTCGTAGTCATAGTGCTGGTCATGGTTGTAGTCGTGGTCGTGGTCGTCGTAGTCGTAGTCGTAGTCGTGGTCGTGGTTGTGGTCAAGGTCATAGTTGTGGTCGTAGTCGTAGTCGTAGTCGTGGTCGTGGTCATAGTCATAGTCATAGTCATAGTCATAGTCATAGTCATAGTCATAGTCATAGTCATAGTCATAGTCGTGGTCGTAGTGGTGGTTGTAGTCATAGTCGTGGTCGTAGTCGTAGTCGTAGTCATGGTCATAGTCATCGTAGTCATAGTCATGGTCATAGTCGTGGTCATGGTCATGGTCGTCATAGTCGTAGTTGTAGTTGTAGTTGTAGTCGTAGTCATGGTCGTGGTCGTGGTCGTGGTCGTGGTCGTGGTCGTGGTCGTGGTCATAGTTGTAGTCATGGTCGTAGTTGTAGTTGTGGTCATGGTCATGGTCATCGTAGTGGTAGTGGTAGTGGTAGTGGTAGTGGTAGTGGTAGTGGTAGTGGTAGTGGTAGTGGTAGTGGTAGTGGTAGTCGTAGTCATGGTCATGGTCGTAGTCATAGTTGTGGTCGTGGTCGTGGTCATCATAGTCGTAGTCGTAGTCATATCGTAGTCGTAGTCGTAGTCGTAGTCAATTTGTGCTCGTGTTCTCCACGGTGTGTTGGCTATGGGTGTCAAAAGCTCTAGTCAGATCTCTCTCTCTTTCTCCTCTCTCTTCTCTCAACCATTCGCTCTCCCTCAATCTTCCCTCTTTCTCTCTTCATATACTCTCCCTAAATCCTTCTCTCTCCCCTATCTCTTTTCTCTCTCTATCTCTCTTTCTATTTCTACCTCTCTCACTTCTCTCCTCTTCTCTAACTTTACTCTCTCCCTAACTCTTGTCTCTCTCTTCATCTCTATATAAGTAGTCGTAGTCGTAGTCGTAGTCGTAGTCGTGGTCGTGGTAGTGGTCGTAGTCATAGTCGTGGTCGTGGTCGTAGTCGTGGTCGTGGTCATCGTAGTGGTCGTGATCGTGGTCGTGGTCGTATTCATGGTCATAGTCGTAGTCGTAGTCATAGTCATGGTCGTGGTCGTGGTCGTGGTCATGGTCGTGGTCGTGGTCATGGTCGTCGTAGTCGTAGTCGTAGTTATAGTCGTTCGTGGTCGTGGTCATAGTCATAGTCATAGGCATGGTCGTGGACTTCATCATAGTTGTAGCCGTGATCGTTAAAGAAAATGAGAGAGGGGGAGGAAGAGAAAAAAGAAGAAGAAACGAGAGAGAGGGAGAGGAAATACATACAACATAATAAAGAAAGAGAAAAAAAGAGCGAGATGGAAGGAGAGGAGAATAATTTAAGAAAGAAAAAAAGAATGATAACAAAAACAAATTGTTTGTCGTAACATAGACAAAATGGAAAACGATGAAGGTCTTATTGTTCAAGATTGCGAGGCGTATCTTAATCAGCGTGTCCCATATCCTTGCTCTCAATGCAAGCTGGCAATTAAACAAAAATGTCGATTGTCTATAGAACAACACATATGACGCTTCAGCAAGTTTCAATCTGAGATTATTGATCAGGCGATTGCAGATTTTTAGCAAGCGGTAAGAAAAGTTAAAATCAATCATGCATTGTACTCGCAAGATAATTGAATACCATATACAAGAAGATTGGGTATAGCTGGCAAATTTTTCTAGACAGGGAGATGACGTCTCGTCCCAAAGAGGAGTGCACCCTTTGCGGCCAACTAGAAGAGTTTGTGGGCATGCGATGGATGGAGTGCATGAGCCAATTCACCACTTGGAAGGCACCACCCAATCTATACCGTCAATACCAGAGGAGATAGGCAGCCTTCCAGACCTACCTACAATCTTGGAGCCTGAGATGGAGACAATGATCGATGCATTGATTCCCATGGATGTCGAGACTTCTGATCCGCTTAGAGAGGAAGCATCCATACCATTATATGATAGGTGCCGAGTATCTCACTTGAAGACACTACTTGCACTCCTAAGTGTGCAAGCAAAATACGGGTGGAGCAATGCAAGTGTGACCGAGTTGTTCAGATACCTTGTACGTACGCTTCGTTGATTTCTTTTCGACACTATTATTAAAAACATTTGTGCTTTTTCAAGATATTTTATGATTTTTTTCAGATTATTGAAATATCATATATTACCACCTGCAAATACCATGCCTGAGTCTCGTGATGATGCACGATATGTTTTACGAAAGCTTGGCATGGACTACAACAGCATCCATGCATGTATCAACGATTGCATACTGTTTCAAGGAGAATACAAGACTATGGAGACATGTCCAAAGTGTGGTGCTCACAAGTATTGACAGGACTTGCAAGGGTAAACCATCCCTCACAAAATTCTCAGACACTTTCCACTTATCCCTCGCATAAACCACATGTTTCTACGTCCGACATGACGAGCTTGACAATGTGGCATGTGCAGAATAGGTCCACAGATGGAGTTCAACGAATATTAGTGGATTCATGCGCATGGAGCCACATTGATTCTACCTTCCCAGGCTTTGCCCGAGAGCCAAGGAATCTTCGGCTCGGTCTTGCAATGGATGGTGTGAACCCATTCGATCTGCGCTCAACTTCTTAGAGGATGTGGCCTATAGTCCTTGTCAACTACAATATCCCTCCATGGCTCTCTACGAAGAAAGGATATCTCATCCTTAGCTTACTCGTCCCCGGCCACTACAAAGTTAAAAATATGGACATATACCTTCGTCCATTAGTCGATGAGCTTAAGATTTTGTGGGAGGAGGGGGTCATCGTGCAAGATATGAGCAATCGCGATGGTCGACGGTCCGCCAATATTCGAGCCATTCTCATGTGGACGATGCATGACTTCTCGGGATTCGAAGAGTGCTCACGTAAATAGGCTTTCGTTCTCGTTGGTAATATCTATATTTTATCTCGTTTAAGTTTATATTCACTGGATAGAGATGTTGGAATAGGTCTGGTTACCTTAGGTTATCATGTATGTCCATTGTGCAGGCCACAGTTAGACTCCCGAAGGTCACGAACCATGAAGAAGATGGTATATCAAGGATATACCACTTTCTTGCCAGAGGGTCATGACTTCAGGGAAGGTTTTCTTGGACGATCTCCAATACATATGAATGCCGCAAGCTGGTACGAGCTGAAAATGGTCCACGCGGAGTCACATCCCAACGGAATGCGGTGGTTCTCAGTTTTCTACGAGTTGCCATATTGGACCCACTTATAAATCAACCACTTGTTGGATCCCATGCATATTTTCAAGAACATGGGTAGCTTGCTATGGGACCACATCACAAGAAAGAGAGACATTATAGGGGCACGAATGGATTTGAAGGAGGTAGGCAAGATGGAGGTGCTTTGGCCACAGTCGAGTATTGATGGTCGCGTTCAGCTACCTCACGCTCCTTGGGTTTTGTCTACTACAAAAGAGCGCATTGTAAAGCAAGTAGTCAAGTCTATATCCGCACTCCGATGGGTATGATGCGTTCTCTCAGGTCTGCATTTTCTAAAGACGACCAATTATCAGGGCTAAAATCCCATGACTGGCATAAGATATGTCAGGTTTGTACTACGAATGGATTGTAATTGGCATGCACATTTTGCTATTTGGAGTGTAGCCATTGTTCATAATGCTTTCTCATTTGTGGCAGTTTGTACTACTGATCGCGATCACAGGATGCCTTACTCCAGAAATATGTGGGGCCATTTACTGGTTGTCGACTTTGGTGCAATGGATCTCATAGAAGGAGATTAAGACATCCTCTATTGAATCCGCGAGGGGGGGAGCAGTGGAGAAGGTCTGTCTCTTTGAGAAATACCTACCTACCAGCATGCTCACAATACAAATCCACCTTCTTGTGCATCTTGTAGATGAAGTGGAGATTCCTGGATGTGTCCATAAGTGATGGATGTTCTTCTTGGAGCGCTTCTTTATGAAAACCCTGAAAGGCTTTGTGCGACAACGAGCTCGGCTAGAAGGTAGCATGGCTGAAGGTTGGTTGGTGTCTGAGGCGCGAGTGCATATTTCACAATGGCTACCAACGGTGGATCCAGACAACAATATGCTATGGTCGCTGAAGGGCGATGATAGACTGACCGGAGATGTGGTGGTTGGAAATGGGGTAGAAAAAAGAATGGATGCTGCAATGGAGGAGAAGGTGAATCACTTTTGTATGTTGCACCATGCCTCTATGGAGATGTGGCTCGCCAGGTACCAGCAAGCTAGGCAAGATTGAGAGGAAGCAGGATCTCAATTTCGACGTAGTATGCGCCATCGACCGATTCGATATCCCAAGGGCATGGAGGAGATGCCGTGGTTCATGTCAATGCGATGGTTGCATGGAGCTTTGACCGCAACGTTTCACGAAGGGGCAGAGATCTCAATGGAGGAGTGGGAATTCTCGAGGGGATGTATTCCAAAGGTGATGACGTGTTTAGGATTTGTCGTATCTATATTTTATATGTGACAACTAATTTGAGTGTTTCAATGTATAGTAAAAAATATATAGTGCAGTGTGGTCGCGCAGATGGCATTTTTGCGTGGAGCGTGTTGACAAAATGTGCTCCACAATGGACTGTGGTATCATAGCAAGATTCGAGCAGGAGAGCCGATGACGAGCAACGGATCCAAACACAGTTATAGATGAGATAGAGTATTTTGGGAACTTGCAAAGTATTGTTACAGTGGATTACCGTAGCTTCTCTGTGATACTATTCGATGTGCAGTGGTACTTGAAGGAGCTAGAGCAACATTTCGACGAGGTCCATCTGGATTTCTCGAAAAAGATTCTGAAAAAAAATGGACGGATTTGTGCGACACCTTTGTGTTTTCGGCCCATTGTGAACATGTGCATGAACTCATTTGTTTGTTAATTGTATTACGACATGGTACATGTCACAATAGTTTAATCTCTCTTGTACGTGTTTGTGAACAAGTAATCTTCTATCCAAACCCCTGACAACCTCGATGGTGGTATGTTATACCTTCAGCTCCCCAAAGTGCGAGAGTATATGATCAAAGTGATGTTCCGAGCATAGATGAGGACAATATGCAAATAGAGGGCTCGAGATTGCAAGGGGTGGAGGGCACCAAAAGCTTGGAGCATGTATAGGAGCCAGCATCGGCTAACAATGATGGAAATACACGAGTCCAAGAATTCTTTGAGAACGAGGTGGACTCATCCTTTTGTGGTGACATGTCTATCGACCTTCCAGTGTATGCGGAGTTGTGTCAGGAGATAGACATGGGACCATAGGATACTCCATACTTGGAGCATCCACTTACTCAATTCGTTGACTAATCGCTTTATAAGGATACATAAGATATGCATTTTAAGTGAGATCATTTTCTTAGGATTTATATTATTTACTTTGTATGATTTAAATTGATTATGCTAACATCATTTTTTGTCTGTGCATGTGACCTTTTCAAGATGAGTCGAGGGATGAGCGATGAGGAGTTGCAGGATGTCTTCACGTGCATGTCTCCAAATCTGATGGCGAGATTCAGAGACATGGCAGACTAGGAGCTGTCTCAGACATCATCAGGCTGCTCTACTAGATCTACTTTGGCGCGATCAGATGCTTTGGCTTCAAGTAGATGAGGTCGACGCTCCAGACTTGGGCTAGAGGGAGGGAGTGCTTTAGGGTTAGGGGGATGCTGTAGAGATACGGAGACAGTGAGCTAGCGGTCGACACGAGATACAGGTGCGACTCCTCGCTCTCATGGCGGTTCCACGAAGCGTGGCTCAGGTGGATGCTGTGGAGGCACGGATGCGGTGTCTTAGTCTCATCGTTCTGCTGGAGTTGCGTCACCTCCAGGATTTATCACACCTATGGGAACGTCTACTCGAGTTACTCCGGCTTTTCCTCACTCGTCTGCAGCAGGTGGCACCCCTATGGGTGCTACTCCGATAGATACTACCCCAGTTGGTACACGGGATGTACAGGGGTCTCCTAGATATACCCAGGAGCATGGACCCAGGTGGGAGAGGACCCATCTTAGGCATACCCCAGAGGAATATGCCTATCTTGTCGATGATAGGTTAGGAGCCATCATCATGAATGATGAGGGGAGGAGGGTGATGGCTCACATGAGAGAGTTGTGCCAACAAGTTTTTCGGCACAGTCTTAGATCATTGGAAAAACATACCCGAGGGGAGCAAGGACTACATAGTAGCATCCTTGCATGAGGAGTTTTTGGTTCCAGCCACAGCAAATAGATTTTCTACGAGCTGGATGATGGACTGCATGTGTGCCTATATGTCACACAAACGATCGGATGCATGCAAGGCACTCAAGAGTAGGGCTGCAAAGCCCGAGTGGCTAGACGAAGACGATTGGCGCCAATTGAGGGAGGAGGCTACAGATTCTCCAGGACGTTGGAGTCTACAACGCGAGGCGGTGAGGGCATGACTAGAGGCTGGAGTGGTCCATCATCTTGGGAGTGGCGGCGGCCACATGACATATCTGGAGGACTTTGTAAGTTTTTCTTTTGTTTTGCTTGCTTTTTTTTTGCAATATCCTTTGTACTGACAATCATGTTTCTAACAATTAGTATTTTGTTTTCTTTGCAGCACTCCATTACAAATTGTGATCCGACTGGCCTTGAGGCTCGATATGCAGAGAGGCACGGTCTCACTACATTGATTGACCGATTGTATAGACAGGGCGGCCCTGTAAGTCACTCATCTGTCTTATCCGTAGTTACCATGTTTAATTAGAATGCATTATTGTATGATGGATTGATGTGTTGTTGTTTCTTTTTTTACAGAGTCCGTTCGATGCTCCTTTGCGACGGGACGAGCTTTCCGGACGGCGAGGATATGTAGCTCGCCCTTGGATCCCTGGAGCTCACACACCCATCTTTTTTGGTCGCCCTATCTGTGTAGACATTTTCTATGTAGCAGTGATATCTTGTCATGATTGTACCAGTCACTTTCATTATGCGGTCATGTATTTATTTCATGTATCAGTGCTATGATTTCAGTATAATTTGTTTTTTTTAATACGAGCATTGTATACAGTGCAAAAACTATTTTATATGGCCCAAATAAAGCACACAGTGCTATAGCTGCCCTACCACAAATTTTCTTTTTCCTGTTACTGTCGCTATTAGCGTCGCAAATTTACCTGCACGCATCATTATTTGCATCGCAAAGTGTCGTTATCAGCATTGTTATTTGTGTCAGTAAATGCGACGTTGATACCGATGCAAATAGCAACGTTGATAATGACGCTAATACCAACTGTTCTATGGTGTCACCAATAACGATGCTGTTTGCGACGACGGGGGAAAATTTTGTTATTTACATTTTCGTCGCTTTTAACATTTTGTGGTACTCCAAGGGCAAGGACTTGACACTCTAATCCACTTAATTAACATAAAAAGTGACACTAAATTTCAACTTACAATCATGTTAGAGAAAATAGATAGCATTCAAAGAATTTTGTTGAATTCTAGGGCCATAGGATCCTCAAAAGATCATTGAATTCTAGTGGTGCAGTGATGCCTAATTAACCATATTGATATATATTGCAATTAGGCACACACATAGCTTAGGTACTCTTAACATGATGAGAATATGTTTGGAAGTAAGGACCAAGCTAAAATTCCATTAGTTGCTAAAAAACTAGGTGAATATCGAGCTAGGAATGACCCTTATAGCTTCATTGAATAGTTCAATCAAGTTTGCGAGGCAAATGACCCTTATAGCTTCATTGAATAGTTTGAGCAAGTTTGTGAGGTGAATAACCTCATGGGTCAGAGGAAAAAGGCACAAACTTTTTGATAGTGCCTTGGAGAGAAGGGAAGAACTTGGTTCACAAGGTTGGATGCCACTCACAAATCCTTATTCATCATGCTCAAAGATCTCTTTGTCAAATGCTTCATAGAAATACTATTGCAAACCTTTTGGACAATATTACATCTTAGGAGAAACATTTGGAATCTTTTTTAATATTCCTTTAAAAATACCTAGAATAAATGATATAATGACAACATACATGTTTTTGAGCCATGATTTTTGGAAAATGACCTAAATAGCCTTCATTTTTTAATAATGGAAGCCTCTTTTGTTTTAAAAGAAAGCTAATTTCTAGCTCATTTGATCTTTTGTGGTTTAACAAAATTTCTAATTATACAACTATGATCGTAGTGTTATTCACATTCACAAATTGAAATGTGAATATTCTCTTATTGAATGCTTAATCTATTCTCTTTTTTTACATTTTTTGGTAATTTTTAATATTGTTATTTTTTGCCATTAACAAGTTCTTGGGCAACAATAGAAACCATGATTAATGTTGGAGAACTTGAGACTCCGTATATCGCATTGCTTAACCATGGATCAACTATTAATGTAATTGTCAAAGATATATGAAAATAGTGCATGGCCGATTGACCTTGATCATGATTAGAGAATGCAAGTACCAAACAACTCCTTGGGAGACCTTTACGTAGCATGTCTGAGTGTTTAGATGACCATTGGTGATATATAAGAGGAGCAACATTTTTTTGTGCAAGACAGTTCTTATCCATTGATTTTGGGATAGCCATATATTACAACTGTTCATATGGATACAAAGGTGTTGAATGATAAATCAACCTATGTTAGAGTTAGAAAACAAGATGGAAAAATGGCTCTTCAACTATATGGCAGCAGACATGCACGAATAAGTAGCCCGTGATGTGGCAAGCAGGAAGTACATGATGACTAGAGTGGTAGGCAGATGGTATCTTCAATAACAACATGATGATGGTGACTCTAGGGATATGATAGTGATGGTTGTAGCATGCATGGTGTTTGATGCTAATCATGGGGAGAATGATGACAATGATGATGAAGGTGTGGCTATTGTAGATGATGACGATGATGATGATGATGATGATGATAAAGTTACTACAAGCTAGTTCATTATGAAGGATAGCAACATTAATGCTAGGTGAGCAGAAGCAAACAATGATGGAGACAATAATGGAAACAAAGAATAAGAAGAAGAAAAAAAAAAGCAACAACAAGCTTGTTGATTTTTTAAAAAATAAATATAATTTAAAGGAAGGATTAAGCCCCACCCCCATTCACATGTGGCAGTACTTTTTCTCTCAAACACCTTAGTTTATGCCCCAATTCATATGCAAAACCTTATTGTTGTGTTGTGGTATTGTTGTGCATGAGATCCAAAAGTTATTATGTCAGCCAAAGAAAAGTAAAAGGAAAAATCTAGCTATCTATTTGTGCATGCTTTTGAGTTGATGTATAAGCATCCTCTCCTATTCTACAATACTAGCATGTGAGTGACTATGTGCTCATCATGTTTGATCCTAGTGGAGGGACCCAAATGTCATGCTCTATGAGCTTGATGTTAGGACCATTGGACACAAGCTTATTGATTCAAGGATTTGGACCTACGAAGTACATGGCCAGGTACATGGCCATCTCTCACGTAGCGTACTCATACACTTTACAATCTATGACTATATACGATTAGAGAATGTGTTTATCTACATTAAGCCACATCCTTGATCTACATGCACACTCCTTCACTATTGATCTTGCTTCCATTGTTGCCAAAATGAGAGGAGATGCCAATGCCAATCTCAAGGAGATGAAGAGAAGAAGAAAGCTTCACAAACCACATTCCTCACTCTCCTAGAGTCTCAACTCACACACTCTTGCTCTTATTTGCACTCACCAAAGAGATGGGCATGAGGAGAAATATGGACTCTCTTTTTTGCCCCTTAAGGGGTTTATCTCATCTCTCTCTCTCTGTAAAAAGAGATTCCAAAATAATATTAGAATAAGAGATCTTCTATAATCAAGCAAATCTCGTATTTGTATTTTCAATAGATTCAACCTATTTTTTTATTCTCAAACTGTAGCATAAGGTCACTTTTTCTCAAAATCCTCATAACTAAAAAATGCAATTCTATTTTTTGTAAAAACGAAGCCAATCATTAATATACGACTCTTTAATGACCTCATGACTTTTCAACGTGAAAATATATTAGAACCATTCTCATTCTTGCTTCTTAAAAGGGTAAAAGTTAAAAAATGATATAAAATGATGTACACATCATATTTTAAGATTATTTTTTACCTAGAGACACCTTTTTGACTCGAGAGTTTCCTTGTAAATTTTTATTGTTTTTGAAAAAGTATATGCTTATTTCTGGGCATTTCTTCATTCCCTCTCAAAGCTCTAGTTTTGTCTGAAATTTTGTATACTCTTCTCCTTCCCTCGAGAATATGGTTTCTTGCATACGAATTCTTCTGAAGCAATACTTAGTACTATCTACAACACTCTCTACCCTGCTATAAGTAATCTCAAGAGTGGTTTTGATAGCATTTGGTGAAATCAAATAATCTCTATCTACAACACTCTCTACCCTGCTACAAGCAATCTCCCTCTTCAGTACTATGCTATAATATATCTTCCTCTTCAACACTCTATACTACAAGCAATCAAGTGATAATGAAGGTATCTTTATTTTTTTAATCTTTGTGATGTTATTATTCTTCATAGTTTTTGTTTAATCCTTAAGTGTCAATTCATAAAGAGAGAGAGAGAGAGGGGGAGAGAGAGAGACAGAGAAAGAGAGAGGGAAATAGGGAGAAGAGAGGGGAGAATAGAGAGGACTGTGTGAGATGAACTAAGAAAATAAGTGATAGAGTGGCAGAGAGTAAATTAGGGTAGAAGATAAGATGATGTTATTGTTCTCCATTAGCCAAGCTTCTGTATAAATGTGTTTAAATATTATTGATCAATTCTCCTTGAGAGAGAGAGAGAGAGAGAGAGAGAGAGAGAGAGAGAGAATATTTTGGATAGAACAGAAGATAAGATTGGATGCTGATTAGAGGTAGATTAAAAGCTAAGATTACATGTAGATTAGGGGTTGATTAGGGTCTATCATGACTGAAATCAAGAGAAAGAGACAAGATCCAACTAGGTTTAAAAAAACATAGATATAGTGAATCAAAGGGGTGTAATTGTGTGATTTGAGCCAATCCAAATTTAGTTGCATGCTATTGGATTGATGCTGACCTATTTCTCCTAGATATTTAGATGTTCTTGCTATTGATAAAAAAATTGGCATTGAATCCTGAGCTTACTATTAATCAAAGGGGTGTAATTGTGTAATGTTAAAATTGGCATATATTTTTCTTTACAGGATGCATGTGCAGGACATACCAAGAGAAAGAGAGATATTCACTTTCAATTGGAGGATGAATATGCACAAATGTTCAAAAGAACTGTAGAAAGGGATGATGCAATAAGATACATGATGCAACAAGAAAGAAATGTAGGGAAAAAAAACGTGGACCTTTGGGTTGATGGGTGCATTTATCCACCCGATCCAGTCACTCAAAGGCCACCACAATTTGAAGGGCTTACTGGAAATGAAGGATTGTATGGATACACATGAAGACTTGTCACACAATGATTAGTAGGGGTTCATCAAGCCTTGACAAATGTGCAGACAAGATTACAAGGGAATATGCAGTCATTGATGGGAAAGGATAGATTATTGGCTGAGAAGGATAGGGAGAACTAGAGCTGAGAACAAGCAATGTCTTTCATTGATGATGCTATGCAAGCTACACACGTGCAAAATATGGAGTTAGATTCTAAAGTTATGGACTTGGAGAAGGAGAATCGAAACATGAAGAGGAAGCTCACAAAAACTTTGAAGATTGGGCCCACTTTAAAAACCAAAGAAGCACGTCAGCACATCCGATTAGTTAAACCATCTCACCAATTAACCAAAGGAAGTGGACAATATCATAGATTCTCAATCTGCTACAATGAGATATGTTCCCTCATGCAGAGAATGATACTATTACCAAAGTCATAAGCAAGGATATGGTCAAGTGCATTGGAAAATTCAAGGACATTGTATATGGCGTCGCAAGTGAACATCTTAGGGATGTGAGCAACTTGTTTACTACTACAGATGCTCAAGGATTATGTGACAAGGTGGGAATGAGTTTTGAGTCATATAGTATACTCTATCAAAAATTGGATACAGGATTTAAGCAAGTCTTCAAAACTAAGCGAGTAATGCCTCTACCAAAACCATTTCACATGAAGAAGGCTTGAAAACAACTAAATGACAAAGTTTTAGAACTAATTGGTGAGCCAATGCATCTAGAAAATACACACATATTGAAGTATGGTTCCAAAGAAGTTGCATTTGTATTAAATGCATCCAACAACTTTGTATTGGATATATGTAGGGTTCATATTGCTATGGTCAAGTTCTACAATATGTCTATGGAAGAATGTAGAGGAAAGCTTAAGTTTGTCCTCAAACTTGATGAGAGTGAGATTATTAAGGGGCAAAAACTTGAATGTGTGAGTATAACACTTATGAATCGAGCATTGGATCCCAACATTGATGAAAACTATCATCGATACTTCAGTGTACAGTCAGAGAATGAAATATGGTGGCTTGCAGCATTTGAAGTACCAAAGGAGGACCATGAAGTACTTAAAGTTTTTTTAAACCTCACTAATATACCCAGTGTTATTCAACAGTAAAATAATGGAGCAATTTTACACATCGAGGGGTTTGGGGACTATCAAGTTGAATGGCATCTTGCAAGTGATTTAAAAACATTGAAGTATATGTTTGGTTTATCAAATGTAGTGAATGCAAAATTTTCATGCATATACTGCATGCAAACTAGGAAGAAAGGAAAACATGAAAAGAAAGAATGGCTTGCCAAGGCAAGACAACAAGGTGCTCCAACACGTGATCAAAAAGTCATGAGAAATGGAATGCTAGTTCTAGTGGATCCAAACTGGCACCCTATTTTGGAAATACCATTAACAAGGGCTCACTTTTGCACATTGCATTGTTTGGTTAGAATAATTGAGAAGCTAGTATATGAATATATATGCTTTGCATACAAGATGCAGCATGTGTCAAAAGCTGATGCTACATGCAAGAAGGTAGAGCGAGTCCTCTCTGAAGTTGGATTGCACTGGGGCCAAGTAGAAATAAAAAAAGGACGATAAAAAATCAGGAAAGAGTGGAAATATCCCTTGTAAACCATGCTTTGGTGGACCCAAGGCTAGGAAGTTTATATCTCCACCTCGAGATGAGGAATGCAATATACTTGTAAAACAACCAGAGAAGTATGAAGCATGGAAAAAGTTACACCTTGTTGTTCCGGATTGGAGCAATGGGGGAGGAACGAGGATTGCAAAGGAAAAAGTGTAGATACACCTAGATAGATTAGCAGATCTCTTACAAAAGTTGAGGTTTAGGTATGGTGATGCCAATACATTTAAAGAGACAATTGCTAAATTTCATAAGTCCATGGTGGAGGCATGGACTACAAATAGTATAACATACTACATGGTCAGTATTATCACCATTACAAAAAAATATCATCATTTTGAATTATTTTGTGTTTCTAATCTCTCTTCTTGTGCTGCATATACTTGAAGCATATGGTCTATACTTTGCAGATCAAGGAAGTTTCGCGGCATGGTCAATTCAAGCCATGGAACGATCTCATTGGCAAGCATGCTATGCTTTTCAAAAGGCAACTGATCATGGAGGTGGCATTAATGATTCCAATTCTATGAGGCAATTATTACAATGGTGATATAGGAGATTAGAGATACGATATGAGGAAAAAGAAAAGAAGTCCAAAACCTCTTAAGCAAAATTTATAAGTAGGGCAATATATGAAGTGAGAAAAGCAAGATATGAAAACAACACAGCTAGACAACGCCATGCAGAATGGTTGGCAACCCAAGAGAGAGATGGCAAGAAATGGAGACCTAGATAAAGATAATACTTTTGATGCATTTAGAGTCCATGAGAAAGCATAGGCACCCAGGATATGACACATCAATACTCATGTCTTTAACATGAGATGTCTTGCAAATTTTGTTTAAAATTTTGAAGGTTTGTCACTATGTTTTTCAAAGTCAACTTCGAACTATGTTTTTTAATTTTAAAGTTCATTTACGCCACAGTAAGTTTAAAAGTTTTATACTTAAGTCAAATCTCTCCTTTCATTTTTTCCCATTACTCTTCACTCTACCCTCCACCTTTCTATCCTTCATTATCACAACCATGGCATGTTCCAAGCTTCCTATCAAGAAGGCGCATGCAAGAGCAAGAGCTCAACAATCTTCCGAATCTAGTGAGCATACTGTAAGTGACAAAGGTCCCTTGGTGGTCGACAATGGTGGCCCTACTGCAGCTAATAATGGTGGTGCTACTGTGTCCAACAATGGTGGGCCTAGTGTGGTCAATAATGATGGTTTGCTATTGTCCAAAAATGGTGGTTCACATGCTCCGGATGCTCCACCTTCCACTACTGCTCTAGCTGGTAATACGCGTCCTCCAACACATAAGAAGCGAAGATGGAGACCCTGCACAATTGCGCTACATGAGATAAGGAAATTTCAGAAAAGTGCCAACTTGATTATTCCTAAGGCACCATTCTCTAGGTTGGTGCGAGAAATACTGCAAGATCTGCAGTTAGGGAATCATCATAAGTTCTTTTCAAGGAACCAGGCAAGGAATGTGGGGCGATGGTCAAGCCAAGCCTTGCTTGCTGTCCAAGAAGCAGCTGAAAGTTACTTGATTGATCTAATGGGTGATTCTCAAGTTTTAGCCATTCATGCATGACATATCACTATTAAGCCCATAGATATGGTTCTTGTTCATAGGATCCGCAACAAAAAGGATGCATTTAATCTTAATGTCAACAATATGCTTTGAGAAGCTACCTTGTAATTGGATCTATGTTTTTAGCTCAGATTTGGTTGTAGATTGTAAGGAGCTTAGTTTTGGCTTATATTTCCAATAGACCTTCAAGTATTTGATAGCAATGGTCTACAAAATGGAGCTAAATTTTTCCTAGCTCTAATTGTACTTCGTGCAATGCACTATCTACTGTGTATTTCATGGTTTCGTAATGCCATATCTAATACTTGATATTTTATTTTTCCATGATTTGCATTGTGCGTATTTTTAAGTTTCTAATTTTGAAAGTAGTTTTGTTAAGGATAAATTTAATGCGCAAACACACACACATCAGTGATCAATTGTACATGGGCCGATGCACTATATCTTTACTATATTTAGCAATTTGGCAACACTATATCAGATATGCGATATTCATAAATGCATGCATCACCTCAAGCAAATACATGCTAGGCTTCTCGATGTCTAAGTCACTAGAGAACTTTGGGAACTACTAGGTTCTCCTACCCTCTTTACACCATTGCTTCCAATCGCATACTACCCATGTGCATTAATGTCGGACCCATTTGAGGTTGGTCACAACAGTATTGATTACCACATGCACAACTCATCTATCAACATTGATCACCACAACTAGTGCCGTCACTACAGTATTGATCACCGAAGGTAGAGCTACTTTATCTGCAATATGTCAACCCAATAGGTAGAATTCGCCACCATAGCCACTTTAGTCATGAAAGTATTAATTACCACATGCACAATTGGTCTATTAGCATTGATCACCACCACATGCATATCTAGTCTCTCTACAATATACCATAGGTAGCTCTTTGGCATATGTTACACTTCATTCCATGGCCCTGCTACTACAAAGTAGATGTAGAAGCCATGTCCACAAAAACGAGAATGTCTTTGTTTGTAGGCACCTTCAGATAGCATTCTTCTTTAGGCCTTGCTTACATTGCCAATACTCTCCTCGAAAGTAAGGAGTTCCTTTTGACAGACTCATATTTTTGTTTCAAACAGTTATTGCTCTTCTGTTTGCTCAACACCCTTCTCAACGACTGCCTTTGCTCCTTGATACTCCAGTGCATAATTTGATGTGTGGCAAAGTGAGCATTGAGTTGATGGTGGAGAGCTTGATAGTGGACAGATGGTAGTGAGAAGATAGCTCCTAGTAGCTTCATAACTTTTCCACATCGCAGTAATAAAACCTAATTCACTTTGCTAATGGGCACATGTTGGCAATGTTGAACATAAGCTGATGGAAAGCAACTAGGTTTACCTTTGCAATCTCCTTCACAGACCAGCGAAATTGGGAAACTTGTTGTGCAAACTAGAATTTCACCAACAACAAGGTTGAGTTCACTTTTGGACTCTTCATCGAATGCATGCATCACCTCAATCAAACACATGGTAGGCTTCTCTATGTCTAAGCCACTTGAGAACTTTGGGAACTAGTAGGTTTTTTTGCTCTCTTTACACTAGTACTTCCACGAGCAGACTACCCATGTGCATTAATGTCATCCCCATTTGAGTCAGTTTGGTCACAACAGTATTGATTACCACATGCACAACTCGTCTATCAACATTGATCACCATAGCTAGTGTGGTCAACATTGTACTGATCACCAAAGGTAGAGTTTCTTTATCTGCAATATGTCAACATCATAGGTGGCATTCATCACCATAGCCACTCTTGCCATGAGAGTATAAATTACCACATGCACAATTGGTCAATCAGCATTGATCACCACCACATGCATAGCTAGTCTCTTTGCAATATGCCATACACCATAGGTAGCTCTTTGGGATATGCTACACTTGATCCCATGGTCCTGCACTGCACAGTGCACGTAGAAGCCATGTGTGCAAAAACGAGAATGTCTTTGTTTGTAGGCACCTTTAGATAGCATTCTTCTTTAGGCCTTGCTTACATTTCCAATTCTCTCCGTCAAATAGATTTATTTTCACGGATTGGTATTTTAGCTTCAACCACCTTTTGCTCTTCTCCTTCATCAACACCCTTTTCTTGGACAATCTTTGCTCCTCGATACTACATTGCATAATTTGTTGTCTGGCATATTAGGTGTAGAGTTGATCGTCCAGAGTATGATAGTAGATAGATGCTAGTGAGAAAATAGCTCCTATTATCTTCAAAAATTTTCCACATCATGGTGTAGAAGCCTAAGTCACTTTGCTAATGGACACATGCTGGTGATGTTCAACATAACTTGATGGAAAACAACTAGCTTTACCATTGGATTCTCCTTCAGAAACCAACAAGATTGAGAAACTTGTTGCACAACTAGGATGTCACAATTGGCGAGACTAATGTCACCTTTGGACTCTTCATCGAATGCATGCATCAACTCAATCAAATACATGGTAGTCTTCTCTAAGTCTAGGCCACTAGTGAACTTTGGGAACTAGTAGGTTGTTCTACCCTCTTTACACTATTTCTTCCAGGAGCATACTACTCATGTCCATTAAAATCGGCCCATTTGAGTCAGTTTGGTCACAACAATATTGATCTCCACCACATGCATAGCTAGTCTCTCTGCAATATGCCATACTCCATAGGTAGCTCTTTGGCATATGCTGCTCTTGATCCATGGTCTTTCTAGACAATAGACGTGGAGGCCATGTTTGCAAAAACGAGAAGTCTGTGTTTGTAGGCACCTTGAGATAACATTCTTCTTTAGGCCTTGCTCACATTTTCAATTATTTCCTCCAAAGTAGGAAGTTCCTTTTGATGGATTCGTATTTCAGCTTCAACCACTTTTCGCTCTTCTACTTGCTCAACACCCTTCTCTTTGACTATCTTTGCTTCTGGATACTCCATTGCATAATTTGTTGTCTAGAATAGTGGGCATTGAGTTGATCTTCCAAAGTATGATAGTGGACAGATGCTAGCAAGAATAGAGTTTCGATTAGCTGCATAACATTTCCACATCACGGTCCAAAAGCCTAAGTCACTTTGCTAATGGAGACATGTTGGTGATGTACAACATAACCTGATGGAAAACAACTAGCTCTACATTTAGATTCTCCTTCAGAGACCAACCATATTGAGAAACTTAATGCACAACCACGATGTCACCAACATCGAGACTAAGTTCACCTTTGGACTGTTCATCAAATGCATGCATCACCTCAAGTAAATACATGTTAGGCTTCTCTATGTCTAAGTCACTAGAGAACTTTGGTAACTACTAGGTTCTCCTACCCTCTTTACACCATTGCTTCCAGTCGCATGATACCGATGTGCATTAATGTCAGCCCCATTTGAGTCTGGTCACAACAGTATTGATTACCACATGCACAACTCATCTATCAACATTGATCACCACAGCTAGTGTCGTCACTACAATATTGATCACTGAAGGTAGAGCTAATTTATCTACAATATGTCAACCCAATAGGTAGCATTCACCAACATAGCCACTCTAGTCATGATAGGATTAATTACCACATGCACAATTGGTCGATTAGCATTGATCACCACCACATGCATATCTAGTCTCTCTACAATACACCATAGGTAGCTTTTTGGCATATGCTGCACTTGATCCCATGGTCCTACTACTACAAAGTAGATGTAGAAGCCATGTCTGCAAAAACGAGAATGTCTTTGTTTGTAGGTACCTTGAGATAGCACTCTTCTTTAGGCCTTGCTTACATTTCCAATTCTCTTCTCCAAACTAAGGAGTTCCTTTTGATGGACTTAGATTTTTATTTCAAACACTTTTTGCTCTTCTGTTTGCTCAACACCCTTCTCAATGACTACCTTTGCTCCTCGATACTCCACTGCATAATTTGATATGTGGCAAAGTGGGCATTGAGTTGATCATGCAAAGTTTCATATCGGATAGATTGGAAAGTTTCATATAAGATAACCACTTTGCTAATGGGAAGATGGTTGGGATGATGAACATAAGCTGATGGAAAGCAACCAAGTTTACCTTTGCAATCTCCTTCAGAGACCAGCAAAATTGGAAAACTTGTTGCCCAACCAGGATTTCACCAACACCAAGACTAAGTTAACCTTTGGACTCTTCATCGAATGCATGCATCACCTCAATCAAATACATGGTAGGCTTCTCTATGTCTAAGCCACTAGAGAACTGTGGGAACTAGTAGGTTCTGCTGCCCTCTTTCAATCAAATACATGGTAGGCTTCTCTATGTCTAAGCCATTAGAGAACTTTGGGAACTAGTAGGTTCTGCTGCCCTCTTTACACCATTGATTCTAGTCACATACTACCCATGTGCATTATTTTTAGCCCCATTTGAGTTAGTTTGGTCACAACAATATTGATTACCACATGCACAACTCATCTATCAGCATTGATCAACACACCTAGTGTGGTCACCATAGTATTGATCACAGAAGGTAGAGCTACTTTATTTGCAATATGACAACATCATAGGTAGCATTTATCACCATAGCCACTCTGTTCATGATAGTATTAATTACCATATGCACAATTTGTCTATTGGCATTGATCACAACCACATGCATATCTAGTCTCCTTGCAATATGCCATACACCATAGGTAGCTCTTTGTAGGAACCTTGAGATAACATTGTTCTTTAAGCATTGCTCACATTTTGAATTCTCTATTCCAAAGTAAGGAGTTCCTTTTGATGCATTTGTATTTCTGCTTCAACCACCTTTTTCTCTTTTTCTTGCTTCACACCCTTCTCTTTCACTGTCTTTGATCCTCGATACTCCACTGCATAATTTGTTGTTTGGCAATGTGGGCATTGAGTTGATCGTCTAGAGTTTGATAGTGGATAGATGCTAGGGAGAAGGTAGCTCCTATTAGCTTCATAAATTTTCCACATCAAGGTCAATAAACATAAGTCACTTTGCTAATAGGCACATGTTCAGGATGTTCAACATAAGTTGATGCAAACCAACGAGCTTTATCTTTCCATTCTCCTTCAGAGATTAGAAAAATTGAGAAACTTGTTGCACAAGCACGATGTCACCAACAACAAGATTGAGTTCACTCTTCGACTTCTCATCGAATACATGCATCACCTAAAACAAATACATGGTAGGCTTCTCTATGTCTAAGCCACTAGAGAACTTTAGTAACTAGTAGGTTCTCGTGCCCTCTTTACAACCTTACTTCCAAGATCATACTACCCATGTGCATTACTGTCGGCCCTATTTGAGTCTCTCTCGTCACAACAGTATTGATTACCACATGCACAACTCATCTATTAGCATTGATCACCACAGCTAGTGTGGTCACCATACTATTGATCACCATGGGTAGAGCTAGTTTATCTCCAATATGTCAACATCATAGGTAGCATTGATCGCCATAGGCACTCTCATCATGACAATATTAATTACAACATGTAGAATTGGTCTATTAGCATTGATCACCACCACATGCATAGCTAGACTCTTTGCAATATGCCATACACAATGGTAGCTCTTTGGCATATGTTGCACTTGATCCCATGGTCCCACTACATAGTAGATGTAGAAGCCATGTCTACAAAAATGAGAATGTCTTTGTTTGTAGGCATTTTGAGATAGCATTCTTCTTTAGGCCTTGTGCACATTTCCAATTCTCTGCTCGAAAGTAAGGAGTTCCTTTTGACCGATTCATATTTTTTTTTCAAACACTTCTTCTCTCTTATGTTTGCTCAACACCCTTCTCAAACTGCCTTTGCTCCTCGATACTCCACTGCATAATTTGATGTGTGGCAAAGTGGGCATTGAGTTGATTGTGCAGAGTTTGATAGTGGACAAATGCTAGTGAGAAGACAGCTCCTATTAGCTTCATAACTTTTCCACATCATGGTCACAAAACCTAAGTCACTTTGCTGATGGGTAGATGGTGGGGATGTTGAACATAAGCTGATGGAAACCAACGAGCTTTACCTTTGCAATCTCCTTCAGAGGCCAACAAAATTGGGAAACTTGTTTCCCAAAACCAGGATGTCACCAACAACAAGACTCAGTTCACCTTTGGACTCTTCATTGAATGAATGCATCACCTCAATCAAATACATGGTAGGCTTGTCTATGTCTAAGCCATTAGAGAACTTTGGGAAGTAGTAGGTTGTTTTTCCCTCTTTACACTAGTACTTCCATGAGCATACTACCCAGGTGCATTAGTGTCGGCCCCATTTGAGTCAAGTCTGGTCACAACAATATTTATTACCACATGCACAACTCATCTATTAGCATTGATCACGACACCTAGTGTGGTCACCACAGTATTGATCACCGAAGGTAGAGCTGCTTTATCTACACTATGTCAACATCATAGGTAGTCATCACCATAGTCACTGTGGTCATGACATTATTAATTACCACATGCAGAATTGGTCAATCAGCATTGATCACCACCACATGCATAGCTTTTCTCTTTGCAATATGACATACACCATAGGTAGCTCTTTGGCATATGCTGCACTTGATTGCATGGTCCTACTACGCAGTACATGTAGAAGCCATGTTTGCAAAAGCAAGAATGTCTCTATTTGTAGGCACCTTGAGATAGCATTCTTCTTTAGGCCTTTCTTACATTTCTAATTCTCTCCTCCAAATTAGGGAGTTCCTTTTGATGGATTCACATTTTAGCTTCAACCACTTTTTGCTCTTCTGCTTGCTCAACACCCTTCTCTTCGACTATCTTTGCTCCTGGATACTCCATTGCATAATTTGCTCTCTTGTAAAGTGGGCATTGAGTTGATCGTGGGGAGTTTGATAGTGGACAAATGCTAGTGAGAATCTTGTCCAAACTTAGTACTAATCAGATCATGTGTAAGATGACCTCCTTCAATGGTACCACAAACCTTTAATAAGGATAAAAATAAAAGTACGTCTGGTACAATACCTACCTATTGTATCTTGGGAAAAAGTTGTAATGCAAGCAAGCAACACTGCTCATGCTAAATGTAAGTTGTAATAATAGAAGTCCAGGATTCTATGTCCCTATTGAGCATTTTGTTAAAAACATCACATGCCTACAAAATCTGCATAGTTTACAAACATGGTGAGAATACTATTCTAGACCATAAGGTGTGCCTCTCATCCAAACGTGAATGCTAGTTCATTTATTAATTTTGCAATGTGCAAGTCAACAAGATGAACACATGCTTTATAAGTGAAACAAAAAGAGCTTTGTCTATTTCAATATCCCTCTGATTCATTCTTTTGGATAGTCCCAAAGTAGAGAGTAGACAACTTAGCTTTAGGTAGCCTTTAATTAATGCATTCCAGAGAATGACATTTTTATTCTAGAAACTCTCAAAGACTTGGGATGAGCTTTCCAAACTACGAAAGTTCACATACATGTCGATAATGGCAATTCCAATGATGACATCTTGATCTAGTCCAATTTTGACAACTTGATTGCGTATCTTTCTACACCATTCTCCTTCTTGAATGCTCCCACATGCCTTTTATAAAATGGATGAGAATAGGTAAGTGTCAGATATTATATCCTATTGAAGCATTCTCATGTACAGTTTAGGAGCAATGATATATTTACCTGCTGCAATGTACCATGAAATCATTCCAGTCCATGATAGCAAATCTTGATTTTCAAGTTGATTAAATAACAATCGTCTGTTTGCTAGAAGGCCACAGTTTGCATACATGTCAACAAGTGCACTGCCAATTACAACATTTGATTCATATCCACTTCTGATAATATGGTCATGTATCCACCAACTTGGTTCCAAATCTCCTAGGCTTGTGCATGCTTTCAGAATGCTTGCAAATGAGACTATATGATGTTTTCTGCCCTCTTGGTGCATCTCATTGAGAAGCTCCACAGCAAAGCAGCTATACCCAACTGTAGCATATCTTGCAATCAATACATTCCATGACTCTACATCTCTATATGACAACCAGTCGAAGACTTTGCATGCCTCCACCAGACTTGCACACTTTGTATACATGTCAATGACAGTATTCACAACCTCAATATCTCATTCAAGTCTACATTTGAGAACCATATCATGTATTGATTTCCCATACATCACAACTCCAACACCATTGCATACCCTTAGAATGGATAAGAAGCTAAACATGTTCGGGTCAATGGCCTTCTATTGCATGCTAGTAAAAATCTCAACTATAATCATGTTGCTTCCAAGCTCTACATGTGTTGCAATAATCAACAATCTGCTCAGGCTTTGCTCTAGAAGAAGGATTGTTGTAGGCGGAATATGAACATATGGCACACGAATAGAAGTGATGCCCGAAAATTTGGCCATCTTTTGAAGCACCTCATCATTCTGCCAGGATATCACACCAAGTCAAACAACATGATCAAATTCTAGAAAGGAACTTCCTTCAAAATACATATGAAAATACCTAGATAGCCAATTCTCTAGTTGGATAGACAAAGCTTGCCTGAGGTGCTTTCAAAGCATGATCGACCCTATGCTTCAGCATTCCGATAACTTCATAGAATATCTATAGGGAATATTCTATACATATCCAAAACATTTAACTCAGCTCCAAATCTAAGTAACAATTGACACTGTGATAGATGATAGCCCACTGCATAGAACAAATTGATTCTTCTTCTTGATTCGCAAGATAGAGCATCAAATTGAAAGTCCTTGCTCTTAAACTAGCTAGTAGTTGCATTGGTAAGGCATCTACACCTTGAATCTTTAATCAATCAGATTTTCCAGGTAGTGGCTATAATCAACCAATTTTCATTAGTGTCCTCCACCAAAGCATTTGCCCTTCATGCACTCAAAACTTTATTGCTTTAGACTATGGCATAACTGGTGGCCTAAAATTGCATACAAAAATATGATGGTGATGGGATTAACCTTGTTAACTTTGTGTACTTTGGGTGCTTAACAGGCCACCCACACAGTGCACAAATTGGTACCTTGCCATATTGTGGATTCCATTGTAGAGTCATTCAACCTTGCTACTTCATTTTCTTCAAAAAGAATAGCCCACCCTCATCCACCACAACCTCATGGAGCTCCCCGAGAAGAAACAGAGGCCCCTCTTTAAAAAATAGAGATGGTCCCCAAAGGAAAATACCTAGCTCAGCTCTTTCTCCTCCCCTTACTCCAATAGTGGACTTGCTTGTTGTCCTACTACATACTTAAATTGCCCTTGGGTGTGGAGCTTCATACTGGATTCTCTATAAAGATGCTTCGCAGTGACAATGGCGGTGAATATGTATCCAATCTATTTGATGACTTCTGTAAGGATCAAGGTATTCATCATGAGTTTACAGTTCCTTATTCTCCTTAGCAAAATGGTATTGCTGAGTGCAAAAATCGCACTATTCTTAATGCTATACGTTGCATGCTTATACACTCTGGTTTGTCTCGAAAGTTTTGGACTGAAGCACTTCTAACAACTGTTTTTATTCAAAATCATCTTCCAACTACTGCACCTGCTGGTAAAATTCCTATAACAATCTGGACAGGGAAGACACCTTCCATCTCTCACTTTCACACATTTGGCTGCATTGCTTATATTCATGTGCCCAAGGACACTCGACATAAGTTGGATCCTCCAGGTTTGAGGGTTATTTTTCTTGGTTATTCAGATCATTCCAAAGGTTACAAATTTTATATCCTTCTACTCAAAAGGTTATCATTAGTCGTGATGCTATATTTGATGAGAAGACTATGGGTGGCATATGGTCGTCAGATGTTTCAGATGATACACAGTCTTTGCTTAGTGCATTTCCTTACTTGCTTTGTGATTCTACTAATTCTGATGATCATAAACCTCCTTCACCTCCAAAGAAGATTGATGAAAATTTGGAGATCTATGTCGATCTTCCTATTGAGATAGAGCATGGATTCTATTCTATTGAATATGATGTCTTTGATGATGCTATGTCTGTCCAAGAGGATCCAATATCGTATGTGGAAGCTATCAATTCGTCTCAAAGGGATCAATGGCAAGAAGCTATGCAAGCTGAGTACGATTCTTTAATCTCCAAAGGTACAGGGATTCTTACTGAACTCCCCCCAAATCGTGTTCCTATCAAATGTAAATGGGTTTATAAAACCAAGACCAAAGCTGATGGCTCTTTTGATAAGTTCAAAGCACGACTTGTTGCAAAAGGTTACTCATAGATTGCAGGAGTAGATTATCAAGAAACATTTTCTCCCGTTGTGCGCTCCACAACTGTTCGTATGATTTTGGCTTTTGCAACATTATTTGATCTAGAAATTCACCAAATGGATGTTAAAATGGCTTTTCTCAATGGAGATCTTGAAGAAGAAATCTATATGGAGCAACTTGAAGGTTTTATGATTGTAGGAAAGGAGTGTATGCCAGCTTCATCGTGCATTATATGGATTGAAGCAAGCCTCTCGTGCTTAGTATATTAAGATTGATCAGTTCCTCACATCTAAAGGTTTTGTTGCATGTTTTGCTGACCCAAATCTTTACATCAAAAGGGAGAACAAATATTTTATTATTCTTGCTCTAATGTTGATGATACTATTCTTGTGTCAAATAATATTGCTTTCTTGGATGCTATGAAGAAGCTTTTATCGACTGCATTTGAAATGGTGGATCTTGGTGAGATACATTCTTGTTTGGGTATTCAAGTTCAACGACACCGACAACAAGGCATTCTTCTTCTTCGCCAGACAAAGTTTATTAATGATATTGTTAAGAAGTTTGGGTTGACAAATGCGCACTTTGCCAACACTCCCATTCTTTCCAGCTCTACCAAGGGTACATCTACAACATGTAATGAAGAATCAGCCATTCATCAACCTTTTGCTAATCTTGTTGGTTGTCTTCAATTTATTGGTTTAAACACAAGACCAGATATTTTATTTACAGCTAACTTTTTGAGATAGTATATTTCTTCCCCTTCCACTATTCATTGGAGTGCTGCAAAACGTATTCTTAAGTACCTCAAGGGTACTAAGGAATTTGGTCTTATTTATCGTCATCAAGAGGATTCTTCTTTATCTTTATGGTGGAGCATTGTCCCAGTGATCAAATGGTTGCAGACATCTTCACAAAAGCTCTTAGTGAAGCTCGCTTTAGTTCATTAAGACATGCACTTGGTATCGTTCTAAGTTCTTGCCTCAATCACTGATTGAGGCATGTATCATTGTATTCAAGAAAACTTTATAGTAAATCAATTTTGTATCGTAGGTATGTGTAGGGGCTCGGGTTTTTCCCTTGTTCTCCCCAAGGGTTTTTTCACTCGCAGCCAGAGACCTTTGTTTGAGTGGGGATGTTACAACTATATATATCATCTCTCACTTGACTTGGGTCTCACCCATATATACTAACTCTACATCAATATGAATCATTCTTTGGGAGCATGTCTTGTGTATCTCTCTTGTACTCTCTCTCTCTCTCAACATGTTCCACGCTTCGGGAAGGCACAAAAAGTCTCTGTCTCTAGGCTCGATAAGGCGAAAGAGAGATTGGACTTGGAGGTGAATGGATGGTTTTATTGACATGCTTTGCACTACCTGCTCCTATGCTTTATATATCGAGTTGCACACAAAGGAAAAAAGGTGGCGAGGTCCGGTGCAATACCATGGGATGGGGAACACTCCGACATAAGGTAGGTAGTCCCTCGCCCGCATGCATAGCATATTGGATTTTACATACTATAGGCAGGTGGGTGGAGACTTTACATACGTTAATTTTTTTGAGTTACAAGAGAAGAAATACATTTTCAAATAATTTAAGAAAGAAAAAAAGAATGATAACAAAAACAAATTGTTTATCGTAACGTAGACCAAATGAAAAATGATGAAGGCCATGATATTCAAGATCGCAAGGTGTATCTTAATCAACATGTCCCATGTCCTTGCTCTCAATGAAAGCTGGAAATTAGACAAAAATGTTGATTGTCTATAAAACACATACGACGCTTTGGCGAGTTTCAATCAGAGATCATTGATCATGCGATCTCAGATTTTGAGCAAATGGTAAGAAAAGTGTATATCAATCATGCATTGTATTTGCAAACTAATTGAATATCATATACAAAAACATTGGATGTGGTCGTTAAATTTATTACAGAGAGGTGATGTCTCATCCTAAGGAGGAGTACACCTTTTGTGGTCAATTAGAAGAGTTCGTGGGTATACGATGGCGGGAGTGCTTGAGCCAATCCACCACTTGGAAGGCACTACCTAATCTATACCATCAATACTAGAGGAGACAAACAGCCTTTCAAACTTTCCTACAATCTTGGAGCATGAGATGGAGGCAATGATCGATGCATTGATACCCATGGATATCAAGACATCTGATCCGCTTCGAGAGGAAGCATCCATACAATTATATGATGGGCGCCAAGTATCTCGCCTGAAGACATTGCTTACACTCCTAAGTGTGCAAGCAAAATGCGGATGGAGTGATGCAAGTGTGACCAAGTTGTTCAGGTACCTTCTACGTACGCTTTGTTGATTTCTTTTAGGCACCAACATAAAAAACAATTGTGTTGTTTCAAGGTGTTTATGGTTTCTTTTCAAGTTGCTAAGGTATCATATATTACCACTTGCAAATACCATGCCTAAGTCTCATGATGACACATGATATGTTTTACGAAAGCTTGGCATGGACTACAACATGATCTATGTATGTGTCAGTGATTGCGTACTGTTTCAAGGAGAATATGAGACTATAGAGACATGTCCAAAGTGTGATGCTCACATGTATCGAAAGGATTTGCAAGGGCAAACCATCCCTAAAAATTTTTCTAGACACTTTTCACTTATCACCCGTATACATCACATGTTTCGTACGTCCATCATGGCGAGCTTGACAACGTGATATGCATAGAATAGATCCATAGATGGAGAGTCCAACAAATATCAGCGGATTCACACACATGGAGCCACATTAACTCTATGTTTCCAAGATTTGCTTGAGAGCCAGGGAATATTCAGCTCAGTCTTGCTATGGATGACATGAACACATTAGGTCTGCACTCAACTTCTTACAGTGTGTGGCATGTAGTCCTTGTTAACTACAATATCTCTCTATGGCTTTCTACTAAGTAATGACACCTCATCCTTGGCTTGCTTGTTCCTAGCCGCTACAAAGTCAAGAATATGGATGTGTATCTTCATTTATTAGTCGATGAGCTTAAGATTTTGTGGGAGGAGACGATCGCCGTGGAAGATATGAGCAAGCACGACGATGTCGTGTTGCTACACGCACACTGTGTAAAAAAATCTAGAGTGTTGCTTCCTTTTAGATTTAGAGAGTCAATGCCACTTTAGGCATTAGTGTTAGTGTCTATGGTTCAAAATATTAGATTTTTTTGGACAAGTTTTAAGCCAAGTTTTGATATTCTAGATATTATCTCTTGTAAAAATTCATAAAACTATAGACAACTTCTAGATTAGGATGACATGTAAAAGAAAGCATGTAGCTTTTACCCAATTTGAGAGGATTTTATGTAAAAAGAGAGATTAACGAAATCGTGCGATGCACGATCACTGTTTTCAGGCAGTAAACAGCACTCTCCGAAGGGGGAGATGAAGGAGTGATTTGGCAGAATTATGGCCAAATGTGTTGGTATTTTACTCCCCTTTTGGAGCCAATGAAAGTATTAGATTGGCAATCTAAGCAGCATAGAGTAAGATATTATTTTATACACATTTTTGTCTGTTAGAGTTATATCTTCTCATAATGCTGAAAGAAGCTGACAGGCTTCATCTTTGTTAGTATTCTTCTTCCTTTTTTATTTCTTTTTGGGAGTATTCTTCTACATCTTCAATTTCTTCGAACCCCTTCTCTTCCATCTACTCCTCTCCCTGAATCTACCTTTTCCCTACTGTCTCTTATCTTCAAGAACTTGCCTTGAAACCTTCAACTCTTCTCTTATCTCTATCATCTTCGGAGTCTAAGCTCTTGAATCCCCATAAGTTCTTCTCTTGCCAAATCCCTGTGGTGACCTTCAACCCTAGACACTACGACATTGGTGAACCCGACGTGAAGGTCGATGTAAGGGAACTCCAAGATGGGGGATTCTTCAAGAGATACTCTACAACAATTGGTGCACATACTGCAGCAGACTCAGCAACAACAAATCCAAATGTTACAACAACAACAACAAAGGCAAGACAAAGAGAACATTGATGCCACAGCTATCAAGGCCCTAGAGGAAGTTGGGCAGGAATTAAAACAATTTAATGGTCAAAATGTTTCTTTTTTTATTCACTTATATGTTGAAAAAAATGCTCTTCTTTGGTGTATCACAACATGCATGGAGTCGCTATTTTGCCAGACTAGCCAAGTGGTCTTCAAGAGAGAATCCATGGTCTTTTTTAGCAAGATGCGGATTGGACTACATTAAAAAAATCCCTACACGAAGAGTTCTTCTTACAAGACTCTGGCCTAATGACAAAGTAAAGTTTCACTGATTGGGTCGAGAAACCCAACAAAGGTTTAGCTGCAACAGCTTTATACCATGCATTTGAAAGTAAATTTAAACAACTTGATGCTGAAGATCAACAAAGTATGGAAGGTCAGAAGATTGAATTATTCCTTAAGGCTATAGATCCCATTCTACAAGAGAAGCTTGTTGCTTGCCTAGAAGATACAACCTCTAAATCAAGAGTCAAGACTGCATGGAAAAATGTTACTGATGCAGTTAACATGATTGCTCGAAGAGAGCGGATGTGACTAAGATTGGGCTCTAGTTCAACTTCAACAACTCCATTGATGGAGCTTGTTCCACCTTCAAAATCCCCTATTCATTTGACTAATCAATCAACTCTTTCTTCTTCTATTCCTTCTAAAAATGATGTCATGGATGAACTCATTAAAAGCATGCATGGCCTTCATCTGAATCTTACAGAAATTAGCTCCAAGGTGGAGAAGCTAGATATCAAAGTTGAAGAATGAGGACGTTCATCAACTCAAAGACCCATGAGAGAAGGCTTTAAGAGGCACTGTATTTGGTATGTCAGCCAATAACATGACAAGAGGGAGTGTTCTGCCTTCCATGAGACTGAAGCACATAATCTTGTCTTTTGGAAAGACGGAAAAAGTCATGGAACTAAAATTGGTCTTCCACTCAAGCCAAATTTTGGCAATGGTGGAATGAAGAAAAGATTAGAAGATTTAGCTGTAAAGAATGCTTATGCATTAATTGATGCAGCTACCTATGGGCTACAAATTAAGCAAATTAAATCAAGTTTGAAAGCATGTAAAGCTAATTATGTGAAATCTAAAGTATGGATGTAGGCACTAGATCAAATGGAACATGGTAAAGTAGCCAAAGAAGATTTTGCTAAAGCCAGTCAGTGTATTCGAGGAATAACTGGTTGGAAAGAACCGGTAGATTCTTTTTTCACATTTGCACATTTGGCTAACATCAATCATAAAGAAGTCTTGATTGAAGAAAAGAGAAGAAGAGAAGATGAACCAGGGCCTTCCTCTTCTGGCCCTCCGAAACTGGTAACAAGAAGAACGCATGAATAACCAAAGCTTGCTGAAAATATAACCCCTGATCAAGAGATGGAAGATGTGCCACAAACAAAGAAGATCGAAGGAAAGAAGAAAGGCAAGCAGCCAAGCTACAAATTGCAGTCTGACATTGAATTTAAAACCGATCTCAAACGAGTCCTAGAAGAGCGAATTCTAGGAAGCAAAATTGAATTTACCTTAGGCAAAATTCTTGGAATTGTCAAACTAAGAAGGGGCGGAGGTCACGCGGAAGACGTTTCTGCATGGAGCGTATCGACAGAATGCGCTCCATAATAGATTGTGGTATCATGGCAAAGTTTGAGAGCAAGAAAGCCAAGGATGAGCAACGAATTCAAACATCGTTATAGATGAGATGGAGTATTTTGGGAACTTGCAAAGTATTATCACGGTGGATTACCGTAGCTTCTCCATGATCCTATTCGATGTGTAGTGGTTCAAAGTGGTACTTAAAGGAGTTGGGGCAACAGTTCGCGACAAGGTCCATTTGGATTTCTCAGAATAGATTCCAAAAAATGATGGATGGATTTGTGCAACACGTTTGTATTGTTGGCCCATTGTGAACAAGTGCATGAACTCATGTTTTTTTTAATTTTATTACGACATGGTACATGTCACAAAGTTAAATCTCTCTTATATGTGATTTTGAACATGTAATTTTCTATCCAAACCCTTAGCAACCTCGATGGTGGTATGTTATACCTTCAGCTCCCCGAAGTGCGAGAGTACATGATGAAAGTAATGTTCCTAGCATAGATGAGGACAATATGTAAATAGAGGGATTGATATTGCAAGGGGTGGAAGCTACCAAAATCTTGGAGCATGTAGAGGAGCCAAGATTGGGTAACAATGATTGAAATACATTAGTCCAAGAAATCTTTGAGAACCATGTCGACTCATCTATTTGTGGTAACCTCTCTATTGACCTTCTAGTGTATGCAGAGTTGTGTTAGGAGATTGACATGGGACTATAGGGTACGTCATACTTGGAGCATCCACCTAGTTAATTTGTTGATGAATTGCTTATAAGGGTACATAAGATATGAATTTTAAGTAAGATCATTTTTTAAAGATTTATATTATATGCTTTTCTTGATTTATATTAATTATACTAATATCAATTTTTTTCTATGCAGGTGACCTTTGTGGATATTTGGATCCGCACGATGAGTCAAGGGATGAGCGACGAGCAGCTGTAGGAGATCTTCACATATATGTCTTGAGATCAGATGGCTCGATTTAGAGATATGGTAGACCAGGAGCTGTCTCAGACACCATCAAGTCATTATGTTAGATCTACTTCAATGCGCTCTTATAGTTCGGTTTCCAATAGACAAGGTCGATGCTCCACACTTGGGCCGGACGGAGGGAGTGGTTCTAGGGGATGCTGTAGAGACATGGATGCAGTGAGCCCACAGTCGACTCGGGATACAAGTGCTACTCCTCATTCTCGTGTGCAAGTTTGAGAGAGCGTGGCTTAGGCGGTTGTTGTGGAGGTATCAAGGCAGTGTCTCCGTCTCGTCATTCTGCTAGAGTTGGGTCACCTATGGGATTTGTTACACCTATGGAGACGTCTACTCCAGTTACTCTAGCTTTTGCTCCAGTCATCCGAAGGTGGCACCCCTATGGGTGCTACTCCAAAAGATACCACCCCTGTAGGTACACCAGATATACATGGGTCTCCTAGATATGCCCAGGAGCATTTTTTTCAAGATTTATATTACCGTGCTTTGCTTAATTTATATTGATTATTCTAACATCAAATTTTGTTTGTGTAGGTAACCTTTGTGGATATTTGGATCCGCATAATGAGTCGAGGGATGAGCGATGAGGAGCTACAGGAGATCTTCACACGTATGTCTCTAGATAAGATGGCTTGATTTAGAGATATGGCGGCTGTCTTGGACACCATCAGCAGGCCGAGATGTTAGATCTACTTCAGTACGCTCTGATGCTTTGGTTTCCAGTAGTAGACGAGGTCGATGCTCCACACTTGGGCCGGACGGAGGGAGTGGTGCTCAAGGATGCTGCGGAGACGTGGATGCAGTGAGCCCACGGTCGACTCGAGATACATGTGCTACTTCTCGTTCTCGTGCAGGTTTGAGAGAGCGTGGATCATATGGTTGTTGTGGAGGTACGTAGTAGTGTCTTTGTCTCGTCGTTCTGCTGGAGTTGCGCAACCTATGGGATTTGTCACACCTGTGGGGGGACATCTACTTTGATCTCTCGAGCTTTTGCTCCAACCTCTACAAGTTGCACCCCTATGGGTGCTACTCGGAGAGATATCACCCCCATAGGTACACCAGATGTACATGGGTCTCCTGGATATGCTGAGGAGCGTGGTCGTAGGTGGGAGAGGACATATCTTAGACATACCCCCAAAGGGGTATGGATACCTTGTAGATAATAGGACAGGAGCAGTCATCATGAATGATGAGGGGAGGAGGGCGATGACTCGTATGAGAGAGTTGTGCCAACAAGTTTTCTCGCACAACGTCTTAGATCATTGGAAGAACATACCGTAGGGGAGTAAGGACTACATAGTAGCATCCTTGCATGAGGAGTTTCCAATACCCACCGCAGCAGATAGATTTTCCACAGGCTGGATGATGGAGTGCATGCATATGTACATGTCACACAGATGATCGGATGTACGCAAGGCACTTAAGAGCGGGGCCTCAAAATCCGAGTGGCTAGACGCAAATGAGTGGCACCGACTTAGAGAGGAGGATACAGATTCTCCAAGACATTGGAGACAGCAGCGCAAGGCAGCGAGGGTATGATTGGAGGCAGGAGTGGTCTATCACCTTGGGAGTGGTGGCCACATGACTTATCTGGAGGGCTTTGTAAGTTTTTCTTTTGTTCCTTTCGCTTATTTTTTTACAATATCCCTTGTATTGACAATCATGTTTTTAATAGTTTTATTTTATTTTCTTTGCAGCACTCCATTATAAACCACGATCCCACCAGCTTAGAGACTCAATATGCAGAGAGACATGGTCTTCACTTCTTTGATTGACAGATTGTATGGACATAGCGGCCGAGTAAGTCACTCATCTTTCTTGTCTGTAGTTACTAATTTTAATTAAAACACATTATTGTATGGTGGACTGATGTGTAGTTGTTTCATTTTTTGTAGAGTCCATTCAATGCTCCTTTGCAGCGGGAAGTGCTTTCGGATGGCGAGGATCTATAGCTTGCCCTTGGATCCCTGGAGTGCATATCCTCTTCTTTTTTCATCATGTGATTTATACATTCATTTTCTATACACTATATTATTATTATCCTTTGTATCTTGCCATGATTCTACCATCGCTTTCATTATGCAATCTTGTATTTATTTTATATATCAATCTTATGGATTCAAGTACAAGTTGCCTTCATTTTGATGAGCATTATACACTTTACTACAAATCTTTTGTATGGGCTGCCACGTATTTTTTTTTCTCTGTAACCATCACTATTAGCACCGTAAATTTACTACAAGCATTGCTATTAGTGTCAAAGTTTGTGTTGCAAATCATCGTTATGGGTGTTGCTATTTACATCCATAGCGATGATTATAATGAAGGTACTATGGCATCGCTAATACCGATGTTTTTTGCGACGATGGGTTTAAAATTTTTTATAAACATTTTCATTGCTTTGAACGTCGGTATGAGGCATGTATCTTGTAGTGGTAAAAAGTGGCTGATGAAAATGTGAAGCATATTGAAAAACATGTGAAACTTATGGTAGATAATGAGAATTGTAGAATTATTAATGTGATACGAATCATTTAAAGAGTTTCTATGAAAGATATGCCTTTAGAAGTGTTTGAAGATGAATGTAAGTTTCATATGTATATGAACACTCCAACCATGCCTCTTACTTGTGAGTATTCAGCATACATAAATCCAACTTTAGGAAAATAATTTGTCTCAACCATGTATATGGTGTATTTAGGAAAAAGTAAAAGAAGAGATTGGACGTAGTCCTTTCTTTTCTATTCTCATTGATGAAAGCATCGATCGAAGGTTTGAGAAGCATCGAGTTCTTTATCTTACATACATGAAGGATGGGGGAATGGGAACTCATGAAACTTCCTTTGTAAAAATAATTGGGGTTGAACAATCTATGTACGAGGGTATTTTAAAAGTGCTACAACAGCTTGATCTTCCACTCTCTAGATTGGTTGCTATGGGCTCAGATGTTGCCGCTTCTATGGTTGGAAGAAGATCAGGATTGTTTGCTAAGCTTTCTAAGGATGCATCACATTTACTTGAGGTGCATTGCATTGCCCATAAGGAAACTGTTGTGGTCAAAGGCATATGTGAATGCTTTGCAGAGATTAGTCATGTTGATAGCTTTGCTAATAAAGTTTGAGAATGGATAGGGGATTCATTTCTTCAAAGAGCCAAAGTAAACAAACGCATGCTAGCTTTCTTACCTAGGAATTATGAGATAATGAGGATTCATGGAGTGAGATGGCTGTCTTGTGAAAATGTCATAAAAATGTAAATTTTTAGTGTTTTATATTTAACAAATATTAAGGATGGTTTTATTGTTAGTTCTTTATTTGACTCAGCTATTTTCATGTTTTAAGTTGGTGAAAGTTTTACTTATATTGTTAGAATGTTGTAAGACTGAGTATCCAACAATATACAAAAAAGCAAAAAATTTTCATCTACTATTTATTGTTCACTTCATGGCTGATGTACTCAAGGAAGTTAATATTTCAAATCAAAATTCTCAAGAAAATGATTATGACATAACAATGATAGGAAGAGAAATAGATGTGCTCATTAGTGTCTTGAAGGATTGGTATATGACTAGTTCATTTACGAATGGTTCCAAGCACTTAACTACCTTTTTAAAGGCAATGAAAAATGGAGTATTCTCATTCAAGGATAAAGAAGATATATTACATCAACATAACTTGCAATTTACTTCATTAATGGGTCAAGGACAAGTAATCACTCTTGAAGTGAATGCAAATGGCTAGCAAATGTTTCCATTCAAAGATTAATATCTAACTTTGATGAAAGATATAAAGATAATCATTGTTTAATGCGAGAAATTTATTTTTCCCTAAAAACTATCCGAGGGATCCACAAATATGAGGTCAAGAAGTTCAACATTATCTCACACAACTTTGTGACAAATTTGGCAAAGGAGAGAGACCTTTGGTTCACTCTAAATGATATGAAGGTGAATTGCAAAGATTTGTCTTATATCTCTTTGGGTCATATCCATCAAAAGGGCCTGCTTGAAGTATGGAAGCAATGTAGTGTTGAATTAGAGAATATACAAATGTTTCTAGCTCTATTCAAATTATGGCTGATTGGAGTGGTGTCAGCAACAAGTTCAACTCCTTGGGAAATAGGTTTTTCTAAGAAAAAATGGATTAAAAGTGATGAGAGATCATGCTCATCTCTCATCACTTTAGATATGCTCATGTTTATGTGCCTTTCAATACCAAAGAATATGGGAAAAGTAGATTGGGATTTGATTTTTGAGGTTTGGAAAAATATGAAAATGAGACAGTCTCAAGTTTTAGATCCATCATAAGCACACCAACAACACTAACTTTCTATATTTATACTTTTGATAAGTGTGTACTAGCAATAAATTTTTATATTTAGACTTTAATCTTTTTTTTTTTGGAAATTGCTTATAGTTGTATGATATCAGATGCATCATGCATCTTTTCTCTCTTTTTGGACTGCTTATAAGCAGCAACAACTCTTTATGATCATACTTTTGACATGTATAGCAACACAAAGCAACATGAATAGCTATTTATAATCATACTTTTGATATGTGCATAGGAGCTGCAATCACTTTTTGTATTTAGACATCAACATTTTTATTGTTAGTTGCTTATAAATGTATGATATCTATCTGATGCCCTCTCTTTTTGGATAAGTTATAGGTAGCACGAAGAACTTCGTGTTATGATACTTTCAACATATATATTACAATAGCAACAACTCTTTGTTTTTAAAGTCCAACATTTTTCATAGTTGTTATGTGATATCAAATGTAATCATAGATTTTGATGTTCGTTATTCATGCTATATGCAATGTCAAGATAACAACTTGATAATTGTTTTTAGTTTTTGCATGCTTGAACTTTTGTATGCACATGTAATACTTTTATTTTAGTTAAGTCTAATCTAGTTTTCTCTAATTTAATTTTCTAGTGTCTAGATTGATTAAGTTGGCATAATGTAAGCATAATCTTTTATTCAAGTGCTGGACTAGATCAAACTTATACATTTCTAATACATAAGCTGAAGTATACTTAAAGAAAACATCATTCGTGTAAGGAACATGCTTTAAAGAAATACTTATCTTATTAAGGTCATTATATATGTTTGCCCATCTTTTTAGAAGGGCAAGCTCATTTTTGCCCTTCAAAAAGAAAATGCATAGTGCCCTTCAAATTGTAGGGCTCACTCCATGTATTGTCCATCTCGAAGTACAAGTACTTCTTGACTTTCATTGATGATTACTCGCGCTTTACCTTCGATACACTCCTATGGACTAAGGGCTCTTGGAATGTCTTCTCTGCATTCTACCATTTTCAAACTCTTTAAAAAATCAACTTGACTTCACATCGAAAGCGTGTGATCAAACAATGGCCGTGAATATGTGTCATTGTTCAAAGTATCCTTATGGATGATGTGTGGTCCATGCTCAAAGTAGCTGGACTGCATGACTTTTTTGAGATGAGGCAGTTATCATGGCTGCCTTCGCCCAAAATCACGTATTCGGTGAACCTCTCAGTTTCAACCACTTTCGTGTACTCGGCTCTCCCTGCTATTCATTCATATATGGAGAACAAGATGATCATATTACAAGTTATGCTGAACCTCACGGGGTTAGAGAATATAGACTCCTGAATCCTAAGAGTAAGAAATTTCTACCCTTACCACAGTCGCCTCCATATCACCGCATCCTGCGTCGACTGGTACTACCTCTGACAGTCCCATCACTATCAATTGGCTTGCTGGGCACGATGACTTCATTGCCCTCCCCGCTACTCCAATTGCTACACCTCCACCAATACCCCCTCCAGGAGCAGCACCTGCACCTGGCAACGCTCCCGCATGGCGTTGCTGCGCCAAACCCATGCCACAAAAAGATGTTGCGAAGTCTCTCTCTCTCTCTCTCTCTCTCTCTCGTGTTCTCTGCAACTAAACGTCATAACAATGCAGATTCAGATAATAATGAGGAAACTCAACCAGAACAACAGAATGAAGGGGGTACTCCAGTAGACAATTCAAACTTTGATCTGAACGTACAAAATGAAATTGTGGACTTTACCCAAGCTCAAGAGGAGGAACTACTTGGTGGGGATGACATCCCTAGCAGTCCACCCCCCTCGAAAAGCCCAAAAAAGGGTGGAAACAACACACAACAAACAAAAAGAAGATTTTCCAAGGTAGGTCAAAGTCCTAGTAACCCCTTGAACACGGTAAGGACTCTCAAAAGAAAGGTAAGCCTTAAAAAAACTAATCAGTAATGAATAAGTTTACTATTCTGTCTTATAAGTCGAAAGGTCTCGCTAACCCAAAAAGGGCAATCACTATCAGGAAATGGCTTAACCAAGAAGCCATTCTTCTTGGAGCTATTTGCCTATAAGAAGTCAAAGCTACTGAAGATACTTTGACTAAGAATCTGAATCTTATATCCAAAGATTTTGTATAATGGTCCAACACTAAGCATAATCATTAAAAGGGAGGTGCATGTATAAGCATTTCTAGTAGGGTCAAAGATTAGCTAAGCAATATCTCTACTAACAATGATAATAATTGGATAGCTGTCCACTTCAAAAATTTTGATGAGTTTGTACGTAGTTGTCTCCATGTATGCCCCTAACTCTTCTTTAGAAAGAAGAAAAGTTTGGGATTCCTATTAGGTTATAAATTGCCCCATCATACTGGCTGGGGATTTTAACATGTTGGAGTCCTTAAAGGACAAGTTCTTGGAAAAGGGACATTGCATCTCAAGTATTAAGAAGGAAAAGTGGATGTCAACTAAGGCCTTTCATGGACTTCTAGACATAAGTGAGAGTCTGAGTTTCACTTGGTCTAATAATCAGGTAGATTCTAGCCTTAGAAAAACTAGGTTAGACACGTTTTATATTTCAACAGGTCTTCTAGCTACATTCTTTAATACTAAGTGTAAAATGCTTAAAAATATTGTTATGTAATATCATTTTCCCATTCACTTGAATCATTACACCATTACTTCCAAGAGCATACTACCCATGTGCATTAGTGTTGGCCCCATCTGAGTCCATCTAGTCACAACAATATTGATTACCACATGCACAACTCATCTATCAACATTGATCACCATACCTAGTGTGGTCACTAGAGTATTGATCACCATAGGTAGAGCTGGTTTATCTCCAATATGTCAACACCATAGGTAGCATTGATCACCACAGCCACTCTCGTCATGACACTATTGATTACCACATGCACAATTGGTCTATTAGCATTGATCATCACCACATGCATAGCTAGTCTCTCTGCAATATGCAATACACCATAGGTAGTGGTGCACAGATCGGACGCCGTATGCGTGCGTAGTGATCCAGATTTAAGATCTATCTTACTGAATATGGCAGATCCTTGTAGCTTATCCATAAGATCATCTACCCTAGGAATCAGGAATCTATTCTTAACAGTAATTTTATTTAGGGCACGATAATCAATGCACATGCGATAGGTATTATTTTTTTTTTCACCAATAAGACAGGTGCACCAAATGGAAAACTACTAAGTCTAATTAAGCCTCTGTTAAGCAATTCTTCTATTTGGTTTTGAATTTCTTTCTGTTCAATTTGGTTATGTCTATATGGTGCTTTACATGGTGGTTGTGTTCCAGGAATTAAATCTATCTTATCATCTTCAGGTCGTGAAGGTGGTAATCCAGGTGGTAAATCAACAGCAAAACAATCTTGAAATTGGGCAAGAAATTGTGTATGCCTAGGATGCATCTGTTTTTCTTTAGCTTGAAGTTCATTCACCCATATTAAATAGGATTTGCTACTTTTACGTAATGCATGTTTAGCCATACGAAGATAATAAATAAATATCAAGCGCTTTAATAAATAAGCGCGATAAAATATAGGCGCCATGCCTAAGATATGTGCCCATAAAAAATTGATGATAATTTGAATACACGCTATCCTCCAATGCTTCCCAATGCCACCGCTGCTTGCTCTACACATCAACTGAAGCATTCACAATTGTTAGAAAAATAATACAATTAAATCGACAAAAGTGAATACCTAGCAGTCTTCAGCTACAAAAATAAATTGGTTAGAAATCAATCCTAACCTTAATTTATTACGAGTGCGCACTCTAAACTCATAAACGTTTATTAACTTAAATATGTATTTTATGAAATCACCCACTATGGAATCACCCACTTACACATTAAATTAAAAAAACGCCCGAAAAAGATAGACATCCCCATCGACTTTTCGTGTAAAGAATCCACTTTGTGTATGAGCCCCGGTAATAATAAAATTTTACGGAATCCACCGCAAAACCTCATGGAATCCACTGTGGAATATGCCTCCTGGCATCAGGTAGCTCTTTGGCACATGCTGCACTTGATCCCATGGTCCTCCTACATAGTGGACATAGAAGCCATGTTTGCAAAAATAAGAATGTCTTTGTCTGTAGGCACCTTGAGATAGCATTTCTCTTTAGGCCTTTCTTACATTTCCAATGCTCTCCTCCAAAGCAAGGAGTTTCTTCTGACAGATTCCTATTTTAGCTTCAATCACTTTTTGCTCTTATGCTTGCTCAACACCCTTCTCTTCGATTGTCTTTACTCCTTCATACTCCACTCCATAATTTGCTGTCTTGCAAACTGGACATTGAGTTGATCGTGCAAAGTTTGATAGTCGATAGATGCTAGTGAGAAGACATCTTCCACATCAGGGTCAAAAACCCTGAGTCACTTCGCTAATGGACACATGACAGCAATGTTTAGCATAAGCTGATGTAAACCAACTAGATCTACCTTTGTATTCTCCTTTAGGGACGAGGCTAGATTGAGACACTTGGTGCACAACTAGGATGTCACCAACAGTAAGACTAAGTTCACCTTTGGACTCTTCATCAAATGTATGCATCACCTCAATTAAATACATGGTAGGCTTCTCTATGTCTAAGCCACTATAGAACTTTGGGAACTAGTAGGTTCTCCTACCCTCTTTATACCATTACTTCCAAGAGCATACTATCCATGTGCATTAGTGTCGGCCCCATTTGAGTTACTCTGGTCACAATAGTATTGATTACCACTTGCACAACTCAATTATGAGCATTGATCACCACATCTAGTGTGGTCACCACAGTATTGACCATAGCCACTCTAGTCATGACAGTATTAATTACCACATGCACAATTGGTCTATTAGCATTGATCACCATCATGTGCATAGCTAGTCTCTCTTCAATATGACATACACCATAGGTAGCTCTTTGGCATATGCTACACTTGATCCCATGGTCCTGCTATAGAGTAGATGTAGAAGCTATATTTGCAAAAATGAGAATGTCTTTGTTTGTAGGCACCTTGAGATAGCATTCTTCTTTAGGCCTTGCTTACATTTTCGATGCTCTCCTCCAAAGTAAGGAGTTCCTTTTGACAGATTTGTATTTTAGCTTCAATCACTTTTTGCTCTTCCACTTGCTCAACACCCTTCTCTTGAACTATCTTTGCTCCTTGATACTCCACTGCATAATTTGTTGTCTTGCAAAGTGGCCATTGAGTTGATTGTGTAGAGTTTGATGGCGGATTGATCCTAGTGAGAAGATAGTTGCTATTAGCTTCGTAACTTTTCCACATCAAGGTCAAAAAAACTCAATCACTTTGCTAATGGGCACATGCTAGTGATGTTCAGCATAAGCTAATGGAAACCAACCAGCTTTACCTTTGCAATCTCCTTCAAAGTCTAGCTAGATTGAGAAACTTGTTGCATAACCACGATGTCACCAACAACAAAACTGAGTGCACCTTTGGACTTTTCATTGAATACATGCATGACCTCATTTAAATACATGGTAGGCTTCTCTATGTCTAAGCCACTACAAAACTCTGGGAACTAGTAGGTTCTTTTGCCCTCTTTACGCAATTATTTCCAAGTGCATACTACCCATCTGCATTAGTGTTGGCCCCATTTGAGTCAGTATGGTCACAATAGTATTGATTACAACACAACAACTCATCTATTAGCATTGATCACCACAAGTAGTGTGGTCGCCACAATATTCATCACCACAGGTAGAGCTGGTTTATCTCCAATATGTCAACAACATAGGTAGTATTGATCACCACAACCACTCTAGTCATGACAGTATTAATTACCACATGCATAATTAATTAGCATTGATCATCACCACATGCATAGCTAGTGTCTCTGCAATATGCCATACACCATAGGTAGCTCTTTGGTATATGTTGCACTTGATCCCATTGTCCTGTTGCATAGTAGATGTAGCAGCAAAGTTTGCAAAAATGAGAATGTCTTTGTTTGTAGGCGCCTTGAGATAGCATTCTTCTTTAGGCCTTGCTTACATTTCCAATGCTCTCCTCCAAAGTAAGGAGTTCCTTTTTACAGATTCAATTTTAGCTTCAATCACTTTTTGCTCTTTTTCTTTCTCAACACCCTTCCCTTCGACTGTCTTTGCTCCTCAATACTCCACTACATAATTTGTTGTCTTGCAAAGGGCATTGAGTTGATTGCGCAAAGTTTGATACTGGATAGATGATAGTGAGAAGACAGCTCCTATTAGCTTTATAACTTTTCCACATTAGGGTCAAAAAACCTGTCACTTTGCTAATGGGCACATGTTGGTGATGTTCAACATAAGCTGATGAAAACCAACCAACTTTAACTTTGGATTCTCCTTTAGAGACCAGTCAGATTGAGAAACTTGTTCCACAACCAGGATGTCACCAACAACATGACTGTGTTCAGCTTTGGAATCTTCATTGAATGCATGCATCACCTCAATCAAATACATGGTAGGCTTCTCTATGTCTGAGCCACTAGAGAACTTTGGGAACTAGTAGGTTCTTCTACCCTCTTTACACCATTACTTCCAAGAGCATACTATCCATGTGCATTAGTGTTGGCCCCATTTGAGTCAATCTTGTCACAACAGTATTGATTACCATAGGCACAACATATCTTTTAACATTGATCACCACAGCTAGTTTGGTCACCATTGTATTCACCACCATAGGTAGAGCTCGTTTATCTCCACCAATATGTCAACAACATAGGTAGCATTGATCACCACAGCAAGTATAGTCATGATAGTATTAATTACCACATGCACAATTGGTCTATTAGCATTGATCACCACCACATGCATAGCTAGTCTCTCTGCAATATGTCATACACCATAGGTAGCTCTTTGGCATATGCTGCACTCGATCCCATGGTCCTGCTGCACACTAGATGTAGAAGCCATGTCTCCAAAAATGAGAATGTCTTTGTTTACAAGAACCTTGAGATAGCATTCTTCTTTAGGCCTTGTTTACATTTCCAATGCTCTCCTCCAAAGCAAAAAGTTCCTTTTGACCAATTCATATTTTAGTTTCAATCACTACAAGGATATAGGGGAATATGGATGACCATTTGTGAAGAAAATTAGCAGCGTCACTATTTGCGTCACATTTGCAATGCAAATAGCAACGTTACTCAGACAAAATAAAGTGGACCGAAACTCAAGCACGACATTTTGTGCAAAAGAGCTAAAGAGAGAGCAAACTGCATCATGCATTTGGAAGGGAGAGGGAGAGAAACAGGGAGAATGAGAGCTTCTCACCACCACTGCCGCTATTCGCAAAGAAGAGGAGGAAGTCCACTAAGGGCAAAGAGGAGCCGCCATCGCGAAGAGGAGCAGCCGAATCTATTGGTCCTTTACCGCGAGTACATTGTTCCCTCTTGGTTTGTTTTTGCTCCTTTTGTTTTGTTTGTTTTTGTTAAAAATGATGTGTATTGAGGGAGAAAGAGAGGAAATTAGAGAGGGAGAGGAAGAGAGAAAAAGAAAGAAAAACCGAGAGAGAGAGGAAATAAACATGAAACATTATAAAGAAAGAAAGAAAGAGAGAGGGAGGGAGGGACAAAGAGGAGAAGGAATGGATAAAAAATAAAGAGAGCGTAAGATCGTGTTCTTTAATTTCTTCTTTTCTTGTTTGTTATAGTAGTGATGGTGGTGGTGGTGGAGAGAGAGAGAAAGAGAGAGAGAGAGAGAGAGAGAGAGATTTGACTTGGAGGTGAATGGATGGTTTTATTGATATGCTTTGCGGGCTACCTCCTCCTAGGTTCCGTATATCGAGTCGCACACAAAGAAAAAAAGATGGTGAGGTTCGGTGCAATACCATGGGACGGGGAACACTCTGACATAGGGTAGCTAGTCTCTCGCCCCCATGCAGAGCATATTAGACTTTACATATTATAGGCCCATCTGTAGGTGGGTGGAGACTTTATATACGTTAATTTTTTTTAGTTACAAGAGAAGAAATCCCTTCTCAAACAATTTAAGAAAGAAAACAAACAAAAATAAATTGTTTGTTGTAACATAGACCAAATGGAAAATGATGAAGGCCGTGACGTTCAAGATCACGAGGCATATCTTAATCAGTGTGTCCCATGTCCTTGCTCTCAATGTAAGCTGGTAATTAGACAAAAACGTCGATTGTTTATAGAATGCATACGATGCTTTGACAAGCTTCAATCAAACATCATTGATCACGCGATCTCAGATTTTGAGCGAACGGTAAGAAAAGTGTATATCAATCATGCATTGTATTCGCAAACAAATTGAATATCATATACAAAAGCATTGGATGTGGCCATAAAATTTATTACAGGGAGGTGACGTCTCATCCCATAGAGGAGTGTACCTTTTTCGGCCAGTTAGAAGAGTTTGTGGGCGTGAGATGGATGGATTGTCTGAGCCAATCCACCACACTTGGAAGGCACTATCCAATCTATATCATCAATATCAGAGGAGACAGGCACCCTTCCACACTTTCTTACAACCTTGGAGCTTGAGATGGAGATAGTGATCGATACACTGATGCCCATGGATGTCGAGACATCTGATCCGCTTAGAGAGAAAGCATGCATACCATTATATGATGGGTACCAGGTATCTCACTTGAAGACACTGCTTGCACTCCTAAGTGTGCAAGCAAAATACGGGTGGAGCGATGCAAGTGTGACGGAGTTGTTCAGGTACCTTCTACATATGCTTCGTTGATCTCTTTTCGGCACCATCATAAAAAACAATTGTGCTTTTTCAAGCGTTTTATGATTTCTTTTCAGATTTCTAAAGTAACATATATTACCATTTGTAAATACCATGCCTGAGTCTTGTGATGATGCGCGACATGTTTTATGAAAGCTTGGAATGGACTACAACAGCATCCATGCATGTATCAATGATTGCGTCCTATTTCGAGGAGAATACGAGACTATGGAGACATGTCCAAAGTGTGGTGCTCGCAGGTATTGACATGACTTTCAAGAGCAAATCATCCCTCAAAAAGATCTTAGACACTCTCTGCTTATCCCCTGTATATATCACATGTTTCATACGTCGAGCATGGTGAGGTTGACAATGTGGCATGCACAAAACAGATCCATAGATGGAGTCCAACGAATATCAATGGATTCACGCACATGGAGCCACATTGACTCTACCTTTTCGAGAGCCAAGGAATCTTCAGCTCAGTCTTGCTATGGATGGAGTGAACCCATTCGGTCTGCGCCTAACTTCTTATAGTGTGTGGCCTATAGTCCTTGTTAACTACAACATCCCTCCATGGATTTCTATGAAGAAAGGACACCTCATCCTTAGCTTGCTCATTCCTGGCCATTATAAAGTCAAGAATATGGATGTGTATCTTTGTCCATTAGTCAATGAGCTTAGGATTTTGTGGGAGGAGGGGGTCACCGTGGAAGATATGAGCAAGCGCGATGGTCAACGGTCTGCCAATATACGAGCCATTCTCATGTGAACCATGCATGACTTTTCGAGATTCACGGAGTGCTCAAGTAAGTAGGCTTCCGTTCTCTTTGGTAATATCTATCATAGCTCGTTCAAGTTTGTATTTACTGGATTTGTGACACATGTGGGGACGTCTACTCTAGTCACTCTAGCTTTTGCTTAGCTATCCGCAGGTGCCACCAGATATACAGGGGTCTCCTAGTTATGCCCAAGAGCATGATCACATGTGGGAGAGGACACATCTTAGACATACCCTAGAGGGATATGGATACCTTATAGTTGATAGGACATGAGCCATCATCATGAATGATGAGGGGAGGCGTGTGATGGCTCGTATTAGAGAGTTGTGCCAAGAATTTTTTCAGCATGTCTTGGATCATTGGAAAAATATATCGGAGGGGAGCAAGGACTACATAGTAGCATCCTTACATGAGGAGTTTTCGGTACCCACCACAGCAGATAGGTTCTCCACAGACTCGATGATGGAGTGCATACGTGTGTACATGTTACATAGACAATCGGATGCATGCAAGGCACTTAAGAGTGGGGACTCAAAGCTCAAGTAGCTAGACATAGATGACTAGTGCTGACTCAGGTAGGAGGCTACAAATTCTCTAGGACATTGGAGACAGTAGCGCGAGGCAGCAGGGGCACGACTAGAGATAGGATTGGTACATCATCTTGGGAGTGGCGGCCACAGGACTTATCTAGAGGACTTTAGAAATTTTTCTTTTATTCTTCTCACTTATTTTTTGCAATATCCCATGTACTGACAATTGTATTTCTAATAGTTGTATTTTGTTTTCTTTGTAGCACTCCATTACAAACCGCAATCCCATCGGCCTAGAGACTTGATATGTAGAGAGACAAGTCTCACTACATTGATTGACTGATCATATGGACATGGCGACCTTGTAAGTCACTCATCTTTCTTGTCCGTAGTTGTTTCTTTTTTTGCAGAGTCCGTTCAATGCTCCTTTGCGACGGGACGAGCTTTCAGATGGTGAGGATCTATAGGTCGCCCTTCGATCTATGGAGTGCACATCCTCTTCTTTTTCGGTCATGTGATTTATGTAGGCATTTTTTATGCGCTATGTTATTATCATCCTTTGTATCCTGCCATGATTCTACCGTCACTTTCATTTCATGATCTTGTATTTATTTTAGGTATCAGTCTTATGGATTCAAATACACGTTGCCTTCATTTTGATGAGTATTTTACACTTTATTGTAACTCTTTTGTATGGCCCAAATAAAGTACATAGTGCCATTTCTGGCAGGGCAGCTTACTGCCCTACCACAAATTTTTTTAAAAAATAGTAACCATCACTATTAGTGTCACAAATTTACTATACGCGTCGCTATTAGGATCACAATGTGCATTGCAAATCGTCACTATTAGGGATGATTATAGCGACGGTTCTATGGCATCGCTAATAGGGATGTTTTTCACAAGGACGGGGGAAAATTTTTTTATGAACATTTTTGTCGCTTTGAACATCGGTATGAGGCATGTATCTTGTAGTGAATCCCTTTTTACTCTTCTGCTTGCTCAACACAGTTCTCTTTGATTGTTTTTGCTCCTAGATACTCCACTACATAATTTGTTGTCTTACAAAGTGTGCATTGAGTTGATCGTGCAGAGTTTGATAGTGGTCTGATGCGAGTGAGAATCTTGTCCAAACTTAGTAATGAGATCATGTGTAAGATGACCTCCTTCAATGATACCAGAAACCTTTAATAAGGATAAAAATATGGCTAGCTCTTCTTGTGCATTGTTTTGCAGATACTTGAGAAACGGATGTAATGATGAGGGAGTCTAAACCAAGCTTGGGATTGTAAACATTGTTTTTGCAAATCTTGGATCAACTACATTATAAATGTCATCAATTGTCAAAGAGGCCTCAGCAATGTTGGTGGCTACTACCACTTTCCTTGTTCCTTTAGAAACTGGCTCAAAAATTTCCATCTACATCTCACTAGGGAGGGGGCAATAGAAAGGGAGAATTATTAGCTCAAGAACATTTGGGCCATCCCTTTCATCCTTTCATATAGAATCTAGCACGCTTTGAGAATTCCTTCCTAAATAGTCAAATGTGTGCACATACATGCACGCACACACACACACACACACACACACACACACATAACCAAGTCTAATGATTGAATTTCTTCCCCCATCTCCCCCCCCAAAATCCCCTCCCCCACCCCACAGCTCCCCTCATGACACATCTCCCCCTCTTCCCCAATTGTGGCTTTGAATGTTTTTGAATAAAAAGACCCATAATGTGAATTTACATTGAACACATTAAAAAAACCCTTCTGTTTTTAGAAAATTGTAAGTCAACATAAATATACCCTTTCTTTTGAACTCATGCGGTATCTTACATGTTCTATAAGGTAGACCCCCTATTGAATTTCTTCCCCCATCCCCCCATCCCCCCCCCCTCCCCCACCCCACAGCTCCCCTCATGACACATCTCCCCCTCTTCCCCGATTGTGGTCTGAATGTTTTTGAATAAAAAGACCCATAATGTGAATTTACATTGAACAATTAAAAAAAACCCTTCTGTTTTTAGAAAATTGTAAGTCAACATAGTAAATATACCCTTTCTTTTGAACTCATGTGGTATCTTACATGTTCTATAAGGTAGACCCCCAGGACCTTACCAACATAGAATGTAACATATTTCTTTAAGTTTAGTATATTTCTTTTTAGGCTAGTTATGCGAAATTTTTCCATAGACCTAGGCTTAGTATGTTTATGCTTATTGTAGGATATTGCCCTTATGCAAAACAAGATCCTTTTCATTTGTTTTTGCAATGTACATGTATCAGAAACTTGTAGAAGAAGATGCACAATTGGCTCCTAATTTCCATAAGTATTGAGCTAGGTCACATGGTGCTAAATATTCAATTATTGATCAATATAGCTACCATTATAATGCTTGGTACATCACCAAATAACCCTTAGAGGAGTACGGAGAAAAATGTTGCAAAAGTTTGTAAAAAAAGGATGAGAAGCAATATTGTATTATTACATGACTACTTAAGTGTAAATTTTTTTGCAACCATTTCCACAAACTATTTGTAAATTTTCACAAAGTATCTATTCTCGAAATGGCTATTTGTAAATTCTTAGTATGAAATGTGGGCAACTAAATTTCCTAGTTATGTGGCCTATAATTCCTTACTATGCTGTGTGAGAAACATGATTCCCTAATTAGATGACCTAAAAATCACAAGTTTAGGCTGTGGGGAATAAAAATTCCGTAGTTATGTATAAGGAATTCATAATGCATTCCTAGGATTTCCTAGCATGAAATGCAAGGAATGTAATTCCCTAGTTATCCATAGGGAATATTCCATATATATGTACTTAGGGAAAAATAGAGACTTTCCTACATTCCAAGAGTTTTCCTATGTAGGAACTCTTCAAAAGCTCCTTGTGATAGTGGATCGTGCATATGTGCACACAAATTGATGCAAAATGCATGATGGATGGTAGACAATACACAGACACAACATGTCACACCAAGATAGACCTACCTATTATGCATTTCCATGGCCAACTGAGAAAAGCCTTCTAGAATATCATACACAATCACTTTAGTCCATCTAGTATGCTCCACACACATAGTGCATAGCACATGTCACACACGTATATAACTCACAACCACCTAGTATACAAGCATACATGCAGATTGATCATCCACACACATGCACTGCCAAATCACCTTGCACACATTTCCATGTACTGAGAACACACTCCCACTTTACATAATTGCATAAATATTAGACTCATTTAAGTTAGTGCATGCATTAATTAGCAACCTTTCCATTCACCATGTACATAGCATGTATTAATTTAATTAATGTGCATCTCCATGGATGCACACATTTAATAGTAGTCATGCATTGCATGAAAAGGACACATAGCACCACACCATGAATACATACATATTGTTGAGAAACCAAGCGTAAAACTAAACAAGACAAACCAAATAAGAAATTAACAAATGCATTGTGGTTAAAAGAGGGAAAGACAACACAAACACGGAATACATGTTAAACTAGAATTGGAACTCTGAAACTCAACTTAGGGACAAAAATTTCATAAACTAACATTGAAAGTTTTAAATGCACTAGCACACATTTTTTTTGAAAGCTTGTTCATACATAATGCACCAAAAATTTATAACTCAAACAAGAAGTTGTTTTCTAGCAATTGGATACATGATCAAAACCAAATGAGTAGGATAAGTTGAACAACACAAATATTGACTCTGAGCTAAAAGGAGAGAGCGTAGGGGTTTACGACCATGACATAGGTGCATGTACTTGCTCAATAGATGCAATCTCTTGATCCCCACAACTAGTTGAGACCCTAGTCTTAATTGCTCTCTTGATACAGAAAACACACCTATCCCTAACCTAATCCACTACATAATTCAATTAGTCAACTGAAAGACCATGGGGACCATAATGAGCACAATGAAGAGAGTTGAAACTTTGAAAGGAGCCTTGGATGTTTTCCCAGCCAATGCCAACACTACAAGGATATGAACCTATAGCGACAGGCGTTAGCGACAATAAATAGTGGCGTCGCTATTTGCATCGCAAATGCGATGCTAATAGCGACGCAAATAGCGACGGTACCCAGAGCAAAAAAACGCAGGCCGAAACCCGAGCGCGTCATTTTTCACGCATTCACAAAATAGAGAGCGAGAGGGAGAGCGACCATCTTGCTGAGAGGGAGAGAAAGAGAGAAAGAAAGCTTCTCACTGCCGCCGTCACCCACTGCCGTTCGCGAAGAAGAGGAGGAAGTGTATGGAGGGCGAAGAGGAGCCACCAAACCCTTCTTCGAGTCTTTACAGTGAGTGCATTGTCCATTCTTGCTTTGCTTTTGTGTTTTCGCTCTCTCTCTTACTTGTTTTTTGTATAATTTGTGTATATTGAGAGAGAGAGAGAGAGAGGAAATGAGAGAGAGAGGGAGAGGGAGAGGGGGAGGGTGAGAACATGAGAGAGGGAGAGGGAGTTTTCTATCTCTCTTTTACTTGTTTTTGGTATAGAATATGTGTATTGAGAGAGGGAGAGGAAATGAGAGAGAAAGAGAGGGAGAGGGAGAGGGAGGGAGAGAGAGAAAGAAAAGAAAGAAAGAAAGTTATATTAACGTCTTCTAAAGACCAAAACTGGCCTATGAGACAAACTGTGATACAACTGATGAGGTCCAGCTATCCAAAATAAAAGTGCTGAATGAAAAGCTAAAAACTGGAAACTGAAAATACGGTGCTGTGAGTGTGATAAGTGTCGTGTATGTGTATGTGCGTATGTAGCTCTGGTACTCCAGATAATGGCTACAAAAGGGGAACAAATGTCGGCTGTGATAGGGGAACAACTGTCTGCTGTGATAAAGTGGTGCGATGTGTATATGTAACAGATGCAGGGAGATATACTATCCTGGGATGTAGTAGCAGTCGTCGAAGTCGCTAATAGCAGGTGATCCCTCCTGGATGCAGGATGTGGTACATCGGCGGTGGAGAAAGAGCAAACTGGAGGTCTGAGATCTAGTGTGTCGAGTGTCGTCGGATCTCAGTCTGCTGTCGATGTAGATCAAGAATCCTCCGGATCTCCTGTCGGTGTGGCTGTGGGGTCCGAAACCCACGGATCCTCGTGCGGCGTCGGGTACGTTGGTCCTCAGCCTGCTGTAGTGTGAGCCCAGAGGTCTGGCTGGAGGCTGGTACAGTAGCTCTCACTCTGTCTGTCTGAAAGAACTGTGTAATAGTCGTCTGGGTGGGCCCCTCTCTGACTGGGACCCGCTGTGTGCTCTGCTCTCTGATGTGCCATGCCTCTTCCAGAAAATGGCCAAATGATCTCTGATCCATATCAGTCATACATCCCTGAAGTGAGCTGCTCAATGTGTATCTAGATCTCAACTCTGAGTATGCCGGGCATCTGAGAACAAAATGCTCCTCACTCTCCACCTCTGATCTGCAAAGGGGGCATATCCTCTCCTCCCATGGGATGCCATTGGCTCTGCCACTCTCAATCATAAGCTGATGTGATGATACCCTGAGCTGTCCAATAAGAACTCTCAATCGATGTGGCATATAGATCTGCATATATCTCGGAATCTCTATGAATCCCTGCTCTGATATGCTCAAGAACTGTGTATAATAATGTGCCATCTTCGATGGCAGTGGCTGTGCAGGGCTGACCCATGTCCTCTGTATATAAATATGCCATATCTCCTGTCTGATGACTCTGTTCCTCTCAGAGAGAGAGAGGGTGTAAGTGGGAGCCTGAGTATCATATAGAAGAGGTGGGAGTCTATCAATGTCTAGCCCATGTCTGTCAAACCAAGCTCTAGTCTGTGCATACCATGATGTGGTATCCCCCGCTCGAGCCATCTCCTGAGATGCAATATATGCTCTGTATGCAATGCGATCTCTATCCATATCCTGAAATCTGTGTAGGAAGCAGATTGTCTGAAATAGTGCCTCTACTAGCATGGGCGGTGTGGCAAGCTCTGCTCGCACAATGTCATGTGGGACTGAGGCCTTGCTGCGAATCAATCTAGATATCATGATCACCTGAGGTCTCTCCATCAATGTCCATACATAATTGACAAGGCCTGGCCCCCATATAGCTGCTCCATACATCAGTGCTGGAGTGACTAGAGTATCAAAGAGCCACCCCTTGGTGCGGGGCTCCTGGAAATGTGCCTGATGACACTGTCGCTCCATAAGAGCCAATGCTGAGTATCCTCTAGTGAGGCGGTCACGAGCTGCCTGTGTCATCGAGAAAATCCCTGAAGCTGCTGTAAAGGTGACTCCCAAATATACATATGATCCAGTGACCTCAATACTCCCTCCTACTGCCATGAAAATACTCTGTCTGCGTATCTGAGCTGATGTATGGAATATAAGAACCTTGGTTTTACCAAGGTTCACTGTCATGCCTCTCTGTATGAAAAAATCATCCAATGCTAATAAATGCTGCTGTAATCCCTGAGCTGAATCTGAGACCAACACAATGTCATCTGCATATAGTAAGATATGAACTGTGGCTCCACTGAGATCTATACCTCCACCGGCTCGTTGTTGAATAAACTCTGCTATCTCATCAATGTATAGCCCAAATAGAGTCGGTGAGAGTGGGCATCCTTGTTTCACACCAATGGTGCTCACAAGGGGATCTGATATACCTCCCGGACATCTGACTCTGCCAGTGACCCGCTCATATAGTGCATAAATACCCCACATCATGTCATCATCCACCCCCAGATCAAGTAGGCGTCTGAAAAGCCTCTCTCTCGGAACCGTGTCAAAGGCTTTGCGGAAATCCACAAAGCAACAATACAATCTCTGTTTCTTCACTCGTGTCTGGTCGATCAGGCAATGGAGAGTGAAGATGTGGTCTGCGGTAGAAAATGCCCGTCTGAACCCTGCCTGTCCGGGTGCACGCATGCACTCTCTCTCTGCCAACGTGCTGAGCTCCTCCTCCATCACCGTGCCATAAAGTTTGGCCAAAACTGGCCCAATCATGATGGTCCTATACGTGTTAGGATCCATAGGATCCCCTGACTTGTGGATAGGTACAATGGTATGCTCTGTCCACGAGTCAGGGAACCCCTCAGACAATGCACGGTTGAAGAGGTGAGCAATGAGTGGAGCCAATGTGTCTCTGCCATATATAATATGCTCTGCCTGAAGATCAAACTGGTCTCGAGCGCGGCCATGCTGTAACCGTGAGATAGCATGTTTCACCATATTAGTGGTGAAAAAGGATGAAATACCCGATCTCGGTATACATGGTGTGGGTATCAGCGACTGTGCGGGTACATGATATAAACTCTGTGCATATCCATGCCATACTGTAGGGTCATGTATTGGTGTGGGTGAGCGTGGTTCTCTGATCTGCCTCCATGCCTCTGCACAATCTCTGCTCATAAGAAGGTGGTATATATCCCAATATCTCTCCTCCTCCCATTCCCGCTTTTTACGGCGGGTCAAGCGGTGCATGCGTCTCTGCGCCTGTCTGTGTGTGATCTCTCATCAGGCCTCCAAATCGCATAGCTGTCGACGTAGATCTCTGCACTCATCATCATACCACCTGTTCTGTGGCATGGTACGGGTCCGAGGGGGGTGCATGTATGTGTGATGTGGAAAACTGAGTGTAGCAAAATCATGCAGAATGCGTGTGATATCAGTGGTCAGTGTATCAAGGGGTGCGTATGGATCAAGTGACGTGATGTGCTCCTCCAGATGCTGTGAGTAAACATGTGAGAGCTCATGAGTGAAGTGTGTGGTAGTATGCATGTGGGGTATGATATCTACAGGTGGTGATGGTAATGAGGTGAGGAGTGAGAAACTGAGAAAGGTGTGATCGGCACCGAGTGGAAGTCTCCCAAGGCCGAAGGACTCGATAGTATGCATCCCATCGATCGGTTCGAGTAGATAATCTACAGTACTCTCGCCCCCCCATGTGGGAAGCATGTAAGACCTCCTGAATATGGCCATCGTGCCATCCCGTTATAAATAACGAGCTGATGTCTACTACCAAGCTCAAGTAAATGCCCTCCATACCCTGTAGCGTCTGGCCCAGTATCTGCTGACTCCCGACTGATCCCCAACTCCTCAAGGTCTAATGCTCTCATGATCTTTGGCTGCTCCATATCAAAACTCTCACACTGTCGGCTCTGTGTGCGCCCGTTGAAGTCCCCCATAAGGAAGACCCCACCCAAACTAGAATACAGAATAATGTCCTCTGAGAGCTGTGAATAAGGGGAGGGGGAATCTCTGGCCTGAATATCACCCTGCATAGTAGCATATCTGGACCCTCGTGGTGAAAAGTAGCATACTGCCATATAGATCCATCTCTCATCTGATATCTGCACTCTGATCCATATGTAACTGGCCTCCTCATCTCGTCTCACTAATTGGATATGTCTATGTATCCCCTGACGGAATAGAACTGCCACCCCTCCTGAGCCCCTAGATGTACTCTGCCTAGTAGTAGCCCGGTATGCAGATACCCACTCAAATCCTGTAATGCGTGGAAGCCCTCTCTCTGGGCTCTCATGTGTCTCTGTGAGGCATATAACATCATGGTCGGGTAAAATCTCCTCAAGTCTGTCCGGTCGTGACCATAGGGAGCCATTGCAGTTCCAAACTGCCACACGTATCGGGATCTCCTGTACAGTCCTCTGCCCCGTCTCATAGGCCACGCCCCCCTATTTGGTGGGGCCTCTATCTATAAAAATCCGGCCATCTCGATAGAAGGCCTTACGGCCTTCTCTACGTGCTTGGAGTATCTGTGGCATGCATGCTCGTCTGTGTGCAATCTGCAGAGAGGGAGAGGGAGAGGGGGAGGGAGAGAAAATGAGAGGGAGTTTTTTCTCTCTCTTTTACTTGTTTTTGGTATATAAATTCGTGTGTATTGAGAGAGGGAGAGGAAATGAGAGAGAAAGAGAGGGAGAGGGAGAGGGAGGGAGAGAAAATGAGGTATAATTCATGTGTATTGAGAGAGGGAGAGGAAATGAGAGAGAAAGAGAGGGAGAGAGAGAGGGATGGAGAGAGAAAAAATACAAAAAACTAAAACAACATCATTCTAATGCTTCGCAAAAACTAAAATAGCATCACCACAAGATCTCTTAGGAAACTCATCTTCAACTATTAATTTTAATTTAAAAATATAATATAAAATCACTTGCAAGGAATGATACTCTTTTATCATCAACCCTCTTTCATCCTTAGAATAGTCTTAGGAACAAATTTCTTCTCTAACAAGCATATATTTGAGTATAATAACTATTTTAAGGTTTCTTCCATGAGTAGTAGTAGTATATATGCAACCATCAAGCTACAGATCATGCTTTGGTATCTGTGGAGATCCCAATCTCATGCACTCATAGAGATTGTAGTGTGCAATAGTGTGGAGAGAAGGTGGGTGAGTTGTAAATAGTAAAGGGGAATTTGTAGTCGTGGTCGTGGTCGTGGTCGTGGTCGTGGTCGTAGTCATAGTCAATTTGTGCTTCTGTTCTCCACGGTGTGTTGGCTATGGGTGTCAAATGCTCTAGTCGGATCTCTCTCTCTCTTTCTCCTCTCTCTTCTCTCAACCATTCTCTCTCCCTCAATCTTCCCTCTTTCTCTCTTCCTATACTCTCCCTAAATCCTTCTCTCTCCCCCTATCTCTTTTCTCTCTCTATCTCTCTTTCTATTTCTACCTCTCTCACTTCTCTCCTCTTCTTCTCTAACTTTACTTTCTCCCTAACCCTTGTCTCTCTCTTCATCTCTATATAATTAGTCGTAGTCATAGTCGTGGTCGTGGTCATGGTCGTAGTCATAGTCATAGTGCTGGTCATGGTTGTAGTCGTGGTCGTGGTCGTCGTAGTCATAGTCGTAGTCGTAGTCATGGTCGTGGTCGTGGTCAAGGTCATAGTCGTGGTCGTAGTTGTAGTTGTAGTTGTAGTCGTAGTCGTAGTCGTAGTCGTGGTCGTAGTCATAGTCATAGTCATAGTCGTGGTCGTAGTTGTGGTCGTAGTTGTAGTCGTAGTCGTAGTCGTGGTCGTAGTCGTAGTCCTAGTCATGGTCATAGTCGTCGTAGTCATAGTCGTGGTCATAGTCATGGTCATGGTCATGGTCGTCGTAGTCGTAGTTGTCAAGATTGTGGGAGAGAAGGAAGGAGTCTCACTTGTAGCTTTCTTGCTTGCACAATGGGGGAATACACACAAGGGTGGAGGCTGAAAACAGTTTTCCTCTTACTTAGTTGTGGAAGCCAAAAGAACTCTAGTACAAAGAAATAGAAGAACCCTAGATATGGGTCTCAAACTAAACTCAACTAACTAAGGTGGCATACTAACTGAGCCACGAACTAGAGTAGATAAGGATAGCTATCATGTAGCTATTATTCAGGGGCGGTGTACCAACCGCATCTGCAACTGACAAGTCGGTGACATAAATACACAACGGTCACCCTGGCGTATCACGAGTGGAGCTCGATATCTCAACACTCCCCCTCAAGCTCAATCCCAATTCCTGCACACCAAGCAGGTCTCTGAACTTGCGCAGCTTCTCTGCGCCCAATGCCTTCGTGAATATGTCAGCTACCTGATCCTCTGTGCTGACATAAACTAGATCAATAAGACCTAGTAAAACCCTCTCTCGCACATAGTGATAATGCACCTCAATGTGCTTTGTTCTAGCATGATAGACTGGGTTATTTGCCAAGTGTATACTACTCATGTTGTCACAATAAATGACAACTGGCCCATCTGTAGACTGATGCATATCATAAAGTAGCTTATGCAACCAAGCTACCTCACATGCAGCCATTGTTGCACCCCTGTACTCAGCCTCTGTGCTCGACAAGGCAACTGTAGGTTGTTTCTTGCTGCTCCAAGTGACTGCAGCACTCCCAAAAGAGAACACATATCCACTGGTAGATCGTCTATCAGAAATACTACCAGCCCAATCAGCATCAGTGTATCCATGCAACTGTATCTGAACCCCAGTCTCATAAAATAGTCCATACTGCAATGTGGACTTCACATACCTGAGTATGCGTCTAGCCGCATCCAAATGTGGTTTCCTTGGAGCCTGCATAAACTGACTTACCAATCCAACAGCATAGCTCAAATCTGGCCTGGTAATAGTCATATAAATCAAACTTCCTACTATGCGTCTGTACATAGTAGGGTCTTCCAGAAGCTCACCTCCATCTGCGCTCAGCTTCACATTCTGCTCCAAAGGAACTGAAATAGGCTTACAGCCTGTCATCCCATATTTGGACAGCATGTCCAATCCATACTACCTCTGCAAGAGCTGTATCCCACTTGGTGATCTAATCACCTCAATGCCCAAGAAATAACGCAGCTCTCCCAAATCCTTCATCTCAAACTTCTGCTTCAATAGCATTTTCACATGAAGGATATCTTCATCACTGTCACCTGTCATAATCAAATCATCAACATAAATGACAAGTAGCATAATACCTTTCTCTGTTTTTCTTACATAAAGTGAGAAATCTGCCTTGGAAATCTGAAAGCCAATAGTGACAAGATACTGTCCTATCTTGTCAGACCATGCTCTAGGTGCTTGCTTCAAGCCATACAAAGCTTTCTTCAACCTGCAAACAAACTCAGGATGAATAGCATGCACATAACCTGGTGGCTGCTCCATATAGACCTCTTCTTGCAAATCACCATGCAAGAAGGCATTCTTTACATCCATCTGATGTAAAGACCATCCCTTTGATGCAGCCATAGCAATGACTGCTCTTACGATTGCCATCCTTGCAACCGGACTGAATGTTTCTTCATAGTCAATGCCATATGTTTGTGCATACCCCTTGACTACTAATCTTGCCTTGTATCTGTTCACAGAACCATCAGCATTGTGCTTCACCTTATAAATCCACTTACAGCCAATTGCATTCTTACCTTTAGGCAAAGGTACCAATTCCCATGTAGCGTTTGCTTCCAAGGCATCCATTTCTTCATCCATGGCTTTCTCCCATTTTTCTTTTCCCATGGCTTGCTCAAAAGAAGTGGGTTCTGGTTCCTGTATCACCTTGACCATATATGCATAGTGAATGGCTGTAAATCCATCATATTTCAGCCTATCCACAGGATACCTAACTCTGGTAGACCTACACAAAGTGGGTTCACTCCCAGGTGCTCTCAAAACATCCCTGGTCTTCCTTACTCCAGGTGTAACAATAGAAGGAATACCCAACTCATCATCAATGCTCTGTTCTAAGCCACTGGATTCACCATCCACATAAGAGTGACCTGCATTCACATCAAACATGGGCTGATCAACCTTCTCTTTTCCTTTTCGTGATACCTGCATACCACTATCTGCATTCCTTTGAGAAGATTCTCCTGATCTCAATCTGCCTGTCCATGGCGAAGAATGTGAACCACTGCTAGAGGACGCTCCAGGTCCACTAATATTTTGTGACTGCTGCTGTGAATTCTGTGCAGCATTACCATTTTGTGCATCTACATCATCAATCACATTTACTGGTTTATACCAGCTACTCATCTCATCAAAAACAACATCTCTGCTCACTGTAAACTTACGAGTAGAAGGGTTATAGCATCTATACCCTTTTTGCTGCAGAGAGTAACCAATAAAGATGCACTTCTCAGCTTTTGGATCCAACTTGGATCTCAGCTCATCTGGCACATGTACATAGGCAATGCAACCAAAAATTTTCAAATGAGAAATATCTGGTTTCCTACCAGTATACCTCTCCTCTGGAGTCATTCCATGTATTGCTGCAGTGGGAGTCCTGTTCATTATGTAGACTGCTGTAGCAACTGCTTCAGCCCAATAAAAATCTGGCAAGTCTTTTTCATTGAGCATGGCACGAGATACCTCTCCAATATGCATGTTTTTCCTTTCTGCAATTCCATTTTGTTGTGGGGTATAACTGCATGAATATTGCTGCTTTATGCCATGCTCCTGCAAGAACTTTGCAAACTCATTTGAGAGGTACTCTCCCCCTCCATCTGACCTCAGGCATTTTATTTGCAGACCTGTTTCTTTTTCAGGCATAGCTTTAAGGGTTTTGAAATGCCCAAAAACTTCACTTTTCTTTTTCATAAAATACACCCAAACTTTTCTGCTATAGTCATCAATAAAAGTGACAAAATAATGACAGCCTCCAAGAGATGCAGCTTTAGTAGTCCACACATCAGAGTGGATTAATTCCAATGGCTTCTCACTCTCTTGAACATGTCTAGGAAATGGTTTCCTTGCCTATTTTCCAAACTGACAGGCTTCACATACCTTATGCATTTCTGCAACCTTGAATTTTGGCAATCCTGCAACAATATTTTGGGCCTGCATTGATTTAAGTCGCTGTACATTAACATGACCAATGCGTTTATGCCAGATATCAATATCTGCAACTACACCGATCCCATGTGCAAACATTGCTGCACTCAATTCAGACATGTCTGCATCCAACGTAAACATTCTGCCCTTCTTCTTTCCTTTTGCTATCAAGCGATCTTTATTTTTCATATCCTCAACAAAGCATCCATGAGGATTAAATCTGACCTGCAAGCCCTGCTCAACCATTTGACCGACAGAAACCAGATTCTTGGTGATATTCGGGACATGAAATACATCGGACAGGTATTTCTTTTTCCCATCCTACATAGACAAGGGAATTTTTCCAATCTGCACAATAGGATGTGCAGTATCATCACCAGTCTCCACAAATCCTGATTTTTCCATTTTCCTTGCATCCTCCATCCATTCTGCATGACCTGTCATGTGGTTTGATGCACCTGAGTCAACATACCATACACCATTGCTTTCTTCTGCACTTGTCACAGAATTGTTCATGTGCTGCACCATGAACAAATGCTCATTTCTGTCATCACCCTGTCTGCTAGAAGATTCATAATTCCCTTGTTGCAGTTTTCCATTCATGATGTCATTCTGCTTTTTATAGCAGTCTTTAGCCATATGACCCATTTTACCACAGTAGTAGCATTCAACATTACTGTTTGCATTTTGACCTCTTTGCCATCCACCACGACCTCTTTGGCTCCCCCTGCCTCTAGAGTTACCACGTCCTCCTCCATAGGACTGGTTTTCTTGAGTTTGCTGCATATTCTGATTTCTACCACGGCCTCCAAATCGGCCTCCTCTACCTCTGCCTCTACCTCTTCCAGCATTTGAGTAGAAGACAGCTTCTTTTGAAGTTCCTCCTGAAGAAGATGCACCACCATTTCTCTGTTCCTCTGAAATTAGAAGAGCAATCAACTCCTCAAAATCAGGAAATCTTTTACGAACTGAAATGGATGTCTGAAACTGTGCATAATCCTTTCCTAGACCATTCAAGGTCACAGAAACTAAATCATCATCTTCCACTGGTGACCCAATGGAAGCAAGTGCATCTGCAATCTTCTTTACCTTCATATGGTAGTCGTTGATGCTCATATTTTCTCTTTGCACATTGTGCAACTCTTGCTTGAGCTGCATTTTCCTGGCTTGCGTATTTGTGCTATACATTTTTGACAAAGTATCCCATGCCTCCTTTGGCGTACTTGCATCCTGAATATGCACAATCATAGAGTCTGAAATGCTGATAGACAGCCAATACATAACTTTCCTGGCTCTCTCATGCCATGCTTTAAATGCCTGCATTTGCTGTTGATTGGGAACATCAGGAAGAACTGGTTCTTCTTCATTTCCTGCAACAAATTCCCAATATCCTTTTCCCATAAGGAAATTCGTCATTCTAAACTTCCATGCTTGGAAGTTGTTCTTGTCAAGCTTTTCAGTGACAATCTGTGAAAGAGAATCAGATGCCATTACAGAAGACTGCAAAAAATTCTGTCACTGCAAAAACCACAGCTTCACCCTCACAAGGGAAAATCTGCAAAACTGGCGAAGGTGGTATTTGACCACACAGTCACTTCCTAGTGACGATTTTGCATCAACAGGCAACAGGGATGATTCTGTAACTCCCAATGTCTCTGCGCACAAGCATACAATGCAATTTTTACAGTAACTATTCACCGACCTGTAGAACAGTGGCTGCACAGCATAAAACTGGGCCTTTTCCTGAGTGCGTGCAGAAAACTTCCGCCTCCAAAACAGGCCCCGAAATGGCCTCAAATCAAAAAAATAAGGTCGCCGAGGGCTAAAGCCCTCGCCCGCAGCATATACTGCCCTCTTGCTTCACCGCGAAGGGGCGTCTCAACCTGAGACAATGCACTCCTGCACTTTCCGGCTGTGCTACCTGCAGAGATCTGCTCCCAAAACAGAAAATGAAAGCAACACTGCTCCTCTTACCAGAACACCGCGAGCTTGGCTTGCTTTCTTGAGCTCCTTACCACGAACAAGGCTCTGATACCATGTCAAGATTGTGGGAGAGAAGGAAGGAGTCTCACTTGTAGCTTTCTTGCTTGCACAATGGGGGAATACACACAAGGGTGGAGGCTGAAAACAGTTTTCCTCTTACTTAGTTGTGGAAGCCAAAAGAACTCTAGTACAAAGAAATAGAAGAACCCTAGATATGGGTCTCAAACTAAACTCAACTAACTAAGGTGGCATACTAACTGAGCCACGAACTAGAGTAGATAAGGATAGCTATCATGTAGCTATTATTCAGGGGCGGTGTACCAACCGCATCTGCAACTGACAAGTCGGTGACATAAATACACAACGGTCATCCTGGCGTATCACGAGTGGAGCTCGATATCTCAACAGTAGTTGTAGTCGTAGTCGTGGTCGTGGTCATGGTCGTGGTCGTGGTCGTGGTCGTGGTCGTGGTCATGGTCGTGGTCATAGTCGTAGTCATGGTCATAGTCATAGTCGTAGTCATAGTCGTGGTCATGGTCATGGTCATCTTAGTCGTAGTCATAGTCGTAGTCATCATCATGGTCATAGTCATAGTCATGGTCGTGGTCGTGGTCGTCATAGTTGTAGTCGTAGTCATATCGTAGTCATAGTCGTAGTCATAGTCAATTTGTACTCACGTTCTCCACGGTTTGTTGGCTATGGGTGTCAAAAGCTCTAGTCGGATCTCCCTCTCTTTCTCCTCTCTCTTCTCTCAACCATTCGCTCTCCCTCAATCTTCCCTCTTTCTCTCTTCATATACTCTCCCTAAATCCTTCTCTCTCTCCCGTATCTCTTTTCTCTCTCTATCTCTCTTTCTATTTCTACCTCTCTCACTTCTCTCCTCTTCTCTAACTTTACTCTCTCCCTAACTCTTGTCTCTCTCTTCATCTCTATATAAGTAGTCGTAGTCGTGGTCGTGGTCGTGGTCGTGGTCGTGGTCGTGGTCGTAGTCGTGGCCGTGGTCGTAGTCGTGGTCGTGGTCATTGTAGTGGTCGTGATCGTGGTCGTGGTCGTATTCGTGGTTATAGTCGTAGTCGTAGTCATAGTCATGGTCGTGGTTGTGGTCGTGGTCGTGGTCGTGGTCGTGGTCGTCGTAGTTATAGTCGTAGTCGTGGTCGTGGTCGTAGTCATAGTCATAGACATGGTTGTGGACTTCATCATAGTTGTAGCCGTGATCGTTAAAGAAAATGAGAGAGGGGGAGGAAGAGAAAAAAGAAGAAGAAACGAGAGAGAGGGAGAGGAAATACATACAACATAATAAAGAAAGAGAAAAAAAGAGAGAGATGGAAGGAGAGGAGAATAATTTAAGAAAGAAAAAAAGAATGATACAAAAACAAATTGTTTGTCGTAACATAGACAAAATGGAAAACGATGAAGGTCTTGTTGTTCAAGATTGCGAGGTGTATCTTAATCAGCGTGTCCCATGTCCTTGCTCTCAATGCAAGCTGGCAATTAAACGAAAATGTCGATTGTCTATAGAACACGTACGATGCTTCAGCAAGTTTCAATCTGAGATTATTGATCAAGCGATTGCAGATTTTTAGCAAACGGTAAGAAAAGTTAAAATCAATCATGCATTGTACTCGCAAGATAATTGAATACCATATACAAGAAGATTGGGTATAGCTGGAAAATTTTCTATCCAGGGAGATGACGTCTCGTCCCAAAGACGAGTGCACCCTTTGCGGCCAATTAGAAGAGTTCGTGGGCATGCAATGGATGGAGTGCATGAGCCAATTTACCACTTGGAAAGCACCACCCAATCTATACCGTCAATACCAGAGGAGATAGGCAACCTTCCAGACCTACCTACAATCTTGGAGCCTGAGATGGAGGCAATGATCGATGCATTGATTCCCATGGATGTCGAGACTTCTGATCCGCCTAGAGAGGAAGCATCCATACCATTATATGATGGATGCCGAGTATCTCACTTGAAGACACTGCTTGCACTCCTAAGTGTGCAAGCAAAATACGGGTGGAGCGATGCAAGTGTGACCGAGTTGTTCAGATACCGTGTACGTACGCTTCGTTGATTTCTTTTCGGCACTATTATTAAAAACATTTGTGCTTTTTCAAGATATTTTATGATTTTTTTAAGGTTATTAAAATATCATATATTACCACCTACAAATACCATGCCTGAGTCTCGTGATGATGCACGATATGTTTTACGAAATCTTGGCATGGACTACAACAGCATCCATGCATGTATCAACGATTGCATACTGTTTCGAGGAGAATACAAGACTATGGAGACATGTCCAAAGTGTGGTGCTCACAAGTATTAACAGGACTTGCAAGGGTAAACCATCCCTCAAAAAATTCTCAGACACTTTCCACTTATCCCCCGCATAAACCACATGTTTCTACGTCCGACATGGTGAGCTTGACAACGTGGCATGTGCAAAATAGGTCCACAGATGGAGTTCAACGAATATCAGTGGATTCACATGCATGGAGCCACATTGACTCTACCTTCCCAGGCTTTGCCCGAGAGCCAAGGAATCTTCGGCTTGGTCTTGCAATGGATGGTGTGAACCCATTCGGTCTGCGCTCAACTTCTTAGAGTGTGTGGCCTATAGTCCTTGTCAACTACAATATCCCTCCATGGCTCTCTACGAAGAAAGGATATCTCATCCTTAGCTTACTCGTCCCCAGCCACTAGAAAGTCAAAAATATGGACATGTATCTTCGTCCATTCGTCGATGAGCTTAAGATTTTGTGGGAGGAGGGGGTCATCGTGCAAGATATGAGCAATCGTGATGGTCGACGGTCCGCCAATATTCGAGCCATTCTCATGTGGATGATGCATGACTTCTCGGGATTCGAAGAGTGCTCACGTAAATCGGTTTTCATTCTCGTTGGTAATATCTATATTTTATCTCGTTCAAGTTTATATTCACTGGATAGAGATGTTGGAATAGGTCTGGTTACCTTAGGTTATCATGTATGTCCATTGTGCGGGCCACAGTTAGACTCCCGAAGGTCACGAACCATGAAGAAGATGGTATATCAAGGATATGCCACTTTCTTGCCAGAGGGTCATGAACTCAGGGAAGGTTTTCTTGGACGACCTCCAACACATATGAATGCCGCAAGCTGGTACGAGCTGAAAATGATCCACGCGGAGTCACATCCCAACGGAATGCGGTGGTTCTCAGTTTTCTACGAGTTGCCATATTGGACCCACTTACAAATCAACCACTTGTTGGATCCCATGCATATTTTCAAGAACGTGGGCAGCTTGCTATAGGACCACATCACAGGAAAGAGAGACATTATAGGGGCACGAATGGATTTGAAGGAGGTAGGCAAGATGGAGGTGCTTTGGCCGCAGTCGAGTGTTGATGGTCGTGTTCAGCTACCTCACGCTCCTTGGGTTTTGTCTACTACAAAAGAGCGCATTGTGAAGCAAGTAGTCAAGTCTATCCGCACTCCGATGGGTATGATGCATTCTCTCAGGTCTGCATTTTCTAAAGATGACCAATTATTAGGGCTAAAATCCCATGACTGGCATAAGATATGTCAGGTTTGTACTACGAATGGATTGTAATTGGCATGCACATTTTGCTATTTGGAGTGTAGCCATTGTTCATAATGCTTTTTCATTTGTGGCAGTTTGTACTACCGATCGCGATCACAGGATGCCTTACTCCAGAAATACGCGGGGCCATTTATTGGTTGTCGACTTTGGTGCAATGGATCTCATAGAAGGAGATTAAGACATCCTCTATTGAATCCGCGAGGGGGGGAGTAGTGGAGACGGTCTGTCTCTTTGAGAAATACCTACCTGCAGCATGCTCACAATACAAATCCACCTTCTTGTGCATCTTGTAGATGAAGTGGAGATTCCTGGACCTGTCCATAAGCGATGGATGTTCTTCTTGGAGCGCTTCTTCATGAAAACCCTGAAAGGCTTTGTGCAACAACGAGCTCGTCCAGAAGGTAGCATGGCTGAAGGTTGGTTGGTATCTGAGGCGCGAGTGCATATTTCACAATGGCTACCAACGGTGGATCCAGACAACAATATGCTATGGTCTCGTTGAAGGACGATGATAGACTGACCGGAGATGTGGTGGTTGGAAATGGGGTAGAAAAAAGAATGGATGCTGCAATGGAGGAGAAGGTGAATCACTTTTGTATGTTGCACCATGCCTCTATGGAGATGTGGCTCACCAGGTACCAGCAAGCTAGGAAAGATTGAGAGGAAGCGGGATCTCAATTTCGACGTAGTACGCGCCATCGACCGATTCGATATCCCAAGGGCATGGAGGAGATGCCGTGGTTCATGTCAATGCGATGGTTACATGGAGCTTTGACCGTAGCGTCTCACGAAGGGACGGAGATCTCAATGGAGGAGTGGGAATTCTCGAGGGGATGTATTCCAAAGGTGATGACGTGTTTAGGATTTGTCGTATCTATATTTTATATGTGACAACTAATTTGAGTGTTTCAATGTATAGTAAAAAATATATAGTGCAGCGTGGTTGCGTAGATGGCATTTTTGCGTGGAGCGTATTGACAAAATGCGCTCCACAATGGACTGTGGTATCATAGCAAGATTTGAGCAGGAGAGCCGATGACAAGCAACGGATCCAAACATAGTTATACATGAGATAGAGTATTTTGAGAACTTGCAAAGTATTGTTACGGTGGATTACCGTAGCTTCTCTGTGATACTATTCGATCTGCAGTGGTTTAAAGTGGTATTTGAAGGAGCTGGAGCAACATTTCGATGAGGTCCATCTGGATTTCTCGAAATAGATTCTGAAAAAAAATGGACGGATTTGTGCGACACCTTTGTGTTTCCAGCCCATTGTGAATAGGTGCATGAACTCATTTCTTTGTTAATTGTATTACGACATGGTACATGTCACAATAGTTTAATCTCTCTTGTATGTGTTTGTGAACAAGTAATCTTCTATCCAAACCCCTAACAACCTCGATGGTGGTATGTTATAACTTCAGCTCCCTGAAGTGCGAGAGTATATCATCAAAGTGATGTTCCGAGCATAGATGAGGACAATATGCAAATAGAGGGCTCGATATTGCAAGGGGTGGAGAGCACCGAAAGTTTGGAGCATGTATAGGAGCCAACATCGGCTAACAATGATGGAAATACACGAGTCTAAGAATTCTTTGAGAATGAGGTGGACTCATCCTTTTGTGGTGACATGTCTATCGACCTTCCAATGTATGGAGAGTTGTGTCAGGAGATTGACATGGAACCATAGGATACTCCATACTTGGAGCATCCACTTACTCAATTCGTTGACTAATCGCTTATAAGGATACATAAGATATGCATTTTAAGTGAGATCATTTTCTTAGGATTTAAATTATTGTACTTTGTATTATTTAAATTGATTATGCTAACATCATTTTTTATCTGTGCATGTGACCTTTTCAGGATGAGTCGAGGGATGAGCGATGAGGAGTTGCAGGATGTCTTCACGCGCATGTCTCCAAATCAGATGGCGAGATTCAGAGACATGGCAGACTAGGAGCTGTCTCGGACATCATCAGGCCACTCTACTAGATCTACTTTGGCGCGATCAGATGCTTTGGCTTCGAGTAGACGAGGTCGACGCTCCAGACTTGGGAAGCTAGAGGAAGGGAGTGCTTTAGGGTTAGGGGGATGCGGTAGAGATATAGAGACAGTGAGCTAGCGGTCCACACGAGATACATGTGCGACTCCTCGCTCTCATGGCGGTTCCATGGAGCGTGGCTCAGGTGGATGCTGTGGAGGCACGGATGCGGTGTCTTTGTCTCATCGTTATGCTGGAGTTGCGTCACCTCCAGGATTTATCACACCTGTGGGAACATCTACTCGAGTTACTCCGCCTTTTGCTCACCCGTCTGCACAGGTGGCACCCCTATGGGTGCTACTCCGATAGATACTACCCCAGTCAGTACACGGGATGTACAGGGGTCTCCTAGATATACCCAGGAGCGTGGACGCAAGTGGGAGAGGACCCATCTTAGGAATATCCCAGAGAAATATGCCTATCTTTTCAATGATAGGTTAGGAGCCATCATCATGAATGATGAGGGGAGGAGGGTGATGGCTCACATGAGAGAGTTGTGCCAACAAGTTTTTCGGCACAGTCTTAGATCATTGGAAAAACATACCCGAGGGGAGCAAGGACTACATAGTAGCATCCTTGCATGAGGAGTTTCTGGTTCCAGCCAGAGCAAATAGATTTTCTACGAGTTGGATGATGGACTGCATGCGTACCTATATGTCACACAAACGATCGGACGCACGCAAGGCACTCAAGAGAGTGGCTAGACGAAGACGATTGGCGCCGATTGAGGGAGGAGGCTACAGATTCTCCAGGACGTTGGAGTCTATAGCCTGAGGCGGCGAGGGCATGACTAGAGGCTGGAGTGGTCCATCATCTTGGGAGTGGCGGCGGCCACATGACATATCTGGAGGACTTTGTAAGTTTTTCTTTTGTTTTGCTTGCTTTTTTTTTGCAATATCCTTTGTACTGACAATCATGTTTCTAACAATCAGTATTTTGTTTTCTTTGCAGCACTCCATTACAAATCGTGATCCGATCGGCCTTGAGACTCGATATGCAGAGAGGCACGGTCTCACTACATTGATTGACCGATTGTATAGACGCGGCGGCCCTGTAACTCACTCATCTGTCTTATCCGTAGTTACCATGTTTAATTAGAATGCATTATTGTATGATGGATTAATGTGTTGCTGCTTCTTTTTTTACAGAGTCCATTCGATGCTCCTTTGTGGCGGGACGAGCTTTCCGGATGGCGAGGATATGTACCTCGCCCTTGGATCCCTGGAGCTCACACACCCGTCTTTTTTGGTCGCCCTATCTGTGTAGACATTTTCTATGTAGTAGTGATATCTTGTCATGATTGAACCAGTCACTTTCATTATGCGGTCATGTATTTATTTCATGTATCAGTGCTATGATTTTAGTATAGTTTGTTTTTTTTTACACGAGCATTGTATACAGTGCAAAAACTATTTTGTATGGCCCAAATAAAGCACACAGTGCTATAGCTGCCCTGCCACAAATTTTCTTTTTCCTGTTACCGTCGCTATTAGCGCCGCAAATTTACCTGCACGCATCATTATTTGCATCGCAAAGTGTCATTATCAGCATTGTTATTTGCGTCATTTTTTAATAATGGAAGCCTCTTTTGTTTTAAAAGAAAGCTAATTTCTAGCTCATTTGATCTTTTGTGGTTTAACAAAATTTCTAATTATACAACTATGATCGTAATGTTATTCACATTCACAAATTGAAATGTGAATATTCTCTTATTGAATGCTTAATCTACTCTCTTTTTTACATTTTTTGGTAATTTTTAATATTGTTATTTTTTGCCATTAACAAGTTCTTGGGCAACAATAGAAACCATGATTAATGTTGGAGAACTTGAGACTCCGTATATCGCATTGCTTAACCATGGATCAACTATTAATGTAATTGTCAAGGATATATGAAAATAGTGCATGGCGATTGACCTTGATCATGATTAGAGAATGCAAGTACCAAACAACTCCTTGGGGAAACAAAGAATAAGAAGAAGAAAAACAAAAGCAACAACAAGCTTGTTGATTTTTTAAAAAATAAATATAATTTAAAGGAAGGATTAAGCCCCACCCCCATTCACATGTGGTAGTACTTTTTCTCTCAAACACCTTAGTTTATGCCCCAATTCATATGCAAAACCTTATTGTTGTGTTGTGGTAATCAATATTGTTGTGCATGAGATCCAAAAGTTATTATGTCATCCAAAGAAAAGTAAAAAGAAAAATCTAGCTATCTATTTGTGCATGCTTTTGAGTTGATGTATAAGCATCCTCTCCTATTCTACAATACTAGCATGTGAGTGACTATGTGCACATCATGTTTGATCCTAGTAGAGGGACCCAAATGTCATGCTCTATGAGCTTGATGTTAGGACCATTGGACACAAGCTTATTGATTCAAGGATTTGGACCTACGAAGTACATGGCCAGGTACATGGCCATCTCTCACGTAGCCTACTCATACACTTTACAATCTATGACTATATACGATTAGAGAATGTGTTTATCTACATTGAGCCACATCCTTGATCTACATGCACACTCCTTCACTATTGATCTTGCTTCCATTGTTGCCAAAATGAGAGGAGATGCCAATGCCAATCTCAAGGAGATGAAGAGAAGAAGAAAGCTTCACAAACCACATTCCTCACTCTCCCAGAGTCTCAACTCACACACTCTTGCTCTTATTTGCACTCACCAAAGAGATGGGCATGAGGAGAAATATGGACTCTCTTTTTTGCCCCTTAAGGGGTTTATCTCATCTCTCTCTCTCTCTAAAAAGAGATTCCAAAATAATATTAGAATAAGAGATCTTCTACAATCAAGCAAATCTCGTATTTGTATTTTCAATAGATTCAACCTATTATTTTATTCTCAAACTGTAGCATAAGGTCACTTTTTCTCAAAATCCTCATAACTAAAAAATACAATTCTATTTTTTGTAAAAACGAAGCCAATCATTAATATACGACTCTTTAATGCCCTCATGACTTTTCAACGTGAAAATATATTAGAACCATTCTCATTCTTGCTTTTTAAAAGGGTGAAAGTTAAAAAACGATATAAAATGACGTACACATCATATTTTAAGATTATTTTTTACCTAGAGACACCTTTTTGACTCGAGAGTTTCCTTGTAAATTTTTATTGTTTTTGAAAAATTATATGCTTATTTCTGGGCATTTCTTCATTCCCTCTCAAAGCTCTAGTTTTGTCTGAAATTTTGTATACTCTTCTCCTTCCCTCCAGAATATGGTTTCTTGCATATGAATTCTTCTGAACCAATACTTAGTACTATCTACAACACTCTCTACCCTACTATAAGTAATCTCAAGAGTGGTTTTGATAGCATTTGGTGAAATCAAATAATCTCTATCTACAACACTCTCTACCCTGCTACAAGCAATCTCCCTCTTCAGTACTATGCTATAAGATATCTTCCTCTTTAACACTCTATACTACAAAGCAATCAAGTGATAATGAAGGTATCTTTATTTTTTTAATCTTTGTGATGTTATTATTCTTCATAGTTTTTGTTTAATCCTTAAGTGTCAATTCATAAAGAGAGAGAGAGAGAGGGGGAGAGAGAGAGATAGAGAAAGAGAGAGGGAAGTAGGGAGAAGAGAGGGGGGAAGAGAGAGGACTGTGTGAGATGAACTAAGAAAATAAGTGATAGAGTGGCAGAGAGTAAATTAGGGTAGAAGATAAGATGATGTTATTGTTCTCCATTAGCCAAGCTTTTGTATAAATGTGTTTAAATATTATTGATCAATTCTCCGAGAGAGAGAGAGAGAGAGAGAATATTTTGGATAGAACAGAAGATAAGATTGGATGCTGATTAGAGGTAGATTAAAAGCTAATATTACATGTAGATTAGGGGTTGATTAGGGTCTATCATGACTGAAATCAAGAGAAAGAGACAAGATCCAACTAGGTAAAAAAGAACATAGATATAGTGAATCAAAGGGGTGTAATTGGTGATTTGAGCCAATCCAAATTTAGTTGCATGCTATTGGATTGATGCTGACCTATTTCTCCCAGATATTTAGATGTTCTTGCTATTGATCAAAAAATTGGCATTGAATCCTTAGCTTACTATTAATCAAAGGGGTGTAATTGTGTAATGTTAAAATTGGCATATATTTTTCTTTACAGGATGCATGTGCAGGACATACTAAGAGAAAAAGAGATATTCACTTTCAATTAGAGGATGAATATGCACAAATGTTCAAAAGAAGTGTAGAAAGGGATGATGCAATAAGATACATGATGGAACAAGAAAGAAATGTAGGGAAAAAAAACGTGGACCTTTGGGTTGATGGGTGCATTTATCCACCCGATCTAGTCACTCAAAGGCCACCACAATTTGAAGGGCTTACATCATTTGTAAAGTTCATTTGCGAAGGCAATGAAGGATTGTATGGATACACATGAAGACTTGTCACACAAGGATTAGTAGGGGTTCATCAAGCCTTGACAAATGTGCAGACAAGATTACAAGGGAATATGTAGTCTTTGATGGGAAATGATAGATTATTGGCTGAGAAGGATAGGGAGAACTAGAGCCGAGAAGCAATGTCTGTCATTGATGATGCTATGCAAGCTACACACGTGCAAAATATGGAGTTAGAGTCTAAAGTTATGGACTTGGAGAAGGAGAATCGAAACATGAAGAGGAAGCTCACAAAAACTTTGAAGATTGGGCCCACTTTAAAAACCAAAGAAGTACGTCAGCACATCCGATTAGTTAAACCATCTCACCAATTAACCAAAGGAAGTGGACAATATCATAGATTCTCAATCTGCTATAATGAGATATGTTCCCTTATACAAAGAATGATACTATTGCCAAAGTCATAAGCAAGGATATGGTCAAGTGCATTGGAAAATCGTAAATTCAAGGACATTGTATATGGCGTCGCAAGTGAACATCCTAGGGATGTGAGCAACTTGTTTACTACTACAGATGCTTAGGGATTATGTGACAAGGTGGGAATGAGTTTTGAGTCATATAGTATACTCTATCAAAAATTGGATACAGGATTTAAGCAAGTCTTCAAAACTAAGCAAGTAATACCTCTACCAAAACCATTTCACATGAAGAAGGCTTGAAAACAACTAAATGACAAAGTTTTAGAACTAATTGGTGAGCCAATGCATCTAGAAAATACACACATATTGAAGTATGGTTCCAAAGAAGTTGCATTTGTATTAAATGCATCCAACAACTTTGTATTGGATATATGTAGGGTTCATATTGCTATGGTCAAGTTCTACAATATGTCTATGGAAGAATGTAGAGGCAAGCTTAAGTTTGTCCTCAAACTTGATGAGAGTGAGATTATTAAGGGGCAAAAACTTGAATGTGTGAGTATAACACTTATGAATCGAGCATTGGATCCCAACATTGATGAAAACCATCATCTATACTTCAGTGTACAGTCAGAGAATGAAATATGGTGGCTCGCAGCATTTGAAGTACCAAAGGAGGACCATGAAGTACTTAAAGTTTTTTTTAACCTCACTAATATACCCAGTGTTATTCAACAGCAAAATAATGGAGCAATTTTACACATCGAGGGGTTTGGGGACTATCAAGTTGAATGGCATCTTGCAAGTGATTTAAAAACATTGAAGTATATGTTTGGTTTATCAAATGTAGTGAATGCAAAATTTTCATGCTTATATTGCATGCAAACTAGGAAGAAAGGAAAAGATGAAAAGAAAGAATGGCTTGCCAAGGCAAGACAACAAGATGCTCCAACACGTGATCAAAAATTCATGAGAAATGGAATGCTAGTTCTAGTGGATCCAAACTGGCACCCTATTTTGGAAATACCATTAACAAGGGTTCACTTTTGCACATTGCATTGTTTGATTAGAATAATTGAGAAGCTAGTATATGAATATATATGATTTGCATACAAGATGCAGCATGTGTCAGAAGCTGATGCTACATGCAAGAAGGTAGAGCAAGTCCTCTCTGAAGTTGGATTGCACTAGGGCCAAGTAGAAATAAAAAAGACAATAAAAAATCAGGAAAGAGTGGAAATATCCCTTGTAAACCATGCTTTGGTGGACCCAAGGCTAGGAAGTTTATATCTCCACCTCGAGATGAGGAAGGCAATATACTTGTAAAACAACCAGAGAAGTATGAAGCATGGAAAAAGTTACACCTTGTTGTTCCGGATTGGAGCAATGGGGGACGAACGAGGATTGCAAAGGAAAAAGTGTAGATACACCTAGATAAATTAGCAGATCTCTTACAAAAGTTGAGGTTTAGGTATGGTGATGCCAATACATTTAAAGAGACAGTTGCTAAATTTCATAAGTCCATGGTGGAGGCATGGACTACAAATAGTATAACATACTACATGGTCAGTATTATCACCATTACAAAAAAAAATCATCATTTTGAATTATTTTGTGTTTCTAATCTCTCTTCTTGTGCCGCATATACTTGAAGCATATGGTCTATACTTTGCAGATCAAGGAAGTTTCGCGGCATGGTCAATTCAAGGCATGGAACGATCTCATTGGCAAGCGTGCTATGATTTTCAAAAGGCAACTGATCATGGAGGTGGCATTAATGATTCCAATTCTATGAGGCAATTATTACAATGGTGATATAGGAGATTAGAGATACGATATGAGGAAAAAGAAAAGAAGTCCAAAACCTCTTAAGCAAAATTTATAAGTAGGGCAATATATGAAGTGAGAACAACAATATATGAAAATAGCACAGCTAGACAACGCCATGCAGAATGGTTGGCAACCCAAGAGAGAGGTGGCAAGAAATGGAGACCTAGATAAAGATAATACTTTTGATGCATTTAGAGTCCATGAGAAAGCATAGGCACCCAAGATATGACACATCAATACTCATGTCTTTAACATGAGATGTCGTGCAAATTTTGTTTAAAATTTTGAAGGTTTGTCACTATGTTTTTCAAAGTCAACTTTGAACTATGTTTTTTAATTTTAAAGTTCATTTATGCCAAAGTAAGTTTAAAAGTTTCATACTTAAGTCAAGTATCTCCTTTCATTTTTTCCCATTACTCTTCACTCTACCCTCCACCTTTCTATCCTTCATTATCACAACCATGGCATGTTCCAAGCTTCCTATCAAGAAGGCGCATGCAAGAGCAAGAGCTCAACAATCTTCCGAATCTAGTGAGCATACTGTAAGTGAAAAAGGTCCCTTGGTGGTCGACAATGGTGGCCCTACTGCAGCTAATAATGGTGGTGCTACTGTGTCCAACAATGGTGGGCCTAGTGTGGTCAATAATGATGGTTTGCTATTGTCCAAAAATGGTGGTTCACATGCTCCGGATGCTCCACCTTCCACTACTGCTCTAGCTGGTAATACGCGTCCTCCAACACATAAGAAGCGAAGATGGAGACCCTGCACAATTGCGCTACATGAGATAAGGAAATTTCAGAAAAGTGCCAACTTGATTATTCCTAAGGCACCATTCTCTAGGTTGGTGCGAGAAATACTGCAAGATCTGCAGTTAGGGAATCATCATAAGTTCTTTTCAAGGAACTAGGCAAGGAATGTGGGGCGATGGTCAAGCCAATCCTTGCTTGCTGTCCAAGAAGCAGCTGAAAGTTACTTGATTGATCTAATGGGTGATTCTCAAGTTTTAGCCATTCATGCATGACATATCACTATTAAGCCCATAGATATGGTTCTTGTTCATAGGATCCGCAACAAAAAGGATGCATTTAATCTTAATGTCAACAATATGCTTTGAGAAGCTACCTTGTAATTGGATCTATGTTTTTAGCTCAGGTTTGGTTGTAGATTGTAAGGAGCTTAGTTTTGGTTTATATTTCCAATAGACCTTCAAGTATTTGATAGCAATGGTCTACAAAATGGAGCTAAATTTTTCCTAGCTCTAATTGTACTTCGTGCAATGCACTATCTACCGTGTATTTCATGGTTTCGTACTGCCATATCTGATACTTGATATTTTATTTTGCCATGATTTGCATTGTGCGTATTTTTAAGTTTCTAATTTTGAAAGTGGTTTTGTTAAGGATAAATTTAATGCGCAAACACGCACACATCAGTGATCAATTGTACATGGGTCGATGCACTATATCTTTACTATATTTAGCAATTTGGCAACACTATATCAGATATGCGATATTCCATTTGACCCATGACTTATTTTTTGTAAATTTTTAAGTTTCTAATATTTCACATAGTTTGGTTGACAACACATTTAATATGCAGTTACGTACACTCGGTGCGGTGGTGAGTTTTTCTATTATCAGTTAAGTATAATCCAGTTAATGCATTTTCAAAAAATAATTGAACCGTCAATTCTATAAATCAAAACATGGTGAAAATTCAACCACATGTCGAGCATCATAAAAACTCATGGATATTTAAAAATTGGCCCCATCAAAAGTCTCTGGGACACCTATCCGGAGACTCATGTTTGGGGCCTTGAATCTGAGGATTTAGGGCCCAGACGCCACCCTCCAAACAGATGTCCTAGAGACTTTTGATGAGGGAAAAATGTTTTTCGGTATAGCTGATGTACCCTAAAGGAGTCCATAGGTAAAATTTCACGTCAATCGGATCACTGGTTATATTTTTCCAAAGCCTGAATACATTAATTCAGGTTTAAGGTTTTTTTGAAAATTTTGCTATAAGTTTAAAGTTTCACCTCATTTTACACATTTCACTTTTAAGTTTTGGGTTTTCTCTCCTAGAAGACATGGCACGCACTAAGCATGCGGCACAAAGACACCCCCCTAGAAATCCTATGTAGAGGCCACCTCCCCCAGCTCCATCACCACCACCACCACGCCAACATCGCAAGCGTTGATGGAAGCCATGCACAATGGCTCTTTGTGAGATCCGCCATTACAAGAAGACCACACACCTCCTTATACCAAAGGCTCCATTCCAGAAGCTAGTGAATGAGATTATGGACGGCATACTCATTAAGAACAGAAGGAGGCACTTCCCAGATGGAACACGCTTGCAATAACGCGATTGCTAGATTGCCCAAGCCCTCCTTGCACTATAGGAAGCTACCGAAGCTTACATCATCAACTTGTTCGTAGACTCGGTCTAAGCAGTATGTGTAAGGAGAGTCACCGTCACCGATAGGGATTTGTGGATAGTGAGGTTCTTCCAGTGATGGAAGGATAGTCCTCGCAGAGATCAACAATGATAAGGGTGTACTACAAAAACATATACGGAATCTAGCTTCCAAAGAGATTTTGTAAAACCCTAGTTGAAATGGATCCCATGTAAAATGTTATGAATATGAATACAAATTCTTTGGTACGTCTTATTTTTGTTTATTCACTTGTTATTTGTTTTATTTATGTCTTTGAGTTATCATTACATATGTTCGAATAAATACATATTGCGCACGAACTTGATAAAGCACTATGTATTAAATTTAGGGTACGAATCGTATTGCATATAAATCTGATAAATAAACGTAATATTCAAGTAAAAAACTATAATAAACAACACGTATGACAAACTACATTGCACGCAAATCCAACAAATATAAGTTTTCATTACTTCAAGAGAAGATTACAAATTACCAATCCAATCCAACTTATAGTGCTTATCACAAATCCAATTACCACTACTATAATCTGTCCTATTGAAGACCTCCACTACAAGTATGTTACTGAATTTTTTCTCTGTGAAGACATCTATGATAACCAAATAGAAAAGTTACCTATCAGTATGTGTATAATTTGTAAATGTTCACTCCAAATGAAATGAAATTTAAATGGAGCAATTTAAAAAAAACATTGTACTTGCCATTCTTTTCACAAAGAAGCCCAGAGATGTTGAACAAGAAGTTCACTTATAACAAGACCATTGTTCCTTCACTGACAAAATTCTAGAGTATAAAAACAATAGAAATATCGAGTCAAAGAATACATATAACTTACATAGGCTTTGTCCAAATGAGTTGAAACTTAACCATGGAGCAACAGAAAAAAGTGGCGATATACCTTTGGCTCTCTTTGTAAAGAAGCCCAAAGATGTTGACGAAGTTGAGTTTTAAAAAATCATTGTTCTCCACCTTCAGAGACTCTAGGAGTAAAAAAACAAAGGAAAACTCAGTATGCATATAGCTTGCATACATTTTGTCCAAATGAGATAAAATTTAACCATGAAGTAGCAAAAAAACAAGACAATATACTTGTAACTTTGTTTACAAAGAAACCGTAAGATGTTGAAGAAGAAGTTGAGTGTTCCAAAAGATCATTGTTCTTGACTGTAAGAGACTCCTAGAGTACCAAAACAAAAGAAATTAGATGTCAGAGAATGCACATAACTTGCATAGGTTTTGCCCAAATGAGATAAAACTTTACCATAGAACATCCATGGAAGAGAACAATATACCTGTGAAGTTTTGTGAAGAAAATCTTAGGGCTCTGGTAGAACAAGCTCTGCTCTCATTAAACGTGTGAAACTCACTCTGTGTTTGTGTAGAGAAAATGAAATTTCACAGGTTACAGATAGGGCAAGCAACAATGAGGTTGTAAGATTTCGTCAGTAAAGAAGAAGCGGAAAAAGAGATATGATAAATTTGAGATCTGCCTAAGAAAGAGGGGGAAACTAAAAAGGGGAGAAATGAAAAGTCAAACATAAAAAAATAAGAAAATAAAAATTCGAGTCACAAACTTCCAGGAAGTGTCAGCATTGTATTCTCCATATTTTCCCTTATTTTGTTGCTAAGGGAAGATTTGGGCCAAGATATGGCTAGAAGATTCATGTAACATGAATCTGGAATCCCATCTCTCTCATTGGTTAGGCCTATATTTCTTTATTCACTCGCTAAGGGGTAGAAAAGAAAGTCCATGTTTCTCCTAATGATGAAGAAAAAGGGGAAATGATGCAAGGAGGTTCTCATTGCCATGTCCCTCACTCCACACATACATTCTCACACTCCCACTCCTTCACTCTCGCTCTCAAGAAAATATTATAGCAAGAAGACAAGGTAAAATTTTCACATGTACAAATGACTTGCTTCATTAGTTTTAACCTCTTTTATACTTAAATTATCATGTTAGGGTTTTTCCATCCCTCTTTATCATCTAGCCCTTGTTTCTAAACTTAAAACACAAGGAACTTTTAATCATTCCCTACATAGGGAAAAAAAGGGAATTCCCTATCAATTTCCTAGTAAAAAATACACATAAGTAGGGAAAGTAAATCATAGGGAAAATGGAACATTTCCTAGTTTGAGAAACTAGGGAATCACATTTGAAATTTCCTACATATGAAAATTTTCCTACATAGGAAAAAATGTGATTTCCCTACATAGGAAAATTTTCCTACATAGAAAATTTTCCCTACGTAGGGAAAAATAAAATTTCCTACCCTCCTTTCTCTAACTAGGAAATGTTCCATTTTCCCTATAATTTACTTTTCCTACTTATGTGTGTTTAACTAGGGAATTAATAGGGAATCCTCTTTTTTATATTTCTTATGTAAAAAAATTCCATGTGTCGGGATTTTCCAACATAAGAACATTTTACTCTCCCTACATGGGAAAATTTTATTGCATATGATAGTTTCCCTATCTAGGAAATTTCTTATATACTTATATTTTTTCTCTAACTTAGAGATATTACATTTTTCCTAGTTTGCACATGTATACTTTTGTCTATTTTTAAGTTAAAAATTATATTAAGAATTCTCAACTATAAATTTACATAGAGATTATTTAGTTAATTTCAAATAAGACATAATACACATCTAATTAATTAATATAAACTCAACAAATAAAAACATCAATACATAGTGTCAATGAAAGAGAAAAAACAATTTTCTAAAGTAATAATGAGTTTACAAATGAGTAGTGTATAATAACACTATGCTACAATCTTCACATCATCCAGACTAATGATATTGTTGCTTGTGGCTATTACAATCTTGCCATTCTCTAAAAGCCAATGAACAATCTCACGTATCATATTATCACTTGGTTTTTTTGAACCCTTACAAAAGACCCGAAAGCTAACATCAGTCTTTTTAAGATTTATATATGTACTTTTCAATGAAAAGTACATATCATGAATCGTATGCACACCGGGATACTTCAAAAGTATCGTCTCCATATTTTCTTTTGTCATATCAACCTGCATTATAAAATAAATCACAAAATATTCAATTAATATAATTTATTTTAAAATAATTAAATTATGATATTTAAAAATATATATTTATATTATTATGATTTTAAACGAATACCATGTACAAATAAAAAATAACTCTCAAGAAAGTTACCCTTTCAATATCACTAAAAATATCAATTTTAATGCTTGGAGTTGAAATATTCTTACATTCCTAATCCAAATAAAATAACTAAATTAGATTATTCTTCCAATGTAAAACTTATAAAAATACAAAATTCATGTATAATACCTTTAGTTTCTTTTCTTTGATGTTCTTACCTCCTTTTTTGCTTGTTTGTCACAAACAATTCATCATTTTTTTATTCGGCTTTTAAAAATATATAGATAATTAAATAATAAATCACATTTAGAATTTCACAACATTATGTAAATATAACCATCACATAAATATTAATATTTACCTTTCGCTTTCTCAAAATTTTTCGCGTTACTTCATCATTTTTCTCATCTACATAAACCTATATTTGAAAATAAGCTTAGTAATAAAAATTAAAAATATATAATTACAATATTTTAAGAAAACATATACCTTATCTTTGCTTAAGTTGTTGATGTTCTATTGTATAGTTTCTTTAGAATATACTCTTTTTGTTAAACCATGTAACAACAACTTTGAAAAGCTTGCACAACTTTCCATATCAAAATCCTCATCTTCATTTTCAATATCCTTTAGTAATAACACATTTTAACAAAGTAAATAATAAAATAAAATGTTAAAAATACAAATATGTAGTCAAAATAAATTTTAACATAGATATCAAAACGTGATTTGTTGTATAATCTTGAAATTCTTGAAAGCTTTCTTCTCCTTCGACAAACATATTCATCTACCAAGACAAATAAATATTCATATATAAACATATATAAAATATAAATTATCTAATAAAAATATAAAAATTTTAAATAAAATCATTACCTGTAATGATAAACCTCTCTCCTTATCTTCATGTAAACCTTCCAATATGTTTTCTTCTCCAGGAGGCTAAGATAATACCACACATATATATTAAATACATGAAATACCATAAAAGCTTAAAAATCATGCATTAAAAAATAAACACACAATTTTATAGGATACCTTTTCCAAGGCTTGATCAAATGGAATATCATCCATAGTCGGGACGTCTACATCTTGCTTCTGAGAGTCATCAACAAGAGTATGTACTTTACACTATCATCAAAAGGTATATATATGGGTATGGAAGAAGTGAAACTAACAAGATAATCATAAAACCAAATATATAAATGATATTATCTTACTGGTGATACTATTGTATTTGAAATCACATCTTCCGGTATAGGTTCAACGTTATCCAAACTTTCCACTCCAAGAAAGACTGTGGACTCTCTCTATATGCCAGTAAATTAATGGATTCACCAACTAAAATTATTTGTCTCAAATATTAGGAAAGTTAATGAGAAAAAAATTGGCTAACTTACCTTATTTAGAAGGCCCTTTCTCCTCACATACTTCCTCTCATCTTGCCTTGTACTTTTCCACCAGTCATAAATATCACGCTCTCTCCACAAGTACTCACACCCATGAAACTTCAACGGTAAAATTTCATGGTGATTTTGAGAGATTATTAATTCAATACTTTCTTTTTCAATCTTTTTGTAGAGTAGATCATTTGACTTGGAGAAGTCAAACCATCTTCGTACCCATCGATAATGTTCAAGCATGACTGCATGTTGGCTTTTAAAGCATTCAGCCAAGAGTTTTTTCCCATAAAATCTACCCTTTTCTCTCCTTTCCATGGTGGGTGGTTGAAAGATTTCATCATATGATGGTAGGCGCATTATACCTGATGAAACTTAAGATATCAAATATCCCTAATTAGATAGTTGTTATAATAATTGATTATCATCTTATAAAAATTGTTGAGATTCAGCAATCACACTCACTGACAGCCTCTTTGTATGGAGTTTCAGGGCCAAGGACATGCAGGCTTACCTATCCCATATGCATAGTGGTGCCTACTGCAGTTTCCTACTTTCCTATAAAGCATTGTACTTGCTTCCTTTTCTTAATGCAATGATAGTACTCTTTTCTTTCTAGTAAAGTGTCTGTGTCATTGTCCACACACAAGATTGTGTTTATGAGTTCAAGTCTCAATCTTGAAACCTAATTCACTTGTGTGAGATTCAGTGTCTAAGTCTATGTCTACATGAGTCTTCTTCCCGTCTTTGAACCACCATAGCCATGCTCTAGATCCATGTATTCTCACAAAAATGAGGCACTTGTTTTTGGACTTGATGAAACATCAAGACCGGTGACATCCTTATCTTCCTTTCGTGCATTCTCTCTTGTAAAGTCTTTAGTAATATTTTCTTCTAGTTGATGTTGATATTAAGATTTTAAAATTTCGAGAAAGTAAAGAAACAAATAAAAAACAATGTATTAAGATTGAACCACATATTATTGTACCTTTCACCTCATTCATCATAGAATCCATAAGCCCAAGGAACCTGGGATCTTCACTCATCATCTTCTTTAGAAGAGCCATCGTCTCTATGCTAGAAGTTGACATTTGAAACCTACACAAATGTAATGACTATGAGAAAATGGACATTAATTCTATTGAAAAAATATTAAAAAACATAAAAAAGAACGTTAATAAACATACCATCATAAGATTGTTGAGTCATGTGCAACTGAACACCATATGATAGGTATGATTTTTTTCCTTTTATTGATTATCATTGTTTTTTATTGATTATCATTGTTTTTGTTTTGATTGCGTGCCATCGCTTTTTTGTGGATACACACAACCACCAATCTTTCCATTCTGGATCCTCTCCTCTCACCTTCCAAATATTTTCTTGCAAGTGGACCTTAGTCAACCATCCCACTTTAACTTGCTTCATTTCATAATTAACTGACCTTATGATGGCATATTTTAAGTCATTTGGCCCACACAGTACTGATAAATCACATTTTATATAAATGATTTCATTCTCCTCTAGCCAATGAGGGATACAACCAATGCAACCTATCTTTGTTAAGCGTGACCTTAGTCTCAAATCCTTTGTCTCATATGCAATAATAGAATTTCCATGTTGAAGTGGGATAAATTTATGTAATAATGATTGTATTGGTCTTATACAGTCCCATGAAAATGGCACAAAATTATTTTGCAAGCGAGTCATGCATGTAGTGGTATCCACAACCAAACTTTGATGGCCCCTTTCAATCATAATACACTGTCGATAGTAATGTGCACCAAAGAAAAGCCTCACTTCACCATGACATTCCAATGAGAAAAGTGATGATATGCATGCTTTCCAATGGCCAACATTTATATCAACACTGGTATCGTCGTCACATCTTACAACTACTTTATCTCCCACTTTATAAGTTTCTCCCTTAATAAATTCTTTTTTATGTTCTATTACTCGTTCCACCTCTATGTTAAAAGTTTGATGGATGTACCTCCTTTCATCACTAGTTGCATTCCTGTATCTCAATCTCTTTCCTCCTATTACTATTCCATTTGTTACTGTTGCTATTTTGCATGCATAATCATTAGCTTTTGTAGAAAACCTCCATAACTCTTTTGCTCTATCAACACATGATACATGCATGAGACCTAATGTATGTCATTCTGGACATTCATCACATCTATCAAGATCCATTAAGTATCCATCAGGTGGCAAGAGAGCTTTGTGAAATTGTCTTATCATCCTTTGATGTGGCATAAGTTTGTCAAGCTAGTCTTTTGTTATATGAATGAGTACCCATGTAAAGAAACTCCGCCTTTGATAATTTGCATAAGAAATTTCATTGTCTTTATTGTTTGTTTTGATATTAACATATGTCGAGACCATTTGTTTCTATGTATAGCATCAAAAAGCATCATGGCTACCGTGACCAAGAATATCATCCAAGAACTCTCCGAAACCTATAATTGATATAATAAAAAGATAAATTATTAAATTAAAATATATATACTATAAATACGTAAAAAAAATAAAAGTTGAGAAGAGTTTATACCTGCAACATGCTCCAATGGTGCTGAGTTGGATCCTAAGAGTTCTTTAGACCTTACTCTCCAAGAACCAAGCAATTCTCTCAAAGTATCTACATCTTCTCTAGACCAACCATGATTAGGAGTGTAGTTGTAAAAAGCTTGAGAAATGTCTATGAGTATTAATCCCAAGTCATAAAAGACCTTTGGAATACCTTTAACCTCACACAATACATATGGCAGACACCATTGTATCCACTTTTGATTTTCTTCAGCCTTGTAGCTTTCACAATATTTACTAGGGTACCTTGGCCATCGACCATATCGTAGAGAGTACGGAGTTACTTTTGTAACATGATGTGTTGCCTCATCAATTTGTGTTTTGACTCTATTGTCCACAGTCCTTATTAGAGCATATATATACTTTGAGAACAAATTTAGAGCCAAAATATGCATGCAATCATATACAAGATCCAAGGACAAATCAAAGCCATAGAGATCATATAATCTCCACAAGCATGATCTACCAGGAAAATCCCGCTTCTTTTAAAATTTCATCCCTATCTACTTGAGTGAGAGCTCTTTCTGCCATAATCAAAGAAGTAAGCATTTCATCACTTGATTTTTTGATTGGTCTATGTTTCAATTGAAACCTATTTTGATCATATAGGTAACGCTCTAATCCCAAGGTAGCTATCACTTTGTGTCTATGACAAAAAGATTGACCACCTTCTTTAAAAGTTTCAATCTTGCACTGAGCTGGATGGTCACCAGTTACCATCATTAGCATGGCACGTGCAATGAATCTTCTACTGAGAGAATTTCTATATTCAGTAATCTGTGTGATTGGATAATTGAAATCTATTGTAAATCCATCAACAAACATACTTTCCAACTCATCAATCAATGGTTGCATGAAGACATGCAAAAGCTTGCTAGAGATCCCAAGCACCTTTTTACAACTGAATGGAATAAATAAAACTGGTATAACTCCAATAAAAGAGTTCTTTCTAGCATTGAGGACCTTCACCTCAACAACTCCATAATTCTTCTGGGTTGTCTTTGAGGCTTGAAACCCGTCCCAGTGTAATAATAAAGCAAACTTTCGTGGATCACCTTGCTCATCCAAACCAAGAAATATATATATATATTAGTAATCAATATCAAAGATTATTCATGGGATTTTTAAAAATCTACGTTGCAATAAAGTGTACCTTGTAGATCCTTTTGTCCTTGTGTATATGAGTTTAACATGATTTGCAAATAAACCTGTAGGTTTTCTCTGTCTCATTCCAACCATCTACAAGCGCTGGTGACCTTTGAAAAGGAGGCCATACTTTATATGCTTGGTTGCAATGCATATTATTACATATCACTGGAAGCTCTATGTATGATTCTGGATCCCAAAAATCTTTTACACTCTTGCACTTTGTGCCATCCCAGAACTCATTTATCTGTGAAGTACCAATTGCATTATCCTCTGTTAACCACTTTCTTTTATTTCTCCACATTTCCAATGATTCATGACATAGGGTTCTACTTTTGGTTAGTAATTGCAATTGTTTGGTAATGGGGATATAATCAAAAGAAAGCATATCTTTCCTAGGTAGTGAACAGTTTGAACACTTTTCACAACATTGTGGGAAATCACGCTTCAGCTTCTTCCTTCCCATGGCATTGAAGTTACATTGGCATTCAAGAGTGTCCTGGGTATAGTTATCTTCCTTGCTTGGTTGGTATAACAATGGTACATGAGAAGAACTCTCACGTCCTTGGCATACTTTATATCATTGAGAGTTAACCATACCAAGTCGTGTTAACATGACATTGAGTTGCTCCCAACAAGTAGTAATATTTATACCACCTAAGTCTCCATCCCATGTGTTGGGTAGTTGCACTAATAGTTTGCCTAAGCTTGGTGCAAACATATTGTCTGTACAAGTTTGAGAAGGCTTTCTCCCAGCAATATCACCAAACAAAATCTAAAGCATCTTGTTCTGAAACTCAATCGAGGCTTGATGTTCATCCCAAAGTGCTTGCATTTGAATTAGTCTCTGAATAATTCTATCAAACAAAAATGGCTCAATATCATGCATCTCAACCTCATCTTCTTCACCTTCATCCAAGCTCTCAATCTCATTTGAGGACTCATTATGGGCTTCGTTATCCAACTCAACATCACATCCCTCTGGAACATTCTCCAATAATAAATCATGAGGGTCATGTAGACCTAGATGGGTTGTAAGGCTCTCGAATCTCTCCTCAATTTTCTGGTGTCGTACATAAGTTGAAGGAGGAACCAAACTTCCACCATCACAATATGTTTTGCATCTACACAATACACATCTATGTCTAGGCAATGATTGAGATAATACATGGCTTCCAACGGGGTTGTCATCACTCATAGTAGCATTATCTCTCAAAGGGTTTTGACTACTTTCATAAGCCACAACTGATGGATGCATATTGCCATTCATATCTTGATGACTATGTGCATAATAAGTTTGTCTTGTAACATCTTGATAGCCAAGAAATGAATGTATGCACTTGTAATTGCACTGACATCTCATGATATGATTCATTATAACTACCTAAGATATAAACATCAAAGCTAATCATTCCATACATTCTTAAAATAAATTAAAGTTATCTCAATAATAGAGATGCAAAACAAAAATTGGGTAGTAGATAGTTTGAGATGCCAAACCAAACACAAATAGGAAGGTTGTGTCCTAGGGACTTAGTAGTCTGTCACAACAGTTATCCCTTCTGCATGTGGTATAACATCTTCTCTCTCCACACTCATGAAATGACATATATTTAGGCTCTTTAACATTAAACCTAGAGGACACGGATTGCATGTTTAGGCACAAATGATATATGCATGACCTCAGGAAAATGTGGCACCAAATCTACATTAAATATTAATCAAAGCTAATCATACATTATTAGAGACATTATTATAATCCTATGTATTAAAGCATCCTTAGAATAAATTAAAGTGATCTCAATAATAGAGACGCAAAACAAAAAGTGCATACTAGACCATTTGAGATGGCAAACCAAACACAAAAAGAAAGGTCGTGTCCCTGGGACTTAGTTATAGTCCGTCACAATAGTCGTCCCTTCATGTGGTTCAACATCTTCTTTCAAAACACTCACGAAATGACATGTGTTTAGGCTCTTCAACATTAAGCCTAGAGGACACGGATTACGAGTTTAGGCACAAATGATATATACATGATCTCAGGCAAAGGTGGCACCAAATCTACATTAAATATATATCAAAGCTAATCAGTCCATGCATTATTAGATGCATTATTATAATCCTAGGTATTAAAGCATTCTTAGAATAAATTAAAGTTATCTCAATAATAGAGATGCAAAACGAAAATTGCATTCTAGACAGTCCGTCACAACAATTATCCTTGGGACTTAGTAGTCCGTCACAACAATTATCCCTTCTATGTGTGGTTTTATAATCTTCTTTCTCCACACTCATGAAATGACATGTGGTTTAACAATAAACCTAGAGGACATAGATTGCAAGTTTAGGCATAAATGATATATGCGTGACGTCCTCAAGCAAAGGCCGTGGCAACAAATCTAGTACATTAAATATTTATCAAAGCTAATCAGTTTATACATTATTAGAGACATTATTATAATCCTAGGTATTAAAGTATTCTTAGAATAAATTAATGTGATCTCAATAATAGAGACACAAAACAAAAATTGCATACTAGACAGTTTGAGATGGCAAACCAAACACAAAAAGGAAGGTCGTGTCCCTGGGACTTAGTTATAGTCAGTTATCCCTTCTACATGAGGTTTAACATCTTCTTTCTCCATGCTCATGAAATGACATGTATTTAGGCTCTTTAATATTAAGCCTAGAGGACACGGATTGCAAGTTTAGGCACAAATGATATATAAGTGACCTCATGCAAAGGTGGCACCAAATCTACATTAAATATATATCAAGGCTAATCAGTCCATACATTATTAGAGGAATTATTATAATCCTAGGTATTAAATAATTCTTAGAATAAATTAAAGTTATCTCAATAATAGAGACGCAAAACGAAAATTACATAGTAGATAATTTAAGATGCCAAACCAAACACAAAGAGGAAGGTCGTGTCCCTGGGACTTAGTAGTCCATCACAACAATTATCCCTTTTGCGTGTGGTTTTACAATCTTCTTTATCCACACTTGTGAAATGACATGTATTTAGGCTCTTTAACATTAAAGCTAGAGGACACAGATTGCAGGTTTAGGCATAAATGATATATGCATGACGTCCTCAGGCAAAGGTGACACCAAATCTACATTAAATATTTATCAAAGCTAATCAGTTTATACATTATTAGAGACATTATTATAATCCTAGGTATTAAAGCATTCTTAGAATAAATTAAAGTGATCTCAATAATAGAGACACAAAAAAAAGCATACTAGAGAGTTTGAGATAGCAAACCAAACACAAAAAGGAAGGTCGTGTCCCTGGGACTTAGTTATAGTCTGTCACAACAATTATCCCTTCTGCGTGCGGTTTAACATCTTCTTTCTCCACCCTCATGAAATGACATGTATTTAGGCTCTTTAATATTAAGCCTAGAAGACAGGATTGCAAGTTTAGGCACAAATGATATATATGTGACGTGAAGCAAAGGTGGCATCAAATCTACATTAAATATTTATAAAAGCTAATCAATCCATACATTATTAGAGACATTATTATAATCCTAGGTATTAAAGAATTCTTAGAATAAATTGAAGTTATCTCAATAGTAGAGATACAAAACAAAAATTGTATACTAAATAGTTTGAGATGCCAAACCAAACACAAAAAGGAAGGTAGTGTCCCTGGGACTTAGTAGTCCGTCACAACAGTTATCCCTTTTGTGTGTGGTTTAACATCTTCGTTCTCTGCACTCATATAAAGGACAATGCCCTAAAATAGGCATCCCCTTACTAAATTTTTATCTCTTGTTTGAAACTTCAAACCTAACTAGCCTCTAAAGAAGCACATTAAACTTTTTAGAAGGTGTGGCCTTCTAGGTTTCCTAGACTAGACTTGTGCATTAATAACTCATCTACACAAGTCTATTGTGCTAATTATTGCCCTCAATTCATTTGGCATTCCTAATATATTAATATTTGTTGTATGATTGAAACTTATTAAAACAAAGTTATGTCTTACTTAAAAAGTGACAAAGTGAACAAGATATTCATCACAATCAAATAAAAAAATTTTGAACCTTAAAATGATCAACTAATTTCTTGAGCAAATACAAATTGCGAATACAAAGCATAAACATAAACATTTATCTTTTAATGATTAGTGTGAATACATAAGTCAAAAAGAGCCAAATTAATTTTAATGACCGTGGAAGGTAACATTTTGTAATAGAAATGAGAAGTTGATCAAGAGGATATATTTTGATATAAGTATTAAAGCTTGTATTGTTGGTTTGTGCAAGCCGTTACATATTTGAAATGCATGGCAAAGGATTGGGAACACAATGCAAAGATTCAATACTACTAAGCACGCCCAAAGGTAATTTACAAGCATGGAAAAAGATTCCCAATGCAATGCAAATGAATATTCAATACTGTTATTAAGCAAGCCAAAGACCATTAAATACACAATGTAAGACCAATGATTAAGCATGGAGCACTCGATATAATATGTAGCCTATGACTAAGCATTAGGCATGTTGGAATAAGCATTAAGTGCTTGCATAGCCTATGACTAAATATTAGGAGCACTCGGTATAATGCATAGCCTATGAAAAAACATATTTTAAATTTTTTATACTATAGGCCATCGATTTGATTAGAGAACGGACATACCAGATAGAAATAGATTGGTTTATGATCAACGCAAGCGCAACTCTGGAGAGGGGCAACTAGAGCACCGACTGTAAATGAGGCACAACTACAGAGGAGGCCAAATTAATTAGCACCTGTCCGCTGTAACATAAAATGGACTGGCCACTTAATGTAGATAAGATGATATTTAATATCCAAGCTCTGATTACCTTAATGTGTAGGTTTAATGTGTAGAACCTGTCGGAGCCACGCTATCGGAGCCACGCTGTCGGAGGGGTTTTTGTCGAAAGGTCGAATCCATCGGGGATTAGAAGTAGAAGGAAGTAGAGATAGGAGATTGTAGAGAAGATAGAGAATACCCAAGTGGTAAACACGAAAAAAACAAATCACAATGAATTAATTCAATATGTATTGAAAGAACCTGGAATCTTTGCACTACTCAGAATCAATCTCCATGCATTAGTTCTCCTGGAGCTCCTTCATAGACAAAAAACGTGGATCAAAAAGATCAGCTCTTTCTCTGCTGCCCAGAACCCAAATCTGATGGCTTCGTTGGCTCCGAAAGGGGGATAAAACCCCAAGACCCTTGATCACGGATCTCCCAGATCACTCCTTCTTCTTCTTTCAGTTGAATCTGCAGTTTTCAGCCTATTTACAGCGATCGCAACGCGTGCGATTTCGTCCATCTGTCTTTTTTATGAAAAATCTCCTAATTGGCTGAAAAAAGCAACTAGCTTTTTGCATGCCATCCTAATTTAGAAGCTTTTTCTAACTTTTTACAATAAATAATATCAAAAATAGACTAAAATTATCCAAAAATCTAGTATTTTTGGATAATTCATGCAACTCACACTAGTACTAATGGATCAAATCACATTGACTCTCTAGATCAATAGAGAAGTCGGATGATGATGCATTCCATACTTTTTCAACTGTATCCTCATAACATCATGACATCCACCCCCTCTGAACCTGCACATCCTCTGGTATGTGCCAAAATCCTAGTTGTCACCGGATTCTGAATCCTCCTTATCCTCTGCAACCATATCCTTTGCTTCTTCATCTTCCATATCTTCCTGGATAGCCCCTATATCATGGCCACTATTTTCTTCCAATTCTGGCAACTCATAGGCAGTAGATTCCCGCCTTTTGAGTAATTTGATTCTTTTCCCTGCTACCGAAAGTTTTATGGTTGTTCTATCCAGCTCATTTAATGCATAAGTAGCATTATCAAACATCTGTCTTACCACATAGGGTCCAAACAATCTTTTGAAAACTTTACACATGGCACTATGCTGGTTATCTAAACTGCTATCATAAACCAATACCCAATCCCCATCTTGTATGGTTCTTGGTCTCAGTCTATGTCTTTTGTCAAACCGTTTCTCATTCTGTATCCTTGTTGCCCTTAACTTTGCAGTTACTGCCTCTATGTCTTCTGACTTTCTTTCCAACTGTCTAATGAGTAAGGCCAACAACTCCTCTCAATTTAACTCCTCCTCCCAAGGTACCACACTCCATGTAATTGTCATCTCTTCTATCGGCATGATAGGTTTTTGACCATACATTAACTCTACATGCATATATCCTGTAACAACACTATGAGTTGTTCTGTCAGCCCATAAACCATAAGGGAGCAATCGTGGCCACTCTTTTACCTTTTCTCCAAATGATTTTGCCAATGCCTTCACAATAGGTGGATGACCTCTTTCACTTTTTCCATTTCCTTCAGGGTTATAGGCTGAAGTTAAAGCAAGCTTTATCCCCAACCGTGCAAAGAAATCATGAGCTTCATCTGCATCCAGCTCACCCCTATCTGCTGTAAAATTTCCCACACAGCCATATCGACAAAAGATCTCTTCTAAGAGAAAAGTACATACGGCATTTGTCATCTTAGTACGTAGAGCTCTCCCTTCCACTTGATTAGTCAAGTCTTCATGAGCAAGCACAAGATACCTCATTTGCCAAAGACCTGTAGGCATTGTAACCAAATCCACCACCCACTTAAAAAGAAGAGACAATGGATATGTGGGTTGTAATCCATCCCGATGTCTCACAGTTGAATACATTTGACATGTCGTACATGTTTCCACAAAGTGAGCAACATCCTTATACATTCCCTGCCACCAATATATTTCTTTGATCTTTGTAGAAGTACCCCAAACACCTCTATGACCAACCTATAAGCTTTCATGAAATTCTTGCATTACTTTTACTTGTGAAGCTCTGTCACCCAAAACTCGCAATGGCATACCCTGTTTCTTTTTAGCATGTTTCCATAAGTATCCATCTTTTAAGAAAAATCCATAGGCTTTCCTCTTGATCTTCTCAAACTCCTCATCTGACCATTCAGCTCTCTTTGTTAATGTACTGAGATATTGACAAATTCTCAGCCACTCTCCTGCATATTTGTCTTCCAGAAACACTTGTGCACAAGATGCAAAACATCTAAAGTGTCTTCTCTTTGTTTTCCAAGCTTCTATTAATGCTATAGCAACACCTTGCATTGCTAAATTCACTCTTGCAACATCATTTTCAGCCATAAGAAAGTCATCTTCTTCCTCCTCATCCATCATCCCATCTTCATTCTCACAGCGTGCTCGAGATAACATGTCTGCCCCCACTGGGTTATCTCTTCCTGCAATATGCTAAAATTCAGGGTTCAAATATTTGATGTATGCAATCCACTGGAGCATAGCAATGTCTGGGGTAGCATAACTAGTAATCATACCCAATACCGGCAAACAATCAGTCTCAATGACTACATGAGCACCCATAAAATACTCCTTATCACATTTAAGGGCTGTCACAATTCCCCATAATTCTCTTTTTACCTGTGGATATCTTCTCTGTCGTTCAATCAATACTTTTGCACCAAAGCATATTGCATATCTTTGTCCTTCCTCATCATCTTGCCCAATTGCCCATCCAATCCTGATTGGGCTTGTATCAACAGTAATAATGATAGGCTTTCCATGTGAGTAGTCAGCCTTTCTCAACGTAGGAGCAGATTTTAAGAGTTGCTTCAATTTCTTCATTGCTTTTTTATGCTTCCTTTCCCAATGAAATTTTTTACATTTCCTTAGAAGCTGATAAAGAGCATCGGCTACATGTGCAAAGTGAGGAATCCATATCAAATAGAACACACATGCACCCAAGAATCTACGCACCTCTGATACATTCGTGCAAACATCTCACATTCTATCAATCCCATCTATTTTTCCTAGTGATGGCCTTCGCCCATAAGGCCCACACATATGCCCAACAATCAAAAACTCTTCAACTCCAAAGACAGACTTTTGTCCAGAAAGAGTTAAATGCACCTCTTCTAGACGTGTCAAAATCCTCTCACAATCCACAATATGGTCTGCAACAAACTGACTACATCCATGAGCATCCATCTCTTCATTCTTTTCATCCACTGCACACCCTTTGATTGCCAAGAAGGGCATAGTCAATTGTGGTATAAAATCCCTGAATACTCTATTCATAGCATTTGTCATGTGTGCCACTGAGTTTGTTGCACCCTATGGGAGAGTACACATTCGTACTAACCCCAAAGGAGTCTTCATGGTTGTGATATCCCTGCTTTCAATTGCAAGCTGAAACTGATCATAACCCGAGTAAAGATCACCCAAAGAATAGATCGCTCTGCCTGCAAAATCCTCTGCAAATTCATCAACCACAAGACCTGCACCCACATTTCTTATGGTCACTTTATTGACCGGTTGCATGTCTTGAATAAATCTCAAAGCCCCATTCTTTTTGGTGGGCACGGTAAACCAACGATTTGAGTACAGGGCTGAATAAGGCTCCAAGATCTTCATGCAAATCTTTTCATTTAGCAAATCCATTAGCTTTGGCAAGTAAGCTTTAGGCAGTGGAATAGGCCTCAAGTTCCATGTACATGTGGCACAGTAAATACGACCATGGGAGAGACAACATTTCGGTCCACACAACCTATTTCACTTGGTTGAAATACAAATGCCTGGGCCATGTCTAGCCAACATCTGCATAAAATAGTTTCTCTCAGCAGTCCAAAGAAACCCTTTTGCACAAACTTTCAATTCCTGTAATGTTTCAGATGTAAACTGGTGACCTATATCTTTAGGATCCTGTAAGCTTGGCTGCCTTGAAACTTTTTCATACATACCCTCACTCTCTGGTGGAAGTGGCAAAGAAATTGGTTTCATCTTTTTTTCAACTGTCTTATACTTTGTCTCCACAAGTGCGTCAGCCCATTGTAATCTCTCCTGCTGAGCAAACAATGCTATAACATTATACATATCCAAAGAACATACTGACAACACTCTGTTTTCAGCCTCATTTTCTGCATGTATAGTTGCTGAAATTTCAGCCATAGTGTCAGTAATATTCAGCCCATAAAATATGCCTGAAATGCCATCATTTTCAGCTAATAGGCCCAATGATCTCAGTTTCTTAATAGCATGTTTCATGGATATGCATTCAGCCCTACACATAGCTTCCATAGGCTTAAACCAACATGAACTACTTGCTGTAAACTGAGAATTACCAATAGTAAATACATGCTTCATTTCATTAAGAGGCAAGTACACCCTCTGAACAGCACTACTGTAGCCCCGCATTACGGCAGTGCTTAATGAAAATCCAGGTCTTTGAATTCCCTTGCATTTGGAACCAAAGGAGACTCTTGAAGCGTATCACGATTTCTAGGATGATTAACACAAATAGTAAGAAATTGGATTGCTTTTCTCTCATCCTTGCTTCTGACTCTTGCATAAGCAGAACCATCATCAAGCACCTTTGTTTCCATACGCACACCTGTAATATAGGGCTGTCCCAAAATCACTGCATATGAGGAATTATCTTGCACAAAGAAGTGTTGCTCTTCCTGTACATCACCAATTGTCACTTTTACATTAGGACATGCAGCATAGAGCTCCCCTGAAGAATTATTTGTAGCCCTCATATGCTAACCATGATCAATGTCCACAGGCCATGCACCATTTTCATACAATGCCCGCTCAATGACATTTATTTCAGACCCATGGTCAAGTAAAGCAACACAAGGAGTTTCACGTTCCCCTATTTTGGTAGCTCTAGCCCAATGATTTCTTGTGTAGTGACTGCGAGGAATAAATCCTAGAGTTTCTTCTCCATATTGTTGCATTTGCCTTACTCCACCATGCATATTGCTACAAGACAATGCATTTTCAGCCACTTTCTTCTCTTTTCCACATTCTTTCCCCACTGATTTAGTAGCGTCCTGCATAGATAATCCAGTACTTAAGCTTCATGCTCATATTCAGTCCGAATACCCAACAAACTAGTTTCTTCTTCAAATTGCAGCAATGCACTAGTGGTATCACCAAGAAACTGACGCTTCCTTTTAATTATGTCAATGAACTCATCATGAAATTCTCGCTTGGCAATGCCAAGCACCTCTCCCAAGGTAAATTCCACCCGACTGTTTAAGATCCATTCTTCAAGAATCTTCTTAAGATCTGTGGCTATCTCAATGTCAGATTGCAACTTATATCCTGGCTGCTTGCCCTTCTTTTTGCCCTCTTGTTTGTTATCTTGTTTTTGCTTCTGACTAACCTCTTCCATAACATGCTCGGGAGGTGGTTGATTTGCAGCTTTAGGCTGATCCACACTTCTTCTTATCATTCTTTTAGATGTCCCTGCAATATCTTCATCTCTTTTTTGTTTTTCTTCCACAAGTACATCCGTGTTTTGTACCTTTGCTAAATATGCATACATTGAATATGCATCTACGGTGATTCCCAACCAGTTATGCCACGAATGTCTTGCCTTGCATGAGACATTTCACTATCAGTGACCTTTCTCTTTTCAGTTGCATGTAAAGCATGTGTCCATATTTCAGCCTTTGGACCAACCATCACTTGGCCATGCATTCTATCCAACTATAGACCAAAAGTAGAAGCATGTACCGCCGCATAAGCATTTTGGACAGCCAAGTCTTCCAACAACTTCTGCATACCTCCCTTTCCAAAATTCAAAGCAAGAGGCAATCCCGTTTCTTGTGCATGGATCTTGCTATCTTTCCAAAAGATAAGCTGTCGTGCCAAGGCCTCCTGAAAGGCAGCATAATCCTTTCTCTCGTGCTGCAAACTGTCACACCACATACATATTTTTCCAGGCTTAGAGGCTGTTGCCTGTCCCCTTTCCTCTTGTCCTTTTTCATCCAATTTTGCAACCTTCAATTGAAGATCTCTCATCCCTTTAACCAATTCATCCAAGACATCTTCCCTAACAGAGGGAACAATAGCAGGTACAGCCATAAGGTTAGCCACAGAAGTAGGTGGCTTACTGGATACATCAACTGTCTTGCCCGTAACTATGGGCAAGCTAGAGACATGCAATCTTTCTCTTCTTCTATGCTTCTTCACAAGCGTAGTAACAGCTTCCTTGACATGTCTCCACTCTGTTTTCAAACCTGTCTTTGTAGTCTGGTCCTCCAGCAAATCATCAAGTTTCTCTTGAAGCTCAGAATCAGCTGCCTGTAGAAACAATTCAATTTTTTGACTTGCAAGAGCTTGCTATTTTGCAAGATCCAACTGCTCAAATCGACTTTCAAAATCTCTTAACAATTCTGTAGCCACAAGACCCTTATTGGGTTGTATAACCCACTCCTGAAAAGTCTTGCGCGTAATCAAACTGGTGTCCTCAATGTAAAATTATTCCCTGATGAGTGTCTTCTTGAAGGCTACCCAGTCTGCATCCTACAAGTATAATTCAGTAATCCGTACTTTCAATTCATGAATAGTAACACGTACAAAATACCGGCTCCATGCAGATTGAGCCACTCAAAATAATTCCATCTTCTGAGCATAAGTATATACATATGCAGATACATTCTTGCCATTGAATAACTTCACCTCACGCTCAACTGCTTGCAAAGCATTCATCACAACACTTTCTGTTTGAGCTGAAGCTTGCATCACCTGTTGTTGTTGTTGTAACTGCATAAGCATATTCATATTTTGCACCAATTGTTGCAAAACATCATTGGAGATTGTATTCAAAGGTTCTCCCATCTTATCTTTCCTTCTTCTGGGATGACCTTTCACGTCGGGTTCATCAATGTCGAAGGGGTTTTTGTCGAAAGGTCGAATCCATCGAGGATCAGAAGTAGAAGGAAGTAGAGATAGGAGATGGAAGAGAAGATAGAGAATACCCAAGTGGTAAGCACGACAAAAACAAATCACAATGAATTGATTCAATATGTATTGAAAGAACCTGGAATCTTTGCACTACTCAGAAGCAATCTCCAGGCATTAGTTCTCCTGGAGCTCCTTCATAGACCAAAAACGTGGATCAGAAAAATCAGCTCTTTCTCTATTGCCCGGAACCCAAATCTGATGGCTTCGTTGGCTCCGAAAGGGGGGTAAAACCCTAGGACACTTGATCACAGACCTTCCAGATCACTCCTTCTTCTTCTTTCAGTTCAATCTGCAGTTTTTAGCCTGTTTACAGCGATCGCGACGCACACGATTTCGTCCATCTGTCTTTTTTATGAAAAATCTCCTAATTGGCTGAAAAAGCAACTAGCTTTTTACATGCCATCCTAATCTAGAAGCTTTTTCTAACTTTTTCAGATTTTTACAATAAATAATATTAAAAATATACAAAAAGTATCCAAAAATCTAGTATATTTTTATTATTCATGCAACTCACACTAGTACTGATGGCTCAGATCACATTGACTCTCTAGATCAATAGAGAAGTCGGATGATGATGCATTCCAGACTTTTTCACACTGTGTCCTCATAACATCACGACAATGCTATGATCATGCCCCTAGCTCCTGATCTGAAGCTACTGATCGACGTCAATAGCTACTACGGCCTGTGCCCACCAGCTCCTCTGAAGCTATCATTCGCCACGTCAGCAGCTACAACTGCAGGTCAACATCAACATCAATGTACTGACGGTCGCCGAAGCCTCTTGCGCCCCAGCTAGAACGTTTATAAGCGGCCTGGCCCCCCTAGCTTTCGATCTGAATCTATTGAAGCTATCGATCGCTTCTGTAATCAAATCAATGACCCTCTCCTCTACAGAAGCTACTGAAGCTATCGATCGCTTCTCTAATCAAATCTATGACCCCCTTGATGATATCGCTTCCAAAGTCTCTGAATCTCTGAATCGCTGTGATGTCAAAAGGATGACGTGCAGGATAGCTGCATGCTGTGATATAGTAGCTATCTTAGAAAGGATGACGTCGTGGATCACGCTATGATGCAGCAGTAGCTATCTCAGAAATCGATCACTGCCTATCTCCAGCTGCTCCTGGACTGACGACCGCCGAAGCGCCCCCTCCTCTACAGAAGCCACATGCAGTATTGTAGATGAATAACGGCAACAAAGTGAGAGGATTAGAGGATAGGTAGATGAATAACAACGATACCATAGATCAAAGAAACCTCTCTCTCTCTCTCCGTGAATATTGGTTGAGTTATAACACGTCTACCTCAAAATGAACGGTCAAGTCTCCCTCAAAATGGCGGAAAAATGAACATTGCTACCAACCTTGCACATGCATCCTAAAAGCACATTAAACCCCTTAAGAATTTAATGAAATACATAATCTCTCCCCCTTTTTCATTCTATTATTAGACCTTAATAAAGGATGCATCATCTTGCATATGTACATATGCAGTCATGCCATCGAGTCCATTTGACATTGGAATATGTCTTTGTCGGGTTGAAATGAAATCCACTATAATCTCATAGCCGCTAATCTCTTAGCCATGCAAAAGCACGTGACATATTTAGTCCTTCCCCTCGGTCCGCAAACATTTGTGTAGCAGTCCCCTTGGATCAAATATAAAATTAATATTACTCTCATCAAGCTCACCAATGATGAAAATTTTATGAGTACTTGGATCAAACACATAAATAATTTCGCTCTCGTCAAGCTTCTCTATAATGAATATTACTTGAGTTCCTTAATCAAACACATAAATGACATCCCCATCATCCCACACAAAACACATTTGAAAGCCCGAAGAAAGAATCGATCCTCCATGTAACTTATATGCATATGAAGACTCTAATTTGCTATCCTAATAACTATGGTCCATAAAAATTACATCCACATAAACTACTTCATAATCTTGCCGACTTCTTTGATACATGTCTTCAAGCTTCATCACATCTTTTTCACAACTTGCAAGTCTAGAAAAATCTTGTACGCATCCAAGAAAGAAAACCAAGCAGTTCTTCAAGCTCTTTTGCATCCCCCTAGGCATATACAAACCAATAAGCACAATTGCTTCCCTTGGCCTAATCTCTATAAGCCAAAAGGACTCATCATGCCTTAAGAGTCCCATATTACTTTTGCATCAAGTAATAATCCCATTTTCTTCACCATGTAGCCTTTCTTGTAACCACCCACATTGCTTCATACATCCAACAAATTTAGGTTAGAGGCCTCCACTTGACATCCACTCGCAAATCCAAAGTATTTAGTCAAGTGTGCTATCTCCTCTTCCATTTCCATAAACAAATCAATTAGTGTTTTGGATTGCTTTCAAGTCTAATGTAATGAGGCTTGTTGCTATATACCGATAAATGGATTTCTTGATGGTTCAATCAAAAATCATATGAGAATTGATATCTTCTCAAGTTGCCAATGTATCCATTGATCACATGTAAAGGGGCCAATAGTTATCTCTCTTAAAATGAAATCAAATGTTGGAAGAACTTGTGGGAGCACAAGGAACTAATACGGTACCTTTACATAAGGAGATATTTCACTATATTGTGGTGGATTTTCAAAAAAGGCAAATGCTTAGTCAGGATTGTATCTCTCACTTGAGGTGTATGAGACCATGTCAATTGATAAAGACTTGTGTCACTATTCTTCTCCAAGTGATTGAAATATGATCAATATTGATCATATGAGGTAGGTTATCCCTAGCAACAAGTCCCTAGGGAAAGTCAGTTGATGAACTAATGAGCTCTACTATTAATTGCATGAATAAAAAATGCTAGTGTCATAGTTTCACCCTTATAAGGAAGATCCAGCTCAAGAAGCCAATTTACATTTCTAGTGCTAACCTCAATGTCACAAGATGCTCTCAAGCCACTCATATTTAGCTAAGCATTTCTCTACACACTACAAGAATGAGAGACTTGTAGGGTGTGAATATGTACCATGTTATATCTTTTTTGTTGGGATAAGGCATAAACAAGCAAACATCCACAAGGGGATGCACTTCCCCTTGCAAGGGAGTGAGCAAGAACCATGTTGGCATGGATTCTATGTGAAGATATCTTAGCTCACAAGACCAATCAACATCAAAATTTAATTGTAGAGCTAGGACTCTCCTTAACAAAGAAACTGAGTGCAAGTGAGCAAAAGGCCCACTCATGACCATTCAATTTTGTGCATTGTCCATGAGCGTTCGAGACAATTCAAGAGTGGTAGATAAGATATTTTCACCTTCCTTGATGTTTTTAATATTAGTAAGTGATCCATTCTCTAAGGTGCAATGAAAAAAAGATGAGAAGCTATTACAAAGGATTTTGTGGAGCTTTGAACCAAGTAGTAGGTGGAATTCAATTTCTAGAAAGTGATAACCACAATAAGGAATTGTGGAGGATTAGGGCTGTAGAAATACCTAGAGCAATTCTTAAATTTGGTATATTCTCCTATATACAAAATTTTGAGAGAATGTAGGCAATTCTTGATATGTAATTACAATTCCCTACCATTAGAAGTGGGAAATGACATTCTTACATTCTCCTATGTAGGGAATTTTGAGAGAACATAGGAATTCACTACAATGATCTATAATTCCCTACTATTAGAAGTAGGGAATCAAATTATACTATTCTCTTATATAGGAAATTTTGAAAGAATGTAGGAAATTCTCTCTTTTGATGACTTTCCTACATTTCATAAAATTTCCTATATAGGGAATGATTAAAAGTTCCTTGTGAAATGATTGGATATACTTTTTATTTCATGCACCTAGACCTTATTCTTGATCTAAAAATTGACTAATACTGGTTATAACCTCATGATGCCACTTGATCAATAAAATTTGCACAAGAACACCTAATAAAATTTACAATAATCATTATTTTATTTTCAAAAATTATGGGCCTTTCTCCTTGTAGTTATAAGGATAGAGATGGAGCAATACTTCTCTAATAGTACCATTACTTCAATGGAGTTCTTATTTGCACCATCTATGAAGGAAATATAGATTTATTTCTATTATATCCATAGTACAAGTTGGTCAAGCTTGTAAAATAGTAAGCAAGCCTTACGAGTTAGTGATCCTATGATCTAAATTGGTAGAATAAAGTAGAAATATTGAAAAGAAGGAAATCAAGTATTTTCTAAGTAATATCCAGTTATGAATGCATTTAACTCTAGATTTAAATATGAATACATAACATATATTGTGGTACTCATTAGATCACTTCAAAGTTCATAGCCAATTGTCCTTAGTGAAATCCCTATGCAGATTGGATCAACGTGTAAATCTTTAAAACAATTCTCTTTACAATGTGTTTTTATGCTCTTAACATTATCCCTATGCAGATTGGATCAACGTGTGAATCTTTAAAACAATTCTCTTTACAATGTGTTTTTATGCTCTTAACATTATCCATGGGGCCTTTGGGAGATGAATATGTGTATTGGATCAAGAACATGGTTGATTAGTAGGGCATCCCAATGTGGTAACATATAGAAAATCGAACACCCTTTTATTTCATTTGAAAATGTCTTATCACATGCACCCAAAGATCTTCTAATACTTGACTCTCATGTGTTTTGGTGGTCTTTCAATAAAGACGAAGTGAAGCTAATGCCCCTCTAGAAGAAATATGCAATGACCTTCATAGATAATCTTTTTTAAAGCCCAGACATTTATGCATTTAACATTGTTAGTTGCTTACTATGAGATCTGTATATTTTAAAGCTTAGCATACTATATTTATAATAAGTAGTTAGCTATATTGATTAATTAACATGAATAGTTCAACCATCAATAAGGCATGTGATATATACCTAAGCATTCTCCATACCACGAAAGGTCATGCATGGTCTATATTAAGATCACTTTGATAAGTATAATTCTTTGTTGGTCAACACATCTACTCATATCAATTTACTAGAATACCTTACCATAAAAATTAAAGCTCCTCGACTAGAGACTGGAGATAGACATCTATATTGTTCACCTTCTATTGATTCACAATCAACAAACTAAGAATGTGATTGCCATTTTTGGTTTTGAACCATGGAGAAATATTAGAGTTCACTAAAACCACGGGCGAGATGTTGTATGTGTGGTCACTCACTAGACAACAAGCTCAGACGAAAAGATTGACCCCATTCATCAAAAGACCCTATCTCAAGTGTTGAGGCTTCTTCTCAAAGTCGGGTCACTACTCATCAATATGTTTCCAAGATTTGCAAACCAAGGGAAGCGCAACACATCCTTCGAGGATAAAATTTTGGAGTGTTAGAATATAAGGGTTGCCAAATTCTTTGACCTAAACATAGGCTAGATCCGTGGTACAAGAGAGAAATGATGAAGCACTTTGACTAGCACTATCATATCCTACAAGTCATTGCAATATCTAACTACATCACATTTTAGGGATGCTCAACTCTCTAAATTCATTTTTGAAAAGAATGCAATCACTACGCGAGATATGAAAGCTATTACAATCAATACCTAATGATCATATGATTTTTTTAATCTCATCATGAGTGTTAGGCATTTCAATGTTGCTTAAAAAATGTGGTATTTTAATAATGTACAATAAAATTAACTAACAACTTTATGACTTTGAACCATGTAGTATTATGATGTACGCTATAAACATTAAATTGTATACTTGAATAAGATTGCCACACTTGTATCACTCCATCCATAAAGAAATTGTAAGTTTTTAGTTTAGATATACTTGACCCCTTGTACAGTGGTACATTTTCCTCATGTTTCAAAGCATCCATAGAAGGATCATTGTCATTGAGGAGATCATCCATCAGTTCATCCATCTCTAGCTCAAATGGAACTATCTCTATCTCAAGAAGCTCGTCCTCAACCCCCTCCACTAGATGCCTCCTCAGGTAGCTATCCTCCTAGAGCATTTGTGAATGTTGCATTACCTAACTAGTTGATTGATGCATAAACAAAAATTTTATTTATGCATAGATACTCTAACCTAACTTGGATTTCAGCTTATATGTACATGGCCTAGAGTCTCACAAATACGATGAATGTCTTGCATAAGAAACGTTTACTTCATAATGATTTATATATAAAGAAGAATGACATGTTTTGTTTTTCCAAAATATTAAGGTGTGTATTTATTGGGGTATTAATCTTCATTATAGTTTTAACTGGAAAAAATTTAAAATAGATTTTCTAATCCTAATTTATAAGAACTTTTTAAAGAGTTTCAAATCTTATTTTTTATTTTAAATTTATTACTATTTTTAAAATAATTAAATTATAAATTTTTAAGTATTCTTAGTCTTTATTTAGTCTTAATCAATATATACATTTTTAAAAACGGTGATGGGGTCTATCCCACGTCATTGGCTCAATAAAGATGCCAACAATTAGGATGTGTCCCTTCAGCCCCTTTGTATCCCAAGCCTCTCTCCACTAGTGTGTGATCTATGAGTAAGTTAATGTTTTAGCTTAAACCATACATCCCCCTCTCCCTTGACCTCTCATCCCTTCCCCTCTTTCTCTCAAGTTTATCTCATTCTTGTTTACTCATTCGCTCACACACTCAAATGTCCCCTTCTCTCGATTTATCTCTCATATCCTCTCTCCTCATGCACTCTATACTAAAGCCCAACTATAAATGATAGAGAAGGCAAAGATTAAAGGAAACAAAGCAAGCATTAGACTTCTCCTCTTCTTTCTCTCTTTCATTCTTCTTTTCTTTCTTTTGCATCATTTCAAACAAAAAATGGTGCAAAATATCTTACATTATCTTTATCCTTTTTTTCTCAAGCTTATCTATACACACACATATATTCTCACTCAAACTCTAGTTCTCACAAGCATGGAGTTTAATATCCAAAAAGAAGAAACCCTTTCATCAGGGTCTAAAAACAATTTAAAAATCACTTTTCTTAATCCCTATATTAAGAAAGATTCCAATACAACGAATTATAGGGATATAGATACTTTATAAGTGTACTTATACGGCACAAAATCAATTGTACGAATCAATGCATGCAGTCCTTCAACTCTTCCCTGCACGTGGGTATGAATCCACAGTAAGGGAGAGAGTTGAAATGTATTATGTTAACGGGGAGTCGGAACTCGGGAGTCTTGTACAAATTACTAATTTGTACTTTATAAAGTGACACTCGTGTGGACATGAATCCACATTAAGGGGAGTGTTCGACTCTATTAGTATATAATATCCTTCGCCACATCCAGAATGGTTAACTATCCTAGCGTGTGGCCGAGGAGGACCCAAAAGAGCGTGAGAAGCTCAGCGCCGGAGGCGAGCTGCTCTACATGAGCCATGGGGCGGCTATTGGCCGCAGCCGTCACGAGTAATATCTCGCGCCAGACATTGTACAGGATAATCCACGTAGAAGGAGGTTGTCTATTAGCTGCTTCCTCATCATCTTGAGATGCCCCCCCTTCCTGCACATTCAAGAGCTGGCACGCCAGCACTACGCCTCCATCCAAAGGATAGTTGCGCAAGTGCTCGGTGTTCAGATACCCGGTGGACTCCAACGACACCATCTTCCCGTTTATCCACTGCCGTACCTCATCCACGCTCCCTGCAGCCACGTCAAACGCTGACTGCGACGCCTCCACCGTCCCCGTCCACACCATCTCCCTTCCCACATACGGATGGCACGGCAGCAGCTCCGTCCGCTTCTGCAGTAAATACGCCATGTACTCAGACATGCGTAGTGCACATCTCCTCATCAAAATAATCCTCTGCTGACGATCCGTCGCCTCAGATACATTATCATCTGCACCGCTGGCGCCAGCAGCTGTGGCTGTTGGTATTATGCTAGCCTTACTGTACAGAAACGTAGCCACATGCCATATCAAAACCGAATGCTCCCAGTCCGACAGAACCGACCAGCCCAGAAGTCTGTCCAGTCTCATCTCTTGTAGCAGCGGCAGGCAGGCTGTCGCCACTCCCATCAGTTGTGAACTTACGCCGCCCAAATCCGACCTCAACATGGACACGCGTGAATTGCCACCAGGCCGGCCAAGCCTCTCTTCGCACAGCTTAAATACGTCGTTGACCAGGTATTTCCTCATAATATCCACATCTTGGAGGCCAGTACTCGTATTTGGCGCTGTTTTACAGCTACAGCAATCATTTGCCGCTGCCGCTGCCCGCAAGCGATCGCATATCACCATCCGCACGAACACCTTTGCCTCTCGTGCCCACCCTCCCCACAGCTCTTCCAAGCGCCTGAGCACAAGCCTCACTCTAATTTTGAGAACGGCAAGGCTGCCGAATATGGAATCACTGCTTGCAGGTACTCCCTCCATAGCTCCAGCTGTGAAAACGCAGGACCGGCCTATGTCTTTCACCCAATAGCTGCTTCTTACGAACGGCCCGGACTCCAACAGGTGGAGAAGCGTCAAAGTAAACCAGGCACAGCACCTCCTCATGCCATGGATGAAGTCATGGCATGCCAGCCTGCATCTCCGCAATCTCCTTCCGACCGTCGTCTGATTTACAGATGTCGAGAGGTTTTGTCTATCTACTACTTCGGCTGCTAATGACGCTCTAATTTCAACATAAGAGCAAGCCAAGCGCACCCTGGTCCAGTCCGACATCATCCAGCGGCAGAGTTGGTAGACATCGATCAGTAACCCTCCTAGAAACAGCCATGCCGTCACTGCCTTGAAGCCGGGTCCGTCCTCTTGGGTATCAAAGTGTAAGACTCGGAACACAGATATCGCCGACACGAAGAGGAGACACACACTCGCCGTGCGTAGTACAAAGCCCCAAGCTGTAAATGCCGTCCCCGCGGCTTTGGTGTAGATGCCGTCGAACAGGAATCGTAGCTCCACCTCCAGGACATCGCCAAGGCTGTTTTCTTCCACCAGTTTCCTCAGGAAGAGCCTCATCCTTTCCCCACCTGATTCAGGCATGCTTAGGCGCAGAATCCTGCGTCTGTAAAGCTTGAAGAGAGCAAAAGCCTTGCATAGGGTCATCAAATGGGGCATCTTGCTCAGCTCCTCACAGCACAGCACTTGGCCTAAGGTAACATTGTTAACCTTCATCCTGCGGCCATATGTTAAGCTGACTTTGTCGCTCACGTCCAGCCTGTAATTGAACTGTCGCCACTGATCATTCTGTTCTACACGAGATGATTGAGTTTGCATCTGATCTTGTGAGACATCCATATTCGGTGAGGATGCAGCAGCTGCAGTGGGAGTCCTAGAGCTGCTAGAAATAGAGGAGCTAGGAATAGGGCAGTTTTTTATATTTTGAGGGATACTGTTGCAGGCAGTAGAATTATGATTCGGAGTATTGATCTCCTCAAGAGGGCTCGTGTTAGCAGTCAACTTCTCCCGATCGGCACTACGATAATTCGACATGAGACGAACTTGCCGTGTAAGAGACGCAGCACTGGCGCATCTGAGGGCCCATGTCTTCTCCATGTATTTGAGGGAGCCAACGAGCATGAGCACGATGCTGACGCCCGCAAAGGGCCCTCGGGCAGTTCGGCCAAGGATGTAGAAGGCAGTGAGGACCTGCTGTGCCATGAGCAGGCCATGGCGACCCCACAGCTCTGCGTCCTCCGGGGAGTAGGCGCTGATATTATCGACGCCGCCCAGGTGCATGAGCAGCATGGCTGCCCACACGGAATGAAGGGAGAGCACTTGCGAGAGGCGGGACATGGCGCCGAGGCAGCAGGATGCGACAGCGTCCGCGCCTGTGTAGGCAAGCCAGGCGGTCGCTTGCAGGAGCTGCATCCATTTGCGGGTTCCCCCCGTGAGCAGTAGCAAGATCTGGCACAGCATGCTGGTTAGTACCAGTCCGGCGATGAACCAGTGCTCCTCGAGCTGACGCTCAATAATATTCTGTTCTTGGGAGACGACCATGGTGGAGGCCGAATTAGAGGAGGGATTAGCTGCAGAGCTTTATGGTTGTAGCTGCACGGCGATCAAACAGGGCTCGTTCAGCTGCCCTCAAGTAAAATACGCCTCTTCTCGGGAGTCGGGACGCGTCAGAACTCAGACGAGACTGCCCAGTGCCCAGTACCGCCAAACAAGCTCACGCGGCTCTTTGGACAAAAGTTGTAACTTGTCCCTGCCTCCGTTGTTCTGAGGACTCTAGCAAGGAGTCAGGAGTTGGGACCACTCTACGCGGCCCTTTTCTTATTTACATGGGCTTCACGCTATCCTTTTCTTATTGGTCCTGCTATTTCGCGATAACCTCGAGACGCGTCAGGACTCGGGAGTCGGGACTCGGGAGATTGCTGGCAGCTGCCAAGCAAGATCATGCGGCTCTTTGGACAGAAGTTGTCTCTGCCTCATCCGGTGGACTTTAGCAAGGACTGAGTCGTCAAGACTAAATTTGACGGGTCCCTTAGATTTTTTTAATGACAGGCAAATTTTAAAATACAAAATTTTATTAGTCAAATGACAGACAAAAAATGTGAATGACAGGTGACATAGAAAAGTCTCTAATTAAGGTTTTAAAATTACAAATTTGGATACTCATAGGATCTAAAATCAATGTTCAATCCACTTTGCATATAACAAATAAGTTTTCAATACTCAACAACACTCCAGCATAAGGATATAAATTCAAAATGCTACAACCTATCATATGAAAATAGATTCTAAATGTAACAACCCAACATGAGCCACAATCCATTATCCATATATAGATTCCCATCAACCATTCATCATAAACTAAATAATTTAAAACTCTCCATGAAAATCACTAGCACAAGTAGCAAGAAGATGCATCCATCTGATCATTCTAGTGGCATTGCCCTTCTATTCTTTGAATCCATCCAAATATCCCAAATATCTTTCCAATCGATTTGGGAGCTATCACGCACATCAATGGATAATAGCATTAATGCATCTATTGTATCAAGACATAACCTGGATCTCAAGTTATTTTTAATAAGACTTTGTCTAGAAAACCCTCGCTCACAAGAGGTTGTACTTGCTAGTATGACTATGCATGTTTGCCATAAATGCATCATCCTTGGATATAAATCCCACCAAGTCTTTGTGCTACTACAAAACTCCCAAGCATCATACGTGCCCCTATTTCTTGCGACACGATATAGCATCCCAACAAAATCCTCTCGCTCATTCATACATCTTTGAATATCAACCGTTTGACTATCAACGTTAACTTTGTTGATTAGTCTTTCCAGCCATTCTTGGCTCCTTTTGTCTCAATCAATATCATCCATGGGATATGAAGAAGGATTAAATATCTTGAATGCATTGAAGGGTGGTAGATCCTCAAATCTACTAGTTAAAGCATTCAAAACATTTTGCATATATGCTCGTGCAACACCAATGCATTCTAAAAGAGAACCTGTCTCATTTCCATCACCTCCAGGAATTGTATTTAAGTCCAAGTCCTCGTCTTCTTTTTCTGAATCACTTGTATTCTTTGCTCCTTTTTTCTTCTTTTTGACACTTTTGGAATTGCAACATATTTCAATACATGTGTATGTGATATACCATTACCATCTACAAAAACCAACTTTCCATTTTTTGTCATTTTCAAGAATGCCGAGAGATGCTTTGAACCAATACCAAATTGGTCATCATCACACGTGATATATCTTCAATTGAGCTTCTCAAATGTTAGATCAATAAGGGCACCAATCGTTGTTACATCCATCTCTTGCCTTTGAAATTCAAACTTGAGTTTGTTTAACTCTCCAAGTACATCTGCCAAAAGGTGTATGATGAATTGTACCATAAACATTGTAGCATATTTATACTATTTTTTCTCATGTCTTTTCCACTGCTCAAGAATAGCATGCATAATCTGAACAAACCTTTCCATCACCTTGCCCGTTGAGAGCCACTGAACTGCATGCATTTGTAACATTTTCATGTCCATAATGTCATACTCATGCATTATTTTCCAAAGTTCCATATGACGGTTTGTTGATCTTCCTAGCCATGAATATACTTTGATTACAACCTTATCCACAAAGGCAAATATATCTGGATATGTCACAAATCCATCTTTTGCTGCAGTGCTTGTCGATGTGCAATACAATGATTTTCCATGACACGTGGCAATGATGCTTGAAAGTGTGCCACAACTCCTGTCATAGCTAAAGCTCCATCAATTGCAATAGCAACTAAGTTTCGCATGTCTAAACCACTTTCCAAGAAAAATGCATGTATAGCATCATACATGGCTTCAGATGCTCCATTATTCACTGGTAACAACCACACAAATCTACAAATTGCATGTCCTCTACCTCCATCATTGATATATGAAACATAGATAATTATATGCTTTTCCATAGTGTGATTAGTGCTCTCATCAGTGAGCAATGAAAAGAAAGGGCTAGCATGCATCTCTGCATTCATTTGCTTTCAAACATGGTCCCTTATAGCCAACATCATTTTCCTTCCTGAAACTGGATTTACATAGGATCCGTACTCATCTGATGCTGGCATATTTGGAGTAGAAAGCTCCCTTTGCAACTTGCATAACTGTGGATATTTTTCCAATGGTATGTCCTCACACACACAAAAATATACTAGTTTCATGCATGATATAATTCGCTTTCGTTCACTATGGAATATGGTATCCAATCCATGGTTCATAGGTCCTTTGCCATCATTGCCAATCTTTGCCTTGGCATTACGAGCACGTACTGCACTAATGTGATCAGAAGTCTTGGCATGATCATTCAATACTGACAATTGGATGCTTTGAGAGCCTCCTTGTGTATAGGTATTTACATATGTATGCCCATGGATACAAAAGAGTCCATTGATGTCACCACTTTCATTTCACCTTTTTAGTAGAAGCATCAACATTGGAAGAACTCTATGTTGCATTTCCCACATTCACACTTACATTTTCTATAGCATTTGACACTACTGAAGTCATTTCCTCTTGCATTCTAGAAACATTTGCATTTAGTACTGACATTTGACCTATAGTTTCATTGGCATCTCTTGATACCAAACCCCTTGACCCTCCACAAGCACTTTGGCCTCTTGATAAAAAAGAGGCTATAGAAGGATAAGCCTTTCTTTTCCTTGCCAAACCTTTTTGAGATTTGGATGGATCCATGGTCTAGCTACCTACAATACATAAAAAGATCACATAAAGTAATGTACATAATGTTATGATTATAATATGTATGCTTTTGAAAGGTTGTTATGTGAAACAACAAAATGATTTTGTAAATGTGCACTTGAAGGCTAAAAGCTCAAGTCGATATATGTTGGTGAATTGGATAGAGATTTCCAAGTCCCCAGCCTCCCACTCAATCTCCAATAGTATCTATTGTCACACAATAACTATCAAGGATGCTCACATCCATCAAACATTGAATCATAGTGCATATTATACTTTGAGTATAGCATTATGTTTCAAGTATTGCATATTAAGCACCATTGGTAGATTGAATCATAATGCATATGTACTTTGAGTATAACATTATGTTTCAAGTCCAAAAGATAATCTCCAATGGATTCAAGACTACATTTTTTTCATAAGAGTCTCTCTTTGGAAAAGATGAAGCAAAATTTTAGATGGTGTGCATGCACCAATCATGTAGGTTGGCTAAGGTATGGCTCCTAAGGACATGTATGAAGTTAGGATGAGAAACCTAAAACAAATCACTCAGGTTGGCTAAGGTATGGCTCCTAAGGACATGTATGAAGTTAGGATGAGAAACCCAAAACAAATCCTCAATGAAAGGGATAGTTTCTATCTCCTCTACTACTTTTAATTTAATTTAAGGAACCTACAAGCCTCACCCTCTCATCTTAAATCTTACTTTAGTGAGTACTCCTTGCTAACCTACAGAATGCTAAAGCCTAATAGCTAATTAGTAATAGCTAATAGTTATCGTGAATCATGATTCAACCTTAAAATCCTAGAATAAATCAATCAATTAATAAAATAGAAAAAATCATTGTATCACTAGTAATAGCTTGGGCTCTGTAGGTATCTGTTTGGTTGAAGAGGTCTCCTCTCGACTCTTGAGTATCCTTGGTAGCCAATGGAACCTTGGGCCTCTGCCTATTGCAATCACCTTAGACTCCAGCTGAGTAGGCTTGCTCCTTCACCTCCCTCACCCTCCACTGAGTTGTGAGAGGCCCAAAGCTATCATTTGATATTGGTGATTCCTGAAGTGGGCTGCAGGCAATGTGTCACCTTTCTCAATGCTCCTCTTGATGTAGCCTGTGATGAGTCACTATTAACTAAGTGACTGCAGTCTGTGCATCACTCGCTCAGACTCTTGAGTCTTGAGCTACAGTCCATAGCTAGAGGCTATAGCCTTAAGCCTTAGCCTACCACCTAATAGCCTATTAGCTAGGTGGATCAAGCCTACAGGCTGCAAATCAGGAACCCAAAATCATGATGCCCTGATTGCATGGCTGAGTCCTGCCTGCATTGCGTTTGTTGCCATATGTTGGTCCTGTGCCCGGTGGCGCTGTGGCGAGCCTGTAGGATGTAGCCGCCTAGAACCTTGGGCCTCTGCCTATTGCAATCACCTTAGACTCATGCCGAGTAGGCTTTCTCCTTCACCTCCCTCACCCTCCACTGAGTTGTGAGAGGCCCAAAGCTGTCATTTGATATTGGTGATTCGTGAAGTGGGCTGCAGGCAATGTGTCACCTTCCTCCATGCTCCTCTTGCTATAGCCTGTGATGAGTCATCATTAACTAAGTGACTGTAGCTTGTACATCACTCGCTCAGACTCTTGAGTCTTGAGCTACAGTCCGTAGCTATAGGCTATAGCCTTGAGCCTTAGCCTACCACCTAATAGCCTATTAGCTAGGTGGATCAAGCCTGTAGGCTGCAACTCACGAGTCCAAAATCATGATGCCCTAATTGCATGGCTAAGTCCCGCTTGCATTGTGTTTGCTCCCATATGTTAGCCTTGTGCTCGGTGGTGCTGTGGTGAGCTTGTAGGTTGTAGCCGCCTACAGTTAAGTAGTTGCCGCTAGTGCCTGCAGCCCAGCTGTCGCCTCCTGACTTGGCAGTGCCAAGTGCTCATTGCCCCCACAGCCGTAGCCGTCGACTCCCAAGCCTTGCACTGTGCACGATGACAACTCGCGAGACTACATGCAACACAATGTCACCTCACGAGTCACCTGAACCTTGGTGCCTTTCGAGTTGTAGCGAGTCGTGACCAGCCCTAGACCCACGAGCATCAACAATTCATCTCTGCCCAGTGCCTACTTCCACCGTTCCACGGTCCACCTATTCTAAGGCTAAGGCTTTAAGCCTTACGGTTGAGGCTTGAGCTGCCTGACAGAGTTTAAGCTTGAAGTCTGAAGGTTTAGCAATGACTGATTGCAGAGATTGCAGTCTTCGATCTAGACTGAAAGCGAGAGTATCAATCGACAATACACTGTTTCTTGAATCTCAATTCTCAACCACATTACAAGCTTAGATTGATTTAAGACTGTTGATTATGAAATCTTAGGTTTTCGTTTTAGATAAGGTAAGTGAAATATAGTAAATTGTAATAATAAGAGTCCAACTTACCAAGCCACAAAGTTCTAACTTCTAACCTAGTTACTAGTTGAAATTTGAAAACTTGCAAGTTGCATGGGACATGCTAGGTACTCAAATCACCAATTCTAGACTTGCAAGTTGTCATATAATACATCATACCAATATATAACTAGTAAAAATTAAAGGCAACTTGAAAATGTTGACATGCCAAATGACAGGGGCATTTTGACTGGGCATGTCGTGATGACAGGAAAAATTAGATCTTCGACTTGTATTTTGACAAGGCATTTTTGAAAAGCCTTGTTTTGACAGGCAAATAGCCCTTGACAGGAAAAACACACTACAACAGAAATGTGGCATAGACGCGCACGTTAGACGTTGTCGTATTGCTGCGCATTTGAGGTGTGTAAACCACCCAAAAGTTGTGCATGGGATTTGGTACTTTGTACATACTTAGTTGATGTGATTACATTTATTCTCTGCGTATGAGTATAGTAGCGAGTATGAAGGGTTGATTTCAGTCTATGTTGAACAAGACATTACAACTATACAAACAGATGCAAGAGGAGGATATTTTCTCAAATCAGTAGACATTTAAGATCACATTTCAAGCCCCATTGAGGAGGAAGAGGGCTCTGGTTCTGACGATGGTTATGTTGATGTCATACATATGCATTGCAACATTAAGAAAGGTGAAACAAAACCTGCTGTGGAAATACATGGTAGCTTCATCAGTGGAGCCACTGAGATTATGGTCGAGTCTGTTGTATATGTTAATGAAGATGAGACCGAGAAGTCTGAAAAACCCTTGGCACAATATGAGGGCCTTCTTTTGAGGAGCTTGATGAGAACCTTCAACGGGCATTCCTAGATATCATAAAAGCCAAAGGGCTTACTGTAAAACTTGCAGCAAATATGCTGGATTATCTAAGGTCAAAGGAGCAACGAGAGTACATGCGATGGTTACACAACATGGAAACTTTCTTCAGCTGATGTGTTTGCTATTTGGGCAATCACCAATTTTGGGCGGATCTCTGTAACTGGGAAATAGAGCTACGAAGGCTAAAGAGGGGATTTTGAAAGGCTAAAGAAGGAGGGGAAAAAACAGAAGCTTTTGAGCTATTTTGAAAAAGGAGTTTTTTTTGGGGACGAAGAAAGTGACGAAGAAAAGCTCTGAAGGTGAGGACGTTGCGACAGGAAGCCGAAGGGAGAGAAGATGAACAAGTCGAAGACGAAGCGGACAAAGACAAAGAAGGAAGACTAGAAGACCTGCTGATGAAGCAGAGATGACGGCGAAGTGCCTGGAGCGACGGCAGAAAGGTGTCAAGGAGGAGAAGATCAGAGTGACAGTCAGGCAAATTCCATATGACACCAGGACCAACCGTCTCACTGTCCACCATCATCGACAAGTTCGTGGCGGTAGGGCTAAGCGATAAAACAACATCATACTGAGCATGATGAAGACCAACAATGAGAAGATCTATTAAGCTTGAGGAGAAACGAGGAGGAAACAGGGGAGAACGAGAGAGAAGGGAGGGACCTTCGTATTGGAGGAGAGCGTTTCAAGGCAATCCAGAAACAGAGAGGGAGAGTGTTTTGAAGAGGAAGCTAACGAGGGAGTTTAACGAAGTTGCAAAGGTGATGACATTGAAGAAGAAAACGAAGTTCAATGGTGTCGATCATCAGTGAACATAAAACTCGTCAGAGGACGTTTCCAACCAGGAAGCGGACAGAGAAGATCAAGATGACGAACTGGGAGGGAAGAGCTTTTCGAAGTGTGGAGGAAGGAAACGATTCAGACGTCATATGATCGTGTTATGGATTTGTAGTAATCCAAGATTGTAATCTGGCCTGGAACCAGGAAATGGCGCGATGATAGGGAGGAGAACCGTGTCACAGGCTCTTTGACAATAAGTCCAATTACAAGTCACTAAATGATAGGCTAATCGGATGAGCTCAAGTGATCCAGCAGATCCGATTGATTTTCCGTTGGTCGCCTCCGCTTCACTCTAAAGAGTTGCAGGACATGACGAATAGTGAGAATAGTTCGTCTGCTTGTGTGGACAACATCATCATCATCTTCTCCTTTAATAGTTTGTCCCTCCATCTCCCGTTGTTTGTTGCCAGCATAGAAAACACCATGATCTTCATTCATTGTGCCTTTTATTCTATTGATTCCTGGACAGCATAGTAAACATCAAAAACATTATCATGGTCAGCTTCCGGACCCGACCTTGCAAGAAAGAGGCGTCATAATCATAAGGGGGTGCTGATTAGAAAAACAGAGCAGAAGGGTGGCGGACTGCTGTCTATTGAAGATACTTGACATTTAAGCTGCGTGCAAGCAACTACAAGGGTACAATATTTAACCTACCTCTCAAGTAGAGGCTATTGATCTTCATGGAGATATAAGCCGTGAATGCAGTGATGAAAAAGGAAGATTACAGGTTAACATACATTGGACAGGAAGGAGACAAAACTCCATAGCAATACCACTCATCAGGCAATGACTCTGGATCATAATCTAGTTTCAAGGCACTGGTTTGGAAGATCAACATCATAATGCTGCTGAATGGAGTGTTTTTGAGAAGTCAGCAGATCAGAAGTCGTACTTCAGTCTGTGAACACAGAAAAGTCTCAGTCACTTCAGCAATGTGACTGTATAGCTGCTGCTGTGACTGAAAGCCTGCAATCTATCTCTATCATTTTCATCTGGGTGTCTTTAGCTACACCAACAAGAAGTCTATAATTTCTGCGTCCACAGCTACTTGATCTTTATGAAAATTAAAGGACTTCTGAAGTTGCGACATTGCTTTCGAAACCCTTCGACATCTTTGGTGAACCCGACGTGAAAGTGTCGCAGAAATTTCAGGATGGGAGATACTTCAGCCTCTATTTCAGCTTCTTCTACAACTCCAGCTGCCTCTACTTCAGCTCCATCAATGACTGCTGCGTCAAGTACTTCAACGGAGGATCTAAAGCAGATTTTGCAGAATATGTCCATGTATATGCAGCTCCAAAATTAGCAAACACAAATGTATATGCAGCAGCAACAACAATTGCATCAACAACAGTTGTCTCAGCAAAGGCAACTCTATTCGGAGCAGGAGAATGCAAACAGTGCGACTAAGGCTATTGAAGCAGTTGAGAGTGAGAAGAAGCTATTTGACGGGCGTAATGTTTCAGCATATTTGAAGACATATGAGATCAAGATGGGGTTCTTTGGAGTTCCTGCTGGACTTATGAGTAAGTACTTCCTTCGTCTTGTCACACCTGCTTTGAGGACAAAGGTAACTGATTTATTTATTCAAAATACACATTGGCAAGATTTTAAGAAGGCTCTAAAAGAAGAATACTTCCTTGAGGACTTTGGTATGGCTACTCGGCGGTCATTCCGAGAGTGGGTCTACATGCCAAACAAAGGTCTTGCTGCTTCGGAGTTGATTCGAGAATTCGAAGAGAGGTATAGTCAGCTTGATGCCATTGAACAAAGAGCATTGGATGTTGAAAAAGTTGAGCTTTTCTTACAAGCTGCAGATCCTGCTCTTCAAGAAGAATTGGGTGAGCTTCTTGAAGATCGCACGAAGCCTATGGGTCTTAAAACTGATTGGCAGGATGCTCAGGATGCAGTCTCGACATTGACCATGAGGAGGATATGGAAGACTCGCCTACAGAATGGTTCCATGACACCTACACCATCATCTGCTCCTATGCCTACTTCTATCCCTGTTATTTCTTCTCCTCCTCAGCCAGTTTCTTGGCCTATGCCAGTGCCTACTGTTTCTACTCCACCTATTCCTCCTGTTCCACAACCGATGCCTACACCTTCTGCTCCAAAACCATCCGCTCCATCGGTGCCTACTTCTCTTGATGACATAATCAAAGGAATCACAGATTTGACACTTGAGTCAGTCAAAGCGGAGTTGGTGGGTAAGTTGAAGGAGCAGTTTGCTTCGACTGCACCTGCTACTTCTTCTAGTGCTCCTATTGCACCTAGGAGTGCTCCTAGTGCACCTAGGAGAGATCGGAGATGTATTTGGTGTGATAGTACGGAGCATCAGCATTGCAGGGATTGTGACTCTTTCCAGGATGCAAGGAGGCAGAATTTGGTATATTGGGGGCAAGATGGTAAGATTTGGTTGACTGAGACAGGAGCTCCACTTGCTACCAACTTTGGTAAAGGTGGAATGAAGAAGTTAGTGGAGGACATGGCTGCGCGTACTTCTTATGTGACGGCTAGAGGTGATGCTTCTGCATATGGAGTACAGATTGAGAAGGGATCAGAGACTCAGTCCGCACTATGGACTTATGCTATGGAGACTGCAAACAAGGGGAAAATTCAGCAAACTATTTTGACTAGCGCAGGCTCTAGCATCAGATCAGAGACAGGATGGGACTCGCCTGTTGACAGGTATTCTATTTATGCTTATTTGGCTAAATCTCATGGTGCAGATGTATTTGTTGAGGAGAAGCGTAAGAGGGATGAAGAAAATCCAAGTGCAGCTAAGAAGACTAGAGGGGGTGAGTTTGTTACTCCACCTACTGCAGGACCGTCTTCACGATCAGGGCCAGATCGACAGATGGAGGATGCTCAAAAGAGAGAAAAGAGGCAAGAGCCTAGAGAGAGAAAGCAGCCAGGATTCAGATTGATGTCCGATATTGAGACATCTACAGACATGAAGAAAATCTTTAATGATAAGATACTTGGCAGTGAGGTGACTTTTACTATTTCTGAGATTTTGGGCATCTCAAAAAGAGAGTTTCAGGATCAGTTCCAGGAGGTCCTGAAGAGGAAAAGGCATGCATTGGCTACCACTGATACACAGGGAGTTTTGATTGGAGAGTTGGATGAGGATGATGATGAGGTTATGGTTGATAATGCTTCTGTTTTGCCGCAGGTAGAGAAGAGGGTTCAGCCTATGCATTATGCTGAAATTGATGAGCCTGTTTTGATACCGCGTAGTCACTTTTCGCGGAGCCATTGGGCTAGGGCAACTACAGAGACGATGGTAAAGATTGGAGAGAAACAGGTGCCTTATGTTGCATTGGTTGATCATGGTTCAGAGATTAATCTCATTGTTCGTGGAGTTTATGAGAGTAACAGATGGCCTATGGATGTAGAGCATGGGTGGCGTATGAGAGCCGCCAATAACACTGCAGGTGATTTATATGCTGCTTGCCCTAGTGTCAGGGTTTCTATTGGTGATGTAGAGGAGGATTTTCATTTCTTTGTGCAGGATTCATGCTCTTATCCCATAATTCTTGGTCAGCCATTCATTACAGAGATGCGCATGGAGACAAAGGTCATGGATGATGGATCTGCTTATGCACGGATTCGCAGTAAAGATGGTATGAGAGCAGTTCAGTTTATGACTGTATGTGTGAACCATGTTAGAAACAGGGATACTCTCAGAGATGCACCCTTGCCCACTGTGAGGGATTCGGGTTTTCATTAGGTACCGCCGTTTCGCGAGACGACGGTGGTACAGAGGAGAGGAGATTGGAGTTCTCGCCTCCTGGCAGCAGCAGTGTTTTCTCCTCCGGTTATGTTGGGATTTCAGCAAACAGTTCAATGAGCTATCAGAAGACTTCTAGATTGTCTAGAGCTGCCAGGCAATATATATGCAGGAAGGAGAAAAATTTGAAAAATGCAGGAATTTTGGAGGATGATGAGCACATAGATGGTATGTATGACAGTGTGATTTGTGCAGATACGATGTCAGAGATGGTAGATATGCTGAAAACTGATATGCTGAATTGTCATGGTAATGTATTAGTGCAATCCCTGGACATGTTTCATGAAATTGCAGATTTTGTGTCACAAATTGAGTCAGAGGCTGAGGTAACTCAGCAAAGAGTGTTGAGTGCTGAAGAAAATCAGCAAAAAGAGTTTCCAGCTGGTTATGATCAGCTTTCAGAGAGACAGAGGGCTGAAAATTTTCAGCCAACAGAGTTTACTGCTGAAATATTTCAGCATTCAGAGTTTGGGGCTGTTTCTATGCAGTCCATAGAACAGAGGGCTGAGAATATTCAGCCATTGGAGTGCAGAATTGCTGATTTACAGCAAGGTTTATGTAATGCAGAAGAGCATAATGAAGCCAGGGTTGACACGAAGTACAAAACTGTGGATAAGAAGGTGAAGCCGGTTGCTGTACCGCTTCCACCTGACAGTGATCAGCAAATAGAGAGGGCTGCTAAACAGCAAATTTTGAGGAACCCGGAGCATATTGGTCATAAATTTTCAGCAGAGACACTTGCTGAATTGAAAATTGGAAATGGTGATTTTTTGTTACCCATGGAGAAGCAATGCTTTCAGGAGATGCTTGAGCGTCATGGAAGGGGATTTGCTTTTGTCCCACATGAGATAGGATGTGTGAATTCTGATATTGTTGCTCCTATGGTCATCTTTACTATTCCTCATATTCCATGGAATCTCCGACCTATTCCAGTGCCTAAAGCACACTTGCCAAAGCTGATTGATTTATTGAATGAGAAAATCAAGATGGGAATCCTTGAGCCTTCATCTGCACCATACTCAAACAGGTGGTTTACAGTTCCGAAGAAGAATGGTACTCTTCGATTTATTCAGGACATGCAGCCAGTGAACAGAGTTACTATCAGGAATGTTGGTATAGGTCCAGTTGTGGATGAGTTTGCAGAGGCATTTGCTGGACGTGCCATCTATTCTTTGGGTGATTTGTATTCAGGTTATGATCAGTTTCAGCTGGCTTTGGAAAGCAGGGACATAACCACCATGAGAACTCCTATTGGGCTTGTGAGGATGTGTACCTTGCCTCAAGGTGCCACTAATTCTGTTGCGCATATGATGAATGCCATGCATAAGGTCCTTCGTGATTACATACCTCAGCTTATTATGCCTTTCTTGGATGATGTGCCCATTAAGGGGTGTGCAGAAGAAGAGAAGAATGAGAGCCTAAATGAGCAGGGATGCAGATACTTTGTGGCTGATCATATTTCAGCATGTGAGAAGATTTTGACCAGGTTAGAAGAAGTGAACTTGACACTTTCAGGGCAAAAATCTGTTTTTGGAGTGAATGAGGTTGTCATTGTTGGGCATATGTGTGGATATTATGGCAGGAAACCCTCACCTGATAAGGTGAATGCTATAGGCAAGATTACAGAGTATTGTTCTACTACTTCAGAGGTACGGAGATTCATTGGTGCTTGTGTGTTTTATATGATTTGGATACCTCATTTTGCACACATTGCAGATTGTTTGTATCAGCTGCTTCGAAAGGGGCAGAAATTTTATTGGGATGAGAGCCACACTAGAGCCATGCGGAAATTGAAGAAGTTATTGCAGAATGCTCCTACTCTCAGGAAAGCGGATTATAATTGTGATAGGCCTATTGTATTGACAGTTGACACTAGTCCAATTGGCATAGGTTGGGCTGTGGGTCAAGATGATGCAGATGGAAATAGGTATGCTATTCGGTTTGGGGCAAAAGTCCTAAACGAGAGACAGAGGAGATATCCGCAAATCAAGAGGTAGTTATTGGGGATTGTGACAGCTCTCAAATGTGACAAGGAGTACTTTATCGGAGCTTCAGTTGTGGTAGAGACAGATTGCTTACCATTGATTGGTATGATCACGAGTTGCTCTACTCCGGATATAGCTATGTTGAGATGGATTTCATACATCAAGTCATTAAATCCAGAATTTAAACACATAGCAGGGAAGGATAATCCAGTGGCAAATATGTTGTCTAGAGCCAGATATGATGATGAGGAGACTCTACTTGCAGAAGAGGATGATGCAGAAATTTCAGCCACTATGGTTGATCATGTTTGTCATGTCTTTGATATTATGGCTTTTACAGAAGAACTTTATGTTGGAGATTGGTTGCAGATTGGCAGGTACCTTAGTACACTAAGCAAAAGAGATGAATGGACAGATGAAGAGTTTAAGAAGATCAGAAGGAAAGCCTATGGTTATTTTCTCAAGGACGGATTTCTTTGGAAGCATCCGAAGAAAAGAGGCAGATTACCTTTGCGGGTTGTCTGCGATAGAGAGACACAGTTACAGGTGATGAGGGAGTTTCATGAGAGTCCTTGGGCTGGTCATAGAGGAGTATGGGCTACTTATGAGAAAATCAGGGAGAAATATTGGTGGAAAGGCATGTACAGAGATGTTTCTCACTTTGTTGAGACTTGCAGAGACTGCCAGATGTATTCAGTAGTGCGTCATAGAGATGAGCTTCATCCGACCTATCCGCTATGCATTCATTATAAGTGGGTAGTTGATTTGGTTACCATGCCTATGGGTCTATGGCAGATGAGGTACATTGTTTTGGCTAGAGAGGATCTTACTAATCATGTTGAGGGCAGATCTTTGAGAACGAAGACCACTAGTGCAGTGTGTAAGTTCTTATTGGAGGAAATTTTCTGCAGGTATGGTTGTGTGGGTAAGATCACTGCGGATCGTGGTGAATTGGATGCAGATGAAGCTAGGGAGTTTTCTCTCAGCTAGGAATCAAATTGGCTCTAACCACAGCATACAATCCAGAGGGAAATGGAAAGAGTGAAAGAGGGCATCCGCCAATAGTGAAAGCATTAGCCAAAGCATGCAGAGGACGGATTGGAGAATGGCCGAGACTTCTACCATTTGCTTTATGGGCTGATCGTACGACTCATAGTGTTACTACAGGATATATGCCTGCAGAGTTGATGTATGGTCAGAAACCTGTTATGCCGATTGAGACTTGTGCTTTGACTTGGTCAGTTTTACCTTGGCAGGAGGATTTGACGAGAGAGGAGCTCTTAGCTCTTCGGATTCGACAGTTGGAGAGGAGACCTGAGGATATTCAGCTAGCTATTGACAGGTTGAAAGTTGCTAGACTAAGGAACAAGGACAGGTTTGATAGCAGGCATCGCTTGCGGCCTAGAGCAATAGAAGAGGGAGATTGGGTATTGGTCTTTGATAGCAGCCTTGAAAATCAGCATACTGCACTTCGGAAGATGGTGAAAAGATGGTTTGGGCCATACATAATCAGACATGTCTTTGATAATGCAACATATGAGCTGACAGAATTGGATGGAACAGTGCTTAGAGTGCCTATTGCTGGAAAAAGAATCAAGATTTTCAAGAAAAGAGATGATGAGGATTATGCTTTGGAAGAATTTTCAAGAGAAGAGCAACGGCAAGAAACTCCAATGGAAGAGACAGATGATATGACAGATAATCTTGTTGATCTACCGGAAATGCATAATGAAGAGATTGATTTGTTTGTGGATCTTGATGATAATGATCATGGGTAGTTGGCCCATCTGGAGAATGCGCAGGATTAGAGGGGGTGGATGTCGTATTGCTGCGCATTTGAGGTGTGTAAACCACCCAAAAGTTGTGCATGGGATTTGGTACTTTGTACATGCTTAGTTGATGTGATTACATTTATTCTCTGCGTATGAGTATAGTAGCGAGTATGAAGGGTTGATTTCAGTCTATGTTGAACAAGACATTACAACTATACAAACAGATGCAAGAGGAGGATATTTTCTCAAATCAGTAGACATTTAAGATCACATTTCAAGCCCCATTGAGGAGGAAGAGGGCTCTGGTTCTGACGATGGTTATGTTGATGTCATACATATGCATTGCAACATTAAGAAAGGTGAAACAAAACCTGTTGTGGAAATACATGGTAGCTTCATCAGTGGAGCCACTGAGATTATGGTCGAGTCTGTTGTATATGTTAATGAAGATGAGACCGAGAAGTCTGAAAAACCCTTGGCACAATATGAGGGCCTTCTTTTGAGGAGCTTGATGAGAACCTTCAACGGGCATTCCTGGATATCATAAAAGCCAAAGGGCTTACTGTAAAACTTGCAGCAAATATGCTGGATTATCTAAGGTCAAAGGAGCAACGAGAGTACATGCGATGGTTACACAACATGGAAACTTTCTTCAGCTGATGTGTTTGCTATTTGGGCAATCACCAATTTTGGGCGGATCTCTGTAACTGGGAAATAGAGCTACGAAGGCTAAAGAGGGGATTTTGAAAGGCTAAAGAAGGAGGGGAAAAAGCAGAAGCTTTTGAGCTATTTTGAAAAATGAGGTTTTTTTGGGGACGAAGAAAGTGACGAAGAAAAGCTCTGAAGGTGAGGACGTTGCGACAGGAAGCCGAAGGGAGAGAAGATGAACAAGTCGAAGACGAAGCGGACAAAGACAAAGAAGGAAGACTAGAAGACCTGCTGATGAAGCAGAGATGACGGCGAAGTGCCTGGAGCGACGGCAGAAAGGTGTCAAGGAGGAGAAGATCAGAGTGACAGTCAGGCAAATTCCATATGACACCAGGACCAACCGTCTCACTGTCCACCATCATCGACAAGTTCGTGGCGATAGGGCTAAGCGATAAAACAACATCATACTGAGCATGATGAAGACCAACAATGAGAAGATCTATTAAGCTTGAGGAGAAACGAGGAGGAAACAGGGGAGAACGAGAGAGAAGGGAGGGACCTTCGTATTGGAGGAGAGCGTTTCAAGGCAATCCAGAAACAAAGAGGGAGAGTGTTTTGAAGAGGAAGCTAACGAGGGAGTTTAACGAAGTTGCAAAGGTGATGACATTGAAGAAGAAAACGAAGTTCAATGGTGTCGATCATCAGTGAACATAAAACTCGTCAGAGGACGTTTCCAACCAGGAAGCGGACAGAGAAGATCAAGATGACGAACTGGGAGGGAAGAGCTTTTCGAAGTGTGGAGGAAGGAAACGATTCAGACGTCATATGATCGTGTTATGGATTTGTAGTAATCCAAGATTGTAATCTGGCCTGGAACCAGGAAATGGCGCGATGATAGGGAGGAGAACCGTGTCATAGGCTCTTTGACAATAAGTCCAATTACAAGTCACTAAATGATAGGCTAATCGGATGAGCTCAAGTGATCCAGCAGATCCGATTGATTTTCCGTTGGTCGCCTCCGCTTCACTCTAAAGAGTTGCAGGACATGACGAATAGTGAGAATAGTTCGTCTGCTTGTGTGGACAACATCATCATCATCTTCTCCTTTAATAGTTTGTCCCTCCATCTCCCGTTGTTTGTTGCCAGCATAGAAAACACCATGATCTTCATTCATTGTGCCTTTTATTCTATTGATTCCTGGACAGCATAGTAAACATCAAAAACATTATCATGGTCAGCTTCCGGACCCGACCCTGCAAGAAAGAGGCGTCATAATCATAAGGGGGTGCTGATTAGAAAAACAGAGCAGAAGGGTGGCGGACTGCTGTCTATTGAAGATACTTGACATTTAAGCTGCGTGCAAGCAACTACAAGGGTACAATATTTAACCTACCTCTCAAGTAGAGGCTATTGATCTTCATGGAGATATAAGCCGTGAATGCAATGATGAAAAAGGAAGATTACAGGTTAACATACATTGGACAGGAAGGAGACAAAACTCCATAGCAATACCACTCATCAGGCAATGACTCTGGATCATAATCTAGTTTCAAGGCACTGGTTTGGAAGATCAACATCATAATGCTGCTGAATGGAGTGTTTTTGAGAAGTCAGCAGATCAGAAGTCGTACTTCAGTCTGTGAACACAGAAAAGTCTCAGTCACTTCAGCAATGTGACTGTATAGCTGCTGCTGTGACTGAAAGCCTGCAATCTATCTCTATCATTTTCATCTGGGTGTCTTTAGCTACACCAACAAGAAGTCTATAATTTCTGCGTCCACAGCTACTTGATCTTTATGAAAATTAAAGGTACTATACCTATTTCATGAATGACGAAAGACAATCTTAGTGTCCTGAAAAGAGAAGGTATTTTGTATAGCCTACAGTTGTGGAAATTTCTCATGATGCATCCTTTGTACAAGAAGAACTTTTTGAACCTGTTCTGAATATGATCAAAAATCCAGACTTTGGAAGAACAACAGCAATAAATAATTCTGTATTGCAAGGTTTGAAGAGTTCAATCAAATTGTCATGATTTGAAGAATTATTCTCAGTTTTCATATTGCTCTTGTTAACTGATGCAATCACAAATACTTGGATTCTAATAAGAGCTTGTATACATGACGTGGGTTAGTTGCATAGATCACATATGGATTGAAATGATGTTTCTCTATGCTCAGAGATAACTTGGCAGTAATATATTTGTTACTTGGCATCATATTTGTCTTGATTACTTGCTTCGATTGATCTTTTATCCTGGAATTTATCAAGGACTTCTGAAGTTGCGACATTGCTTTCGAAACCCTTCGACAACGTGCAAAGTCGGGCGTGTCTATCAGAGAGTCTATAAATGCGTGTAAATCTACGTGTAAATAGATGCGAATTTTGCATCTATATATCCGCGCAAATAGATGCTAATATAGACGCGCCAGCAGATGCACAATTATTTAACCACCTAAAATTAGCAATTCACATAATTAAAAAACCAAATTTAATAATTATTTAACCACCTGAAATTGATTCTTGAGCATGCATATGTGCACATGATAAAAACCATAGAATTAAGAATACACATTGAATCATTGAATTAAAAAAATAGAGTTAATAATTACTTTTTCATTGCTCTCTAATGAATGGTAGTTCCTCCAGTTGACAAGCCTGACATAAGTAATTAGTGGCAAGCGACAGAAACCTTACAATTAGTAGCAAGCATTGCAATATGTATCTCGTAATTTCTCTATGTACTTGAAGATGATAAAAGATACTTCTTTTTTATTATGGAAAATTCAATGCTTGCTTTAAAATTGACTATTGATTCTTGAGTATGCACGTGTGCGCATGATAAAAAGCATAGAATTAGGAATACACATTGAATCAATAAGCAAATTTAGTATGTTACAGTGAATGATCCATCTCATCTTCAATGAGATCAGCCCTTGCTAACTATCTACTTCTAGGTCTATGTTACCAAGAGGTAACGAAACAAATAAGTCTATCCCACTATCAGATGTGTTGCTATATTGCTCAATAACTTCATCAATATCATCGACAATCACCTTATTGTCTTCTTCTGCGTTTCCTTGAACATCCTCGCGAGGTTCATCTTGTACTATATCACACATATAATCCATTATGGTGTCATCATGCACATTATCATTAATTGTTGGATTGTCATCTGCTATCTCCCTGTCGATAATATTACCATATTTTGGTTTTGAACGATTAGATATAGGGATGACATACCACCATCGGTTATTGTTTACCATTGGATGATACACAACCTGTATTTGAAAAACAAAAGCAAAAAACTTAAGTACTTATTATATTGTGTATATGTATCACATGTATACATATAAAAAAATTAGCCTTTGCATAATACCTGCTCGCATTGTTGAGGTAGTACTAATGTGTCATTCTTGTTTTAGTGAAATTTTGTAGAGTCAATGATTACAAAACCACTTGGATGACGTCTGATTGTGCAATGCTCACCATTTGTTACCACTTCTTTAAACCACTTCACATCTAGTACATATATAAAGAATCGTCTGAAGTCAAGCTTCAGAATATCTTGGATCAAGCCACAATAACCTTCCATGGTACCATTGGCAGCCTCGAAGTGAGCAAGAACACCACAATCTTGGGTATTTCTCTTTTCATCTATACGTTGAGTTCGAAGATGTTTACCCTCACATCAAAGTGCATTGAATAATGTGCACTAGTAGTAAAAGATAAAAGATCAAACATGTCAATTATTTATATAAAATAAAACTTATAGAAACAAATTAATTGATAGTATGTCTCACCTTTGATAAGCAACCTCATGCGTATTCCCACTCTTCTTGAGATATATTAATTTCCTCCTCTTTTTCCATTCTCTCCATTTTCTCATGTAACCAATGTATGTCAATATGACGTGGGAGCGCATTTAGATGATCTGGAAATGAGACATTACGTCCATATCTAGTGCGGAATTCTTGTCTTTCGCTTTTTCTTCTTGCCCTTGCTTCATTATATAGTGTCACCCATTTGCTCATAACATCACTATTGAGCACACAAAAACTATTTCACTTACGAAGTTCTTCTTTTGTTAGTACTTTACTCATTCCTTTTCCTTGAGGTACTATAGAGGGCATCCTCAAGTCTTCATCATCTTTCCATAGTCGTGGTTGAGAGGGATCCACTTCAGTAAGATATTCAGAGATATAAACAAGGGATGATTGCACTAACCAACCCTCAGCCATGCTTCCCTCAGGCCGTGCTTTTTATCTCACAAAATCTTTCAAGGTTTTCATGAAGCGCTCAAGAAAAAACATCCACCTTACATGAACTGCCCCACAAAGTGCGATCTCATCAATCAAATGTACGAGTAAATGTAATTGAGTAGTCAAAATGGATTGAGGAAAAATTTCCTCCACCAAACAAACCACCTCAACAGATAATACTCGAGCATCTTGCAATGTGTTTGGATCAATTTCCTTCGAGCTCACGTATCTGTCAATATGTATTTGAGAATTGTTTATTTTTGTGTAGAAATTCAAAGATATATAATGAAAAAATACAATGTATACACACCTCACAAGCTCTCCTATCTTGTAAATGATATCACATACGTATTTGGAGGCACAATGGGATATGCTAGTAGGAAGTACGAACTGAATGTAAACAATATTCATAGATCAAATGATTAGTTGAGGAAAAAGTCATCATACCCCAAAGTTTACACATAGTTATTCCACTAATTACTATATTCATGGTTAGAGATACTCTTACTTGAATCATTTTGTGCCAATCGTGGGACTTCAAACCAGATAGTTGCTCCACACCTCTTTTCTTTTTCTCTATGAAGGCTCCCTTGAGACATCTCATACATCCTGTGGGTGTTCGAAAGCTATATATTTGTTCCTTCACTATTTTTTCCTTGTTCTTTGACAACATCCAAGGTGCATGGGATAGCTCAATCTTTCCTCTGGGTCCAATGCGTGGCCACGCTCGTCTCATGCGACCAATGTTACGTAAATCCTCCCTTACATTAAACTGAATCGCGAGCCCCTATCAAGTGATCCCATAATGTAGATACAACATTTTTGAATATGTGCATGGGGTCCAACAGGTGATTGATCTTGAGTTCAGTCCAGTACGGAAGACGAAAGAATATAGAGAACCTAACAAACAAACAATATATTATGTAAACAATTCATCATGCTAAATACTTTAAAGTCAATCGAGAGAAATGCACTTCTTACCGACTCATGCCGAGTGGAGGGTGGCTGTCGGCATTAATCCATCTCTCCTTCCAATCTCGAATGGTTAGAGATTGTGGAGCCATTCCATTAGTAGGGAGAACATATTTGGGATGGTCAATAGGAAGAAATCGATGATGATTGTCGTAGATAACCTTCTTTAAATGTGCCGGCCTAGAGGAAACTAGAGAGGGACCGCAAATAGGACATGCATGATATCCTGACGTGATTAAACCTGAAAAAACAAGTGAATTAATAAAATGCAATTGATTCAAGTCTTGAATTTCAAATATAGAGTTATATACATGTACCTGAACACTCTTCGTATCCTGGAAAGTTGTGCATGGTCCACAACAACATGGCCTTCAATGTGAAATCTCTAGAGGATGCAGATGCACTTGTATCTTGCACCTCAATATCTTCCCATAAAATTTCTAACTCTTTAATCAAAGGCTCTAAGTAAATGTCCATGTTTTTTACCTTGTGCTTTCCAGGAATCAGAAGTGACAACATCACATGTCCCTTTTTAATTGCCATGGATGGAGGAATATTATAGTTCACCAATATCATTGGCCATACACTGTATGATGTGCTTTTGATGCCAAATGGATTGATTCTGGTGCGCAGATCGGACGCAGATAGCTCACGTGGTGAATCCCGGAAAGTCCCCAAGAACAAAGTACTCTACTTTTTAGCACAAAAACCAATGTAAAAGCAAGCACGACATGAGACAAGAGACAAATTGGGTTCAATCTCCCCCATGCCTTGTGTGAGCGCTTCACAAGGCATGTATTTAATGTATATTTCCAATCTTTATGCTCAAAAATAGCCCAATTACAAAAATATAACAAGCTTTTAGCTTTTGAGTTTGCTTTCTACCAAAAATAGGAAAATAAAGCTAATGGACGGTGCCCATAGAGTTTGGCACGCCCATTCTCAATGTCCGAATAGAAATAACATATCCAGGCGCATAAGCGCATACAAAATAATAATAAATAATCGATGTCTCTATAGACATAACAAAATATAGGCGTGGCGCCTATCAAAATATAGTCCAAAGATCGAAAACCCGCTAGACTCCAATGCTTTCCTCCGCCACTGCTGCTATCTCTACACATCAACTGAAGCATTCACAATCGTTAGTAAAATAACACAATTAAACCGACAAAAGTGAATACCTAGCAGTCTTCAGCTACATAAATAAATCAACTGGTTAGAAATAAATCCTAACCTTAATTTATTACGAGTGCGCACTCTAAACTCATAAACGTTTATTAATTTAATATGCATTTTGCGGAATCACCCGCTATGGAATCACCCATGTACACACTAAATTAATGAAACGCCCGAAAAGGACAGGCGTCCCCATCAACTTCTCGCACAAAGAATCCTCTTTGCGTATGAGCCCCGGTCATCTAAGTTTACGGAATCCACCGTAAAACCTCACGGAATCCACCGTGGAATATGCCTCCTGGCATCATACCCCCGGGGTGGGATAGCAATTGACCTCAATTGCTATTAGCTCAATGTGGAGCTAACAGAGTGGGGAAAGCATTTAGGTCTCTAGCGTGCATCCATTGTGCTTCCTCTACAGGATGGTTCTTAAATTTTACTAGATATCTAGAATACCTTCGGCCAGTTCTAGTGGTCATGTAGTCAGTGTCTATAATGGCTTCTGGTTCAAGTATTTCAGTCTCTTCTTCTAGTAAAGGTGGGTTTTCATAGACAGGGTGGATAGGTAATTGTCCTCTAAATGGTCTCAATAAACTAATATGAAATGTATTATGAATTTTCCAATGGGATGGCAGTTCTAACTTGAATGCATTGTCATTAATCTTATGAATGATTCTAAATGGTCCGTAGAATCTAGGGGCTAATTTAACAACTGGATGTCTATCTACACTTTGCAGTCTACGCTTTTCTATTCTAAGCCAAACGTAATCATCAACTTTGAAATTCATAGCTTGTCTTTTCTTGTTGGCTTGTTTGGTATATGATTGTTGGGCTTTAGCAATCATATCCTTGACCTCATCAAAGATAGTGTTATGCATGACAGCAATATCATCGGCACTTTGTATTCTATTAGACAAAGATGCAACAGGTGTAGATAATCTATATCCATAAATAACTTCAAAAGGTGCTTTCTTTGTAGATGTGTGCGGTGTATTGTTGTAAGCAAACTGTAATAAATGCAAATGAGTATCCCATGTCTGAGGTTTAGAGATAGTGTATGCACGTAAAAGATCTAGAATGGTGCTATTTGTGGCTTCTGTTTGTCCATTTGTTTCTGGATGAAATGCAGATGAGAAATCAATCTTTGTGCCTAGATTTGCAAATAGTGTAATCCAAAAATTATTACAAAATCTAGAATCTCTATCTGAAATAATCACTTTCGGCAATCCATGGTTAGTAAAAATAGTTTTCAAAAATAATTGTGCTGCTTGTGATGCTGTTAAAGTTTTCTTACATGTAATGAAATATGCTTGCTTACTAAATCTATCTACAATTGTCCAAATCATGTCATGGTTAGATTTAGTATTTGGTAAGCCAGTAATGAAATCCATAGATATATGTTCCCAAGGTTTAGATGGAATAGATAAAGGCATTAATAATCCATACTGTTTACCATGATGTCTTTTTATTCTTTGACAAATCAAACATTCAGAAACAAAATTAGATACATCTGCATCCATATGCGGCCAATAAAAATCTTCAGTTAACATGCGTAATGTAGAGATGATACCTCTATGACCTTGATATGGGGGACAATGAATTTCATTCAAAACAAAAGATCGGAATGGAATAGTAACACACAGTCTCTTTTCAAAGAACATGAATCCATCATTATATGACAATGAATCAACAGGAATGAAGTTATTTTGAACTAATTTTTGCCAATCAGAATGAAAAGTAATATCCTGGTGATATGTGTCTTTCATAGCAATCAAAGAATCAAAAGATATGATAGAAATGTTATGAATTGCAGGTCTTCTACTCAATGCATCAGCAACTACATTTTCTTTTCCAGGTTGGTATTGGATGATAGGATGGAAACTTTGAATGAATGAAGCCCATTTGATATGGCGGTCAGAAATTTGGGGTTGGCTAAGTAGATGTCTAATGCTTTGCTGGTCAGTCTTTATCATGAATTCTGAACCCATTAAATAATACTTCCATTGTTTTAATGCTTGAACAACTGCTAAGAGTTCCTTGTCATAAGTGGAATATTTAAGCTCAGAGGGTTTCAGCTTAGAACTAGAATATGCTATTGGATGGTTGTCTTGCATTAGCACGGCTCCTATTCCTGATCCGCTAGCATCGGTCACAACTAGAAAGAATGGTCTGTTAAAGTCAGGTAATTGTAGGACAGGGGCATTGGTCAATGCACGTTTGAGTAAATCAAAGGATTTCTGCTGGTTTTCAGTCCATTGATAAACAATGCCTTTCTTAAGAAGTTTGGTCAATGGTAAAGCAAGTAATGAGAAATTACGTACAAACTTCCTATAGAAACTAGCAAGACCAAGGAATGAACGTATTTCATGTACATTTTTAGGAATAGGCCAATGCAATATTGCATCAATTTTCTTAGGATCAACTTTTATTCCTTCTTTTGATACAATATGACCTAGATATTCTATTTCTGTCTTAAAGAATTCACTCTTGTCAGGATTTGCAAACAATTGATTTTCTTTCAGTAATTGAAAAATTAATGATAAATGCTCATAATGCTCTTTTTCACTTTGACTGAATACTAAAATATCATCAAAGAAAACAATCACACAATATTGATATTTTAGAAAAATACGGTTCATCATTCTACTGAAAGTAGCAGGTGCATTAGTTAATCCGAATGGCATGACTAAGAATTCGTAATGGCCAAACTGTGTTCTGAATGCAGTCTTAAATATGTCGGATCTATCTAACCTCACCTGATGATATCCAGATTTAAGGTCAATTTTACTAAATATAGAAGATCCTTGCAGTTTGTCCATAAGGTCATCAACTCTAGGTATAGGATACCTATTCTTTACAGTGATCTTGTTTAATGCTCGGTAGTCAATACACATCCGATAAGTATTATTCTTTTTCTTGACTAGGAGCACAGGTGCACCGAATGGGGAACTACTAGGTCGAATTAAACCTCTATTGAGTAATTCTTCAACTTGAGTCTGGATTTCTTTTTGCTCTATTTGATTGTGCCTATATGGGGCTTTGCAAGGTGGTTGTGTGCCAGGTATTAGGTCAATCTTATGGGCTTCTGGACGTGATGGAGGTAAACCTGGTGGTAGGTCTTCTGCAAAACAGTCCTTAAAATATGCAAGAAATTCCTTATGCTTAGGGTGGATATGAGTTTCTTTTGCGTGCAATTCATTCACCCAAATGAGATATGATTTAGTATTCTTGCGTAGTGCACGTTTTGCTTGAGTATGCGAAAGCAGTGGAAACATATGAGATGCATGCATACCAAATAATGTAATAGATTTTCCTTGAAAATTAATATTCATTGTGTGTGTGGAATAATCTATATTGGGATTATGTTGGTGTCTCCATGGCATTCCTAGAATAATGTCGCTAGACTGTAATGGGACAACTAAGAAATTTCTTCTTTCAATATATGGACCAATTTGAATTTCTAAATCTTGAACTTCTTGTGTGCCATTGTACCTAGTGCCTAAAAATGCAGCTTTTATGCGATAGTGCGTAGGTACAGTATGCAATTTCAATTCCTTTACCAATTTTGCTGAAATAAAGTCATGGGTACTACTGTCATCATGTAATATAATTCTTTCTTTTCCATGCACCATACATTTCATAGTCAACAATGAATGTGAAGTAGGCATACCTGGTAAAGTGTCGGAAGTAGTAGTAGGATCATCTTCTTCTTCAGTGAAATCCGGCATATCCTCATGCTCTTCTTCGTCCAATTGTAACATGATAAGATCCAGCTTTTGCTCCATGGTAGGCTCGGGTAGATCTTCTTCAGCCATAGGATCATCCATATGTGGGGTAGTCATCCTGTAAAACTCAACAAACCTTTCTCACTCAAAATCAGTTAGCGGGATGAGCGTAGCTCAAATTTGGGGTTACAAGGCTATGTATTTTTGGGTATTTTCTTCTTCAATTTTCAGAAATTCTGAAATATTTCTGTCTCTGTTTGCTGAAAGTACTTCAACGAACTTGCAGATAGGTAAAACAGCTTGCTGCGAACAACTTTCCAGTTCTGAGTTTTTGCAAACGAACAAGTCTTCTAGGAGTTTCGAGCGTTAGTCAGTTCTGATTTAGTCTGACTTGCAGAGTTGCAGACTTAACAGACTTGCAGGGTTGTTGACTTGCTGGACTTAGCCGATTTGCAGAACTTGCAGGACTTGATTCCAAGTGACTTACTGAACTTGTCTTCTAGAGCGCGAGACCCGGAGTTTCTGACTTTGTTTGGCTTAACTGACTTGCAGAGTATGGAGGGACTTAAGCTTAATTAGTTAAGCTTAAGCTTAATAAGCTTAAGAAGGAGGAAATAGGCCACCGTTTTCTGATCGTGAGGGGGGGGGTCCGTTTTTTTCCGCCGAAAATTTCGGACGCCTCCTCTTGTTGATCGATTTGATGATTAGAAGCTTTTTAAGCTTCTCAAGCTTTGTATTAAGCTTTTAAACTAAGCTTTTTTGAAGAAATAGATATGGCTTCTTACTGGTTTATCACGACTTGTTCATGGAGATGAGGGAGTGGTCCTCCGCCGACAGAGAGTGGTCCTTCGCGATCTGACAGTGGAAATAGGGGTTCTTGATCGCCAGAAGTCTGCCTGTATCGACGGTTCGCGACGAGATTGACTGTAGAGGCCGTTTGTTCCTGGAGCTCCGCCTTCGCCCGAGATTGGTAGCGATTGGAAGCCCTTGATCTCTGCTCCGCTCTGATACCACTGGTGCGCAGATCGGACGCAGATAGCTCACGTGGTGAATCCCGGAAGGTCCCCAAGAACAAAGTACTCTACTTTTTAGCACAAAAACCAATGTAAAAGCAAGCACGACATGAGACAAGAGACAAATTGGGTTCAATCTCCCCCATGCCTTGTGTGAGCGCTTCACAAGGCATGTATTTAATGTATATTTCCAATCTTTATGCTCAAAAATAGCCCAATTACAAAAATATAACAAGCTTTTAGCTTTTGAGTTTGCTTTCTACCAAAAATAGGAAAATAAAGCTAATGGACGGTGCCCATAGAGTTTGGCACGCCCATTCTCAATGTCCGAATAGAAATAACATATCCAGGCGCATAAGCGCATACAAAATAATAATAAATAATCGATGTCTCTATAGACATAACAAAATATAGGCGTGGCGCCTATCAAAATATAGTCCAAAGATCGAAAACCCGCTAGACTCCAATGCTTTCCTCCGCCACTGCTGCTATCTCTACACATCAACTGAAGCATTCACAATCGTTAGTAATATAACACAATTAAACCGACAAAAGTGAATACCTAGCAGTCTTCAGCTACATAAATAAATCAACTGGTTAGAAATAAATCCTAACCTTAATTTATTACGAGTGCGCACTCTAAACTCATAAACGTTTATTAATTTAATATGCATTTTGCGGAATCACCCGCTATGGAATCACCCATGTACACACTAAATTAATGAAACGCCCGAAAAGGACAGGCGTCCCCATCAACTTCTCGCACAAAGAATCCTCTTTGCGTATGAGCCCCGGTCATCTAAGTTTACGGAATCCACCGTAAAACCTCACGGAATCCACCGTGGAATATGCCTCCTGGCATCAGATTCCATCCATACCTAAATCAAATCTCAAATTTCTTGGCTCTTCTTTGAAAACGGGCCACAAATTATCTATATGTTGCCATGCGGGTGTGTCAGCAGGGATCCTCCATTTTCCATCACTTGAACGATGACTAGCATGCCATGACATGAGATTGCCAATAGACTTACACTTGAACATAAGTTTTATACGTGGAACAATCGAAAAATGTCGCAAAACCTTACGAGGCACATCCATTGACTTCATCTCTAGGTGATGACGACGTCGACATGATTAAACCTAATTCATGACAACATCAAAATATTTGTCATTCATATGTTTACATAAGATCTTAATTTTAAATACACAAAAATCATCATAAATACATTAAAACTTATGATAAGAATTCACTATCAAAACTTATCTTAAAAGTAAAAAATTATGATAAATCCCAAATGCGCGTCTATATCCGCGTTTAACTACGCATCTATATTTGCGTCTATACTCGCATCTACCTGAACAATAGACGCACATATACACGCGAAAATAGATGCACACGTCAAAATTCAAACCATACTTAAATCATTTCTTTTCAAACTGCGCCTTTCCTTTCCTATGTTTTTTGCGGTTCTGAAGCTTGAGTTTAGCCGACATGCAGTCTCTTCATGCCTCACCTAGTCTCTTCATGCCTCATCTCCTCATGACTCACCTCTTTTTTCATTTCAAACACACAAGAAGGGAAAAAGGAAAGGCAAGGAGAGGAAGAAAGAGAGAACAAGAAAGAGGAGAACAAGAAGAAGCAACAAGTAAGCAAACAAGCATCAAGGGAGGATAACTTACCAAGGAGAAGGAGAAGTGCCACCATCCGCCACACCAAACACCCAAGGTGAGTCTCTCTCTCTCTCTCTCTCTCTCTCTCTCTCTCTCTCTCTCTCTCTCTCTGTCTCTGTTTCTCTCTTCCTCTCTCTGCTCTGTTTGTGTATTTAGGATTTGTGATTCCATTATGTATTGCATTTTGTAAATCGTCAATGGCGGTCATCAGCCTAAAATCGGCCGATCGAGCACGTCTGCTAGCGCATCTACATCTCAGTGTAGACGCAGACATAGACGTGAAAAAATGTTTTCTCTCAGAGCGTCTGAGGGCGCGTCTTCGAGCGCGTGTGCTTGCGCGTGTACTCTATGGTGTACACGCGATGATACACGCGCTGCACAGAAGGTTGACTTGCAGTCTACACGTGATTATACACGCGCATTGACCTGGGAGGCACGTCTGGCAGCGCGTCTGTACTGCATGTTAGATGCGCAGATAGAAGAGCTGGACAGAAATTGACCTGGGATACGCATCTAGCAGCGCGTCTGTGCTGCATGTTAGATGCGCAGATAGACGCGCTGGATAGAAGGTTCACTCTGGAGCGCGTCTGAGAGCGTGTCTAACCTGCAATGTAGATGCGGGGATACACGCGCCAGGTCTCCCAGTTCTAATATTAAACAATATATATTTGCAATGATGAATGTGACCAATCCCATGTTTGTGTTTATCAGTTTTCTTGTTTAAGAGAAGCATTAGCACTTAAGTGTTATGCTCAATGTCTAAAGAAAGCTCTTTGAAAATGTAGGTAATATATGATTTTTTGTATGCAAATAAATTTATCTTTTTCTTGTGTTTTTTTTGCAGATGTCGTATCCTGGTTCATCTAGCAATGACCCAGATGTGGATCGCATGAATGATATATTGGCCTCCTTTAGGGGGTCAATGCATTTTTTGGAGGTTTTCCTAGTAGGGAAGACTTCATGGGAGAGATGACCAGACACCTTGGCCGCTCTCCCACAGTGGACGAGGTGTTCAGTGTCATGTCTGGGATGCCTCTGGCGTCTTTGCCTGGCACTACTTCCCAGACTCCACATGCAGGTACTCCACATACAGGTACTCCATATGCAGGTACTCCATATGCAGGTACTCCATATGCAGATACTCCATGTGCTCCACGTGCATCGGTTGAAGCACAAGCATCTGCAGAAGCACGTGCATCTGCAGAAGCTCGTGCGTCCAGCGAGGCAGAGGGCAGTCGATAGAGAGGGAGAAGGGAGAGTCGAGGGGGAGGACGAGAGTTGTGTGGGGGTTGCCTAGGAGGTGGCGAGCGATCACCCTCACCAGTAGATCATGTAGAGGAGGTTGTACGCCAGTACTATAGAGTTACAGATGCTGGTGGCATCTTTCATGATTATGAAAGAAGGGATGTAATGGTGTACATGAGGAGCGTCGTGCATGCGACGTATAAAGATTGTTTCATTGCCTTCAAAAATTAGAAAAGCGGCTTGTGGCAGGAGGTGTTGAGGGCAGTCCATAGGAGGTACCCAAATCTTGAGGGTCAGCGATTCTCGGATGATTGGGGACCTACAAAAGTGAGGGATATGCTTCCAAACAAAAGATCCCACCTCATGACACAGGCCAGGGACTCACTGCGGAGGCTGGAGGAGGGGCGTGGAGCCTACAACCAACCACCTATGTGCCACTGCGTAGAGTGGAAGAAAGCCAAGAAGAAAGCAGCTAAGAAAGTGAAGAGTCGCCAGCACGCAGAGACACGACGGATCCAAATGGAAACAATGGGATCGTCACATTACGGATCGGGCGGCAGAGAGTCGTGGGAGGCAAAGTTTGTAAGTATATTTTGATTTCTAGTTTTTTTAAATTTATATTTCTTTCAATTCTTTATATATTTTAGTCTAATATATTGTGACATCTAATTGTTTGTATATCTCTAAATGTTTTGCAGACTACCATCGTCGGTAGGACACCTACCCCTAGAGAGGTAGGTTACCATCGAGGCCATAACCCCGTAGCGACATGGCTTCACTTTTATGAGGAGGGTCTCATCACTGAGGACCAATACAACCGGGCCATGAGGATTCGATAGCCAGAGGAGGTATGTTTTTCTTACTTTCCTATTAAAAGTATAACTAATTATAACTTTTTCTTCACCTTGTCTATGTAAGCAACCCTGATCTTTTGTGTGTGTAGGCGAACCCAGATGTGGAGCATAGTGAGGAGGGGGATAGCGATGCTAGTAGCCATGGTGGTACTAGCGAGGATGTTTCCTCTTAAGATTCGTAGAGGAGCACCATACCTCCTCATGAGGCCTTCTTTTCTTGTATATGTATGATATCTCTTTGAGCCTACTACTTGCGGCCACGCTTTACGTCGCAAGCACTCAAAACTTCCCTTGTAAATGCTTTGATATATAATGAATACATGGACTTTTACTTTCAATTCTCGTGCCCGTAAGATACATTGTCTTTTTTCCAAATACACAATCTGATGTATGGGAGGGGTGCTCTCTGGTTTTTTTTTTCCAGTTCTGTTTTGCGCATCTATCAGCGTGTCTAAATTGCAGATAATTCGCGTTTATACCCGCGTCTATAATGCAGACTACACGCGCTTATACACACGCTTCATAATTCAAATTTAAAAAAGAAATTAAATATCTTTTTTTAAAAAAGGACATTTTTTGTTTTCCGTTCGCGTCTATCAGTGCTTGTAAAAGCGCGTCTACAAGCGTGTCTATATGCGCGCTATTGCGCGTCTATTTGTGCATGTAAATTCGTTGATACATGTGATTATAGACGCGAAATGGTAGACGCGCAAATAGACGAGCAGATAGACGCGCCCCAATGGACTAATGCAAATGATTGTCTCCCTAGAGTCAACATTTTTAATCCGTCCTAGGGTAATTCTACCACTGAATATTGTTTGTAGTGTTGCAACATATGGTTTTACCCATGTAAAAGGATGTGGTCATGGAAAAAGCTCACTAGGGCATTGTTGGAGGTCACTTTGTAGCAGATATCATAATCCAAAACATCCAACAATCCCGACTATGTGGCCTACTATGCATGGATATGTCCATAGCTTTCTCTAGAAGTGCGATGCATGCTAACAACTTCGTCAATCTTTCTCTAAAGATGGATTGCCCCTCCATCCAATCTTATTGCTGGAGCCATTTCAAAAATGGGGACTCAAATTTGACAGCCCTATCAAATGTGAGGCATCCTACAAAATAAACTAGTATATCTTGATAGCAACAGACTACTACACCAAGTGGGTCAAATCATGGGCACTACTCAAAAATTCTGCACATGCAAAGTAGCAACATGCCTCCAAATACATCTTCACTCGCTATGCTTGTTTAGTTGAATTAGTCAATGATTGAGGATGTCATTTTGTAAATAAGGTCATCAAGCATATGACTTCAGCCTTCATGATAATTCACAAGAAATCTTCTTCTTATCATTCGCAACCCAATGGCATGACTGAATCTTCCAATAAGACCATGTGCAAAATTCTTATAAAGTTTTCTAGAATTGGTGGTCATCTTCTTCCTTAGGAATCCCTACCATTTTGACTAGAAGAGCTGGTAGAGCTAGCTAGAGTTGGAGTTGCTACCTCCTATCCAAAGTATAGTCCTGGCAAAAGCACCAAGTGAATCATCTCTCCAAGAAGCAATTTTTTGAGCACAGACAAGCTATCTTGGTCTTCCACCTTCGATATGCAACCTTCTTGGAAAATTGAAAATAAGGTGGAGTGGCCCATTTTGGATCTTCCATACAATTGCCATTAACTCCTTTTACCTTATTGATTTATAGGGAAATCTTCTTTTGCAACCTTTCAATAGATTCCACTTGCGCTACTAGTATGCGAATAGACTAATATGCCCCTTCCCGCTTACTCTAGAGTGCCCTCTTGATTCAGTCACACTAGATTTTGCACGAGCCCTTGAGAGCTCCTCACCCAGTTCTAAATCCCCAATGATTGTTGGAATCCTAATTGAATATGATAATGATACCACTACTTTGTTGACGTTGTTGTACTGCTGCGCATCCGAGGTGTGGAATCCACCAAAAAGTTGTGTGTGTGACATTTGTTCCTTTGTACATACTTAGTTGTTGTGTTTGCATTTTGTTCTGCATGGGCAGTATAGTAGAGAGAGGGGTCTTCTGTTGCCTTTCCTTTTAGCTGGGGTTGCACCTGATAGATCCTCCTTCAACAATGGTGGGCATGCACGATGTCTTCTATGGCTTTTCTTGGCTTCCAATTCCCAGGCGAAAAGAAGAAATGGATCTCCACATTTTACTTCCTTGGCATTTTTATCAAGTTGGGATGCTTTTCAAAATCAAGTGCTAAATGTATGATACGAGCTGAGTTAATCATGGTTTCTAAACCTCTTCTCACATGGGTTTGCAGCATATTATAGCCAGTTTACTTAAGCTGGCTACATGGTCTGAGGTGGTTCATTTTATGTTCTATGCAGACATGCCCTCTCCTTGTTAAAGAGCAGGGTACCATAATGACATGATGAGTTGTATTCTTAATTTCTTTGTGATTGCAGAAAGCCAATCATCTTCAAATGAGGTTGAGAATTTGGTTTGGCTGTAGAGTTGGAGATATGTGCAGATCTATGTGATGGGTAAACAACTGCAATATGCTATTGGGAGACGTTGTTGAAGGCAAAGGGCTATGTACTGGATAAAGATTTGTAAACATGGCATACCTTGAAGGCCAAAGGCAGGTATTGAGATGGCATTTAAATGTCTATTCCTATCTTATAAGTTGCTGGTATTGCCTTCAATGGTACCATGGTAGCTCAACGGACGGGGTATGCAAGGGGCTTGCTGTTCAAGTTCTTTATGAGTTGTAAATTGAAGCTGGGTGGCTGAACATGCCTTAAGTGGTCCAATGCATGAGGAAGCCTCCAATTTTTGGAAGCCTCCAATTTTTTTTGAGGTTGGGATTTTATCCTACTGTGATTCACTTAAAACTTTTGTATCTGGTGGGATAAAGTTTACTTGCAAAGCATAGATCTTGGTGTCTCCAGTTATGGACTGTGAAGAACATATCTTGGTGGCTTGATGTATTATGTGATATTTGAAATGGCTATGGCCCCTTCTATTATCTGCCTAAGATGCAGCATTCAAGGGAAGCGGCAGTTTGGAACTCGGTATTTGAAAGAGCACAAGACTTGGTAGGTGTCCTGGTAGGCATGAGCTAGCACTTTATGAAGAGCTACACTGGGCTTGTTGATCCGAACCGTCCTATCGGCAGTTTTATGTTCATGGGATCAACTGGAGTGGGCAAAATAGAATTGGTAAAAGCTTTATGTGCTGCTATTGTGAGGGGGGGTGGTTTTCTGGTCAGAAAGAGGCTTATTGTAGGCCGCCTGGGGGAAGAAAAAGCAACGAAAATAGGGGATCTGAATGGCACAGAATTGTAAATTGTTTTGGGAGAGCAGTGATTCTGAAGATGAAGCTGATGACAGCAATGTTGCTACTAAGATCAGTGATCAATTTCCAATTAAAAGTCTTTTGGATATGAAAACTGATACTATGGTGCAAGATATGGGGAATCCAAGCTCAGTACAAACGCGATAGCTTCATTTACTGGTGTTTATATACTCTGTCGAGACAGAGGAATTTGAAACTGTCCCAAACTTTGGTAAATTGACATAAACAGTTACAACATTTTGAGGCTGTGGTTTATCTTAGTTCTAGAACAAGCTGAGAGTAATACTCCCATCACACAGATCAACCATACCTAGATGCAATGTATAAGAATACTGATAAACTTGACATTGAGCAAAACACTGTGCTTAACGTGAAAGGCCTGATTCGGGTAAACATAGTATCTAATTGTCAGAATCTGCATTTCTGACTTAACCTGACTCTAGAATGTTCATCTATGTAGTAGATCCGATTCCTGCAGGTTTTGTTAAAGGTTCAACAACACATGACAATGGAAGCCAAAGACCAATGGCCGGCCAAATGATTGGTATGCATTACTTCTTCTCTATCAGCATTTATGGATTGAAAGAAAGCAGAGAAACATTCAGCTGTTACAATTTTTGTTGGTAGTTATTTATTATACCTGCAAGGGAAATGTCTCATGTCTTTGTGGATAAGTAATCTATTTTCACTACACTGTGGTGGGTTCTGGATATGCAAGCTTGGATATAGAAAGTGAAGAAAGCTGTCTTACTGGAAGATGTGAAAGAAGTTTTCCTAGACCTACAGAATGAGTTTCAAGCTTATGGTTTTAAGAAATGCAGGAGTTTTAAAGCAACCTCATGTAAAGAGATGTGTTGCTTTCTACTGTCAAACCCTACCTGGTTGTATTCAAGGAAAGTTGGCACCATGTAATCAGAGTAAATTGTTCTGGATAGCTACTTAACCACATTAAGCATCAAGCATGAAGTGCAAAAGAAAGCCTATGCTGCAGCACTGATTCAAAGAAATGTCCAACACCATGAAGAGCATAAGAGGAAAAAGAGATCTAAATCTATCAAGCTGCCATCATTCAGAAGGAAAAACATGGATGTCCTCAACAGACGCTTTACAGAGACTATCACTAGTTATTGACAGAAATAAAAACAGAGACTTGACATCATTTTCTCATCTTACTTATTCGCTTGATTGATCTTCTATCTTGGAATTTCTGAAGGACCTCTGTGGTTGCGACTTTGCTTTCAAAAACCCTTTGACATCTTTGGTGAATCCGACATGAAAGTGTCACATTAAAAAATTTTCAAGATGGGAGATACTTTAGCATCAATTTCAGCCTCTTCTACGATTCCTGCTTTGTTCTCTACTTCAGCTTCATCATCGACTTCTGCTTCAAGTACTTCTACGGATGATTTAAAGCAGATTTTGCAGAATATGTTTATGTATATGCAACTTCAAAATTAGTAGACACAATTGTATATGCAGCACAGCAGTAGTAGTTGCATCAACAACAGTTGTCTCAGCAAATGCAACTATATTCGGAGTAAGAGAATGCAATTAGCGCGACTAAGGCGATTGAAGCAGTTGAGAATGAAAAGAAGCTATTTGATGGCCGTGATGTATCGACTTATTCGAAGACGTATGAGATTAAGGTGGGATTTTTTGGGGTACCAACAGGACTTATGAGTAAATATTTTCTTCGCCTTGTCACACCCGCCTTGAGGGTAAAAGTGACTGATCTTTTCCTTCAAAATTCGCATTGGCAAGATTTTAAGAAGGCCCTGAAAGAGGAGCATTTTCTTGAGGACTTTGGGATGGCTACACGGTGGTCATTCCGAGAGTGGGTCTACATGCCAAACAAAGGCTTAGCTGCTTCAGAATTGATACAAGAATTTGAAGAGAGGTATAGTCAGCTTGATGCCATTGAACAAAGAGCAGTGGATGTTGAGAAAGTTGAGCTTTTCTTGCAAGCTGCAGATCTTGCTCTTCATGAAGAATTAGGAGAGCTTCTTGAGGATCGCACGAAGCCTATGGGTCTTAAAACAGATTGGCAAGATGCCCAGGATGCGGTTTCGACTTTGACCAAGAGGCGGATATGAAAGACCCACCTACAGAACGGTTCTATGACACCGACGCCGTCTTCTGCTCCTATGTCTGCTTCTATCCTTGTCATTTCTTCTCTTCCTCAGCTAGTTTCTTGGCTTATGCCAGTGCCTACTGTTTCTAATCCTCATATTCCTCCTGTTCCAAGACCGATGTCGGTTCCTTCAGCTCCAAAACCATCCACTCCATCAGTTCCTTCCTCTCTTGATGACATAATCAAAGGCATAACAGATTTGACACTAGAGTCAATTAAAGCTGAATTGGTGGGAAATTTGAAAGAGCAGTTTGCTTCGACCTCGCCTACTATTTCTTCTAGTGCTCCTAGTGCACCTAGGAGTGCTCCTAGTGTACCTAGGAGAGATTGAAGATGTATTTGGTGTGATAGTACGGACCATCAGCATTGCAAGGATTGAGAATCTTTTCAAGATGCAAGGAAAAAAAAATTGGTATTTTGGGGACAAGATGGAAAGATCTGGTTGACTGAAACAGGAGCTCCGCTTGCTACCAATTTTGGGAAAGGCGGAATGAAGAAATTAGTTGATGATATGGCTGCACATACTTCTTATGTGGCAGCTAGAGGAGATGCCTCTGCATATGGAGTCCAGATTGAGAAAGGATCAGAGAGTCAGTCAGCATTATGAACCTATGCTATGGAGACGGCAAATAAAGGGAAAATTCAGTAGACTGTTTTGACTAGTGCAGGTTCTAGCATCAGATCTGAGACAGGTTGGGATTCGCCTGTTGACAGGTACACTATTTATGCCTACTTGTTGAGGAGAAGCGTAAGAGAGATGAAGAGAATCCAAATGTAGCTAAAAACACTAGAGGGGGTGAGTTTATTACTCCACCTACTGCAGGACCATCTTTGAGACCAAGGCCAGAACGACAAATGGAGGATGCTCAAAAGAAAGAAAAGAGGTAGGAGCCTAGACAGAGAAAGTAGCCAGGATTTAGATTAATGTCTGATATAGAGACATCTACGGACATGAAGAAAATCTTTAATGACAAGATACTTTGCAGTGAGGTGACTTTTACTATTTCCGAGGTTTTGGGCATCTCCAAAAGAGAGTTTCAAGATCAGTTCCAAGAAGTCCTGAAGAGAAAAAGACATACATTGCCTACTACTGATACACAAGGAGTTTTGATTGGGGAGTTGGATGAGGATGAGGATGAGGTCATGGTTGAGAATGCTTCTGTTTTTTCGCAGACAGAGAAGAGAGTTCAGCCTATGCATTATGTTGAAACTGATGAGCCTATCTTGGTACCGCGTAGTCATTTTTTGCGGAGTCATTGGGCTAGGGCAACTACAGAAACAATGGTAAAAATTGGAGAGAAACAGGTGCCTTATGTTGCTTTGGTGGATCATGGTTCAGAGATTAATCTCATAGTTCGTGGAGTTTATGAAAGTAATAGATGGCCTATGGATGCAGAGCATGGGTGGCGTATGAGAGCTGCCAACAACACTACAGGTGATTTGTATGCTGCCTGTCCCAGTGTCAGGATTTCTATTGGAGATGTAGAGGAGGATTTTCATTTCTTTGTGCAGGATTCATGCTCTTATCCCACAATCCTAGGACAACCATTCATTATAGAGATGCGCATGGAGACGAAAGTAATGGATGATGGATCTGCTTATGCACGGATTTGCAGTAAAGATAGTATGAGAGCAGTCCAGTTTATGACTGTGTGTATAAATCATGCTAGAAACAGGGATACTCTTCGAGATGCACCTTTGCCCACTGTGAGGGATTCGGGTTTTCATTAGGTACTGCTGTTCTGTGAGATGACGATGGTACAGATCAGAGGAGATTGGAGTTCTCGCCTCTTGGTAGTAGTGTTTTCATCTCCAATTTTGTTAGAATTTCAGCAAACAGTTCGATGAGTTATCAGAATATTTCTAAGTTGCCTAGAGCTACTATGCAATACATATGCAGGAAGGAGAAAGATTTTAAAAATGCAGGTATTTTAGAGGATAATGAGCATATAGATGGGATATATGATAGTATGGTTTGTGCAGATACGATAACAAAGATGGAGAATACGCTGAAAATTGATATGCAGAGTTGTCACAGTAATGTATTAGTGCAGTCCCTGGACATGTTTCATGAAATTTTAGATTTTGTGTCACAGATAGAGTCAGAGGCTGAGGTGACTCAGCAAAAAGTATTGACTGCTGAAGAAATTCAGCAAACCGAGTTTTTGACTGATTATGATCAGCCTACAAAGACACAGAGGGCTGAAAACTTTCAGTCAACAGAGTTTACTGCTGAAATATTTCAGCATCCAGAGTTCAGGCCTGTTCCTATGCCGTCCATAGAGCAGAGGGCTGAGGATATTCAGCCACACCAGAGGGCAGAATTGTTGATTTACAACATGATTTGAGTAATGCAAAGGATCATAATGAAGCCAGGGTTGACACGAAATATAAGAATGTGGATAAGAAGGTGAAGCCAATAGCTGGACCGCTTCCACCTGACAGTGATCAACAAATAGAGAGGGCTACCAACCAGCCAATTTTGAGGAATCCAGAGCAAATAGGCCATAAATTTTCAACAGAGACTCTTGTTGAATTAAAAATTGGAAATGGTGATTTCTTGCTACCCTCAGAGAAGCAATGCTTTTAGGATATGCTTGAGCGACATGGAAGGGGGTTTGCTTTTTTCTCGCATGAGATTGGATGTGTGAATCCAGATATTGTTGCCCCTATGGTGATCTTTACTATTCCTCATATTCCATGGAACCTTCGACATATTCCAATGCCTAGAGTACACCTGCCAAAGCTAGTTGACTTGTTGAATAAGAAAATCAGGATGGGAATCCTAGAGCGTTCATCTGCACCATACTCAAATAGGTGGTTTACGGTTCCAAAGAAGAATGATACTCTTCGATTTATACAGGACATGCAGCCAGTAAATAGAGTTACTATCAGGAATGTTGGTATAGGTCCAGTTGTGGATGAGTTTGCAGAAGCATTTGCTGGATGTGCCATCTATTCTTTAGGTGACTTGTATTCGGGATATGATCAGTTTCAGCTGGCCTTGGAAAGCAAGGACATAACCACTATGAGAACTCCTATTGGGTTTGTCAGGATGTGTACCTTGCCTCAAGGTGCCACTAATTCTGTTGCACATATGATGAATGCCATGCATAAGGTTCTTTGTGAGTATATACCTCAGCTTACCATGCCTTTCTTGGATGATGTGCCCATTAAGGGGTGTGCAGAAGAAGAGAAGAATGAGAGTCTAAATGAACAGGATGCAGATACTTTGTGGCTGATCATATTGCGGCTTGTGAAAAGATTTTGGCCAGGTTAGAAGAAGTGAACTTGACACTATTAGGGCAAAAATCTATTTTTGGAGTAAATGAGGTTGTCATTGTTGGACATATGTGTGGGTATTATGGTAGGAAACCTTCACCTGAGAAGGTGGATGCTATAGGAAAGATTATGGAGTATTGTTCTACCACTTCAGAGGTACGGAGATTCATTGGAGCCTGTGTGTTTTATATGATTTGGATACCCCATTTTACACACATAGCATATTATTTATATCAGCTGCTTCGAAAGGGGCAAAAATTTTATTGGGATGAGAGCCACACTAGAGCCATGCGGAAATTGAAGAAGTTATTGCAGATTGCTCCTACTCTCAGGAAAGCAGATTATAATTGCGGAAGGCCTATGGTATTGACAGTTAACACTAGTCCAATTGGCATAGGTTGGGCTGTGGGTCAAGATGATCCAGATGGAAACAGGTACGCTATTCGGTTTGGGGCGAAAGTCCTAAAAGAGAGATAGAGGAGGTATCCGCAAATCAAGAGGGAATTACTGGGAATTGTTACGGCTCTCAAATGTGACAAGAAGTATTTTATTGGAGCCCCAGTTGTGGTAGAGAAAGATTGCTTACCATTGATAGGTATGATTACGAGTTGCTCTACTCCGGATATAGCTATGCTGAGATGGATTGCATACATCAAGACATTAAATCCAGAATTTAAACACATAGCAGGAAAGGATAATCTAGTGGCGGATATGTTGTCTAGAGCTAGATATGATGATGAGGAGACACTACTTGCAGAAGAGGATGATGCAGAAATTTCAGCCGCTATGATTGATCATGTTTGTCATGTCTATGATATTGTGGCTTTCATAGAAGAACTCTATGTTGGAGATTGGTTGCAGATTGGAAAATACCTTAGTACACTAAGCAAAAGAGATGAATGGACATATGAAGAGTTTAAGAAGATCAGAAGGAAAGCCTATGGTTATTTTCTCAAGGACGGATTTCTTTGGAAGCACCCGAAGAAAATAGGTGGATTACCCTTGCGGGTTGTCTGCGAGATAAAGAGACCCAGTCACAGGTGATGAGAGAGTTTCACGAGAGTCCTTGGGCTGGTCATAGAGAAGTGTGGGCTACTTATGAGAAAATCAAGGAAAAATATTGGTGGAAAGGCATGTACAAAGATGTTTCTCACTTTGTAGAGACTTGCAGAGACTCAGATGTATTCCATAGTGCGTCATCGAGATGAGCTTCATCTGACCTATCCGCTATGCATTCATTATAAGTGGGTAGTTGACTTGGTTACTATGCCGATGGGTCTATGGCAGATGAGATATATTGTTTTGGCTAGAGACGATCTTACCAATCATATTGAGGGTAGACCTTTGAGAACGAAGACCACTAGTGCAGTGTGTAAGTTCTTATTGGAAGAAATTTTCTGCATGTATGGCTGTGTGGGTAAGATCACTGCAGATTGCGATGAATTGGATGCAGATGAAGCTAGGGAGTTTTTCTCTCAACTAGGAATCAAGTTGGCTCTAACAATAGCATACAATCTAGAGGGAAATGGAAAAAGTGAAAGAGTGCATCCGCCGATAGTAAAAGCATTAGCCAAGGCATGCAGAGGACGGATTGGAGAATGGTCGAGACTTCTACCGTTTGCTTTGTGGGCTGATTGCACAACTCACAGTGTTACCACAAGATATATGCCCACAGAGTTGATGTATGGTCAGAAACCGGTTATATCGGACTGAGACTTGTGCTTTGACTTGGTCAGTTTTACCTTGGCAGAAGGATTTGATGAGAGAGGAGCTCTTAGCTCTTCGGATCCGACAGGCAGTTGGAGAGAAGACCAGAGGATATTCAGCTAACTATTGACAGGTTGAAGATTGCTAGACTTAGAAATAAGGACAGGTTTGACAGCAGGCATCACTTGCGGCCTAGAGCAATAGAAGAGGGAGATTGGGTGTTAGTCTTTGATAGCAGCCTTGAAAATCAGCATACTGCACTTTGGAATATGGTGAAAAGATGGTTTGAGCCATACATAGTCAGACATGTCTTTGATAATGCAACATATGAGCTGACAAAATTGGATGGGACAGTGCTTAGAGTGCCCATTGTAGGAAAAAGAATCAAGATTTTCAAGAAAAGAGATGATGATGATTATGCATTGGAAGAATTTGCAAGAGAAGAGCAATGAGAAGAAACTCCAGTAGAAGAGACAGATGATATGACAGATAATCTTGTTGATATATCGAAAATACACAATGAAGAGATTGATATGTTCGTGGCTCTTGACGATAATGATCATGGGTAGTTGGCCCATCCGGAGGATGCGCAGGATCAGAGGGGGTGGATGTCATACTGTTGCGCATCCAAGGTGTGGAATCCACCAAAAAGTTGTGTGTGTGACATTTGTTACTTTGTACATACTCTCATTGTGTTTGCATTTTGTTCTGCGTGGGTAGTATAGTAGAGAGATGGGTCTTCTATTGCCTTTCCTTTCAGCTGGGGTTGCACCTGATAGATCCTCCTTCAACAATGATGGGCATGCAATGTCTTCTATGGCTTTTCTTGGCTTCCAATTCCCGGGCGAAAAGAAGAAATAAATCTCCACATTTTACTTCCTTGGCATTTTTATCAAGTTGGGATGCTTTTCAAAATCAAGTGCTAAATGTATGATACGAGTTGAGTTAATCATGGTTTCTAAACCTCCTCTGACATGGGTTTGCAGCATATTATAGCCAGTTTACTTAAGCTAGCCACATGGTCTGAGGTGGTTCATTTTATGTTCTATGCAGACATGCCCTCTCCTTGTTGAAGAGCAGGGTACCATAATGACATGATGACTTGTATTCTTAATTTCTTTGTGATTGCAGAAAGCCAGTCATCTTCAAATGAGGTTGAGAATTTGGTTTGACTGTACAGTTGGAGATATGTGGAGATCTATGTGATGGGTAAACAACTACAATATGCTATTGGGAGACATTGTTGAAGGCAAAGGGCTATGTACTGGATAAAGATTTGTAAACATGGCATACCTTGAAGGCCAAAGGCAGGTATTGAGATGGCGTTTAAATGTCTATTCATGTCTTATAAGTTGCTGATATTGCCTTCAATGGTACCGTGGTAGCTCAATGGATGGGGTATGCAAGGGGCTTGCTGTTCAAGTTCTTTATGAGTTGTAAATTGAAGCTGGGTGGCTGAACATGCCTTAAGTGGTCCAATGCATGAGGAAGCCTCCAATTTTTTTTCAGGTTGGGATTTTATCCTACTGTGATTCACTTAAAACTTTTGTATCTGGTGGGATAAAGTTTACTTGCAAAGCATAGATCTTGGTGTCTCCAGTTATGGACTATGAAGAACATATCTTGGTGGCTTGATGTATTATGTGATATTTGAAATGGCTATGGCCCCTTGTATTATCTGGCTAAGATGCAGCATTCAAGGGAAGTAGCAATTTGGAACTCGGTATTTGAAAGAGCACAAGACTTGCTAGGTGTCCTGGTGGGCATGAGCCAGCACTTTATGAAGAGCTACACTGGGCTTGTTGATCCGAACCGTCCTATCGGCAGTTTTATGTTCATGGGACCCACTGGAGTGGGCAAAACAGAATTGGTAAAAGCTTTATCTGTTGCTATTGTGGGGGGACGTTTATCTGGTCAGAAAGAGGCTTATTGTAGGCCGCCTGGGGGAAGAAAAAGTAACGAAAATAGGGGATCTGAACGGCACAGAATTGTAAATTGTTTTGGGAGAGCAACGATTCTGAAGTTGAAGCTGATGACAGCAATGTTGCTACTGAGATCAGTGATCAATTTCCAGTTAAAAGCCTTTTGGATATGAAAACTGATACTATGGTGCAAGATATGGGGAATCCAAGCTCAGCACAAACGCGACAGCTTCATTTGACTGGTGTTTACATACTCTGTTGAGACAAGGGAATTTGAAACTGTCCCAAACTTTGGTAAATTGACATAAACAATTACAACATTTTGAGGCTCTGGTTTATCTTAGTTCCAGAACAAGCTGAGAGTAATACTCCCATCACACAGATCAGCCATACCTGGATGCAATATATAAGAATATTGATGAACTTGACAGTGAGCAAAACACTCTGCTTAACGTGAAAGGCCTGATTCGGGTAAACACAATATCTAATTCTTAGAATCTGCGTTTTTTACTTAACCTGACTCCATAATGTTCATCTATGTAATAGATCCGATTCCTATAGGTTTTGTTAAAGGTTCAACAACACATGACAATGGAAGCCAAAGACCAATGGCCGGCCAAACGATTGGTGTGCATTACTTCTTCTCTATCAGCACTTATGGACTGAAAGAAAGCAGAGAAACATTCAGCTGTTACAATTTTTGTTGCCAGTTATTTATTATACCTGCACGGGAAATGTCTCATGTCTTTGTGGATAAGTAATCTGTTTTCACTGCACTGTGGTGGGTTCTGGATATGCAAGCTTGGATACAGAAAGTGAAGAAAGCTATCTTACTGGAAGATGTGAAAGAAGTTTTCCTAGACCTACAGAATGAGTTTCAAGCTTATGGTTTTAAGAAATGCAAGAGTTTTAAAGCAACCTCATGTAAAGAGATGTGATGCTTTCTGCTGTCAAACCCTACCTGGTTGTATTCAAGGAAAGTTGGCACCATGTAATCAGAGTAAATTGTTCTGGACAGCTACTTAACCACATTAAGCATCAAGCATGAAGTGCAAAAGAAAGCCTGTGCTGTAGCACTGATTCAAAGAAATGTCCAACACCATGAAGAGCAGAAGAGGAAAAAGAGATCTAAATCTATCAAGCTGCCATCATTCAAAAGGAAAACATGGATGTCGTCAATAGACTCTTTACAAAGACTATCACTAGTTATTGGCAGAAATAAAAACAGAGACTTGACATCATTTTCTCATCTTACTTATTCGCTTGATTGATCTTCTATCTTGGAAATTTTGAAGGACCTCTGTGGTTGCGACTTTGCTTTCGAAAACCCTTCGACAGCGTAGCCCTTTTTAATCACCCCCTCATCATACCATTACATGGTCTTGATTAAAATTGCAGTAGTATGATGTATCAAGAATGGCACAATACATCATTACTTATGGCGCTATCTACTAACATGGAAAAAAATGCATTGGCCACATTCAGACCACCCACCCACCATGCATCCACCCCCTCAAAACCAAAGTTTTTTAAACCTTAATCTTCATTGTGATTTTTATTTTCAACACTCTATGCTCTCTATGCCCTCTCACACTTGTTGATTCACAACCATTTCTCATCTCTCACCACCCATGGTATCGCTCTTCTTTGTCCTTTGCCTCAAAAGAGTCCCTTATCTCAACCTAGAAGCAAGGAGGCTATCAGCTCATGGGTGCATAGCCCATGTGTCAATGCTTTCCTTGCCCTCATGGGAGACAACCCTTGTATACCCCAATGCAAAGTCCATCCTACTACAGTTGCACACAGGTCCCCCACATTCACATCAATGGCCAAAACTATGAGCTTACCCCTCGGCATGTGTAGGAGCGACCTCATCTTCCTATGGATGGTGCAACAGATGCCACAAATTACTTCCAAACAAAGAGATGGAGGCACTCTTTGGCTTAGTCTACAAAGGGGAGTATAGCCAACTGCCAGCAATCAAAGTTGGAGGTACTTAAATTCTTCCTTGAAGCTTTGTACCTGCAAGCCAAAGCATTCAATAACTCACTCAAGGTCACCTCTCTCTTCTTTCTACCCAACAACTCCAACATCTCATGGGCATTTATTTTTATAGAGGGCTTTTTCATCGAGTACAAGCATGTAGCCCAATGCTCCTTTGACACCAAATCCCTACAAGTGATGTGCGGCCAATACTTCACCTTCATGTTCCCTTTCCTTGCCATAGTGGCTCCTTATTGCTCCCCTTGCACTGCTAATGCCAACCCACTCTCCCCTTCATCCCTAGCAACATTTGCACCAGCATAACCAATGTAGTATAAGAGGAGGCGGCTTGCACTTTTGTGAAACATCCCCAATAAATAGCAGTAGAAGACATGCCTACCATCCTAAGGACTAACCACACTATCCCCCACACTACATCAGAAATAGGTTCCTCAATGTGTGATCAAAACAAGCTAGACTTCAAGTCCCAAAGTGCTTTTCTCAAGCAGTTAGCTTGGGTCCAAAAGTGCACTAGAGAGGAGGAATCACAAGTTACTAGGTAGTCCATCAAAATTGGCATTGTGACTACCATCTTGATAGTCCCCACAACCATGCCCACACAACTCACGTTTGCCCCCCAGGAAATCATAATTCTTTAACAGTTTTTCCTAGAGACTACCCTATGCTACTTGAAATATGTGTTATGGGATGCTATCCTTTTCTTTTTGGCCATGCTCTTTTACCATAGTCTTTGATTGTGTGTGCAATGTTTTCTTTTTTTAAAAGAAAAGGTTGTAAAGCTAGAATAAGATATAAATATTACATCCAATGAACTACCCAAAATATGGTTTTGAGAAGTAGCCAGAAGAAGTAGTTCGATGAGGATAGAGTGCGGTAGTGTCATAATGCAAAGAGTTTCAATACAACATAACGAGGGACATATATCATAGGTTTAGAGGATATTCCATGTAACATACTAGTAGTAGGAATCTTTAATAGGTGATATAATAAGTATCCCCAAAAAGTAGATTAGGCTAAGTACATTAGTATCTCTTCGGTGCATCCTAAATGGCGTCAAGGACACATGCAACTTTGAAATCTAGATGGAGCTTGATTCTCTTGTGATGTTGTCCCTTGGGGTGGGTATCCTATGGTTCCATCATTTTGTTGGCAATAGTGGACTGGTGGTCCTCAATCTCTTGCTTTTTCTTAGTAGTGGTTGATTGTTTCATGCCACCAATCATGATCCCTTTCTCAACTCGTGAAATTTGAAACAAAAATTTACATTTTAGGCCATGCATAGAAACATCAAATTTACCTTTGAATAGGGCATCATTCATTTGTATCCAAATCAACCATAGGTAAAAATCCCTGACGAATGTCCAAAGTACTGTGGACAGGCCATTGGCCTCTCCCAACATCACTTCCTTCCAATTCAGTTCAATAGGGTGAAAGGGTTTTCTCACCCAATGTAAAAATATGAAAGCTTCTTTATTAGGCTTGTAATTCATAAACATATGACTTAGCGTTTCAATCTCAACTTTACAACATGGACACTTTCATTCACTAGTCTTTAGTTTGAGGGCTCTTCTCTTGACTAGAGTCCCTTATGTAAGATGAGCTAGAGAAAGGTATTTTTTTGTGCGAATTGTACTAGGCAAATGTTCTCGAACTAGAACTCGCAGTGGAACTGGGGCCATTCAATGTGTCATTTATCATTGAGAATATTAATCAAGCTAGAGGTAGGGGCCAACAGGTTAGGAATTGGAAGAAGTGCATTTTCATTGTCCCAAGTAATCAACATGTTGCTAAAGTGTCCTCTGATTTGAATGGCCTTATCAAGCCCATGAGGTCGTTGTTCAATCCTTTGGGTTATAATTGCTAGATCTTCCTGTTTGAGTTTGAATTTTACCTTTAAGGAAGGCATGTCTTGCCATTAGTTTCAATCAAAGGCCCATACATCTTCCCAAAGCTAGATGCCCTTTTTTTACATCTTCCACTAAGTCTTCATATATTCATTAGATATAGGATCATAGAATAGGCTGAACCAAATTGGATCATAAGTAGCCGATGGTAGGATGATGTTGTTCTCAGAGTTGAGTTTTGTTTTGAATTTATATTTGAGCCAAGAGGATTGAAGGATCTTTTCTAATAGGGAAGCCTTAGGAACTATGAAGAGCATATTGGCAAAAGGCTATTGTGAGCATAAAGAGGTGCTTGTATCTAGGGAACCCTTGGATTGAGAACTTTATGACATCCCTATGTAGAAGCTTACAGAGATCATTCATAAATATATGTATGTATCAGGTGGATTCAACATAAGGGATTTTTAAAATACTATTTTCACACTTTTTTTTACATATAGCAAGGTTCCATATAAAGGGGTTACTTACAAATTGAATAGAAAAGGGTTATATTCTATTAAGGAAAAATTCACAAATAAGGATATTTATAAATTATAGGCCTTGAATACATGTGATACAGAGGGTATACCTATAGTGAATTACCTAGGTGTAGAAGTATTGCCCAATCTTCATCAAGGTGTTGGATGCTACGAATGATCCATTTGGAATCTAGCTTGTTTGCTAATCCTTCTAAGTTTGGGAGGCAAAGACCCCCTTTTTCTTTGGGTAAAATATAGGTGGCCCAAGCCACTTTAGGGTTTTTTAAATAAAAGTTTTCTAATGAGACCCAAAGGATGTCCCTACATAACGATTCCAAATCTTTTAGGATAGATTTCAAGGGTCTCCAACAAGATAGGAAATAGATGATTGAGGAGGCTACGAGGATGTGGTTTAGTACAACTGACATACCCACAACTTTACCTTGAAAATCCTTCCAATAATCAAGTTTGGTTCTTAGATAAGGCATTACCCATTTCCAATAGTGCTTCTGTGAAATCATAAACCCCATCAAGATGCCCAAGAGACGAAAGATTTTGCCATAAGGGATGATCAAATGCCCCTAGTTCACAAGCCAGTTACAAGTGGTTTGAGTGTTGACTTTATCATTGTCTTATTTGGGTTGAATACTGAACCAAAGGCTAGACAAAACTCCTCATTACATCCCTAGAAGGATTGGAAGGACCTATTGGGTCCCATTCCTGTCATCTGCAAACAGATTAAGTGTGATTTGTTTGTTGTTATTAGGAAGTGTGATCACCCAAATATTTCCTACATCTACCTTAGCCTAGATCAACCACCCAAATGCACACAACTACTATTGCAAACAATAAGGCAGCTAAGGAGAAACCCCATCAAATTGACTTCTTAAGTAGAAATGGATGGGTTAGTGAGCCATTGACAAAAACTCTTGTGGACACATTGCCAAAAAGGACCATAACAAACTTGATGAACTTTCTCTCGAAGCCCATATCTTGGAGTGATTGAAAGATAAAGTCCTACTCTTTATCAAAGTCAATCTTAAAGAAGACTACGCCATGTTTAGTGTTACTTGCATGCTCCAAGCCTTCCCACAAATAGCATCTAGTATGAAGTAATCTTTAAAGAAACCTTTATGTTCCCTCCTAATCCATTTGTTGAAATGGCCAAAGATCCTACAAGCTAATGCTTTGGCAAATATTTTGTAGGTCGATCTTAAGCGTGTAATGGGTCTCCAATTTGGGAGTTGAAGAAGGTTTTGCCAACTTGCTTATGTATCAATTAAATCACACCAACATTGACACAATGTGGAAAAGCCCCAAAAACTTATGAAACTAGATTTGGACATATGGTTAAAACCAGTTTATAGAAATCGTCTTATCTTGTAGGTTTCGCCATGAGGTCAAATCTCGACCTTTCAAGTGTTTTTCACTTTATCTTATATTGATATCTATGGGATTTGCTACATAGCCATATTTGTTTATATGTGAATCTCATATCATAATAAACCACATCCTCTCTTTAACTAGCCTTTAAAAACCCTATGGTAAAAAACCATGGCAAAGTTTCTAATCTTAAAGATACGTCTTATGACTAAATAGGATTTGAGCACATGGCTAAAACCAATGACAATGTTTCTACAATATAGCTCCTTTCAAGGGAAACTTACATGTGTACTAATTAAAATGTTAACTTTGGGCCAAATGGAATCATGAGATTGCTACATAACCACATTGATATATAGGTGGATCTTATATTAGACTAAATCTCATTCTTTGATTAAATAGGATTTGATCACATGGCCAAAAATCTTAGCAAAGTTCCTAGAGTATGATCCTTGCATAGGAAACTTACATGGAGAAGAAATCCAATGTTAACTTAGGGACAAAATCATCCATGACATTTTCTACATAACCACAATGATTTTTCACTATATCTCATACCACACTCACTCAACATTTCATTATCACTTGACCATTTGGTTAAGCCCATGGTCAAGTCTCACTATTAATAGAATTTGATCTTCTTACCGAAGTCCATAGCAAAGTTTTTACTATATAATTCTTGCAAGAGAAACATAATTAATGCTAACTTAGAGCTAGGATAATCCATGAGATTTGATACATAAGCACACATATTTATGGTTGGATCTTATACCACACTTAATCTCAAATTTCACCATTTCATTTTATGGAAGAGTCCCTTTGGAGTACATTTGTCTTGTATTTCATAAAATCTTGTGTTGTCGTGTTTTCAATTTTCAACTTAGAAATTTTATACATTTATTTGGGTTTTGTCAAATTTGAATATTTTTAAATCCACTTTAGTCTCAAAACTTTTTCTCTTTGTAGAACTATTCAATGGCCAAGAAAGATAGCACATCCAAAAAGGAGACCGAAACCATTGATGGAGTTAATGGTGATTTTGTGTATCCATGGTATGTGGATGTTTATGATAGTTGAGGAAAAAGGGCTGACAATGTTCTCTTATTCACTTTAAAGAGTGATATTACATTTTTTTAACAAGATGGTGTCATAGAGAAGATAACAGATGGATGCGCTGGGAAAGAGGGAATACCATGTAATCTTGTTAAGATCAAGGGGAAAAATGTAGTATACAAACTTGATCCTTTGTCATTTCACTTTGCCTGTATTAAAGAGGATGAAGAATACTCTTTGAAACCAATGGGATGGACCTAAGGAGGTAAAGGGCACAGAAGACATTGTATTAGCATTCCAAGCTGTTCAAAATAGTGAGCTACTTTCCCTATGAAGAAAAGGTGATCGCCCCTACAAAAGAATGAAGCTCCAAGATAAACAAATAGACTTGGGATCTTCACCTTCTCCTCACGAAGAAAATAATTCATGGAATCCCACAAGCTCAAAGTCAGAATCACCTCAACAAAGTTCCTTGTCACAAGCTCTTGTTGTTAGTATGGCTGCTAACACTACTAAGAATGATGCCACTTTACCTTCCATGCTAGAAGTTACACCAGCCAATAATTTCTCTTGAGGTCAAGGGAGTAGAAAGAACATTTGATTTTCCTGAAATAGTTAAGAAGAAGGGAAAGAAGGAAGAATCAGGATTTCACATGTTTTAAAAATTCTTTCCATTTGGTCCAACAACACAATTTCCTATTCTCGTTGATAGGTGTTATGAGGCACCTCCTTTGTATGCTTATAGGTCACTAGGTTGGGATTATGTAGAGAATCTAACCACGTCTTTCATAAAGAATCCCATGAACCCAGCAACAACAGCATATCTTATGCCTTTTGTACAAGACAACAATGAGAAGAGATCCATGCATCGTGATGAGGTGGATGCTAAAAGTTGGACACTTATAGTTATTGGATTATATCGTGGCTTCACTCAATTCATGGAGCAAAGATATATATTCAAAGTAATGCTACACGTTGTCTAGCAACCAAGAATTTATACACCATGAGAAATGTTAGAATATTAGTTGATTGTCCTGTGGAAATGTGCATTGATCTTTCACGAATGACAAATAGGGAATCACATAATGTTATGAAGAATGCCCCTTATGTTGAGCAACTTCAAGAATTAAGAGATCAGTGGGTGGTTAGCATTTGGTTCTTCACCAAAACCCCAACAAGGGCTTTCTACTAAGACAAGCTCTCAAAGAGTACCATGGCAGGTAATCACATATAAGCTTACCTTCTCTTTTTGTGAAGATTAGTATGACGCTCTTTCTTTTGTTCTATGCTCACTATTTTGATCTTTTTCTGCCGAGATTTATGGCATACATTGGAGAAAATTATGCATCTAGAGATTGCCATATGATTGTTAGCTCCCAAGAAATATTTGATAGTTGGATCAAAATCATGAAGAGATACTCTAGAGGTGAACTTATATCCTAAGAGGAGAGTTCAAGAAAAAAGGGAAGGCAACCTTCTCCTACTGCATTTCGTTGTCTTATGGGTTTAAAGGATAGAGACATCCTTACAGTACAAGAGGATATTAATGAAGGTCATATCCTTTTTCTTAGAAACAAATGGGATAAGGAAGATATGGTTGACATGGAAACAAGGGCTAAGAAAATCAAGCAGGATAGGGTCCTAAAGGAGGAATTAGTCACTCTTTTCAATGCTTCAATTCCAAAAAGTAGCGCTGTGATGAGGACTTAGGAAAAGCTTGTTGATGATTATGATATCAATGATGAAGTCTACACAAAGATTTTAGGCATTTGCAATGATTGGGTATCAAAGAAGCTCACACGTGGAGCTGATGCAGGGTCCCTACCAAATGGAGCAAAAGATATTGTGAACTTCCTAATTGGAAAAAAGTAAAATCCTCTTCAATCCTCCACTACTTCCCCTTAGCGTGTGTATGTTGTCGGATGCAATCTAGAAACCTTTGATCTTATACATAATGTTTACAGAGATCCAATTACCATTGGGGTTGTTGTTCAATGAAATGGGACTCTATAAAGTTTGGAAAGGTTGTATCCACTCTACTACAAATGACATGTAAACCTAAACAATTCATGTTGTTATCATTTCTTGATCGAAAGCAAATGGCATTTTTGAAAAATGCTCTTGAAAGCATTTCTTGCAAGTATCGCATGCTAGTTGGTAGTGTTGACTTCCTACCAATGGATAGAACGTTTGCTTTTGGATCTATAGATTATTTTGTGGTTTTGACATTAGTGACCATGGAGAAAAGCTTCATCAATTTTGAGTGATATATAAACAATATCAACAAGCCTTCCATTTTGGGCTTTGAAGGCTTGGACAAGGAGTGCAATGATGAAGATCTTGAAGAAGAACAAAGGATCGCAAAGGCCATTTTGAGAAAGAAAATGAAAGTTATGGAAACTACAATCAAAGCATTCAATGATGCTCATGAGGTTGTATTTTTTGTATATGCAAGTGGACTTGCATCTAAGGTGGCATCGGTAAATCATATGAAGACTATTGCAGTGGTTTGCAACACTCAAGAGCAAAGAGAGGTTGAAGCACAATTGTGGAGGGTCCATGAGAGTGCCAAACAAAATTCAAACTCCCAAGAGGTTCCTCCTACTAAAGTTCAAGTTCTTGAAGTACCACCTGAGGGCATAGAAGAATCAAGCCAAGATATAGCAAGTCTAATTATGAAAGAGAAATTAAAGGCTACTTCAAGTGTTTAAACTCCGTTCCTTCTCCTTTCATCAAGGAAGACACATTGATGTAATTTTGATTTTTTTCTTGAGAAGTTACTTCCATTAGCATTTGCAATATTTTCTTTCTTTGATGATATTAATTAAAGAAACTATGTCTTTGGTTTTTTACTTTTTTACAAAAGGTACCAAGCATATTTGGTTTAAAAAATCTATTTAAGTAAATATTTTACCAAATTGGTATTAAAGAGCTCATTAAAATTTATAATCCTTTGTTAGGATAACTGTTTAATTGTAATCTAGTGTGTAAGAATACTTATCATAATGAAAAGTTTGAGCTAGTTATGCAAAATTTACTTAAGCCTATTTTAGATCTTATTTCAATTAAAATTTTATATGTGTTGTGTTATGATCTTGTCATGTTAGTTTTGGTTAGATTTGTCCACATGGTCAAATCTCTTATCTCTTATAGCCTCTTTTACTACATCACTAGTGTATGTTTATGCATGTACCTTAGGATAAGAGAGCCAACAATACATTGCACAACCCAAAAAATATTCATTGCACCTCCCAAAGGAGTTTTACCTCAGTAGTAAATATTGCAACAAAGATTTCTCTCCAATGTATCTTTTGAGATGTGCATATGGAATATTAAGGTAAAATCCTTGTTACAATTCATGAGTTTAAATATCTATGGGATATAACTAGTCCAAAAATAGAATGGTTAGTCCTTAAGAAGAAACTATGAAAATTCATCCAAATAGAGTATAACTTATCTCAATTAAATTGTCATGTGTCACTTATATGAGACATAGTTTTGGTCACATTGCCAAAAGTATTATGTTTAAATTTTCTTTTAATAATTAGGACTAATAAACACCTTCTTTGTACATGCCATTTTAAAGACCTTTTTAAAAATTGAGTATGTTAAATATTATAATGATAATATAATTTGTGCAACTAATTACAAGAATCTATTGTTAGTATCTCAAGTATACTTATAATAAGCGATAAAAAGTAGCTATAGAAAAATGACTTTATTAGAATGGATTTTACGTCAAAGAAATCATCATATATATATTTTTCACCTCATGATATTACTCTTGATTAGATTTGACCACATGGTCAAATGTCTCTTTTCTTAAGACATCATTTATTAAGTAGTACCTATTTATGTACTTATCAATGTGAAGTTAAATTTCTTTAGTGTTCTATGCCAGTTTATAGCTCAAACATTAGGTAGAATGATAAGGAAGTAAATGAATCTAATGGGCTTCTTTTTCTTCTTTGTAACTTCAACTAAGACATCTATGGTTGGATATCTAACAGATTCAACAACAGTAGAGCACGATGATGTGATTGATGTTTCCTTGATAAGAAATGCAACACAATTATGTGTAATACTTGATCTCAATGGTCTTCTTTTACAACGATGCTTTGCTAAGTCTAAAAGGTTTCAAAGCTTTCAAATGGGAAAGCAATGGCTTGTTCTTCGACCAGGATGTATGGAGTTTCTTGAAGCCTTATTTGCAAGATTCCAAGTGGGAGTCTGATCAACAGCTTTACATAAGAATGTCATGGTAGTTATTAAGTGCTTGGAGATCCATGCAAAAATGAAGTATCCTTTCTTCATGATTTGGGGCCAAGAACAATGTCATAGACATCGACTCAAAATCATATATAGGCCAGATAAGATGGGAGTACAAGCAATGTTCAAGCCTCTGAAGTATGTATGGGATCAATATGGAGATGTTTGTCGGCATACCAAGACTATTCTCATAGATTACAGACCTTACAAAGGATGTCCAAATCCTGTTGACAATTGCATTTATCCAAAAACATTTGATATTGATCGTAAAGACTCTATCTTGATCAAAGAACTTCTACTATACTTGACTCACTTAAGCAAATACCATGATGCACGTGAAGTCATCAAGTTTGATCGATATGGACAAGATCCAGTTCAATATGGACATGAATTGTATGCTTAATTCAAGGTTGTCATTGATGAATGTACTAGAGCAGAGAATGATGGTATTTCATCATTATTATCAGCGCCGCACGAGACCATGATTGATAAAGATAGTATATATGTTCAACCTTCAATTACTTCTTGCTTCAAGAGACCATCTATTATACAAACATCCTCAACAAATGCCTCACGTCATCCGTCTCTTACATTGAACAGCTCACAATTATCCATATTGAAGCAGACTCCTTTAGTCTCTACTTTGAAAGATATGGAAGCAATGCAACTTGCTCATGAGTTAGGATATCACAAACATTTCATAAATGGTAGTACAACTATCTAAAAAAGTTATATATTTCCAATATACACGATGCAACAAGACAGTGACTCTATATGGACTAATTTTGACTTCCATAGTAAATATATACCTTACATTAAGGGCTTTTGCATGGCTATGAAATGTATGCTTGTTAAAAATTTGAAGTGTTTTGTGTAGTTACCTTGGTGTTTTTAAACACCACCAATATCAATGAGAGAATCTACTTAATGTTTTTTATTCTTTCAATAACATTAGTTAATTGTGTTGAAATTTCTTATAAAGTGGTTTAAGTCCAATTTTGTACTTTATGTATTAGCTAACAAATAAGTGTTAATTGATAATAAAATTTATGTCTATTTCTTTGGAAACACAAACCATTGGTCAAATGTTAAATCTTTAGTCTTAGAAAAATCATAAAATTCTAGCTTGGTATATAAATCTCCATTTTATGATATGAAAGTTCATTTAGCTGGTCAAAGTGTGAAGCTAGTTGATTTTGGCCAAAGCCAATATCCATCTTGTCCATATATAATAGAAATTTTGAATAAAAGATATTTATATATCATGCATATACATACACAAAATGTAAATGGGGTGAGCAATTATTTGGCATACTTGTGTCTATTGGTTTACACAAAAAAAGAACCATCACATCATAGGTTATCCAAACTTATTACTATATGGTATTAGATCAAGTTATTAAACCACACCTAGTTAGTGATGACTCTTTTAAGGTCCTAGTTCAGGAAACTTATACATGTCACTTTAAATGATGCTATATCTAAAAGAAAAAACTCGTATTATAATATCTTCAAATCCATATGGAGCCCCGAGAGGAACACCAAGGAAAAAGGGAATTCTCTTGCAAGAAAATCTATCTTGTAACATCAACAAGCTTGTTTATCATGTTTCATATTATCACAATGAAGAAAAGAACACCAGGCACAACAAATCTTCATGCAGCATCATGTAGATCTCCCACGGATTTTAATAGAACCAACCATATTCTTCAACATCTTCACAAAATCCATCAATAGAACAAAGAAAACAAGGGAATACACCATCTTAGAATGGAAATACATCACATAGTATTCATCTTCAATATCTTCATAGTCTTCTCTCTCAATCTCTCATATACAATCACTCTGTTTGAGTAGAATTGACTATCTCTGATTCTCTCTCTCTCATTCTATCAATAATACATCATATCCTCACCACAATCTCTCAAAATCACTCTCAATAATCACTCTTAGGTCGTGGATACCCCTCCCAAGAGGTATGTCTGATATGAAGGGTCACCAGAGCCACTACAGTGTCTCTTCATAGCTCACTACTGTCACTTCACTCTAGTCTTCTCTTGAGTCTTCAGCAGCTACTTCTTCCACTTCTTTCAGCTCTTTTGCACTTGTATTCACCTCTTTCCAAGGCTAGAAAACTTTCCCAAAGTCACACATACATTCCACAGAACACTTACAGAAGCATACAGAACAGTCACAGAACAGTACCAGAACAGAAACAGTACAGAAGCAGAACAGAAACAGAACAGAAGCAGAAGCTCTACAGAAGACCTACAGAAGGTTACAGAAGATCATCAAAACCACATAACCCACTCTCAAACCATTCCAAACTCTCACAAACCATTCAATAAACTTTCTCAATATCTCAATCTTCATCAATCAATACTCCATCCCTCCTTACAGAAGACAATCAAAACAAAACAGACCAAAACAGAACAAAACAGAAGGTATACAGAACCAATCAGAACCTATCAGAACATCACAGAACCATCAACAAACATCATGATCTTCCAAAACACAATCAATATCATCCAAAACACTCTCAAACCACTTCCAAATCAATCAATCATCCCATAAAATCAACCATTCAGGTCTCAAAAACAACAAAAATCAGCCAAAAAACAAGTCATTTCAACACTCAACATATCCCCACACTTAATAAGGAAGCGTCCTCGCGACCCAGGAACAAGGAAATACAAGTTCAGGGAAAAGCTCAACTTTGATCTTCAAGAATCCATCCACCACGACCCCATCTTATAACCTGTTTCTGATATAAAAATATAAAGAAAGAAAAACTCGTTATACATTAACACCTCTGATCAAACTAAAAATCACCACAAATTTGTAAAGGATATAAGAGTTTGCTTCTTCTTCATCAGCATCTTCTTCAATTCTCCAACCACGACCCCATCTCTACAAATCTCCAAAACATAGCTCGTACACGAAATCCAATAGGAAACCACCACGTTCGTTTGACATACATGAACTCACAACACAAACACTAATACACAACACAACCATCTGAATGACTTCTTCAAAAAGAGAGTTTGGCATTAAAAAGCTTCCAGTATACATGGGAAAGGTATCAATGAAGATGATCCCTCTTAAAAGATTGATGTTGTCGGAATCGATCCATAGATAAGGATTCATCTACAAAGTTTTTAGGAGGATTTTGAAAAAATTGGAGACAGCACATCCTTTCCAATAGGACCAAGTATCTGCTAGGCAAACAGAGGGCATGAAAATACAATATCTCCAGCTGCTGGGAATCAATGCTAACATTGACATTCATGCACAACTTTGGAATAGGCTTTGAATCAGTATGAGAGTGCCTATGCATATACGCCAGGTACCAAGCAAAGTGAGCAGTTAATCTCACTGAGGGATCTGCAGACTGTGAATATTGTTGGGCAAAATGAACATAGTTTTGATAAGCTTGACTAGAAGCTGTCCATTCTCTTGGAATTACTGGCCAATTAATCTGCGGTCCTGTAAGGCAATCATCCGAACTCCATCCCCTTCTTCTGGAAATCTGATTATCAAAACCGTCACAGTCACTAACCAACTGAGGTGGTTGAGATATGGAAGTGTTAGGAGAGGGTAGTGGAATAAGGGAAAGTGGATGTAGGGAAGGATAGGAAAAATCATAAAAGGAAGAAAAGGTTAAAGAAGGAGTGGCAGAAATTTGTAAGGAATCACTAAGGAACGGTGTTAACTGATAAATAGGAAATGTGGAGGGTACATTAATGAGGGGTGAAGGACAGGGTGGAGAAGGGGAAAATACCCTATCCTCAATAAAGGAACAGTAAGTGAAAATAGGAATTTGAGGAAAATTTGAAGGTTGGAAAAGAAGTGGTAAAATTACTGTGGAATTAGTTTGACAAAGGGAAAAATATATAGCATAGCGGTGAGCCATTTGTTGGTAACAAAGGAGGGTAGGAACAGAAGGTCCTAAAAGAGATCGTCTATGATAGGCATCAAAGAAGGTAGCATCAAATGGATTATGTTTGGAAAGATAGGTTAAGAGATCCATCCTCAGTTGATTAGTACTCTGGGCAAAGGTAAGAGCGGTGTTTTGTCTTTGATTGAGAACCACCGAATCAATCATGGGATGCCACGAATTATCCTGACAATCAGCTACTTTGGAGGAATAACTTTGAAACATATAAGCTATGCGCAACTCCAAATGATTGACATATAAAACAGCCTGTAAGACCACATCCCCCACATACCATGCCAGATCTACCTCATCTGGGATTAACAAATCTCCTCGGAGATACATGTATGACATCAACATGGTATCTGGCGTGACAGAATCTTCAAAGACCATTCTGACTACCTCTGTCAACAACTCAGCAGACCAAGCCCCACTCCATCCATCCTCTGGAAAAGGTAAATCCATCGTGGAAAGCTTCATATAGAAAACCAACTTCTGTAAGTGGTAGTGGACAAAGAAAGAATGGTCTGGTAAGACACAGTCCTGAAACTGTTCAAAGGTAGACCATAACAAGTCCATTCTGGACTGCAATCTTTCCACTTTATCTTGGAATAGAGGGCACAAAGTAGCCTGTCTCTGAAGGGCAGCCAAGTCCTGCTGTGAAAGAGAAGGAATTAATGGAACATGAGGGCTTGGAGGAACAGAGCGGGACTTGGCAAGCTGATCTTGCAACTGCTGGATTTGGGAGGCTTGGTTGGCCACTGTGTCATTAGCCATCTGTAAAGCTAAAAGCTTGTCATCTAAGAGAACTTGGAATTCTTTCGCTTCGCTGGACATCCTCTCCTTCTCTGCTGAAAGGCTAGTAACCTGTGACTGAGCCTCGAATAACTGGGTCTTCAATGAAGAAATCTCATCACTTTGGATGGCAACCAGCTGGGTTTGCTGTTCCATTTGCTTAAATAAATCTGCTAGGGTATCCTTAGCAGAAGCTAACTCAGATGTTGCCTTATGCAACTGGTCTTTGGACTGCATGAGCTCCTCATAGAAAGATGCGTACAGCTGTTGAACACAGGCTGTCACTGACAACTCAATGGAACTTTGAATATCCTTGCAGAGGAAAGGAATGGCATCTCCCGAAACGAGACTGTTCAGGGAGGGAACTGAGATCTCCAAGGATCCTTCTCGATGTGCTCTGAACAGGTTATTGCAAGTGAGATACCCAGGGAGTTCACTGCCAGAAGTAGCAGGGATAGGCACTGAGGGAAGTACAGCAGGGGCTTTATCCGCTACCCTCTTCAAGCGTTTGCGCTGTATGACCAGGGGAGGCGGAGAATCATCATCCTCAATGTCAATTGGTGCTGACTCTTCTGAAGGTGGAGGAGGAGGTACTGGATCTGATGGAGGAGGTGGAGGTACAGTCTTTTGTAAACCTGAATAGGTCAAGAAGGCAGACAAATATGATCCATAGGTAACATTGGTAACATTACCCCTCGTGACTTTAACAAAATGCTGATCCATTTTAGTAAGGAGGTATGTGCTCCAATCAATAGCAACTCCTTTCAGCACCATCCTGGAAGCTGTGAAAAGCTCTTTGGACAAATAGTGGGATGGCGTTTTGGCAGGCATGAACCTGTCCTGAAGGAACTGACACATCGTCTTCCATACGGGATCAGTAATCATAGAAAACGAAACTCCTGAAGAGTTTATCACTTTCTTAACATCAAGGACTTCCCTTGTCTGCTTCTGCAACAGCTTGAGAATCTCTTCATTAGAGAAGAGCTGACGAGTGGTCACAAAAGGTTCTCCTTTGAAGGGTAAAGACAGAGCCTTCCCTAAGCCTCGAGATGTCAAAGTCATAGACATTCCTTGGACTACGCCTGTCTTCTTGCTGTAAGAGGCCAGGAACTCATCACATAACGACGGATCCTCTGGAAGCAGGGGAAAAGGAGTGGCCACAAAAGCAGCAAGTCCCGCCTTCGTGAGGGGCTCAAAAGTAAGTAGGGACGAGTAATCCCTACTAACTAATGGGACGTACTGGATAGGGGAAGGAGCATGAGAAGGCGCCATTCAGATGGTTACACACACACCACAAACACAGACAATCAAGGAGAATGCCTGCAAAGCAACAGACAAAAACCAAGGATAAGAGAATTACCAATCAAACGTGACACGACCTACTAACCCCAAACAAACCACATTCTAGAAATAATTTGACATGACCTTGAGACAAATGCGACCGAAAGCTTCATGCGATGCATCAGACAAACACCCTGAACCCCGTATCAGGCAATAAAAGAAAAAACTGCATACCGTACCCGTAACCGTAACTAAGACATGAAACCAAAATAAGACCACAGCCGACACATATCAAAACTATATCTGTGATAAACCAAGACTGGACCATGGAAAACAACACTAATGACGGCGCATACCCATCCCACGAAACGCTTCATTAAAAAGGGAATTAAGTGCAGTGAGGGGGGAATTAATTTAATGAAGGGTTGATTTTAATCATTTATTAAAAATGGGTGAATTTTTATTAGGTGATAAACCTTAATAAGAAAACGGCGGTTCCTTATTATAAATTTATTTACCAATTATTAGGTGAAAACGGTGCTTTTATTCGATTCCCGGACTTCGATTCCCGACTGGGTCTCTAAATGCAATTCATTGATTATAAATTAAAGTGATGTGGAGCGCTTTTTTGCCAGCGCGTGCTCATGTGACGGCTGGTTTATTTAATTTAAAATTTAAAGTGCCTCTGTAGCGCACGTAGCGCGTGCTAAGTGAACGGCTGGTTTATTTTAATTAAAAAGAATGTGTGTTTAGCGCAAATGCGCGTGGAAACTGTGGGTGAATTAAAGGGTTCATTTTAACAATTAATTTGTGATTAAGGGGGAAATAAAAATAAATAAAGCACATAAAATAAATACCTGGAAGGGGTGTGTATGTAATGCAGAAATGCGCTCTTCTCAATCCAAAAATATCTGGATTGGGGTTTCGAGACGGTTAGTTGGGGTGTTGGAGGAAAAAGAGATTTATTTATTTTTTTAATGGTTGTTTTTATTTATGTTTTTATGTTATGAATTTGTGTGATTTAGTGTGAAAGAATTTAGGTGTGAAAGAAAATATTATAACAGCTGAGAAAAATATACCAAAAATAAATAAAAATGGGAAGGAAAGGGTTAGGAATTTTTCAGAAATTAATTGGGAATTTTTTAGTATTTTTAATGAATTTTTATCATATTTTTGGGTATGTTGAAAGATTTTGGAATTTTAAAATAGGCAAAAATATTTTTTTGCGAAAATTTAAAGGTTGAGAAAAAGAGGGCCATGGAGTGCAAAAATAAAAGGAAAGGTTTCTAGATTTTCTGTAATTTTTCAGAATATAAAGTGGTTTTTTAAATGATTTATTTAGATTTTTCAATGTTTTTGTGTGTTTTTTAGTTGTTATTTAAATGGAAAAAAAAAGGAGTTACGGGTGTGGTAATGAAAAATGTGGGAAAAATACCCAGCAACAGGCTGCGTGGCAGCTGCGTGGCAGCTGCGTGGTCAGCAACCGATGATCAAAATCTCGCACGATCAACCACAAGCGCGTACACACCCGCACGCGTGTCGATAGCTCAAGGGTGGTGGCAGGTGGGACTGGGGTTGATGGAGGGGGTTGCGGTGGTGCCGCCGTGGAGCAGGGCTGCAGCGTGGGACAGGGGGCTGTAGAGGGGAGTGTGTGTTAGGGGGGCACGTGGGTAATGGGGGAAATGAGGGTTTAGAAGGGGGAAAAATGAGGGAATGGTGGGAATGGGGGTTTAGAAGGGGGAAAAGTAGGTTTGCAGGTCCAGTTGCAGGGGGGAAAGGGGGTGTAGGTAGAGGGGTTCAGCGGGATGGGAATGATGAAGGGGAAGGGGGGCTAGTGGGGGGGTAGTAGGGGGTGGTTAGCGGTGGGTGGGAAGGGGGGTTAGTGGGGGGGTAGTAGGGGGTGGTTAGAGGTGGGTGGGAAGGGGGGTTAGTGGGGGGGGTAGTAGGGGGTGGTTATGCAGGGCCACGTGGAGGCGCAGGCTGGAGCACGAGGCGGCGAGGGGCGTGGCGACGGACGGCCAGGTAGGGGGCGCAGGCGAGGGGCAGTGGCCAGGCGACTGGCGCACGAGGCGGGCAGAGGCGACGTGGGCGGGCGAAGGCGACGACGTGGGCGCGAGCGACCCGAGGGCGGGGGCTGCGGACGTCGCGGGCGGGAGGCAGAAGGGCGGGCGGGAGGGGAAGCACCCGGGGCTGGGGGAAGGGAGGAAAAGGCGAGGGAGGAGGAGGCTGCGGGGAGAGGAGGTCGCTGCGGTGGGCGCAGGGAGGAGAAGAATGGCGGGGGGGAGCGGAATGGCGGGGGGCAGGAGGGAGGCGAAGAAGGCGGACGGGGGGGCGCAGGGAAAAGGAGGGAGGTGAAGAAGCAGGAGGGCGGGGGGTAGGAGGAAGGCGAGGAGGCGGAATGCGGGGGGTAGGAGAAAGGAGGCTGCGGGGAGAGGAGATGGCGGGAGGTTGGGGGGAGGGAGAAGGAGACTGCGGAGAGGGGAAGGCGGGGGGGCAGAAATGGCGGGGGAGGTAGAAATGGCAGGGGGGGAAGAAATGGCGGGGGGGTGCTAGGGCACGCAGGAGGAGAGAGAGAAAGAAAGGGAGAGAGAGAGAGAGAGGGAAGGGCGGTTGGGGGGAAGGGGTGGGCAGTTGGGGGGGAAGGGGTGGGGTTATGGGCGGGGTAGGGGAAGGGGTATGGGCGGGGTAGTGGTCCAAGGGGGATAGGGGGTGCCCGAAGGAAGGGGAAGGGTGGGAAGGGATGGGTGCGTACCCCCGTCCCGCGCACGTGCGCGGGGCGGGGTAAAAAAATTTGCCGTGACGGGATTGAAATGGCGCGGGGAAGATGGTACGGGTTACGCGGACACGACCGGGGCGCGTGGAGACTCGTAAAATCGAAAACGCGCGTTCATGCGCAAAACGGGCGCGAGAAAAAAACGTAAAAAGAAAGAAAAATTAATAACTCCCAATCCGGACGTCAAAACGAAATAGCGTAAAAAACAAAAAGTGGGCAGGACGACAGGGGGAAAACAAGGAAAATGCGGGACGGGGGTTCCGGGAGGGGTAAAGGGCGGTCACGTGCAAAAAACACAAAAAACGAACCAAAAACACAATTTAAAAATTAATATCGAAAGATCCGTGCATCGGAATGAAGTGCAGAAAAAAGGAAAACTGTGCAGAAAGATGTGCCCGACAATCCTATCACATCAAAACATAATTCCGACTGAGATAAGACGCGTTCACATGGGAAAAAAACCCAAAAAGTAAACTCGAAAATGGGATCGAAAATTAATATCGAACAAACCATTCACCGGAATGACATGCAGTAAGAAGGAAAAATGTCCGCAGGAAGGGGTGGCACAGGGTTATCACGTTAAACCGCAGTTCCGGCGGAAATAGGAGGGGTTCACATGTGAAAAACTCCAAAAATACTCCCGAAAACTCATTTAAAATTTAATAAGTAAAAATCCAGAAGTTGAAAAAGGGTGGAGGAAAAAGGAAAAAGGTGGGGGAAGGCACAGGGGACACGGCTGTCTAATCAAATTGGAATTCCGATGCAAATAGGGCAGGTTCACATGGAAAAATGTCAAAAATACACACGAAAAAGTCTTAAAAAACCGGAAAATTAATAACAGACAAACCATGTATCGAAATGATGCGGAATAAAAAGGAAAAATGTCAGGGGAAAAGCGGTTGTCAGGGCTATGACGTCAGATCACGGTTCCGAAGCAAGAAAAGCACGTTCACATGGAAAACCGTCTAAATTGCGTAAAATGCTTCAAAAATTAATAACTCAAAAACCGTGCACCGGAACAAAGGTAGGTAAAAAGGAAAAATGATCAGTTCAAAGGGAGGAACGGGGTTATAAGGTTGGATTTGGACTTTAGTGAACGTAGGGTGCATTCACATGGCAGGACCTCAAAATCAGGAAATGAAGGAAAACTGCAAGGAAACAGCCCCAAGGGTGGGTGGGACATAACCAGAAGGGTGGAAAGGGATCCCATTAGGGTAAAAACAAGTCAAGACATTCATGCATGAACAGGTTAAGGCAGATGCAGAAAGGTATGCACGGTAGACGCGCAGGGACGCGTCCCCACACTTAAGACCTTAACGGATAGGGTTAACCGAACAATAGGGACCTAAGACCACGCCGCAGATCATCCACTAACTTCCCCACACTTAAAACATGACCGGCACGAAGAAACCAAAGTGTAGGGTTAGAAAAACTTGGCCCGTTTCGTGAAGAATCAAGGTTGAGTGTCGACGGCACGTCCAGTGTTGTTGTCGGCGCTGGAGGGACCAAGGCATCTTCTCGGCACACGACCATCATGGCAGGGACCACTCGGCAGCACCCAGGGAGGTAGCTGATGGAAGGAATCGCAGGAAATTCGTCGATGATGAAGGATACTACACTCAACTCACAATCACTCAATTGAAATGAAAGAACAGTCACTCGCCCCATGACTAATATCACTCGAGGAAGCATGATTAAAATCCATATCTCATACCCGGTTGAGGAATCGTCAAAGGGGAATTGGTGCAGAAGGAGTATGCCAGGGTGCACAGTTGATGGTGCATTAGTGCGTCCAACCCGTCTGGTATAAGTGCAAGGAGGAAGGCAAGGGAGCCTTACAGTGCAGTGTACAGAACAGGGTGATGTGTCTTGTGTTGACGGTAAAAACCCATCCCGTGGGTGCATAGGGAAACGGAAACATACCTGACTCCAAGTGTCGTAACGTCCCTCAATCTCACCTCTCGGTAAATGATTGAAGAAACTCCAGTCACACTCAACCCACCCTCTGTCTCACGCTCTGTGGATAGATACAGGAGGGCAGCCTTTTCCTGAAACCCATTGATGTAATCCTCACAATCGCTTGTGCAAAGGGTGTATGCCTTGTGCGCATTTGATGGTGCAACTGTGCATCCCGCCCTGTGCCGGCATACGGTGCGAGAAGGAAGGCAAGGGAACCTTATGGTGCAGTGCACAGAAACAAATTGTGCTTTGTGCATTGAGAGGCCCATCCCGTGCGTGCAACACTTCATTCACACTTCTCACCTCTCATTCGATTTAAAAGGAAAAGACTAGTCTCTCACCCCACCCTCTGTCTCACTCTTTGTTGATAGATACAGAGGGCAACCATACTCACTTCCCCATCCGGTTAGGATGAAAGCTCACAGCACTCTGTTGTTTGTCGATGAAGATCGCGTCATCAGTTGTTGAAGAGGCGTACCCCGGGAGGTAGCCATCAAATCGAACGTTGTATTGGACAGGAACATAGCGTCTGCTATAGGACAGGTAGTCGCTTTGCAGAGAGACCCAGGACACAGCGTACCAAGGGAGGTAGCGTCGGAATTGGATCCTAGGGATATCAATTAATGAATCCACTTTCTGGACTGCTGGGTGTTACCACCTTTTCCACAGCCAGCTTCTCGCCCAAGGGTGTTTATCACCTTTTCTCGGAACGAGGCCTGCTATGACAGGGAATTGCTTCCTTTTCTCTCATAACAGATTTGTTTTTCTTGTTTGTTTTTTTTTTCTTCTTTGTTTGTTTTTTTTTTCTTTTTCTTATTTTCCCCTATTCCCGAGGGTGTTTCCACCTTTTCTCGAAGAAGAGGTCGGCATGACAGGGACCTAAGTCCTTTTCTCCCATGACCGATATGTTTTTTTTTTCTTTTCAAGATTGAGCAAGGGAATGGCAGAACTACCATTTGTCAGAACCCACCTCGCCACTGTCGCTGGTGGAAAATAGAGGATAAGAAATCAAGGCTGGAAGGGGGTTTTGAGGGGACAGAGGGTTGCGCCCTCTTCATCAGAAATGATTGAAGAACGGCTATCAGAAGTAGCATCATAACAAGTACAGTGCCGCGCCAACGAGGGGAAGGATCAAGTGTCCGTAATTGTCAAGATCCCCAAGGAGGGAAGTACTTCTTCAGGCGATATCCATTGATCAGAAAGGGATCATCAGAGGCATCAACGGTCTGCACTTGAACAGAACCATTAGGGTTGACGGCAAGTACCTTATAGGGGCCCATCCACCGCTGTTGAAGCTTGCCAGGAAACTTGCCAAAGCGTGAATCATAGGCTAGGACCAAATCACCTTCTTTGAACTCTTTGTGCTTGATGAAACTGTCATGGTAAGCCTTACGTCGGGCTTGCGTGGCTTCCATGCACTGTAGAGCCATCCGACGAATTTCGTCCAAACATTCCAAGTGCAGAAGACGGCGTTGCAGTGAATCATCATCCCCCAAACGCTCTTTGATAGCCACTCTCAAAGAGGGTAGTTCCAGTTCAACAGGAAAAACAGCTTCTGTACCATACACCAACTGGAAAAGTGTCTGTCCCGTTGCTGCTTTATGGGAGGTTCTGTATGCCCAGAGGGACCTCTGTAAGTCGATCGTCCCAATCACGGCGATGTGCGGCAATTGTTCTTGTCAGAATCGAGCAGAGGATGCGATTGGTGACTTCGACTTGGCCATTGGCTCTGGGGTAATAAGGAGTGGACTTGCGATGGCGGATCTTATACAACTCTGTCAACTCTTCCATGACTTTGTTGAGGAAATGAGTGCCTCTGTCACTTACCAGCTCTAAGGGACTGCCAAAATGGGTGATGATATTCTCGTACATGAACAGGGCCATGCTGTTACCATCGTCCCGCTTTAGGGCTTTAGCTTCACACCACTTTGTGACATAATCCGTACATACGAGGATGTATCGGTTTTATTTCCTTCTAGTGGGAGGGTCGATTGGACCTACGAAGTCAATGCCCCACTTCTCAAACGGCTTCAACGGAAGGATAGGTTGCAGTGGCATGGCATTTGTCTTCGTGGGTTTCCCCATTCTTTGACAAGCATCACATCTTTTACAGTAATCATAGGCATCTTTGTGAATTGTAGGCCACCAATATCCTGCTAGCAGAGCCTTCCTGGCTGTAGCTTCTCCTGCAAAGTGACCTCCACATGGCTCGTCGTGGCAAGCCTTCAGAACAATCCCAATCTCATCCCCTGCAACACATCGTCTGAGTACTTCATCTTTGCCTTTCTTGTACAGTGCACCGCCTAGCAGGGTGTAGGGGGCTGATTCTAACATGAGCTTCTTCCTTTCCCGACTAGAAATACCAGGAGGGTACTGTTGGGTTGCCAGCAGATTGGCAATGTCTGCATACCAGGGAGTTACAGTTTCTACCAAGAATAGGGAAGCATCAGGGAGGTCTGGATCATCCTGCTCCTCGTCTGCAGTTTGTGGGATACGCGACAGATGATCAGCCAAAACATGGGAACGACCAGGCTTAGTAATCACCTCAAAGTCGAACTCCTGAAATAGAAGGAGCCATCTCATCCTTCGTCCTTTCACATCTGCTTTGTTCATCAAGAAGGACAGGGCCTCATGATCCACATAAAATTTAAAGTGGGTAGATAGGAGGTAATGGCGAAACTTCTCCAGGGCAAACACCATTGCCAAGCACTCCGGCTCGGTCACTGTATAGTTCCGTTCCCTATCAGTGACTTTTCGGCTTGCATAATAGATCGGTTGATCCAACTTCGAGGAGCCCTTCTGGCATAGGACTGCGCCTAAGCCTTCAATAGATACATCAGTGTGTACATGGAACTCTTTCGTCCAATCAGGAGGTTGCAGAATGGGTGCCTCAATTAGACACTGCTTCAGAATATGGAAGGCTTTGTCACATTCTTCTGTCCAAGTAAACTCTGCATCTTTCCTCAGAAGCTTGTGCAAGGAAGTTGCCTTTGTTGCAAAATGGGCTATGAACCTTCTGTAGTAACCCACATGGCCTAGGAATCCCCTCAATTGTTTGAGGTTTGTGGGTGCTGTCAGAGCTGCAATCTTTTCAATCTTTGCAGGGTCTGTTGATATCCCTTGTGCTGAGACAATGTGGCCCAACAAGACTCCAGAAGAGACCCCAAAGATGCATTTGTCGGGGTTGAGGGAAATCCCATACTCCCGGCATCGGTCAAAGCATTGCTCCAGGTGTTCCCAATGTTCACGGATCAAACTATAGACACAGAAGTCATCCAAATATACCTCAATAAAGTCGTGCAGATGATTTTGAAATGCGGCCATCATGACTCATTGGAAAGTAGCAGGGGCATTGCAGAGCCCAAATGGCATCACTCGGTAAGCGTAGGTCCCCCATTTTGTGGTGAAGGTTGTTTTGGATTGGTCTTCTTCTGCGATTTGGACTTGGTTGTATCCACTGAATCCATCCAGAAGGGAATAAAGTTCATGTCCTGCCACTGTGTCCAACAGTTGGTCTGTGAAAGGGATAGGAAAGTGATCCTTCTTTGTCTTGGAATTAAGCTTTCGAAAATCCACACATATTCGCAATTTGCCATTCTTCTTGGGTACAACCACGATGGGTGAAACCCATTCATTGTTTGCCACTGGATAGATAAACTCGGCTTCCAGAAGCTTCAGCAGCTCCGCTTTCACCAATGTGGAATAATTCGGGTTCATTCGCCTTTGTCGTTGCCGTACTGGCTTGGCATCAGGCTCCAAGTCAATATGATGTTGACATATTGTGGGATCAATCCCCTTTAGGTCTTTGTAAGACCATGCAAACACGTCCAAATTTTCTTTCAACAAGTTGTACAAGGTTGACAACTCCTCTTCTGGGAAGCTGCTACCCACCTTCAAGTGGCGTTCAGTGCCTTCTGAATCCACAAAGGTTAACTGCCTTTCACCTTCTACTTCACGGATGAAGGTCCCACGGACTGCTTCTGGATACAGATCCGACTCCTTCAAGGGAGTGGTGTCCTCTTCTGATGTCCCACTAGAACCAATTTCTTCTTTTGGTGGAGACTTAGGTTGCTCCTTAAGATCTTGGAATGGGATAAGAGCTGTTTTGGGTTTGGTGTCAAAAGTAATTACCTCTTGGCTTGAAGACTCATCTTCTGATGATACATCCAGGAATGTCACATAACAGGGACCCTCTGATGCCTGTTGGGTTTGTGGGACTGGTGCTTGTTGGCACGGTGCATCATCATCATCTTTCTTTAGCAAGGATGGGTTAGGACGGCATGAGCCACTGCTGAAAGACGACTTGTTCTTCTTAATCCATTTCTTATAAAGGTTTTGCATATGAGAAGATCCATTTACCAGACCAAAGGGTACTATTGCCGTTCTGTCCCATAGCATGAGCTCGTCTGCTTCTGAAGCTTCTCGAACTTCTTCTCCAAATATATCCTCTTCAGGTGGGATGGATTCTTCCATTTCACTTTCATAATCTTCTTCGTCCATATCATATCCATCCTCTTCTGTCTCTGTCTCTACGTCTGCTTCTATCTCTGCTTCTGCTCCTGCTTTTGCTTCTGTAGGAGCTCTGTAACAGAAGAACAGATTCTCTGGTTCCTCTCCTGCCTCTGTCTCTGCTTCTGCTTCTGCTGTGGCCATGTAACAGGGAGAGCAGTACATCCATGCTTCTATCTCACTGTCAGAAGTGATTTCAGAAGTCATGCCTGATTCAGGCAGGAAGTATTCACCCATTGATAACGGCTTTGCCTCTTTTGGAAGTCGGCTTACAGTATCCACTGTTAAGGAATGTGCCACTGTTTTCTTGGGAAGGATCTGTTTGACAGCATCTTCGTCTGCTGATGTTCCATCCGTAACCTCATTAGGGGAGTGAGAAGATAATTCCAAGGAGGTGGATCCATGTCCTTTTTGAGAACCATACAGTTTCATCACCACTTTATTGGGTCCTCTACCCAAGGTCAAAGTTCCTTTAGACCAATCCGTCCTTGCTCTGGCTTCAAAAAGCCATGGTCTTCCAAGTAACAGAGGATAGGATGTACCATAAGAGTTTGGCTTCACCACCAAATAGGTTAGCCAATAATCTTTTCCAGCCACTGTAGTCTTCACATATGGAAGAATGCCCAAAGGCTTGATTCTACTCTGATCCGCCAGTCTGATGAGCCATTGGGTGGGTTGCACACCTTGTAGGCCTAGATCCTTCATCGTCACATCCGTCATAATGTTCACTGATGAACCACCATCAATCAGTGCATTTGCAATGAAGCAGCCTTCTATCCACGCGCCAGTCTCTGGAGTACCCGGATCTAGGAAAGCATTAGCCACATCCACTTCTTTTACAGGCTCTGGAGCCTTGTTGGACTTTGTTACTGTTGAGGGAGCAATCCTTAAGCCACGTCTTCTTGTCAGTATACTTTTGAACCTTTTCCGGCAACTGGGAGACAACATCAATAATTGTCGGAATGTAAGGTTTGGTTTAAAGGTATCTAGATCTCTAACTAGATCGTATTCCTTAATAGGATCTACTGGCTTCTCTAACCGGTTAGGGAATGGGGCAACACCCATTTTCATTTTCCCTCTTTCTTCCAACAGAGGAATTACAGGAACTTCTTCTGCCACTTGTGGCACTTCCTCCTCTTCTGTATCCTGGATCTCTGGTCCTGTCTCTGTAACTGTCTCTGTAACTCTCTGTGGCACTGTAGTGCTCTGTACGGCATTGTTAGGCTCTGTTCTGTTCTGTTCTTCTGGTGGAAGATTGAACTTCACTGTTCTGGCAGGAGGGTTATTCTCTTTCTGGATAGATGGTTCCTTCTGCTTTGCACGCGTGATGGCAGCAACTTCCAATTCCACTAAATTGGAGGTAGGCTCTTGGGCCTTGGCTGGACTATCAGTAGCACTGTTTTTCACTGGGGCTGGGCTTGGACAGTCTTTTGCAGTGTGGCCTTCTCCTTTGCATCGACTGCATAAGGGCTTGTAATCCACTGACCTTCGAGGATTTGGACAATTGGGTGAAATGTGTCCCTTTTCTCCGCATCTGTAACACTCCACTTCTGATCTCTGACCACCGCCAGACTGTCTTCCTCTGTAACTTTGAGAGGGAAATCTTCTGGGTCCGAAATTAGGACCAAACTCTCTAGGCTTGGGTCCAATATCTTGTGTTGTCATTTTGGATTCCAGCAAGTTGAATCTTGCATCTTCTTCCTTCCTTCTCCTATCATGCATCTCCTTCAGAGAGCAAATGTCTATGGTTCTTCCGCAAACAGTAGGAACAGAAGGCTCCAGGAATGGTTGGTTTGCGTGTACATTCAGTGGCTAAATGGCCTGCTTGATGACACTTACCACACCAAGTATTTGACCGCATCACATCTCTTCCTGCTCCTGCAACGTTGGATATGCTAGCGGTATTCACTTTCAACGTCTGTAGTTGCTCTGTGATCACATCCATCAACTCCTTTTTGATGTTTGTAACTGAGTTAGATAAATAATCCTTCAAGCTTTCTCCTCCTGACATACTGGCAGGAGGGTTTTGAGGAGTCTCTGTAATCACTGCATAAACGGGTTGGGCTGGTATAGAGGGGTCTCTGTTCTGGTTCTGATTCAGGGCTCCTGTTTGAACTGTTGGCTGTTGGCTCCAGTTGGTAGGATTCCACTGTTGCTACTGATTTGGCATTGAGGAAATTGGTTGGGACCATTGTTGTTGTGGTTGAGCCATCATTTGAGGCATGGATTGTGGCCACTGTGGATTTGGTGCACTGTACTGTGATACCGGGGGCATCTGTTGGTAGGGATAGGGAACAGTCCCGGGAACTGCATTTGGTGGGTACATCATTCCTGGCATCAGAGGAGGTAGGACTCCTCTTCCTGTATTCATCGCTAATCTAGCTTCCACTTCATCGTACAGTCTTGCACCTTCTGTTGCAGCTTGCAGGGTGGCTGGTCTTTGCAGCTCCACAAACTTACGGACTTCTGGTTGTAATCCTCTAAGAAACACTCCCTTCTGAATGCCATCATCTAGATTATGGTTAGTCCATCTCTTCAGGATGGATTCCATTCGGGAGACATAGGCTTCTACTCTTTCTCCAGAGGTTTGACTTAGGTTCATAAATTCCTCTCTCATCCGCTCTTCAAAACCTTCACGCCTGAATTTAGTGAGGAAGGCCAACTTCAGGTCGTCCCATGTGCCAAAAGTTCCTGCTGCTTGTCTCTCATACCACTGAAACGCCGCGCCCTTGAAAGTGGTGGGGAATATTGCCAACCAATGCTCAGGGGTTCTGGCATTGTTAGCCACACACGCTACCATAAACTCTGCTACATGAAGATCGGGGTCTTCATTGTACTCTCCCTTAAAAACTGGCAATGGGACTACATTCGCTGGTCTATCATCAATATTTCCAGGACGGATCTGGCTTGGAAGTGGACCTCCAGCAGGAGGAGGAAGGGCTTGATGTGCCATTGGGACTTCTGTGAAGAGTTCCGCGAGGGCGTCCAAGGCGGCTTCTGCTGCGAGCTCACTCTCGGCTCTGATTCTTGCTTTCTCTCTTCTCACGTACCTCTGGACTCGTTCCAATGCTTGCCTCTTTATTGCGTCATTCATCAGAGGTGTGGCTCCACTATGTTGTTAGTGCTCCACAGAGGGTTAACAGAAGGCTTCAGTCTCTGGAGGACTCTCTTGCCAACATTTCTTCTACTTCTTTCTTTTCAACGTCCCTGAATTCTGCTTTCATGCCACTGCACAGAGGAAGGTATTCGGTTCTGAAGGTGTCAAAATGCATACGTCTGAGCATTGTGGTGGTGCCATCATCATAGTAATGCCAGCTTCTGATGGTTTCAATAGTGTATGTTGTAAAAAACACTCTGTCTACCAACTTCCAGTGGGTTGCTAATTGAACAAACAGAAGATTATCAGTACACCAAGCATCCCATGTATCTTGCTGTTGACCAAGACTCCTGAAGCTTCTTCACAATCTCCCACTTGATGTTGTCTGGAAACTTCTCAATGAATGTCAAATCTTCCATGGATGGTCATTCTCTCTGTTTCTGCTCTTCAGTTTGTTCCCAAACAGTTTGCCACCAAGATGCAAGTTTTTGCTGCTTCAATAGGAAGAGGAAACTGTCCACCACATAGAGCATGCATCATGATGGTGATGTGTTTTCGCCATTGGGGGATGAACTTCTTGTGGAAAGTGGCTTTGATTATGAGAAATTCCAACTCCTCAGTGGAAGAAGGAACTTTACAATCATCCATTGAATTCTTCTCTTCTTGGCAATGCCATTTCCTTCATTTTCAGCCTCTTTTGGTGCTTGTTGATGGCAAGTTTCCCCGGCTGCGCACCAAAAACATGGAGCCCCGAGAGGAACACCAAGGAAAAAGGGAATTCTCTTGCAAGAAAATCTATCTTGTAACATCAACAAGCTTGTTTATCATGTTTCATATTATCACAATGAAGAAAAGAACACCAGGCACAACAAATCTTCATGCAGCATCATGTAGATCTCCCACGGATTTTAATAGAACCAACCATATTCTTCAACATCTTCACAAAATCCATCAATAGAACAAAGAAAACAAGGGAATACACCATCTTAGAATGGAAATACATCACATAGTATTCATCTTCAATATCTTCATAGTCTTCTCTCTCAATCTCTCATATACAATCACTCTGTTTGAGTAGAATTGACTATCTCTGATTCTCTCTCTCTCACTCTATCAATAATACATCATATCCTCACCACAATCTCTCAAAATCACTCTCAATAATCACTCTTAGGTCGTGGATACCCCTCCCAAGAGGTATGTCTGATATGAAGGGTCACCAGAGCCACTACAGTGTCTCTTCATAGCTCACTACTGTCACTTCACTCTAGTCTTCTCTTGAGTCTTCAGCAGCTACTTCTTCCACTTCTTTCAGCTCTTTTGCACTTGTATTCACCTCTTTCCAAGGCTAGAAAACTTTCCCAAAGTCACACATACATTCCACAGAACACTTACAGAAGCATACAGAACAGTCACAGAACAGTACCAGAACAGAAACAGTACAGAAGCAGAACAGAAACAGAACAGAAGCAGAAGCTCTACAGAAGACCTACAAAAGGTTACAGAAGATCATCAAAACCACATAACCCACTCTCAAACCATTCCAAACTCTCACAAACCATTCAATAAACTTTCTCAATATCTCAATCTTCATCAATCAATACTCCATCCCTCCTTACAGAAGACAATCAGAACAAAACAGACCAAAACAGAACAAAACAGAAGGTATACAGAACCAATCAGAACCTATCAGAACATCACAGAACCATCAACAAACATCATGATCTTCCAAAACACAATCAATATCATCCAAAACACTCTCAAACCACTTCCAAATCAATCAATCATCCCATAAAATCAACCATTCAGCTCTCAAAAACAACAAAAATCAGCCAAAAAACAAGTCATTTCAACACTCAACACCATAACATTATAAATTTTGGCCATGATAACATATTTTCATCTCTCCACTCCATCAAACCTTTGTATTCTCACATTAAACTTGGAAATTTCCTAGGTATATACTAGTTAAGCCTCCTTGATGTTTCCACCACCATACAACATCATATTTTGTTAGTATGCTAGAAAAGATAGAGGTGAAATCCAAATCTCCTAATAGCCACATAGCTTACATTCATCATTTAAGCTCTCAAGATGTGTGATCTCATATTTGTAACATACAAAGTGCCCTTTAAAGATAAACATAAACATAGTTCTCTCTTTCATTCACAAAAGTAAAACATTCATTCAAAGTGGGACTTGGGAAATTCCCAAAATCTCTAATATGGTGTTGTAGAGTAAAAAAATCTCTTATTAAATTTCAAGAAGCCTCTTCAATGTTAGAAGAAGTCTCTTTAATGTTACAAGAAGCCTCTTTGAAAGAATACAAGAAGAAGCCTCTTCAAAGATACGAGAAGCCTTTCTCAAGAGTAGGATCATGACCAAGCACCACTCAATAAAAGACAAGGAATAGGATATCCCCCAAGACTTCCACACTTACCTTTATATAGTTTTTTCTTAATACACATCCATGTTGAGTTCTTGGCTTTTGGCCTTTTAAACAAAAATCCTAAGGCTTTTTAATGCTTTGCCTTTCTTGAAACCCTTAACGTTTATGAAAAAGCCAAAATATTTAAGCTTCTCTAAGCTTAAGTTTATGATAAGCTATTGAAGCCTTCACTGTCGTTGGCCACCTTTCGTTTTTGAAGATGCCGCCTTGCTTCCTCTTGATGATTATCTTGACATCTTTATACCGTGTCACTGCTTTTTGCTTTGTTACAACTATTGGCCAAACTTCATGTTTAGCAGCGTTCCTAGTCAATGATGACGCTGCCACAATGTCACAAATTAGCACGAGCTCTTTCTTCAAAACGATCATCTCATCCCCTCCTCTCTTTCCTTCTCGTAAGCTATTGCTTCTCCTACATGTCACAGCCTTCCTTCTCACTATTGCTTGTGGTTGTTGTTCTAGAACAGAACTAGATATTCTCCATTTTCTACAGTTCCAATTCAAGATGTTTGCACACCGAATCATGCAATAGAGCACATCAGCTGAGTTAAGAAGAAAAATACTTCTATATTATAAAATATATGCCACAATGACTAGACTCCATAACCCAGCTACATCATATATTAGCATTACTCGTTCGAACTTGCTTCAAATATAGAAAGTGATTACATGAACCAATTACAAAATAAATTAAGTGTACTATACGCCCTTTTGAGCCATGATGAGCTCCGCCTTTATGGAAGTAAATAGCATGCAACTCGAGAGGCTACTAAACATCGAGGCTTGTGGTTTACTTGAACTCACTGTCATTGTGTATAAAATACTAAAAACTATGCTTCATTAGATGAAAGACCTGGATTTCAATGGACTTGGTGTCTTTGCTAACAATCTACCTACAGTTAACGTGCTGTGGTACACTGCTCTTGACAATATCTATACTGCATGTATACCATGTTTAACCATACTCACAACAAGGTACCAAGATGAATTTGCTCGTACTCCTAAGAGTACAACATATGTACCAAATCCAAGTATTGAATATCCCCTTTCTTCGAGGGCATTGAACAATTACTTGTTCTGTACATGCAACTGGTAGTACAAAATACAATCGTATGGAACAAAGCGAGATATGTGAGCGTGCACCTTTGTGTGCTGCTTCACTGTTGATATCCACCAAAACTTATTCTATATGGCAATGTCCGTCTTCCTTTTTTTTCTGAATCCATTAAATTCCAAGGAAACTACCAGAAAGTCTCATGCATATGAGATGTTTCTCAACTACCTTGTAGATCATCACAATGACCTAATCAATGGACCTTCCTAGTGACGCTGACTAATATGTTCAAATTCTTGGCAAAAAATTCCGCTCTCAAGTTTGCAGTGGTGGACACGCAGCCTCACGACAACGTGAGTCCTACATAAAGATTAACTTTGCTACTAGAGTAAGAGACATGGTCTTGTTTTTGGTACATACTTTTTCCAAGCTAAGGGATATGGTTTCAAAGTATTAAATGCAAGCTCTCAATGATGTTGATCTTGTTAGCCTCTCTATCAAGGGTATGTTTTCAAAGGTTTAAACACAAGCTATCAAGGTAAGTCCTTTGTGTCAAAGGGGTGCGACAAAAATATTAGATGTAGTATTAGGTAATGTACAACTTGGTTATTTTTAAAAGATGCTATTTTAGGTTTCCATGATGGGCTACAAAAAATATCTTACATGTAAGTTACACTAATATTCCATGTTATATCCATATACAAGTCATATTTGACATGTGATGGAGGTCACCCACATCCCATCTTATACAACATACCCACATTTATGGGACAATTCACTTGCATGCAAATAAAAGATTGTGGTTGGTTGTGGTCAGAACTCCCTGTTGCGAATTAATGTATCCAATAATGGGTTGGATAGTAAGGTTGAAAGATGTTTGTAAAAAATAATAAGAGCACAAAGTACAAATGCAAGCGAGGAGCAATGAAGGAGCATAAGAAAACCTTTAGCTCACAAGTTCAAAATCAAGATAATAAAACAAAATAAAGAATCTGGCATCCTCACGACTGGTGTGGGAGCGCCTGCTCAGCGGGCCATGCTTGAATTAGTTTTACAAATGCATCCTTGCGGTTGGTTCGGGTAGCATCTGCTCACCAAGCATCACTTGACTCAATGAGGCTGGTTACACACCTGGCTATGGATGGGGACATGAGGTGCAAGTTGTCCATTACTTTGTTTACACACTAAACTGCACCCATGTATTTCACCAAAAAGGAGTTGACCCATTGGTAATGAATGAGAGGTTTGAGGGGATTGGTGAGGGTTCAATTTTTGTCAGTCCCACAAGCCACTTTTTGGAGAAAGGTGTTGTCAAAAAAAGGTGTTATCATCTTGTACATTGGGCACGCCCGAATTTCGAAACAAGGAGATCCCTCACCCAAAAGTGTCCACCATCCGTAAAAATCAAGCCCAATGGCCTTTTGACACATAGGGCAGCAGACACTTCTTTTTCCACCTTACGTCCATCCATAGCCTAGTGTGTATCCGGCCCAGTTACACACCGGGCTATGGACGGATAGGAGGTGCAAGTTGTCCATTACTTTGTTTACACGGGCGTAAGGACTCGTCTAGGAGGGTGTTTGACGGCATTTCCCGATGGCGCACGGTGTTCTGGAGTTTTACGAAGTTAAACTGATATCAGGTGACATCGCCTTGCTGCGTACACGACACGACTTAATGTCTATCCAGACACGGCTGCGCGGACGCTGTCTTCTCCATGTGTATTTGAGGGAGCCAACGCTGATATTAAACCCTAGAATTTGACCTTACAAGACCAAAACTAACATGTGTTCCTGTCTAGGTAGAATTCACAAAATTTCCTTTGAATCTCTATCCATTTCTGAAAATTTTGCCTATCCCCATAGGAAGATTACTTGGTCAAAGGCCATATACGAACATAAATCCAAGATGGCATCCTTAGTTGCTCATTGAAGTAGATGCCAATAAGAAATTAATAACAGTCGTTGATAATCACATATATAGATGGGTTATTTATGAAGGACCAACCGATTATCTATAGCAATCTACCTAATGTATGTTTTAAGTGCCTTAAAACAATTCATTTTATCAAGAACTATCCTAAATGGAACACAGATGAAACTGTTGATAATAAGCAAGATGATATCCCTCCTAAAACTGACAAAACCCAAGATGATGGTTTTCAGTAGGTTAATAAGAAGGGGAACAACAAAAATAAGGGTCAGACAAGCTAGAAAATCAATGTTAATCACAAAGGTAAAAATAACAATAGATATGCTGCATTATTAAGAAATTTGGATGATAAAAATAATGGGGCTTCCAAGATGGGTGAAACCAACCATACTAAATGCTAGAACAATGTAGATTCCTCGAGTAAGTTACTCATGAATATATGTGTGCATCATGTGGGTTTAAAATAATGTATTTTTTAAATACCATTTTTATACATTTTTTACACACAGAAGGGTGTAATATAAGGGGATTATTTACACATTTAATAGAAAAGGATTCTGTTTTATTCATGAAAAATTCACAAATAAGGATATTTATAAATAGGCCTTGAACGCACGTGATGTAGAGGATATACATATAGTAACTTCCCTGGTAGATTTCTATAATGATGAGGTTATTGTTGAGGAAACTCAACCAGAACAATAGAATGAGGGGGGTACTCCAGTAGACAATTCAAACTTTGATCTGAATGTACAAAATGAACATGTGGACTTACCCAAGTTTAGGTGGAGGAACTACCCAGTGGGGAAAACAACCCTAATAGTTTACCCCCTCAGAGAGCCCAAAAAAGGGTGGAAACAACACACAACAAACAAAAAGAAGATTTTCCAAGGTAGGTCAAGGTGCTAGTAACCCCTTTGGACAGGGTAAGGACTCTCAAAAGAAAGCTAAGCCTTAAAAAAACTTATATTAAGTTTACTATTCTATCTTATAACTTGAAAGCTCTCACTAATCCAAAAAGGGCAATCACTATCAGGAAATGGCTTAACCAAGAAGCCATTCTTCCTAGGCTATTCGCCTATAAGAAGTCAACGCTACTGAAGATACTTTGACTATGAATCTAAATCTTATATCCAAAGATTTTTTAAGGTTCACCACTAAGCATAATCATAGAAAGGGAGGTGCATGTATAGGCATTTCTAGTAGGGTCAAAGATTAGCTAAGCAAAATCTCTACTGACAATGATAATAATTGGATAGCTGCCCACTTTAAAAAATTTGATGAGTTTGTAGTTGTCTCCATGTGTGCTCCTAACTCTTCTTCATAAAGAGGAAATGTTTGGGATTCCTTTCAAGTTATAAAGTGCCCCATCATATTGGCTAGGGATTTTAACATGGTGGAGTCCTTGAAGGATAGGTTTTTGGAAAAGGGACATTGCATCTTAAGTACTGAGAAGTAAAAGTGGATGGCAACTAAGACCTTTCATGGACTTGTGGACATAAGTGATAGTCTGAGTTTCACTTGGTCTAATAATCAAGTAAATTCTAACCTTAAGAAAACTAGTTTAGACATGTTTTATATTTCAGCAGGTCTTCTAGCTACATTATGTAATGCTAAGTTTAAATGCTTAAAAATATTGTTATGTCATATCATTTTCCCATTCAGTTGAATCTTTCAAATGACTCCCAAATTGTAAAGTCTGGATGGTTTCACACTAATCCATGGTTATTTAAACTAAAAGAGGTTAGGGACTCTATCAAGGATATATGGAAACACTCATTCCAATCCTTCATCTCCCTAGCTCAAGCATGGATGAGGGTTATCAAAGAAGATACTCAAGAATTTCTTAGACATATTAAGGATAGGAGGGTAATGGAGACTAGGGCTAAAAGAGCAAGAAAGTATTCCCTTAGTAAGTCTCTGGAAGTCCAAATTGAATCAGGATAGGTACACTTACAAACAGATCACTACAAGGATATAGGAATATAGTGACGGCCATTTCCAACACAAATTAGTGTCGCAAATGCGACACAAATAGCGACGATACTCAAACGAAAAAAAGCGGTCTGAAACTCGAGCGTGGCATTTTGCGCGAAAGAGGGAGCGAAAGAGAGAGTGAACGGCATAGTGCATTTTAGAGAGAGAGGGAGAGAAAGAGAGAAAGAAGGAGAAGGAGAGCTTCTCACTGTTGCCACCACCGTTTGTGAAGAAGAGGAGGAAGTGCATGAAGGGCAAAGAGGAGCCACCGAATCCATCCTTGGACCTTTGCGGTGAGTGCATTGCTCCTCTTGGTTTGTTTTTGTTTTTTCTCCTTTTCTTTTGCTTGTTTTTGTTAAAAATGATGTGTATTGAGAGAGAAAGAGAGGAAATGAGAGAGGAAGAGGAAATGAGAGAGGGATTGTTCTTTAATTTCTTGTTTTCTTGTTTGTAGTGGTAGTGGTAGTAGTTCTTCTTTAATTTCTTCTTTTCTTGTTTGTGGCGGTGGTGGTGAGAGAGAGAGAGAGGTTTTATTAAAGGTTCACCTTTGGTGTGTTCGAGAAGGCGAGTACTAGTAGTAGTAGTGGTCGGGTGCAATACCACGGGATGAGAAACACTCTGACATAGGGTAGCTACTTCCTGGTACCCATGCATAGCATATTAGACTTTACGTACTGTAGGCCCATTTGTAGGCAAGTGGAGACTTTACATATGTTAATTTTGTTGAGTTACAAGAGAAGAAATCCCCTCTCAAACAATTTAAGAAAGAAAAAAAGAATGATAACAAAAATAAATTGTTTGTCATAATGTAGACCAAATGGAAAATGATGAAGGCCGTGATATTCAAGATCGCGAGGTGTATCTTAATCAGCGTGTCCCATGTCCTTGCTCTCAATGTAAGTTGGCAATTAGATGAAAACGTCAATTGTCTATGGAACACGTATGATGCTTTGGCAAGTTTCAATAAGAGATCATTGATCAGGCAATCTCGAATTTTAAGCGAACGGTAAGAAAAGTGTGTTGAGAGAGAGAGAGAGTACGAGAGAGATACACAAGACATGCTCCCAAAGAATGATTCATATTGATGTAGAGTTAGTATATATAGGTGAGACCCAAGTCAAGTGAGAGATGATATATATAGTTGTAACATCCCCACTCAAACAAAGGTCTCTGGCTGCGGGTGACAAAACCCTTGGGGAGAATAAGGGAAAAACCCGAGCCCCTACACATACCTACGATACAAAAAAGATTTACTATAAAGTTTTCTTGAATACAATGATACATGCCTCAATCAGTGAGACAAGAACTTGGAACAATACCAAGTTCATGTCTTAATGAGCTAAAGCGAGCTTCACTAAGAGCTTTTGTGAAGATGTCTGCAACCATTTGATCACTGGGACAATGCTCCACCATAATAGAATCTTTCTTGACTTCATGTCCAACATAATGATAATGAATAGCAATATGCTTTGATTTACTATGTTGTATATAGTCTTTGGTAAGACTAATAGCACTTTGGTTATCGCATCGAAGAGGTGTACTAGATGATGAAGGATGTCCCAAATCTGCAAGTAGTTGTTGAAGCCAAACTAGCTCGCGAGCTGCTAATGATGCAGCAACATATTCGGCTTTAGTTGTAGAAACCGCAACACATCGTTGTTTCTTGCTGGACCAAGAAACCAAACATCCATTTACAAAGAAACAATTCCCACTTGTAGATCGCATGGATAAGTGTGAACTTGCCCAATCAGTGTCTGTATATCCAATAAGGTCAAGAGAAGTTGAAGAAGATAAAGAATAATCCTCTCGACGACGATAAATAAGACCAAATTCCTTAGTACCCTTGAGGTACTTAAGAATACGTTCTGCAGCACTCCAATGAATAGTGGAAGGGGAAGAAAGATACTGTCCCAAAAAGTTAGCTGCAAATAAAATATCTGGTCTTGTGTTTAAACCAATAAATTGAAGACAACCAACAAGATTAGCAAAAGGTTGATGAATGGCTGATTCTTCATTGCGTGTTGTAGATGTACCCTTGGTAGAGCTTGAAAGAATGGGAGTGTTAGCAGAGTGCGTATTTGTCAACCCAAACTTCTTAACAATATCATTAATAAACTTTGTCTGGCGAAGAAGAAGAATGCCTTGTTGTCGGTGTCGTTGAACTTGAATACCCAAACAAGAATGTATCTCACCAAGATCCACCATTTCAACTGCAGTCGATAAAAGCTTCTTCATAGCATCCAAGAAAGCAATATTATTTGACACAAGAATAGTATCATCAACATATAGAGCAAGAATAATAAAATATTTGTCCTCCCTTTTGATGTAAAGATTTGGGTCAGAAAAACATGCAACAAAACCTTTAGATGTGAGGAACTGATCAATCTTAATATACCAAGCACGAGAGGCTTGCTTCAATCCATATAATGCACGATGAAGCTGACATACAAGATGCTCCTTTCCTGCAATCATAAAACCTTCAGGTTGCTCCATATAGATTTCTTCTTCAAGATCTCCATTGAGAAAAGCCGTTTTAACATCCATTTGGTGAATTTCTAGATCAAATAGTGTTGCAAAAGCCAAAATCATACGAACAGTTGTGGAGCGCACAACGGGAGAAAATGATTCTTGATAATCTACTCCTGCAATCTGTGAGTAACCTTTTGCAACAAGTCGTGCTTTGAACTTATCAAACGAGCCATCAGCTTTGGTCTTGGTTTTATAAACCCATTTACATTTGATAGGAATACGATTTGGGGGGAGTTCAGTAAGAATCCATGTACCTTTGGAGATTAAAGAATCGTACTCAGCTTGCATAGCTTCTTGCCATTGATCCCTTTGAGACGAATTGATAGCTTCCATATACGATATTGGATCCTCTTGGACAGACATAGCATCATCAATGACATCATATTCAATAGAATAGAATCCATGCTCTATCTCAATAGGAAGATCGACATAGATCTCCAAATTTTCATCAATCTTCTTTGGAGGTGAAGGAGGTTTATGATCATCAGAATTAGTAGAATCACAAAGCAAGTAAGGAAATGCACTAAGCAAAGATTGTGTATCATCTGAAACATCTGATGACCATGTGCCACCCATAGTCTTCTCATCAAATATAGCATCACGACTAATGATAAACTTTTGAGAAGAAGGATCATAAAATTTGTAACCTTTGGAATGATCTGAATAACCAAGAAAAATAACCTTCAAACCTGGAGGATCCAACTTATGTCGAGTGTCCTTGGGCACATGAATATAAGCAATGCAGCCAAATGTGCGAAAGTGAGAGACTGAAGGTGTCTTCCCTGTCCAAATTGTTATAGGAATTTTACCAGTAGGTGCAGTAGTTGGAAGATGATTTTGAATAAAAACAGCTGTTAGAAGTGCTTCAGTCCAAAACTTTCGAGACAAACCAGAGTGTATAAGCATGCAGCGTATAGCATTAAGAATCGTGCGATTTTTGCGCTCAGCAACACCATTTTGCTGAGGAGAATAAGGAACTGTAAACTCATGATGAATATCTTGATCCTTACAGAAGTCATCAAATAGATTGGATACATATTCACCGCCGTTGTCACTGCGAAGCGTCTTTATAGAGAATCCAGTTTGAAGCTCCACACTTATCTTGTATTGTTTAAATATAGATAAAGCCTCAGACTTATGTCGAAGAAGATAGACATGTGTGTACTGTGAGAAATCATCAATGAAAGTTATAAAATATCGATATTGAGACTTTGAGGCAGGAAAAGGACCGCAAATATCGGTATGAACCAAATCCAAGAGAGCACAGGAATGTGATGAAGTAGAAGTGTGGAAAGGCGAACGATGGTGTTTTCCAAGTGCACAGTACTCACATATTCCCATACGTGGATGAGATTTAAGATCCATACCTTGCACAAGACCATGATAATGAAGATCAAGAATTTTGGCAAAATCGGAGTGTGCAAATCGTTGATGCCATAATTTGCAATCTGCATCTCCAGGGGCAGTAACAACATTTGCAACTGTATCATTCAATGATAGCTCAAATAGATTACCATGTCGAGGAGCCACTGCTATAGTATGCCCGTCTTTCTCTATACGACATTGATTATGATCAAAGCCAACAAACAAACCAAGATCAACTAGACCAGCAACAGAAAGAAGATTTCTTTGCAAATCTGGAACATGAAGAACTCCTCTTAATATTCTAGTGGATGAAACAGTCCCCAGATATAAATCACCCACTCCTTTGACTTGACAAGTCGTATCATCCGCAAGGTAAACAAACTTCTTGACAGCAAGAGAATGATAATTGTGAAGCCACTGCGATTGGTATGTCATGTTTCCAGTGGCACCTGAATCAACGATGAATAGAGAACCATCATGAACATGAAGTACCTTTTCTGGAGAGATATCATAATGGACAAAATTGAGCTCCTGATGAGTATGATCATCATCAGTTGTAGTTTGTTGAACAATATAAGCTCGAGAACGTTCTTCATCATATCTGCGTTTATAACAACGACGAGATGGATGATCTGTATGTGCATAATAATCACAAGGAGGAAAACTTTTGGACGAGCGAGGTTGCTTTGTAGTAACTCCATGCTCCTCATCATATTGACGTGCCAAGCAATCAGAAGCCACATGACCTTTCTTATCACAATAAGAACAATGTTTGTTAGGATAAGCAAGACGAGAAGATTTACTACCTGGATTAGGGCGTCCACCCTGCTGAAAACGTGAAGCAGGACGCTTTCGAGCAACAAAAGCAGCATCAAAATCCCTTTGTTCCCGAGTGACCAAAACAGCATCAGATTTTTCCAAATGATGCTCATGACGTTGAGAATATTCAATAAGAGATATACATGCTTTTTCAAAGTGGATATCATCCTTGTTAGACAAAATAGTGATGATATTGTCATATAAAGGATCTTTGATGGTATGAAGAAGTTGAGTAACAATCTGATTTTTAGCAATAGGAGCGCCGACAGCACCAAGCTGATTGATAATGTCTTTAAAAGCCTCGATATGAGAGTGCATAGAGGTACCAACCTTATATTCAAGATTCTTCAAACAAGTTTGGAGATATAAAATTTCCGTGACCGATTTCTTCTCAAACGTTGAGATAAGATACTCCCAAACAGCATGAGAGGTTTCCAGATGAAAGACATCCAACATAAGTGAGTCAGGAAGTGCAGACAATATATAACGACGAGCCGCTTTGTCACGACGAATCCAATCAGTATGATCAATTTTCCATTGTTCAAATAATGGGCCATCAGTAATCACAGAATTGTTATTCATTACATCAATAGGTTGAACTGGGCAAGACAGGTCGCCCAAAACAATATCAAATAATTCATCACCTTCAAGAATTAGCATCATCTTTTCTCTCCACCCAAGAAAGCCTTGTCCTTGGAAGAAGGGAACCGAACGTTGGCCCGTTAACAATTACGCAATTGGCCATGCGTGTAAGATGAGATGATGCATATAAAAAAAGTGCTATTTCGATCGAGCAAAGAACGTGAACGATAATAAAACATTGCTAAAAATAGCAAGATGTTTGCTTGTCATAATCAACGTCATTAACGAACTGTAATTGGGGATTAACGAACTGTAATTAGAATTACAGTTTTAAATAAAGAATCGCAGATTTGAGCAGAATTGTTGTCTTGAATCCTAAACTGTCATAACTTTTGATCCAGAACTCCGATTAACTAATACTTCTAATTTGAACAAGTTTATGTATCAAATCATCACTTGTGCAAAGAATTCAATCAAGTATAAACAATGAAACAACTTATCTTCCTTGTTGTTGCTACACATCCATAGCTCTGATACCATGTTGAGAGAGAGAGAGAGTACGAGAGAGATACACAAGACATGCTCCCAAAGAATGATTCATATTGATGTAGAGTTAGTATATATAGGTGAGACCCAAGTCAAGTGAGAGATGATATATATAGTTGTAACAGAATCACCCATGTACACACTAAATTAACGAAATGCCCAAAAAGAATAGGCATCCCCATCGACTTCTCGCACAAAGAATCCACTTTGTGTATGAGCCCTGGTAATCAAAGTTTATGGAATCCACCGTAAAACCTCACGGAATCCACTGTGGCACGGAATCCACCTTGTAATATGCCTCCTAGCATCAAGAATGTAACTCATGCACATTTTTAGGTATAGGCCAGTTTAATATTGCTTCTATCTTCTTAGGGTCAACCTTAATATCTTCTGATGAAACAATGTGACCTAAATATTCAATTTTTGTTTGAAAGAACTCACTCTTTTCTGGATTAGCATATAATTGATTATCTTTCAACAACTTGAAAACCAAAGACAAATGTTCATAATGCTCATTTTCATTTTTACTGAATACCAAGATATCATCAAAGAATACTATAACACAATGCTGATATTTCAAAAATATGCGATTCATCAGTCTACTAAATGTAGCAGGTGCATTAGTCAATCCAAAAGGCATCACTAAAAATTCATAATGTCCAAATTGTGTTCTAAATGCAGTTTTGAATATATCAGATTTATCTAATCTCACTTGATGATAACCAAATTTAAGATCTATCTTACTGAATATGGCAGAACCTTGTAGTTTATCCATAAGATCATCTACCCTAGGAATCGGATATCTATTCTTAACAGTAATCTTATTCAGGGCATGATAATCTATGCACATGCGATAAGTATTATTCTTCTTCTTTACCAATAAAACAGGTGCGCCAAATGGAGAACTACTAGGTCTAATTAATCCTCTGTTTAGCAATTCCTCTACTTGATTTTGAATTTCTTTTTGTTCAATCTGGTCATGCCTAGATGGTGCTTTACATGGTGGTTGTGTACCAGGAATTAAATCTATTTTGTGATCTTCAGGACGTGAAGGAGCTAGTCCAGGTGGTAAATCTTCAGCAAAACAATCTTTAAATTGTGCAAGGAATTCTTTATGCCTAGAGTGCATATGTTTTTCTTTAGCTTGAAGTTCATTCACCCAAATTAGATAAGATTTACTACTTTTACGTAATGCACGTTTAGCTTGAGTATGAGGAAGCAATGGAAAATTATTAGATGCGTGCATACCATGCAATGTAATTTGTTTTCCTTGGAAATAAATTTTAATTGAATACGTGGAATAATCTATGTCAGGATTATACTGATGACGCCAAGGCATACCTAGGATAATATCACTAGACTACAAAGGTACAACTAGGAAATTCCTTCTTTCAGTATATTCACCAATTTTAATTTCTAAGTCATGCACCTCTTGTGTTCCATTATACCTTGTGCCTAAGAATGCTGCTTTAATGCGATAATGTGTAGGAACATTTTGTAATTTCAATTTTTTCACTAACTTTGTCGAAATAAAATCATGTGTACTACCATTATCATGCAAAATAATCTTTTCTTTTCCATGCACTAAACATTTCATTGTCAACAAAGAATGTGGAGTTGGCATACCTAGTAAAGTATCTGAAGGAGTAGCAATGTCGTCCTCATCTTCCATAAAGTCAGGCATTTCCTCACGTTCTTCATCTTCCATTGCTCCAAGATAATTGATATGGAAAGGTGGCTTCTTCGATTGGCAATTGGCTGTTAGATGTCCAGGTTGATGGAATTTGTAACAGACTATAGGTTTAGCTTTGGATACATTGTTGGCAATGACAGGAAGTCTAGGAATATTAGGATTTGGCTGTGAGGATGGCTTAGGGTTTTGATTGGTATTTGATGGCAAAGCAGGTGGTTTTGTCCAAGACTTACGGAAAGATGATGAAGGAAAACAACTTTGATTGAATCTTCTAAAATTTGAATTGAATTTCTTAGAACCATAGTTACCATTTACTTGAAATTGTTGTGGACGCTTATCTCTTCCTCGAATCTTGTCTTCAATGTCATGAGCTAGAGAAATTGCATCTTCAAGGGTTGCAGGCTTGAACATATTGACTTCAGCGTAGTAATGTCCAAGTAATCCAAACATAAAATTGTGCTTGTGAGCCGCTTCAGGTACGTCTTTAAGCATTCTGAGTTGCAGTAGGGCATTCCAAAAACGTTCGGTGTACTAAGAAATAGACTCACGATCTCTTTGCTGTAGAAGATCCCATTGCTTTATGGTTTTTTCATGGAATTGAGGAGGAAGGAAATTTTGCAGAAACTTCTTTTTGAAACTCTCCCAGGTAGTGGGACAATCAATGCTCTTACAAACCATGGTCCACCAAAGAGATGCTCGATCCACTAAATGATTAGTGATACATTTAATTTTGTATTTTTCAGCGTATGTCTCTTCATGAAAGTAATCATCAAACTGACTGATGAATGCAAGGACAGTCTTTCCATCTCAAGTTCCATTCAAAGTACAGAATTTGAAATTTCTTTTACTTATCTTTGTTTCTTTGCGGATGGATTGAGCTTTGAGCGTCGCATTGATGGTACGTCGGATAAGATCTTCGGGTTGTGGTCCATCTTTGTCAGTGGTAGATCATTGCAAATTGGCCAATTGAACTTGCAAAGCTTGTCGGGCTCTTCGTTCTTCATCAAGCTGCATCATAATTAAATCCAATTTTTCTTTCATCGTAGGTTCAGGAAGGTCACCTTCAGCCATTAAATCATCCATGTTTTGTTCCGTCATCATGTAAAAATCCAAAAGACCTCACACTCTCAAAATCCAATTAGCGGGATGAGCGTAGCTCAAAGTTGAGTATACAAGGCTTATAGATTTTTGTTTGGCTTTCACGGTCTTCGACTTTTGCGGTTGTGGGATTTGTAGTCTTCGTAAAAACTGCGTATGATCTTCTGCGTGTGCTGAAACTGGTTCACCAAGTTTGCGTGTGGGAACAGAGTCTTCCAGGGAACAATTTTGCAGTTTTGTGCTTCTGTGCAGTAACAGTCCTTATGGGAGTTATTGGAATAAGTGAGTTTTGACTTCTGAGAACTTGATTGACCTTCGTGACTTGCAGTAATCACAAGACTTGGAAAACTTGAATGATTAGGAGGATTTATGACTTATAGCTTAGATGACTAAACTTAAAGTTGACCAGTCGATGATTTCGAGGGGGGGCCGTTTTTCTGCGCCGAAAATCATGCTGATGTGTCACCTGTTCAAAAGTCATCGATTTTTAGGAGCTTAAGCTTTATAATAATATTTTTAAGCTTTTAGCTAAGGCTTCTAAAATCTTGGCTATGGAGATAAAGCTTACTGTACTGTGGAAAAACGACTTGATGAAGGAGATGTAGGAGTGGTCCTCTGCTTTCTCAGGCCGGTCTTTCGCGATCAGAGGCTGTATAGATAGAGGTTCTTAACCGCCAGGAATCCACCCATATCGACCGTTCACGATGAAACTGACTGTAGAGCTTAATCTTTCCAGGAGCTCCGCCTTCGCGCAAGATGGGTAGCGATTGGAAGCTCTTGATCTCAGCTTTGCTCTGATACCACTGGTGCACAGATCAGATGCCATAAGCGTGCGTATTGAGCATCGGAGGTCCCCAAGAACAAAAGAACTCTACTTTTTGCACAAAACTCAAGGTAGAAAGCATGCACGACATGAACAAGAGACCAATTGGGTGCAATCTCCCCCCATGCCTTGTGTGAGCGCTCCACAAAGCATGTATTTTATGTATTAATCATCTTCAAGCTCAAATAATAGCCCAAATTACAAAATAGCATGCTTTTGGCTTTTGAGTTTGCTTTAGTGCTAAATATAAATAAAGCTAATGGGCGGGCGCCCAAGAAGTCAGGCATACCCAATACAATGTCCAAATACAAATATCATAATCGTGCGCCCATGCGCATACAAAAATAATAAATAAATATCCAACGCCTTAATAAATAGGCGCGAGAAAATATAGGCGCCATGCCTAAGGCATGCGCCCATCAAAATATAAGTGATAACTCGAATATACACTATCCTCCAATGCTTTCCACCTCCACTCTGCTATCTCTACACATCAACTGAAGCATTCACAATTGTTAGTAAAATAATACAATTAAACCAACAAAAGTGAATACCTAGCAGTCTTCAGCTACATAAATAAATCAATTGGTTAGAAATCAATCATAACCTTAATTTATCACGAGTGCGCACTCTAAACTCATAAACGTTTATTAATTTAATATGTATTTTACAGAATCACCCGCTATGGAATCACCCATGTACACACTAAATTAACGAAACACCCGAAAAGGATAGACATCCCCATCGACTTCTCGCACAAAGAATCCACTTTGTGTATGAGCCCCGATAATCAAAGTTTACGGAATCCACCATAAAACCTGACGGAAGCCACCGTGGCACGGAATCCACTGTGTGTCAAGATTGTGGGAGAGAAGGAAGGAGTCTCACTTGTAGCTTTCTTGCTTGCACAATGGGGGAATACACACAAGGGTGGATGCTGAAAACAGTTTTCCTCTTCTTAGTTGTGTAAGCCAAAAGAACTCAAGTACAAAGAAATAGAAGAACCCTAGATATGGGTCTCAAACCAAACTCAACTAACTAAGGTGGCATACTAACCGAGCCACGAACTAGAGTAGATAAGGATAGCTATCATGTAGCTATTATTCAGGGGCGGTGTACCAACCGCATCTGCAACTGACAAGTCGGTGACATAAATACACAACGGTCACCCTGGCGTATCACGAGTGGAGCTCGATATGTCAACACTCCCCCTCGAGCTCAATCCCAATTCCTGCACACCAAGCAGGTCTCTGAACTTGCGCAGCTTCTCTGCGCCCAATGCCTTCGTGAATATGTCAGCTACCTGATCCTCTGTGCTGACATAAACTAGATCAATAAGACCTAGTAAAACCCTCTCTCGCACATAGTGATAATGCACCTCAATGTGCTTTGTTCTAGCATGATAGACTGGGTTATTTGCCAAGTGTATACTACTCATGTTGTCACAATAAATGACAACTGGCCCATCTGTAGACTGATGCATATCATAAAGTAGCTTATGCAACCAAGCTACCTCACATGCAGCCATTGCTGCACCCCTGTACTCAGCCTCTGTGCTCGACAAGGCAACTGTAGGCTGTTTCTTGCTGCTCCAAGTGACTGCAACACTCCCAAAAGAGAACACATATCCACTGGTAGATCGTCTATCAGAAATACTACCAGCCCAATCAGCATCAGTGTATCCATGCAACTATATCTGAACCCCAGTCTCATAAAATAGTCCATACTGCAATGTGGACTTCACATACCTGAGTATGCGTCTAGCCGCATCCAAATGTGGTTTCCTTGGAGCCTGCATAAACTGACTTACCAATCCAACAGCATAGCTCAAATCTGGCCTTGTAATAGTCATATAAATCAAGCTTCCTACTATGCGTCTGTACATAGTAGGGTCTTCCAGAAGCTCACCTGCATCTGCGCTCAGCTTCACATTCTGCTCCAAAGGAACTGAAATAGGCTTACAGCCTGTCATCCCATATTTGGACAGCATGTCCAATCCATACTGCCTCTGCAAGAGCTGTATCCCACTTGGTGATCTAATCACCTCAATGCCCAAGAAATAACGCAGCTCTCCCAAATCCTTCATCTCAAACTTCTGCTTCAATAGCATTTTCACATGAAGGATATCTTCATCACTGTCACCTGTCATAATCAAATCATCAACATAAATGACAAGTAGCATAATACCTTTCTTTGTTTTTCTCACATAAAGTGAGAAATCTGCCTTGGAAATCTGAAAGCCAATAGTGACAAGATACTGTCCTATCTTGTCAGACCATGCTCTAGGTGCTTGCTTCAAGCCATACAAAGCTTTCTTCAACCTGCAAACAAACTCAAGATGAACAGCATGCACATAACCTGGTGGCTGCTCCATATAGACCTCTTCTTGCAAATCACCATGCAAGAAGGCATTCTTTACATCCATCTGATGTAAAGACCATCCCTTTGATGCAGCCATAGCAATGACTGCTCTTACGGTTGCCATCCTTGCAACCGGACTGAATGTTTCTTCATAGTCAATGCCATATGTTTGTGCATACCCCTTGACTACTAATCTTGCCTTGTATCTGTTCACAGAACCATCAGCATTGTGCTTCACCTTATAAACCCACTTACAGCCAATTGCATTCTTACCTTTAGGCAAAGGTACCAATTCCCATGTAGCATTTGCTTCCAAGGCATCCATTTCTTCATCCATGGCTTTCTCCCATTTTTCTTTTCCCATGGCTTGCTCAAAAGAAGTGGGTTCTGGTTCCTGTATCACCTTGACCATATATGCATAGTGAATGGCTGTAAATCCATCATATTTCAGCCTATCCACAGGATACCTAACTCTGGTAGACCTGCGCAAAGTGGGTTCACTCCCAGGTGCTCTCATCTTTCATGATTGAATTATAACGATATAAAATTAAGAAGGAAAAACCTGGGTTTGGGGTGAGATATCCACATGGATACCGGGAGATGACCCTTCCGCTGCGCCTTGGACTTTCTTAGGAGGCATCGTAATTGTAGTCGTTTAGACGTGGAGGCAGCTTTACAATTCTTCTTTGGAATTCGCCGTTGCTCCCTTGCACCGCTCGTCGATAGTAGTTTTTGAAAGGCTCCCTCCTTGGAAGTCGGGAAAATTCGAAAGGTGTTTTAGAGTCTTCTACGACTAAGACTCATTGAAGCCATGGAAAGGCTTAATGTCCTTTTAATGACTCGTTCAAACGAGGAACGAAAAGGGATGGAAAACACAAGGTGCGGATGAGAACTCCAAGGAAATAGAGTAACCGTAAAGGTTATAAGTAAGGTCAAAGGACCTTAGGTCAATTTGGAGAGAAGGGGTTTCAATATGCCACAAGGGAAGGACTAGGGAAGGTTTTAACACGGAGGAAATAGGGGTGGTTCCAAGGTAAGGGTTAGGGGTTTTTGAGGGATTAGCACGGGGGTGTAGTTCCGAGGAAAAGGGGGCTTGAGGGTTTAGAAAATACGAAAAGGGGACTCAAGGAAAGGGCTAAGTGACTTTAAAAAACATGGGGGAAAAGTAATAATAGGACTTCTAAGCCCACTCTTTATAGGGAAAAAAAAGAGCTTATGATCCTTTCAACACAGGGGGGTGAGGTTCCAAAAACATAAGAAGGGGGCCTTGGGGACTTTTAGGACATAGGGTAATAATAAGGCTTTTGAAAAAATACCATAAGGGGGCTGAAAGGCTCTTAAGAAGATAAAACCGGGGGGGAAAGAAGGGGACACCGGGGGGGATGAAAGGGTGTAAAAGACCCTTAAGAGGATATTTCCGTGGAGAGGGGATGGAATATGAAAGGAGGCTTTCTTAGGGGCTTTAAAAGCTTCCTAAGAAGCTTCTAAAGCTTCTGGGAACTTCCTGAAGATCCCACGTGGTGGGGGGAGTAATTGGCTAAAGCTTGCAGGCGGCAGCTGCCGGCAGTTTGATGGCGACAGGGTGAGTTGACGAGTGGTAGCGGCAGCTGGTGATTCTCCTCTTCCTTTCGACCTTGATGGTGACGCCGACTGCTCACGATCCTCTCCCTTCCTCAACAACAGCATGACGACTGCGGTCTGGCGGCTTCCTCCTTCACGGCAGCGATTAGGCAGTGTCGTCTTCTCCCTTGGCACGGCGCAGTACACGACCAACTCTCTCTCTCCTTTCACCCTTCTCACGGTGGTTGGCACAGAATCCTCAGCTCTCTCCTCTGACAGCATTCACGTATTCTCTTCCTTCCTCTCCCACGGCAGCAACCCCTCTCTTAAATAGGGGAGGGAGGGGAATCCTCCCCCTCCTTATGTGTCATTGTGCATGGCGGTGGAAGGTGCCGAGCTCCACCAAGAAGCTTAATCCTCCATTCTATTTCCCTTCCCTTACAGCACGACAGTTGGTTTTGGGGAGGGAAAATTAAAAAAATTTGCATTATTCCATTTGATATATTACATTGGGGTAGCAACATACATGCAAGATACATGCCTAGCATTAGTTGTTGATGATCCGAGAGAGTGGAAAAATTGGTGGTCATTTGGAACTTACTCCTTCTCTTTTGGCTCAGGTATTCTCTCTTGAAATCAATGATGGACCAAATTAAGCATTGGAGGTGTACTATGATGAAGTCGTGAAACATGAATTTGGACCTGCTACTAGTACCCGAAATCAATATGTCTTGAGACATGCTGACCCAAAAAGAAAATTCTTTATAAAGTGGTTTATGCAAAGGTTTTTGTTGTTTATTAAGGCAGATGTCATTACAAGATACATTCCATATTTTATGTTATGCTGAAAATGTTGGAGTTTCTAATTGGCCTGGAACCTTCTATGATAAGCTGATGCAAGAAGTCCATGTACCAACTATTCGGAAACAACAACAAAAAAGTAGGATTGGATATATGTTGGTGGCTTTGTATGCTCATCTACAGGTTGTGTGCCCGACCATACATCCATCTCTTTGGGAGTCTCCAAAAATGGATAAGGTTAGTGCATTTAAGAGGCAGAAACTGGTGGATGGCATACTTGTTGATCTCTATGACAAATATATCTCTCATGCTAATGCTTCAGTTTGATGGGATCCTTTGTTCATGAATCTTTCCTCTCATGAAATCTCACATGCTAATGCTTTGGCAACTTCTAAGCCTTTAGACATTTCAAAGTGGTTGAATGATGATGTCAAAAATGAAAATGTTCATGAAGACATAGTGATTACAAGGGTAAAGAAAAACTTAAGATTCTCCAAGATCAAGATGGAGAATATGCCTATGCTTAAACATAGTGATTCATTACAGTAGGGTATTGGTTTGCCTGATGATAGGAAAGTGGTTTCAGATGTCTATGTCTCTCAAAATCTTGAGGAATCTTGTCCTTTTATTATAGGTTTACATTGTTTTATGATTGAAATGCATGCTAGTGGTGCAGTGAAGTTGGATGTAGTGCAATCTTTGCAAGATCAATTGGCTTGCATGAAGACTAAAAGGGAACAAATGCATATTGAGATGGAAAAGATGAGGGAATCGCATGATAATGAGGTGGGTGCTTTACAGAGGCAGATTGATGACTATGTTGGTATGTTGGCTAAATGTAAATTGTCTTTAGTTACTTTCAAAGAATGGACAGCTAATATGCATGATAAATGCAATGGTGAACTTGATTTTTTGGCTAAGGAAAATGCTAATCTTAAGGATGAAAGATTACTCTTGGATGCTTGTATATTCACCCTCTTCTAAAGGTTTAAAAGCAACTCTTGAATGACATGGAGGTTGATCTAGATGGGTCTATTTTTATGTAGCAAGATTTGGCTTCAATGAGAGCTCCATTAACTACTTTGATGCATGATCAGTGGGGTGGGTATTGCTAATAGAATGTCACTAGCTATATCTTGACCATATGTAGCTTTATAACAATCATTTATGTCTGAAAATATGAAAGCATTTATTCATGAAAAGAATGCTCTTAAGGAGAAAATTGATGAGATGCAGGTTGAGTATCATAGACTTGTGGCAATGGATACTGCTTTGCAGAGTGTTAAGTAGATTGATAATGCTGAAAATCAGTCTTTTGATGTTGATGTTATTAAGGCTAATATTAATGATGTATTGCATGATATTCATAACCAGGTGCAGACCAGGGAGCTTATAGCGGATAAGATTCATGATATGGATATTTTACCTCTTGGATCACATGAGCAGCATGATTAGGAGCAATCTACTACTACGGACTGCCATGATTCTCATGAGGCTCCTAGCTTATGAGTTACTTTGATGTACCATTGTTAGATCTATTTCTTTGTTTCTCCATCATACTTATTTCATACTTGCTATGTATGCCTCTATGTGATGCCTTTATGTTTTTTAAAATTGTCTCTTGAGGGGATTATGCAACCATTCAAAAGGGTATAAGTATCCTATTGGAGAGCCTCTACTTATGGTTTTTCTTTGTGCCTTACTTCATGGTGCAAGGCTATGGGTAAGGCATAATTTTTCTCATTAGATATGACAGGTTTTGGATAAGGCATTTTGACTTTAGGGATCATGCAAGCCCGGGGGGTCCACTAGGATTTACAGTATGGTACCACGTGAGTGTAAGGGAGGGGGGTTATTTAAGGGAAGGAAGCTACATTTTATAAGGAAAGGTCCCATAAATAGGGGGTAGATAAGGGGTATTTTCATATATTTCTTGCATGCAGGTGATGTCTTCTTATTACTACTAGTGAATCCCCCGTGCATGCAAGGGTTTGTGTCATGGCTGTGCTAGCCATCCACCGGGCTATGCCACGTGTTAATCATGGTCTTGGTCTTACACTTTATGGATCATGTATTATACCCTTAGCATGGTTGGACCTTAGTTATGATAGTCTTATGTGTGAGGTAGTCTTTACTTGTCTTATGAAGTCTAGTGCCTCATGAAGTGCAGTTTTTAGGGAGAAGAAAAATGTGACCTAAAGAGGAATTTTTGTGTGTCATTTTTGTGGATTTGATAATTATGGATGACTATGCTTGATGTATGATGGATTTATTTGGATATATTGAGGATCTGACAGTTGACACCATCATCCATTGTGTCTTTATCTTATTTGTAGCATGTTCTCTATGATTTACTTATTACTCTCTAATTTGTAGTACTGAAGTTAGTGTTTCTATATCTCTATATGGTTAGTTCTAAGTTTCTATAAGTTGTGGTTATGAGATTCGGGATTTAGCCCATGAAGATTTCTCTGTCCTGTTATGTATTCTGCATAGATAGGGAAACAACAAGGAGTCTCAAATCTCCTACACCCTCTTTCCCTAAACAAACATAGGAAGCATAACAATAGTCATCAAGTGCAACTGCTCAATCCCAATCTCTATCTCCATCTGAGCTTCCAAATTTCCAAGATGCAAGACATGGCACTACCCTTAATTCTCAGCCTAAAGATATGTCTGTGCAATCCACCGTGACTAGCTCAATTGATGCTCCATCTGCACAAGTGAATGTGAAAAGGGAAGTAAAAGACACGACCACTTTTGATCAACTTAAGGACTCGACACTGCAGTCTGCCAACAGTAGCATGTCCACTAAACTAGCTACTACTACTTCCAATCAGGAATCAGAGCTGTCACAGTCTTTGGCTATGACTATGCCCCTTGTGGAACGTGTTTTTAGTAATGCACCTACGGAAGAGATGTTGCAACCAACATCCTTGACACCTCTAGCACTTCCGAAGCACCTTAAGCCTAGGCTTGAGGAGAAATATCTCAAAGATTTGGCCAAAGATAGCACATTTGACCAATGAACCAGAGATGAAGTGCATGATGAAGCTTGATCACAAGATGGCAGCCATCACATGTGAGCACATCCTTGTGGACATTAGAAGGCCAACACCAAAGCACACAAATCTCATAGTCAAACCCCTGTGACTTGGGACGACCACAACATGTTTGCTCTCGCTATGCAGCTATCGTGCTGAAGTCATAAAGGACATCCCAAAAGCCACATCTAGGGAATTGCGCTCGATACCCTCACTCTATACTATTCAATATGAGACAAACAAGGAAACGCTCGAAGCAATTAAATGAAAAGGGAAATGACAATGTAACTTTGTATAGAAATGGTACTCCAACCAAAGTTTGGTAGCCAAAATTAGCAATCGACTAATGACACTCGCTAAGTAAAGGAAAGCCCTTGTGACGTCAATACATGATCCCACATGCGTTGCCTTGAACTCATTAAGAGTGTTGGCAATGGTCCATGAGGATCCAACTTTCTACCAATGTCCAAAAACATCCCTTGTATGATAAACTGCTTCTAGAAGAAGATCTACATGTGGCTAGGAGACTAGGAGTAGGAAGCATGGTACTTGATGTTAGCACATATGTCTTTTGTCTCACTCAAGACCTTGGAATCCTAGATCTCTAAGCTTCCCATCAATACAACCCTAACTTCTTCAGTTGGTTTTGTCCAAGTTTACATGACAGGAACCCTAAACCGTCTCTTGATTTTACACCAGAGTAACCTAAACCTCTAAAGCAAGAGAAAAATATCTCTAAACACAACACCTACTCTGATAAAAATTAATAGAGGCATGTTTCAATGGGTAAGAACAAGTGTCTAGAGTAAATGCCCGACCAGGAGCAATCACCAATTCAATCAGATGAGGGACTAAACATAGGGGAATTAGATGAAGAGCTAGACTCTCCAAAAAGAGAGGCATTTGTACCCTCACACCCTAGCAAGGTTATTCAGTAGGCGAGGGCTATGTCCCATAAGGACATACCAAAAAAAGAGAATGCTAATGTTGGGATAAAGGGTAGTGCTTGTGTCCGCCCATAAGGGCCAGATTGTACATAGTACATATACCTATTTAAAATTATTATTGAGGCACACTCTTTAGTACCATAAATCGTGTGTCTCTATCTCTTCTCTCTCTCAACATGCATCTCTATACAGAAGCTCCATTGCAGCTAACTCAACAAAGTGGTATCAGAGCTTGGTTCAAGCAATCAGGAGCTTGGCATTTCTTTAGGTGTAGGAGCTTGAAGTTGAAGAAGAGTTCACTACGAAGAGTCTGCAAGCAAGGGAACAAGGTTTGATGCTTCTTCTTGAAGCTTAAAGCTTCCCTCTTCATTTGAGCTTGTTGGCAGCCATCATTGGCTACTTGGGGACCCTCCCCATCATCTCCAACACTTGGACCAGCATTCCAATCTCTTCACACCTGAAGGCATCATCATCGTGGGTATGCAAATCTAGTTTTCAGCATACTCAGGACCTACAACAACTGCTCCTTTTCATTTTGCATCATGGTTGTGCTCTAGAATTTTCATCGAATGCTTAACATTGAGCATCAAAGTATAGTATTACACTTGGGGTTGATATACATTCAGCTTCAAGTTTGAAACACACAATATTCAATCTATAATAAACAAGGCAGAAACTATTTCTTGAGTGAATAATGCTTATGATTCACTTATGTGATGACTATTTGATACCCATTTGGTGCTACATGACTTGGAGATGTTATGTCCATGATTAGAGATCATTTGGGGGTGATTAGAGCCATCATTTTGCTTGGTTTTGACAGAGATTTGGCTGTTGGAATAATAGGGTCGAATGACAATTTGACTGCATATGCATTGTGTCTTGCTTCTAACTTGGTCTCTGGCATTCTAAACCAAGTATTCCTGCTTATGGTTGATGTTACATGCTTGGATTTGATCCTAGAATGCATTTGAGCAGCGGCTAAAGCTCATTTTTGGATCAAATTTACCTACAGGTCTATTGCTGTACATTGAGGACAATTTCCTACATTTTAGGACATCATACTTTACTATTGGAAAATTTGATATGTTTTTATGCAAGAACATTATGGTGATGTTTTGAGAAACTTGCATGATCTTCAAAGCTCAATCTCAGTCAGTCTAAGAGGTTATTTTAGTTATGAATTATCAGGACAAATTTTTCTTGAATGTTAGTACTTCACTCTTGAATTGCAAGATAGCCACTTGTATTGTCACGAATTTCAAGGTTGCACTCTTGAATTGTAGGACAACCACATGTATTGTCAGAAATTTTAGGATTGCACTCTATTTTTGTCAAGAAATTGGTATGTTTACTATCATTGAATGCTTTTGAGGCATTTTGGGCAATGAACTAATGTATGTTCTTGCTGCTACATACTTGGGGATATTCCTAATATACTACTAAGTGGATTTTGTAGTTTCTATTGCTTGGTATTAGCTATCATTTACTATCATATAGTTATTTGGTTGTGAATCATGGCTATTTGCAATGACAATCATCTTATGCATATCAAGAAGCTTGAAGGAGCACACAACTTTGTAGTTTGGCAAAAGTAGTGCTATAATATCTTGTTGTTGAAGAAGCAAGCAAAGCCAATTAAAGTAAAGGAAACAAAACGAACTGATCTAGAGCAGGAATACTAGGATGAGCTAAATAAACTTGCACATTTGACCATTGAGCTATTGATTTCTAATGCCTTGCTGTTTAACATTGAAGGGTTGGATTCTGCTTATGACATTTGGAAGAAACTGGAAGAATTATATGCCCAGAAGAGTGCTACAAGCAAAGTCTACTAGCTGAAGAAACTCATGGATTTGTGTATAAAAGAGGGTACTGCAATGTCTACACCCCTTAATGAGTTTAAATCCATTTTTAGCCAGCTTGATGCTTTGAAGTTCAATATTAATGATGAGTTCAAAGCTACGTTCTTGCTTTGCACTACTAAAGACCTGGGATACCTTTAGGACTGCTATGAGCAATTCTAATGCTATGCTTTTGTATGCTAATGTACAGAGAGCTCTAATCATGGAAGAAATCAATCGCTAGAACAATGCATCCAATAAGTCTTCCAGTGCTTTGCATACTAGAGTCAAATCACGGCAAAAGGCAAATTTGATAGCAAGGACACAATAAATCATGTGGTAAGGGTGTTGAATGCCATCATTGTGGCAAGAAGGGTCACTTCAAATGTGACTGCTATAAAAGAGAAAGGGAAGGGCAAGAAGACAGATGATAGTAAGGAAGAGATGAAAGAGAGTCTACCTACTAAGAAGAGTAGTGTGAAGATCGAAGAAGTGAATGTAGTCAGCCATGAGAGTGATAGTGGAAATGGTGTACTCTTTGTCTCTTCATGTTTAAGTGCACATGCTTTGATAGCCGATACGGATGATGACATTCACACTTGGATTTTGGATTCAAGTGCCTCTTTTCATGTCACCCCTCACCGTGAGCAGTTTACAGACTATACAGGAGGTCGAAATGGTGTTGTCCATCTTGGGGATAATTATGCATGTGACATTGCAGGCATTGGCAGTGTGTAACTACAATTTGAGCATGGATCTGTCTTCACTCTTCAGAATGTAAGGCATGTACCTCAGCTCAAGAAGAGCTTGATTAGTACTGGATAGCTAGATGATGATGAATTTCATACCACATTTGGTGATGGAAAATGGAAGATCTGCAGAGAATCTAGGGTTATTGCTAGAGGCTCAAAGAGTGATACTTTGTATCCACTCCATGTATCTAGTGTGTGTGACCGTGTTGTTTTCGTGACCAAGAAGCCAAGTGTTTCCTTGTGGCATGACTCGGACACATGAGTCAAACAGGAATGAATGTATTTTCTCATTTGGGTTACTTGCCTTGTCTTCATTATGTTGTTTTTGAACACTATGATCATTGTGTTTATAGTAAGAATCTACAAACATCTCATAAAAATTCTATTTCATTGAAATTTTTGCCTCTAGATTTAGTACATTCCGATGTATGTCTGATGCCAGGGTTATCTCTAGGAGGAAATAAATACTTTGTCACATTTGTCAATGATGCTACTTGAAAGGTATGGGTTTATCCTATTCGTAGCAAGGACGAAGTGCTTGACAAGTTTTAGAAATTCCTAGTATTGGTTAGAATGAGATTTATAAGAAACTTAAGTATCTTCGCTCTAACAATAGTGGAGAGTATGTGTCCAAAGCCTTTCAAGAATTTTGTGACAGGAAGGGGATAAAGAGGGAGCTCACTGCCCCTCATAATCCATGCCATAATGGAGTTGTAGAGCGCATGAATCAGACCATACATGATAAGGTCCATATGATGCTGTCTCATGTTGCATTACCCTATGGCTTTTGGGCATAGGTTGTTATGACAAGTATTCATCTAAATAATAGGTCACCAAATAGGTCTTTGGGGGGGAGAGTCCCTCAAGAAGAGTGATCAAGCAAGCCACCTTCTTATGCTCATTTGCAAGTTTTTGGCTACAAGGCTTTTGTGCATGTACAGAAAGAAGAACGTAGCAGACCGAAACTAAAGTCTTATAAATGCATATTCCTAGGATCCTAAGAAAAGAAAGATATTATGCAGCAATGATGTCATCTTTCATGAAGATCACATGCATAAGTAGCCCGAGAAGACTAAGGAAGTCAAGAGGGTTGTTTTCACAGAGGATGTACCTTTTAGACAGCCATTTGTACCTAGTGGATAACAATGTATACCTACTATAAATACTCCTAAAAATGTAGGAAATTGTGCTAAAATGACCTGCAAGATATTGCCCATGATATACCACAGTTTTAGCCTGAAAACATGCAGTTAGGTTAGCCTAAATTGTCAAGACAACATGCTGGAATTTCAGGAAAACAACCAATACATGTAGAATTGTAGGCCTGTATTTTAGGACAGCAACCTATACATGTAGAATTACAGGTCCGTATTTTAGGACAATAATTTGTGAATGTAAATTTGCAGGCCTAGCAGCCGACAAATGTAGAACCCTCGCTGCATAGGTCAACCTAACCTTTAAAGAAGCCAAATAGGTTTGTTCCTGCTGCGTAGTATATTGTAGATTATGTCATGTTGATGGATTGTGGTAAACGGTCATGTTTCAAACGAAGTAATGACTAGACCAAATATATCAAGAAGTGGTTCAAGGCCATGCTATTGGAAATGGAATCACTTAATAAGAATGGTACTTGGGACTTGGTGCAGTTGCCTAAAGGGCAAAAAACTCTTCCATGCAAGTGGGTTTACAAGATGAAGTCACTTCTGATTATTTTTCAAAGTACAAGGTACAGTTAGTTGCAAAGGGGTACAAGCAGAAACATGGAATTAACTTTGATGAGTTAAGATGACTACTCTAAGAACCATTTTGGGCTTGGTTGCAGCTGAAGATATGGAGCTCATACAGATGGATGTAAAGATTGCATTCTTACATGGTGATTTGCATGATGACATATATATACAATAGCCTAAAGGTTTTGTTGCTAAAGACAAAGAGACAATGGTTGTAAATTGAAACGGAGTTTGTATGGGCTAAAACAGGCACCGAGGGAATGGTATCATAAGTTTGATACTTTCATTTAGTCTTAGGGCTTTCAGAGAAGTCAAGTCGATCACTGCTTATATGCCAAGAAGGTAGCAAATGGCAACCTGATTATCTTGGTTATGTATGTTGATGACATGTTGATTGCGAGCAAGCATACTTATGCCTTAGGTTCATTTAAAAAAAGTCTTCATGGCAACTTTGGTATGAAGGATCTTGGTGATGCCAATCACATTCTTGGGATGCGGATACTCAGAGATAGATCAAAGGGGTTACTCTATCGATCTCAGCAAGAGTATGTATCCAAGATTTTGTAGTGTTTCAATATAGAGGGGGAAAAAGTATTCGAAGTTCCATTGCCTCCATATGTGAAACTTATTATAGAGGACAACCCTACATTTGATGCTGAGAAGGCTAAAATGGCCAAGATTCCATATGCTTTAGTTGTTGGCAGTTTGATGTATGCTATGGTTGCTACACGTCTTGACATTGCCTTTGCAGTGGGAGTGGTTAGCAGATATATGGAAAACCCTAGCAAGAAGCATTGGGAAGTAGTGAAATGTATTATGAGATACCTCCAAGTACACAAAGGATTTGTGTATCTGCTTTGGTAAGTAAAATACATTTGCGTTGGCTTTATGGATGCAGACTATGTTAGACATGCGAACTACAAGAAATCCACTATAGGGTATGTGTTTACCTTCACAGGGGGGGATCTGTCTCTTGGATATCTAGGTTACAGAAGTGTGTTGCACTGTCTACTACGGAGGTAGAGTATGTGGCTGCCACCACTGAGGTATGCAAAGAAGCCTTATGGCTATTACGTTTGGTTGCTGAGCTTGGGATTACTAGGGTTCCTGTTCTCCACTATGATAGTCAAAGTGCTATCATGTTAGCACAGAACCCTATCTTTTATGCAAAGACAAAACACATATAGGTGAACTGTCATTTCATTAGAGAGGTACTTGATAGCTAGAGCATTGAGCTACTCAAGGTGCACACTAATGATAACCCTACAGACCTTCTCACAAAGGGTCTTCCAACAAAGAGGTTTGGTCATTGCCGCCAGATGATGGGTATTGGATAGGCATTGTCTCTTCAGCTTTGTACATACTTAGACTTAGCTAATTCTTTTCCTCTACCTTTGGGCACATTGCCTTTAGGGGGGAGGTTGCTAGGATAAAGGGCAGTGCCCGTGTTCACTCGTAAGGGCTAGGATGTACATAGTACATATACCTATCTAAAATCATTATTGAAACACACTCTTCAATACCACAAATCTTGTGTCTCTATCTCTTTTCTCTCTCAAATTGCATCTCTACATAGAAACTCCATTGTAGCTAACTCAACAACTGAGGCCCAACCAAGTACATCAACAACTGCCTAGTTGAGGGTGCTGAGTCTTTAAAGGATACACCTCGATTTCCCAAGAAAAAGAGGAGAAAACAATGAAAACAATGATAGTTTGCAAGTGGCTATAAATGCAAAAAGATTGAGACCAAGAGTGCTAAAGAGCTAAGGAATAAAGCATCGAGTCCACCCATGAATGAACCCATTGTCATCTCTCCTAATGGCGATGAAACCTCAGACACATCCATGTATTCTGATAAATCAAAGCAACCATTAGCATCAACAGCTGCTTGTAACGCTCAATCCATCGACAATAGAACTTACATTGACTAATCAAGAGTGGATACAACATTGTCACAAAAGGTTGATGAAACTATACTAGTCACATCCGAGGAGAACCATGAAACAATAGCAACAAAGATTGAGGAGAAACATGAAAACCCCGACAACATAAGCAATCCTAATATTGACCGATCTTGCTCATCTAGACATGAGCCCCCAGCTATATTAAAGCCTAGAGAAACTCGGAGAACCTTGCATGAGATAGCAACCAAGAAAGCCCTCATCGAACATAGAAGTGCCACAGAGTGCTCGATCGAGTTGGATGCTAAACTCAAATTATTTGCACATACCTGCGTCTTTGCGGACATGGGCACATTCCCTAAGGAGTAGCTTGAGGAATATTTGTCATATATGCTATCCTAGGAAGAGAAATAATATCTTAACAAGCACTATGACAAGTTGAGAGCTAGATTTTTGGACCCATTCTTGAAGTGCTGGAGCTCATTTTTTGAGTCGAAAACTACCCGAGAGGCATTAAAGAGCCAATTTTCATGAAAAATCAAACGGTGGTGGATGACTAAGTTGAAATTTTCCTAGTTGCATTTCAACATCAGGAACCCAACTCAAGTCTCGATTCGTCAATTGAAAGCCCTTTGACCCCTTATTTAATCCCTACAAGGTTTGGCATTACAAAGCAGCTACTAGATCCATGTGCTGTAAAGTGCATGGCGGGGCCCAAATTTATAGATTTCGACGTCATGAAGCCAGCCATCCAACCAAATCGTGAATCGGTGTCCGTTTGCACCCCGAAAGAAGTCGAAAACCCTTTCGCGGCAGTGCAAAAGTGGTTTTTTTAAAAGTGGACATTTTATAAATGAAATGAAACGAAACTCTAAATGAAGAAAACATGCAAAAACATGTCGAGATGCAAGAAGGGGGGGTTCTTGGATGCTCAATCATGTAGAGAGAGAGAGGGAGATTCCTAATCTATGTAGAGAGGGAAAGATTTTAATGGTAACCATTTGTAATATGATGAAGGGAATGACATTTTGATTTTTAGTATTTCTCTCTCCTCCTTTCTCTCTCCTTTTGTGGGATGTTCATATGCATCAATGAAAGAGAGAAGGGGGAAGGAGGGTGATGACGATTTTGAAAAAAACGATGCTGATGGAGTGGCAAAGGACGTAGATCAGGTCTGGAGAGTATGTCAATGGCAAGTGGAAAGCATCAGCGGCCTCTCAATCTCGAGATACGCACCTTGAACACATGGATTTCTATAAGTGTTCTTTTTCTTCGTTTGATGAAAGATAATTGAAGAAAATGATTGATGATGATTGATCTTGGTTGCATATGCTGAATTATCTCTAAAATGAATGAAAAAACCAAAAATTTTGATGATATAGTAATTTTTTCTCAAAATACGTAGATTTTGGAAAGTCCGATTTTTGAAGAAATTATGAAAATTGGGAGTTTTAGTGAGTATTTTGAGTTTCCATGGAATAAAAAATAAATATAAAAATGGAGCTGAGTGTTTTTATCAATGAGAGCTCACAATTCTTATTTTTCATAATTTTTTGAAAAAATAAATATAGAAAATGGAGAAAATTAGGCTTTTTGTGATAAATACTTAATGAAAAATATGATTAATGCTTGTGGATGTGTGATAAGGTTGAGGCATGAGGATTAAGCCTCAACTCATCCTTGTTTGTATGTTTTAGTGTATTTTTATAACTTTTTATATGAAAAATGACATATAAATGAATCTTATATCTATGCAACATGGCAAAACCTAAACGGTAGAGGGGAGAGAGCATTTGTGAGTGTGTTTAGCTGTTGAAAATACATGAAAGTTTCATTTATTTGGTTTATGCATAGCATATAGGCCGATAATCATTTAAGTTTAAGGAGACTAGTAGCACGAGGAAACGTCATGCTAGTCTCTAACAATGCAGCAACAACCAGTAGATCAGAAATCATTAAGGGATTGTTTTGCACATCACGTGGTAGATTTTTAATCATAATATGGTTTCACACAATGGTCATACACTTCTACATTTTGCATGCCATATGGTATAAAACCTGGATGCATAGCACTTGATTGCTAAATAAATGACCAATGTGGAGTGTATAAGGATACCCTTGGTGTAGACTAGATGATCATTTATTGGGGAAAGTGCTTCGTAAGCAAATATTGAAGTCTCTAGGATCGTTCGAAATCAAAGAGTGGAGCTTTTATGGTTGTTCTTTATATGATGCTAGGAGGCATATTCCACAGTAGATTCTGTGAGGTTTTTGGTGGATTCCATAAAACTAGAGGCATATTCCACAATGGATTTTGTGAGGTTTTTCGACGAGTTTCGTAAAACTATATGTATTTGTCGGGGCTCGTACACAAGGTGGATTCCTTGTGTGAGAAATTAATTTGTAGCTGAAGACTGCTAGGTATTCACTATTGTTAGTTTATTTTATTTATAAACAATTGTGAATGCTTCCGTTGATGTGTAGAACAAGTAGTGGTGGCTTTGGGTAACACTGGGCGTTAGCCTAAGTCCAAGCGTAAATTTCATTATTAAAATTATTACTCTATTTGTAAGTTATAAATTTAAACTTCTTTAGTAATAAATAGATAATTATCCTTAGTATTATTTTTTAAAAAATATATTATTTTATAATATGAGATTTAAGATATACTTTTATTGAAATAAGCTTTCTTTATGAAATACCTTGTTATTTTCTTAATGTGGTTAAGTTTAGAAGGCTTTTCTAGCTTTCTTTATAAAAGTAACAAGATCGCGCACAAAACAAGAGAACATGGTGAAAACTGAGTTTTTTCATTTCTCCCTCATTCGGAATTGGAATTCAAAGCTTCAAGAATTGTTTTGGGGGTTTTGGCACGCTCTAGACGCGATGGTGATGTAAAAATATCAAGATTCAGAGCATAAAATTTTATACAGCAACTGCAGCATATTAGAAGATACCTCTTGACTCTTAAAACTCTGTATTTCAATTGATATTTATACTTTCTTTGTAATTATATATAAGATATAAATGTGAATATCCATGTAAAACTATAATATATAATTAAGTATGGTAAACCATGGCTTTTGCCATGGGGGAGATTGGGCCCAATTGTGCGTTTTTCTCTTATCTTTCTCAATCTATTGAGTTATTCAAATGATCTTATGTATTATAATGTTGTTTGTATTTAATAGTTAAGATGTTTAATTTGCTAGATTTGCCAAATAGTATTCTACTTCGTACCATTGGTATTAGAGCCTGGCTACGCTTCGAGTTTTCAATTGTATGATATTAGTGTATAAAGACGAACACAGTGAAACAATTGCAATCTACAAGACAAATCACTACAAATGAATATTGCAGGTGAATTTCTCGTGTTTTGGATAACCTTATATCCATTGTTGATTAACTCCAATTGATCCAATTTGTTCTTCTTTGAATTTGGATTATAGTATGGACTTGGCTATGCAAACACGATGTTATAGCCAAAAAGCTTTTGAAGTTTATTTCATAATAAGTCATAGCTTTATTTTATTTTATGAAAGTTTCAAATTTAAGTATATTAAGTCTTTATCTATGTAACAGGCTATATAGAAGAGGCACTTGAAAGTAGTCTAGCTATTGCAAATGCTTCACTATAAAAATCCTATTGAACAACTATTTTTTAGGTGACTTTTTTCTGATTCATATTTTGAGAATGGTGTAAAAATAAAAGTTTTAGTCCTCAAAAAGATCTACAATTGTTATTAGACATATATTTTACAAATTCAGAATATTTAGCAAGTTATTTGAGTCCTAAAGTAACTCTAAATGCATATTTCACAACAGTATGCAAAAAATTGTGTAGAAGCCAACTTTAAGCCCTATTTTTTATGACCTTACCTTCAGATTTGGTAATTCATCATAGGGACATGAATTTTAGAGCTTTTTGTTGTCTACAACTCTCTAGTTATCATCATGACATGATTCTATCTACAAAGAAAGTTATTTATCTTGAAAGTAGGTCTCAAAGTTAACCCAGATATTAGTGACATTTGTAAATTTCAACCTATACAGACATCTAATTTCATGTAATCCATTTGGAATTTGAGTATACTCCCAAAAGAAAAAGTTTTAGCTTGTACAAAGATCTAAAAATTATATTAGACATGGTTTTGTCTAAATATGCATATAATAAAAGATAATCATATCTAAATGTGTTATAGAACTTGAATCTTACTATTTTTTAACTAAGAGACTAGTATTTTATCCAACTTCAGACTTATATTTAATATGTTTCTTTTTAAATCTTAGTCTTAGTCATAAGTAAATGTTTTGTGAAATTCCTTATAAGCTCCAACTCTCTAGTTATAGACTAACTTGATTCACAAGAAGATATAAGTTGTTTTTATTCAAAGTAGGCCTTCAATATGATTCTCACTCTAATTTTTTGATGATTATAGTATGCCTTTAATGTTGTTATCTTTTGATTTGATAAACATTGAGACTAACAATTTTTTCTTGAAAGTACTTTGCAAAATTCTTCAACTTGTTAATTCTGTTGCGAATTCACGCTTTCTAGTAAAGATAGAGATCTCCAATCAAGGTAAGATATGTAAGTCTTTTACTTTTTTTTTCATAAAATTCTTAGTTAAATTTTTACTTACTACTAAACTAGAATAATAATTTTATTTATTATTGTCGATGCTTTGAGTATGAGACCTAGCATTCATAATATTTCTACCTTATCTTTTGACTCTCTTACTTCCATGAAAGATATCTATGGCACTAATACTAGTTTTTAATATTATTAGAATCAATTGTTTGCTAATAATTAGACTTTGGTTGATTCATTGTTCTATATTAGATACTTGGTTCAGTTGAAGATATGCAATGGATGACCGCCCACGCCCTTAGTGCTTACCCTATACTGCTAGCTCCACATTGAGCAACTAGTAGCAACTGAGGACAGTTGCTATCTCACCCTGGGGTATGATGCCAGGAGGCATATTTGTAACGTGTCCACTAGAATCATCCAGGACACGTCTTAGCAGTCCATCGGAAAGGATGTCTAGAAAGCTCTGCCCGGCACTCCCATGGAATGTTATGGGATTTGCGATCTAGGTCTTCCCGCGTCTGCCACGTAGCGGAAGTATCCTGGCCGTTCCCACTTAGGATCGATCGAAATTAGGGTTTTCCTGATTGGTCATTAGCTAACAACAACTAGCGTCAGACCCGAGCGAACTACTTTACGCAGAAACGCCAGGTCCGAAGCAGATTCACGCTGCACTTGGTTCAAGGAGAATGGGAAACGAGAGGGATGCAAGGCTCAACCTCTCTGCCATAAGGCATAGTCCCATTCTGTTCCCCTAAAACAGCGTAAATCGGGTAAGATGTAACTCTAGGTCATCGTTCTCGTTATTCGTTTTGATGATGATGATCATCCCGCTGTTCTTCGAGATTTTTGAGAAAAGTTCCCGGCTAACCGGGACCACCCAACCATAGGACGGACCCATGGCCCATCCTCCGTGACTTTGACCTTCTCGCATTGGTCGCGGACTTATGATCTTGGCCCGTCTCCTTCGAACGCGAAACTCCCTTTGTGACCGCTTGCACGGTTTCTCGGGATCGGCTTTAGAAGGCTGTATAGGCTTCCTCCATGAAATGGCTTTAAAAGGCTTATGTGGGAAGGGTTTTTTTTAATAGAAGAAAAGAACCCGTCCTATGATGGAATTTAAAAGGGAAGGCAAGGAAAAAAAAGGTGCTTAAAACCTTGAGGGTAATAAAACCCGCTTGATAAGGCCTATGAAAAGCCCAAGGAAGGTAGTTTTAGATGGGCTTTGTGAAATGCTAAAAGGGGGGAACAAGGATTTAATTACTGGGATAAGTCAAACTTTAAGGGGACTTGGGTAGGAATTGCAAGAAGAAGGGGCTAAGGTGGAAATTTCGAAGAGAAAGGGGACTTGGGTGGAAACCTCCCGGAAAGGGTTTTTAAGAAACCCGGGGTTAAAAAAAGACTTATATGGAACCCACGAGAAGGGCTTTAAATCTTGGGGATGGGTTTAAAAAACCCACTTTGTACAGGCAATAGGAAAGGCGTGGGAAGGGGGGCTTTAGATCTCGGGGGAAAAGGGGTTATAAAAACCTTTTAGAGGAAGGCTTAAGAAAGCCACATGAAGGGGGGCTTAGATCCTCCCCTTAGAAGCTTCTCAAGAAGCTTCTGAGAAGCTTCTGTGGGCGCGGCCACTCCACGTGGAGGAAGAAGACGATTCTTCTGGCGGCGTGATGGCGGGCAGTCCTTCTGGCGGCGTGTTGGCGGGCAGGGCCGAGATGAGGCCGAGGCAGAATTCGGCGGCAGCTTCCTTCTTCACTATGCCAAATCTCCTCCCACTCTCCTTCTCAGTTAGCGATACGCTATCTCTTCCAGCTCCCTCTTAATGGGAGCATAACACTCCTTACCCTCCTCAAACTGGCGGCATCACGGCTCCTAGCTCCCTCCTTCCAGCTCCCATGGCGATGGGTTTTATAGGGAGAGGGAGAGGTACCTCCCCTCCCCCACGCGGCCTGATGCATGAGCATCAAGCCTTCCATGAGCTCCAGCACGGTGCACAGTCATCGTGCCTCCCCTCCCTCTCCTCCAGCACGACCGTCGACTGGGGAAAGGAGGGGATAATTTAAAAAATTTGCCCTTATTGCACCATCATGTCCGGAGCGTGCCAAAACTTCCCAAACGACTCTTGAAGCTCTTATAGCTCCGGACATGATGGTAAAAACGTCAAGATTCAAAGCAAAGAATTTTCTATAGTAACTATAGCATGTTATAGGATGCCTCTTGACTCTTAAAACTTTGTATTTCAATTGATATTTGTACTTTTTTTATAATTATATGTAAGATATGAATATAAATATCCATGTAAAACTATAATATATAATTAAATATGGCAAACCATGGCTTTTGCCATGGGGGAGGTTGGGCCCAATCGTGTGTTTTTCTCTTGTCTTTCTCAATCTATTGAGTTATTCAAATCCTCTTATGTATTATAATGTTGTTTGAATTTAATAGTTGAGATGTTTGATTTGCTAGATTTGCCATGTGTTCCGCTTTGTACCATTATGTTGGAGCAATGCATCAAGTGTCAATCCCCAAGATGTAGGAGAGCTACAATGAGGCCATGGTGTTTCGGTTATCTTTTACATATATGATACGTCATATATTATACAAATGTGTATAGAATCTCCCTATGAGGATAGGGGAAGGAAAACGTTGGATTGTGTCCTAGTAGAAACACAAGATTGATATTAGAGTTTAGCAGCATGTGCCTTAGATGCTCCTAGCCGCGAGACCGGGTGGGGTGTCTTGTGTGTCTATGATGCTAGGAGGCATATTCCACGGTGGATTTCGTGAGGTTTTTCAATAGATTCCATAAAACTATTGATTTGTCGGGACTCGTACACAAGGTGGATTCCTTGTGCGAGAAGTTTACGAGAATGCCTATCCTTTTTGGGCGTTAAATTAATTTAATGTACACGTGTGTAATTCCATAGCATGTGGTTCCGTAAAATACATATCAAATTAATGGATGTTTATGAGTTTAGAGTGCACACTCGAATTAAATTAATGTTAGGACATTGTTCAAATCGATTTTAATTATTTGTAGCTAAAGATTGTTAGATATTCACTATTGTTTATTTATTTTATTTATAAACAACTATAAATGCTTCAGTTGATATGTAGAACAAATAGCGGTGGCTTTGGATAGCACTCAGTGTTAGCATAAGTCTAAGTGTAAATTTAATATTATGTATCTATATGATATTGTATTATTAAAATTATTACTCTATTTGTAACTTATAAGTTTAAACTTCTTAAGTAATAATTAGATCATTATCTTTAATACTATTAATTTATTTATTTTTAATATAGATTATTTTAGAATATGAGATTTAAGATATGCTTTTATTAAAATAAGCTTTTTTTATGGAATACCTTGCTATTTTCTTAATGTGGTTAAGTTTTAGAAGGCTTTTCTAGTTTTCTTTACAAAACCAACAAGATCGTACGCAAAACAAAATAACAAGGTGAAAATTGAGTTTTTTTGTTTGTCCCTCATCCGGAATCAGAATTTAGAACTTCAAGAGTCATTTTGGGAGTTTTGGCACACTTTGGACACGATGGTAATGTCAAACTATCAAGATTCAGAGTACAGAATTTTCTATAGCAGCTGCAGCATGTTACATGATACCTCTTGACTCTTAAAACTCTGTATTTCAATTGATATTTGTACTTTCTTTGTAATTATATGTAAGATATGAATGTAAATATCCATGTAAAACTATAATATATAATTAAGGATAGTAAACCATGGCTTTTTCCATGGGGAAGGTTAGACCCAATCATGCGTTTTTCTTTTGTTTTTCTCAATCTATTAAGTTATTCAAATCCTCTTATGTATTATAATGTTGTTTGTATTTAATACTTGAGATGTTTTATTTGTTAGATTTTTCTACTAAGTTCTATTATATGTGTCATAAAGTTGTTTATGATTGAGATTTGATTTGTTAGAGTTGCCATGTGTACCGCTACGTACCATTGGTATTAGAGCTTGGCTACGTGCTCCGAATTTTCAATTGTATAATATCAGTGTATAAAGGCAAACACTATGGAACAATCGCAATCTACAAAACAAATCACTATAGATAAATATTACAGATGAATTTCTCGTGTTTTGGATAACCTTATATTCATTGTTGATTGACTCAAATTGATTCAAATTGTTCTTTGAATTTGGATTATAGCATGGACTTGGCTATGCAAACAAGATGTTATAGCCAAAAAGCTTTTGAAATTTATTTTATAGTAAATAATAGCTTTGTTTTATTTTATAAAAGTTTCAAGTTTAAGCATATTAAGTATTTATTTATGTAACATGCTATATAGAAAAGGCACTTGAAAGTAGTCAAGCTATTGCATATGCTTCACCATAAAAATCCTCTCGAACAACTATTTTTCAAGTAATGTTACTTTTTACTAGTTCACATTTTGAGGATGGTCTAAGAAGAAAATTTTTAGCCCTGAAAAAGATCTAAAATTGTTATTAGCCACATATTTTATAAATTCTGAATATTTAGGGAGTTAGTTGAGTCCTAAGTGACCCTAAATGTAAATTTCATAGGAGTATGCAGAAAACTGTGTAGTAGGCAACATTGAGCCCTATTTTTTATGACCTTACCTTCAGATTCGGTAATCCATCATAGAAACATGAATTGTAGAGCTTTTTGTTGTCTACAACTCTCTAGTTATCATCATGACATGATTCTATCTACAAAGAAAGTTATTTATATTGAAAGTAGGTCTTGTAGTTAACCCAAACATAGTGAAATTTGTAAATTTCAACCTATACAGACATCTAATTTCCTAGTAGGATAGCTTTTAATCCATTTGGAATTTGAGTATACCCCCAAAAGAAAATTTTTTAGCTTGTACAAAGATCTTAAACTTATATTAGACATGGTTTTGTCTAAAGATGCATACGTTAAAAGATAATCATATCTAAATATGCCATAGAACTTGAATATTACTATTTTTTACCAAGAGACTAGTATTTTAACAAACTTTAGCCTTATGTTTAATATATTTCTTTTTAAATTTTAGTCTTAGTCATAAGTTATTTTTTTGTAAAATTCCTTATAAGCTCCAACTCTTTAGTTATAGACTAACTTGATTTACAAGAAGATATAAGTTGTTGTTTTTTCTTTAAATTCAAAGTAGCTCTTCAATATGATTCTCACTCTAATTTTTTACGATTATAGTATGCTTTAATGTTGTTATCTTTTTATTTGATAAACATTGAGACTAACAAATTTTTATTATTGTTGATGCTTTGAGTTTGAGACCTAGCATTCATAATATTTTTGTCTTTTATTTTAACTCTCTTACTTCCATGAAAGATATCTATAGTACTAACACTAGTTTTTTATCTTATTAGAATCAATTGCTTGCTAATAATTAGACTCCGATTGATTCATTGTCCTATACTAGATACTTTGTAAAAAAAATTAAAAAAACTCATCCAGTTGGAGACGTGCAACGGATGACCACCCATGTCCCTTAGTGCTTACCCTACACTGCTAGCTCCACATTGAGCAGGTAATAGCAATTGTGGACAATTACTATCCCACCTCGAGGGTATGATGTCGAAGACATATTCCACAGTGGATTCCATGAGGTTTTTTGGTGGATTCCGTAAAACTATTTATTTACTGGGACTCATGTAATAAAGCTGACATCTCATACAAGAAAATACACAAGATCTAACATCTAATGCTGACAATAACAAGAAATGCTACTGCCATAGCCAAGATCCATGTTCCATATGAGATGTACAAATAGGGAAATAGATGGTATGCTGAGAATCAAGCGATGATAAGCTGCTGTAGAATACTCACCTTCTACAATGGTGGACAAGGATACTCACCTCCAAGTAGGGTGGACATGGATATGCACCTCCATGAATGGTGGGAGGATGTGACCTCAAGAGCTCCACAAGGAGTTGTATTTCAAAATGATCAAAAAGGTTTCCACATTTGGCCATTCTCCACTATTTATAGCTAACCCTAATTAATGTGTCTAGCTCCTAAGCCTAGGTTAAATTTGCTTTATTACAAGCCATCCCGGCCTAAAGAAGCTTTGTCCTCAAAGATTGAGAAAATGGGAAAGAATACAATGGATGAAATAGTAGATCAAAGCATATGTGGCTGAAAAGATCCCATGATCGATGAAGCTCCACAAGAAATCTATAGTGAATTTCGTGCATGCTGGCATAACAGGGCTGCCATAGTAAAATAGGCATAACTTTCAATAGACACATCCAAATTGGACAAATGATATGTCATATCGAAGTATATGATGTAGGCTACCCTCTCCAAGAAAAATCCATGATTTTGACAAAGATAAATCATTTAATTCCATGACAGGAATTTAATACAGCAAGCTGTATTCTGTAGGAAAATCCATCTACTTCATCCTTTCTCCCATATAAACCATGAAGAAACCATGAGAACAAAGTACCATTAAGTTTTGTATGCAATATGCCTTGCTGTAGATGACTTTCTCTTAGTATAAGACCACCCGGGTCATATGGAATACCGAGATAATAACCATCAAGAGAAGTAGGATTGTCATGAACCATAAATGTCAAACCACCCGGGTCAAAAGGAAAGAGAGAATCATCTCCATCATGATTACCCGGATCATAGGGAAAAGATATCTCATCATCATCGTAAGGCATGTCTTCATTGATACTCTCATCAAAAGTATATGCATCCCAAACATTTTTCTCATGTACATATCCATATGCATTCCAATCAACATCTTCTTCTATTGGTTGTAGCATACCAAAGTTGTCAATGGGCTGATAGAACCCATCACGTGTCTCCTCAATATCTTCATGACATATATGATCAACATAATCCTCTTCAACATCATCATGAAATATATGTAAACCTTGAGTTTGCTCTTCTTGTTGTACACTAATGTACTCTTGATCAACTTTGTAATGTGTATCCTCTTGCTCTTCATCTTCAGCTTTGTCTTCAGCTTCATCTTCATCTTCATGCAGTGAATGACCTTACTGTCCATGTTCTCTTGAAATAGGAAATTTAGGTCTGCCTCTACTCCATGAATTAGCACGTGGCTAAACTGTTTCATTGACTCTAGAAGGACCTCCATGTTCATAAGTCGATGGTATATGTTGATGAGCTGTAGTAGATCTCACATTCCCATGAGTAAGTGGCACTTCTTCAACATGGGGTGGTGGTTTACTTTGGAATCTATCTCCCAAATTGCTGAATATAGTGATCAGCTGATCAAACTTGGTATCCAATCCACTACTTTGTTGCTCCATATGAGAAATCATCTTGCTAAATTTATCATCCATGGAGTGGATAAGCTGAAGTAAACCATCATTCATGTTGCCACATTGCTTAGACACTCGTTGGAAGTCGTTAGAATCACGTGAGATGTTTACTTCATTCCCATGATCTATGACATGAGGGTTCTTTGGCCATTGCACTTCGTCATTGGTGGTACTAACTCCCATATTTTTCTCATTTGCATAAGGTTGATGCTGCCCATCAGTCTCATGAAAATAACCATGATTATGATCATATGAATGCTGCCCCATATGGTAATTCCCTGCATACTCTTGCTGACCATAAGGAGAATACCTATGAGATCTATTATCATAAGAACAATGCCCTTCATGCACTTGATGTCTATAGGAATGTTGATGATTAGATTGTTGCCTTTGACTGAGCATAGGTCTCACACTTACATGTTTGTACCCCCTATTATACATGCTGTCCATAGTGACCTATTGGTACAAAATCAGCCCTATCTTGAAAAATATGAGTCCAAATAAGGTGTATGATAGCTTGAATCGAAGCTTAAAATGTCTAGTATCAAGTAGAAATCCTGGTTTGAATTTACTATTAGCAATACCCCTCTCTATTTAAGGATTTCCAAAACTGTGCACAGTGAATAGCTAGTGAACTGCCAGTACTAAATAGGCTCTAGCTTGAGAAATATGTGTCCAAATGAAGCGTTTGATAGCTTCACTTGAAGCTTATGATGTCTAGTATCCACTCCAAGTGTTCTTTTCTCATTAGAATGAGTTGACAAATTCCAGTAGCAAAATTACCAATTCTGTTCTGTTATTACAGCACACTGTTTTGGCCCTATTCCAAGTGTTTTGAGTACTTCTTATCGAACTTGAGTCAATACCCCCAATACGGAGACACTCAAATGAGTAGGAGAGAGAAATAGAGAAACTCTTTGACCATAAGAGTGCCAATGAACATGTATCCCTGTCAATACCATTGCATACTCCAAAGTACAAACCCTTCTAAGTGTAGGGCTGAAATAGATTGCATTATACATTTATTGCATTTTCCCCCTGCATTACATATGCCCATTAGAGAGTACAAATTGCTACTGAATCCAATATCCCCATCCTTCTTGTCACAATTCCATACATCATTGCCATATTATTGTATCCATTACATTGAACCATTTAGAACATTTATTACAAATACAGATCAAGGTGTACTGCACTCTCCAGAGTTTGCACTTGTTGCATAGACCATATTATCCAACAAAAGCTTTAGTTCAACATCAAACTGAGATGTGCTAGAATTATGAAGAAAGAGGAAGGACCATCCATCCCATCAACAGCTTGCCCTGCCCTGATGCTTGCATCTTCTAACCTTGATAACCCCCATTGCTGGTGCCTATACTGTCCAAAAACTACAACTCAAGCCAATTTTCTGATAGTAGCCTCAATGTATTAGAGCACCAAAGCTAACTTGAAGGAATAGAGGTTCTTGCTTCTCCAACTAAGCTGGCTAGCAACCTTAGCTCAAATTAGACCAATTTTGTGCAAAGAGTGCTTGAGATATTCCCGATAGTCCTCATACAAAGATTGGCATCACTACTTTTTTTTAATACTGTACACTACTACAATTTTCACCAAGCTTTGCAACAGCCATCGATGCTGGTCATGCCTAGTGTTCAAGATGTTTATACACCATTAAAGACAAGGTTTGTTGTATCAGTTTACTGAGTATTATCAGTAGTTAGAACAGCTCCTTGAAAATATTCCAATCATGTTTCAAGGAACTTCAATCCCTGATTGAGCTGTTGGTGTTGTAATGTCCTTTTTTTTGTATTTTCTCTCAAATTCTATCACTGTTGCTCAAGAATGGTGCAGGCCACTGCTACTGTAAGCGCTTGTTGCAGTTCTTCTTCATTCACTTATCTTCTTTCAAACTCACATTGTTCCAATTGTGACAGGTTGTATTATCGAATTGCAACCTCAAGAAATTTCCGTTTCATATCCAAAACACTAGCATAGCAAACCTTGTATTGAAGAATCAAGCCCTCATCTTTGCTGTTGTTTACTAGGAATGAAGCCAATCTTCACACATTTGGAGAGCTTGTATGTATCATCCACCATCCTTATGTTAGATTCCAAATCAATTCCACTCAGCATCTATGTTGTTTTTGACCATTGCTCTTCATTCACATGGAGCTCAGCAAGACCTTCGTGAATAGGGAAAGAAGAGAAGCTTGTAGAGGAGGTAAAGATGCAAACAAGAAGACGACATTGATTTTGTCTAATGGAGGAGCACCATCTGTTCCAACAAAGTTTTGGCAGGAACCAATAAGAATGCCAAAGTATTTCCTATTCTAAGTACAAAAACTACTTCCACAAATCTTGTTGTCCCCATGATGCCTGCATCTGAAGTTGATGCTCTTCACGAGCATGTGATAGAGCTCAAGCTCTCTGTTGATAGCCTGGAGCACGTGCCATTGGTCATGGCTATTCAGCATATTCTGTATGCAGCTGATGATAGTCCAGCTATCATGGATGAAGCTTAGGCCTTCATATCTTAGGTCGCCGCTATTGCTCCTCCAATGTTGGCTAAGATGAGATCCATTCAGCCTTCTAGATTCCCAAACCAACTAGGACACCAATCTTGTATTCCTTGCCCTGTAAAGCTTAACAACAAGCTTCAGGTACATGTTGTCCTTTTAGGTGTGATGCACTTGTTCTTCTTATTGCGACCCCTAGTTGGCAAGTCAATATCCATTGCAGCTGTTGGATAATTGTTGTATGGTTACCAAAGTCCACCAAAGTCCAAGGTGTAATATGTCGAATATTGTAAATTTATGGGAAACGTTTCTCACCATCGGCGACGGTCTTGCTGGAGGACGGAGAGGGAATTAGAAGACCAGCAAGCTCCTCTCGCTGGAGCTTGCTCGGCCTCATGGCCATGCATAACGACACGAGGGGAGGGAGGATTCCCTTCCCTCTCCCTATAAAAACCCCCACTCAAGGGAGACAGAGGGAGGACGGCCAAAAATAGGATGCTGCCAGAAATCCTGACGTCATTTGCTGCCGATCCTCTCAGCACGCCGGTCCTCCCAGCACGCCGCCTGACTCTGCCGTCCGCTGCCGTCCGCTCTGCCGGTCTTCCTAGTACGCTACCTACCGTCGCAGGCCCCGCCACCTATCTACTGTCACGCCGCCTTCGCTGTTAAGTTTCCCCCCACATGGGGAAACTTTGGAAGCTTCTTGGGGCGGAAGCTTCCAAAGGGCTTAACAAGCCCCCTTTCACCCCCCCCCCCTCCCCCCCGTGTTCAAAAGAATCTCCCAAGGCCCTTCTCATGCCATTTGGAACTATTATCACTTCTCCCCCCCCTCACACCCCCCTCCGGTTTTAATTATCTTAGGGGCCTTTCATCCCGCCTTGTGCCTCACCAAATTCTCCCTACCCCCGCCCCCCCCCCCCCCCCCCCTCGGTGCTAAACTCAATAGCCCTTTGTCTTGGGCCATATAAACTCCTTTCACCCCCTACTGTGCCTTTCAAAAAACTTTCACCCCGTGTCTTATCATCCCCCTTATCCTTTAAACCTTTAAGCTTTAAAGGTATTATCACCCCTCTTATCCCTTAAGCCTAAAACACCCCCGTGTCTAAAGCATTATTTTCCCTTCTCCCATGGGTGGTGGAACCCCGGTCTAAACCCTTAAGCCCCTTTCATGACATATTGAAAACCCCCCCGTGTGAAAAATCCCCTTATTCCCTTTCCCTTGTGACATATTGGAGACCCTCCCTCATGTTTGAAGCTCATAAGGCTTTTTCCCCCTTAACCTTCCCATGCTTTACGTGGGCTTTGAAAACCCCGTGCTTAATAAAATTCCTTAAGCCCTTTCTCTTGGACTTAGGGATTACTCTCCATTTCTCCCATGGTTAAACCCCTTAGGCCGTTCCTTGCCCTATGAAAAATACCTTTGGGCCTTTTGTTCCTTTTTTTCCACTTGTAAAAGAGAAGAAGAGTGTTAAAGGTCCTATCGGCAAAAGATTCTGAAACACCCTTTCGAATTCCCGACTTCAAGGAGGGAGCCTTCCAAAAGAACTACTTTCGACGGACGGTGCAAGGGGAGCAACGGTGAATTGCAAAGAAGAGTTGTAAAGCTGCTTCCACGTCCAAACGTCTACAAGTGCGATGCCTCCTAAGAAAGTCCAAGGTGCAACCGCGGGAGGGTCATCTCCCGGTATCCATGTGGATATCTCACCCCAAACCTAGGTTTTCCTTCTTAATTTTTATTTTATATCGTTGTAATTCAATCATGCAAGGTTAATTGTTAGAAATAGGATATATTTTTTCCTAGTTGTTCACGATGAAGGAACAACTTTTAGAGCACTGTTTGACTTGTTTGACTTGTTTGACCAATTTTAGAGCACTGTTTGACTTGTTTGACCAATGAATTAAAAGATAAATGAATATCTATACTTCAGGTTGAAGGCCTGAAGGGAGAGGCAGCATCAGTTATCCCCTACTGCCTGCCTGACCCTAACCAAGGGGGTTGTTGACTGCGCCGGGAACGTGGACCGAACCCGTCGCGAGAGGTCTCTCTGTTGAGCGCTACTTGGAGCAGGACGACGCTTGGGTGCGAAGGGGGGCTCTGGCCGTAAATCCCTCGCCTTCCGGGCCCTGCACAAGAGGCTAGCGTGACTCGGGATTGGATCTCGAGGCCCGCATACTAGTCTACCGGCGAAAACTTGGATTAGTGATCCCTGTGGATTACTGGATAGCTTTCGGGTGGATTGTGGATAAGCCTACGGGCTGGACTCTTTGTATTTCAATGATAAATATGATGACATGTTAATAAGGAACTTGTCTGATATTGTTTTTCTATGTCAAGTGATAAGATTACGTGAAGGAACCAGTGCCTAACGGGTTAATTAAAGAAGCTGGTTGTTACATATCCAACTAATGTGTTAGATAATTAAATAACTAAAACAACCCGAGGAAAGTGCGGAGGATAGGCAAAGGGTCCGTCCTATGGATGGGTTGTCCCGATTGGCCGGGAACTTTTCTCAAATCACGAGGAACAACGGGATGATCGTCAAAGGACACGAACAACAAAAGGGTTGATCTAGAGTTATGTTTTAACCCGATTTACACTGTTTTAGGGGAACGAAATGGGACTATGCCTTATGACAGAGGGGTTGAGCTTCGCATCCATCTCGTTTCCCATTCTCTGTGAACCAAGTGCAGCATGAATCTTCTTCGGACCTGGCGTTTCTGCGTCAAGTAGTTCACTTGGGTCCGACGCTAGTTGCTGTTAGAAAATGACCAATCAGGAAAACCCTAATGCAGGTCGATCCTAAGTGGGAACAGCCAGAATACTTCTGCTACGTCGCAGACGCGGAAAGCCCTAGATCGCGAACCTCGTAACATTCCATGGGAATGCAGGGCAGAGCTTTCTAGACATCCTTTCCGATGGACTACTAAGACGTGTCCTAGATGATACAAGTGGACACGTTAGAGTTGGTATCAGAGCGGATCAACAACGGAATTATTTTTATGAAATCTTAATAAGATGAAGTAAAGAAAATGTTGTTGTCCAAAAATTTCCTTACCTTCAATGCTCTCTTGCAGAATTACGAAGTGTGGAACAAGTTCTTGGTATTTCGAGTCATGTTTATGACTGCAATGCATTCTCCGCTTTATAGACAATAGATTGGGATGATGAACATCCTGGAGCAGATCTTTAATACATCACCTTTGTACATGGAACGAAGACGGACGGGTACTTCAGGAATCTACTATATAGCTGCCCACCGGTTTGCTTATCTACAAACCAACTTAAAGAGGATCAAGTGGTTGGAAGACCTGAAAGTCGTGAAGCTGTTCATTTTTGTGGAAGCTCACGTAAACTCAACTTTACATATTCGAGATCGGAGGGTTGAGATGAACTCATAGGTATATGAGGAAGTAACCCGTATAATCCCTGCCGACAGGATTAAAGTGTTGGGCCGCCATGAGAAGTATGGATTCCAACGGAAAGGATATCCTGAACTTCCAATGACTTACCAATTCCTTAAGATCCATGACCCGAAACCTTACTATTTTATAGTTCCCGTAGATAAATGTAATACAATGTTGTTCTCCCCAAACTAAATGTAACAATTGGCTTATCATCGCAAGAAATGTTGTATTCGAAAGGGCTATGGCCATATAAATACAAATAAAGACTTCTTTTTATCAATGTCCAATTGTGCATAAGAGTTGAAAAAAAGTTAAGTAGCTGTATTGTTTAAGTGAGAGCTGAACTAAAGATGTAATATAAATCAACGATGATTATCGTATAATAACGTTAAGAAAACCTTTATGCAAGCACAAACCCAGGTACACGTTCCTAATTCGCATCCTACATTAAGTATTGCTGTGATCCAGGAGAAGAAGTTCCTTCTCAAGCAGATTAAGCCCCCCAAGTTTGACGGAAGAGGCAGATTTGTCCAAGCTGATGCTGAAATTTGGATTGAATCCATGGAGGATTACTTTGAAGCAGCTGGTACTGCACCTGCCAATCAGGCTATACTCGCCAAGCTAAAGCTCACTGGCAAAGCCGGGATTTGTGGAAGTAATGGTGCAGGGATCAAGGGATCACAGAGGGATCCGTTACCTGGGAGAAGCTGAAGAAAGCCGTGTAGGGAAGATATTTACCACCTGCTTATCGCATGCAGAAAATGAATGATTTCTACGAGCTAAAACAGCTTGGGCTCACGCTTGATGCATACTATTCTAAATTTGTCTCCCTTCTTAAGTATGCACCGCAGATGGACATGACACAGCAGCTATCTAAATTTTGTGCGGGATTAAATCCACTCAATACTCGTCTCGAATCTATGTGTCCATCAGATCTTCAGGATGCACTCATTCGAGTGGCGCCTATAGTTCAGGAGGTGCAGGCTAGACCAAGGGGTAACAAAACTTGGTCTTATAATGACCCGAACAGAGGAGCATTCAGACCTCAAATGAAGAGAGTTCAAGGTCATAATTAGGGACAAAGAAAGAAAGCAAGGACGAGCAACGTCAATATTTTTGTTCCTACTCAAAGCAATGGTCAAAACCTCCGTTGTTTCCACTGCAACGAACCCAGTCACTTCAAGAGGCAATGTCCCAAGCTTGGTGGAGGACATCACCAAGTGCCTTTCCAAGGAACAGGCCGTGGTCAAGGAGCCGCTACTCGAGGCAGAGGAAGAACGGCCTGCATTGCCAATAGGCAAATGTGCGAAGAAGAAGAAGAAGAGGATCCGACCATGGAAGCAAAGTTTGAAAGGGCGACAGTCCATACCGCTCTACATAAGAAAGGGCCGAACCGCCAGGTCTCGGTGATTCAGACACCGTCGGACTATCGAGGTAAAAGTTTCAAGACCTTGATTGATTGTGGCAGTACACATTCCTTTATCTCACCAGCTTGCGCCAAAAGATTAGGAATAGCCACAGTAGACCCTTACTTGTGGAATTGGTAAATGGTCGTGAGGTTACTTGTACCAGGCAAACTGCTAAGGTGGAATTCCTTCTGGGAGGAAAGAAGACTTCGGTCAAATTCAAAGTCATGAATTTAGGAATCCATGAGTGTCTACTCGGAATGGATTGGCTTAAGCCTAATGACGCCCACATTCACTGTGGAAAGGGTCAAGTGTCCTTTCGAAACTCTGAAAGGGAATTAGTCACAACTCAAGGTGAGGCTGGAGTACCGAGAATCCAATTGGCTAAAGTATCTCGGATCATAAAAGGAGTCAGAAAAGGATTACCTGTTTAATTGATCAAACTCACCAAGTTAGATCAGAAGCAAGAGTCTAATGAAGGACCTTCTTGGCTAAAGGAATACATGGACGTATTCCCTGAAGAATTGACTGAACTCCCGCCTCAAAGAGAAGTGGATCATGAGATTAAGTTAGTACCAGGAGCTGCGCCAATTGCAAAGAGACCTTATAAAATGTCCATAACAGAAGCAATTGAGCTGAAGGAACAACTCAAGAAACTACTAGATCAAGGCTACATCTGGCCTAGCAGTTCACCGTGGGGAGCTCTAGTACTATTCCAGAAAAAGAAAGATGGGACACTTCGACTATGTATTGATTATCGAGGATTGAATCAATCAACGGTCAAGAACAAGTATCCTATTCCTAGAATAGATGAGCTTCTTGATCGTCTTCAGGGTGCAAAGATCTTCTCCAAGATTGATCTTAGGTCAGGTTACTATCAGATAAGGATCAAGGAAGAAGATATCCCAAAGACGGCCTTCAATACAAGATATGGGCACTTTGAGTTCCTAGTTATGTCATTCGGGCTTACGAATGCACCTGCCACCTTCAATAGGTTAATGCAGGATATCTTTAGGCCATATCTTGATGATTTCATGCTTGTCTTCTTCGACGACACTTTAGTTTATTATAAATAGGAAAAAGATCATGAACCCCAACTTCGGATTGTCCTTGAGACAATGAGGTCACATAAGCTGTATGCTAAAATGAAGAAGTGTGCATTCTTCAAGCGTCAGATTGAATATCTGGGATTCATAGCATCAACAGAAGGAATCTCAGTAGACCCAGCCAAGGTCAGAGATGTGCTTGAATGGCCAATACCATCATCCGTCAAAGAGATACACAGCTTTCTTGGATTTACAGGATGGTATAGGGTCTTCATAAAAAACTATGCTTTGATTGCAACACCTCTGACAGACTTACTGAAGAAGAAAACTTCCATTGCATGGTCAACTCCCGAACAAAATAGCTTCGACAGATTGAAGCAAAGTTTGGTATCATAACCTATTCTAAAACTTCCAGACCTCAATAAAGAGTTCGAGGTAGTAACTGATGCTAGCATACTCGCCTTTGGGTGTGTACTTATGCAGGAAGGTCATCCAGTAGCATACTCTTCAAGGAAATTGAAGTGTCATGAAAAGAATTATGCTACGCATGATCTGCAATTGCTAGCTGTCATCCATGCTCTAAAGCTTTGGAGACACTACCTGTTGGGTAACAAGTTTACTCTAGTAACTGACCATAAGAGTCTCAAGTGGATCTTTACCCAGAACGAGCTCAACATGAGGCAATGTCGGTGGATTGAAGTGTTGGAGGAGTATGACTTTGAAATCAAGTACCGACCAAGAAAAGAGAATGTAGTTGCCGATGCCCTCAGCTGCAAGGCATTCCTTAATTCTCTTATCCTGCAGAATCCATCAATAGCTAGATCTCTAGCTACAAAAGTATCTATGCCAAATAACCCTATACTTGAGTTAGCTAGAGAGGAAGCATGCCACGATCTGGCCTACCAAACAATGCTAAGGGAAATCTCTATCAAGGATCAAAATCAAAAGCTGCATGCTAAGTATTATGAATTTTCTATCAATAATGGACTTGTCTAGTATAGAACAAGGCTATGTATACCAGCAAGCTAGTCACTTAAGTAGAAGATATTGTGGGAAGCTCATGATTCTCCTTTTGCCGGACATCCTGGCTATGCTAAGACTCTTAATGTAGTTAGGAGGAGCTACCATTGGGAGAGGCTCAAAGGTGACATTCTCAAATATGTCACCGAGTGTTTGTCTTGTCAACGTAACAAAGCTGAACATGTCTTGATGCCAAGGAAACTGCAACCGCTTGACATTCCCCAAATGAAATGGGAATTCATCAGCATGGATTTTATTGTAGGCCTACCCAAAGTCCAGGGAGGATACAACTCCATCATGGTTGTGGTTGACATGCTTACTAAGGTTGCACACCTTATTCCAGTAAAGACAAACTATAAAGCCTCAGACATTGCAAGATTGTTTATCAAGGAGATATTCAAGCTACATGGTTTACCCAGAAGAATCATTAGTGATCGTGATTCTCTCTTCACATCACACTTCTGGAGAACTATCTTTGAAGCTATTGGGACTCAACTCTGCTTTAGCACCGCTTACCATCCCCAAACAGATGGCCAGATAGAGCGAGTAAATCAAGTCATCGAGGATGTGCTTAGGGCATACTACTATCGAGAGCCGAAGAGGTGGATTCAATACTTGCCTTTGATTGAATTCGCCTATAATGCTTCTTACCAACAAAGCATTTAGATGACCGCTTTCCAAGCATTATCTGGTCATGACTGCAGAAGTCCCCTAAAATTTTCTGATCCAACCCTAAGGGTTGAAGCTTCAAGGCAAATGTTGGAAGAGATGGATGACCAAATAAAGTCAATAAGACAGGACATACAAGCAGCCAAGGATACACAGAAGGCATACATGGATTTGAAGCGTCAAGAAAGAGTCTTCGAAGAAGGAGACATGGTCTTCATTCACTTACGCCCTAAAAAGAGTTCTCTATCCTTAGGAGATTGCAAGAAGCTAAGTCCAAGGTATTGTGGGCCATACAAGATCCTCAAATGCCTAGGACCTAATGCTTACAAACTGCAACTCCCTGAGAACCTAAAAGTTCATAATGTATTCCATATCAGCCTATTGAAGAAATATGTACCTAATCCTAACCATGTACTTGACGATCAACAAGTTGTAATGCCTAGTCAAAGAGTCCTTGAACTAAGACCTGATAGGATCTTAGATGTTAGGGAGAGACGATTAAGATCGAGAACCTTGAGAGAATGCCACTTGGAACGACTATCCCGAAGAGGATGCCACTTGGATAGATGAAGGCACACTCAACCATCAATATCCCCAGTTCATCTCGAGATGAGGACATCTCGATTCCTCTAAGGGGGAGAGAATGTAATATGTCGAATATTGTAAATTTATGGGAAAATTTTCTCACCGTCGATGACGGTCTTGCTAGAGGACGGAGAGGGAATTAGAAGGCCAGCAAGCTCCTCGCGCTGGAGCTTGCTCGGCCTCATGGCCATGCATAACGACACGAGGGGAGGGAGGATTCCCTTCCCTCTCCCTATAAAAACCCCCACTCAAGGGAGACAGAGTGAGGACGGCCGAAAATAGGACGCTGCAAGAACTCCTGACGTCATCTGCTTCCGGTCCTCTCAGCACGCGGATCCTCCCAGCACGCCGCCTGACATTGCGGTCCGCTGGCTGGTCTTCCCAGCATGCTACCTACCCTCGCATGCCCCGCCACCTGTCCGTCACGCCGCCTTCGCCGTTAACTTCACCCCCCCCCCCCCAATGTTCAAAAGAATCTCTCAAGGCCCTTCTCATGCCTTTTGAAACTATTATCAGTTCTCCCCCCCCTCACACCCCCCTCCAGTTTTAATTATCTTAGGGGCCTTGCATCCCTTCTTGTGCCTCACCAAATTCTCCCTACCCCCCCGGTGCTAAACTCAATAGCCCTTTGTCTTTGGCCGTATAAACCCCTTTCACCTCCTATTGTGCCTTTCAAAAACCTTTCACCCCCATGTCTTATCATCCCCCTTATCCTTTAAAACATTAGGCTTTAAAGGTCTTATCACCCCTCTTATCCCTTAAGCCTAAAACACCCCCGTGTCTAAAGCATTATTTTCCCTTCTCCCATGGGTGGTGGAACCCCGGTCTAAACCCTTAAGCCCCTTTCCGTGACATATTGAAAACCCCCCCGTGTGAAAAATCCCCTTATTCCCTTTCCCTTGTGACATATTGGAGACCCTCCCTCATGTTTGAAGCTCATAAGGCTTTTTCCCCCTTAACCTTCCCATGCTTTACGTGGGCTTTGAAAACCCCGTGCTTAATAAAATTCCTTAAGCCCTTTCTCTTGGACTTAGGGATTACTCTCCATTTCTCCCATGGTTAAACCCCTTAGGCCGTTCCTTGCCCTATGACAAATACCCTTGGGCCTTTTGTTCCTTTTTTCCCACTTGTAAAAGAGAAGAAGAGTGTCAAAGGTCCTATCGGCAAAAGATTCTGAAACACCCTTTCGAATTCCCGACTTCAAGGAGGGAGCCTTCCAAAAGAACTACTTTCGACGGACGGTGCAAGGGGAGCAACGGTGAATTACAAAGAAGAGTTGTAAAGCTGCTTCCACGTCCAAACGTCTACAAGTGCGATGCCTCCTAAGAAAGTCCAAGGTGCAACCGCGGGAGGATCATCTCCCGGTATCCATGTGGATATCTCACCCCAAACCTAGGTTTTCCTTCTTAATTTTTATTTTATATCGTTGTAATTCAATCATGCAAGGTTAATTGTTAGAAATAGGATATATTTTTTCCTAGTTGTTCACGATGAAGGAACTTAATCACTAATACAATTAATAAAACATGCAAAATAAATAAAGCATAAACGTGTTTCTAGCAAATAGTTTTATGCATTGAAATGAATTATGAGCTAGATTATTACCCATTAAAATAGTATACTTCGGTTAAGCCTAAAGGTACAAAACTGCATCTCGCACTATTAAACCCTACTCTTTTTGCAATGAGTCATCATGGAAAGTGCAAATCATGAAATGACTCTTACGATGCATAAACTCTATGAAATTATTGTTGTTAACTGCATAAATTAGCAAGAAAAAGGTTGCTTAGTTAGCATGAATTTTGTCGCAAAGAAAAGGGAAGATTAGTTGAAATTAACCTAACCTATGCCTGAACTCAAATCGATAAGTTAGGGTTACGCATAGACAACGAATCATGTGGAAGTAATCTCGAAATTATCTTCTAGAGTTAACTAAATTGATAAAAACTTAAAAATACCTATGCTATGAAATGGCCATTGAGAATGAGTTAAATTCCAAGAAACGCCTATACCTTAAATACTTGCCCACATTCCCTAAATGTAGGGGCAGTGAATCGTAATCGTAAAAGGAACTAGGGTTTGTCCCTGAGATTCTTACAAAAATGAAGCTAGGAAACCTTAGGTCTAAAGACGTCAGTTTAAAGAACCTGAAACAGATTGTTTCGTGACTCCATTATCGCATAGTACGATGCGGCACTTGTGCAGCAAGTACGGAGTCATACGGTCTTGTGATTGAATCAAAAGAAGAAAGGCCAAATTCTCACAACGAAGATAGCAGATCCTTACGCAAGTTATCTTGCAAGAGGATGTATACTTTGATATCCTTCTTGAGTAAGGAAGATTAATTGAAGATTAAAGACCAGAAACTAAAGTACCCAATGAACTTTAAGGTTTGACCAAGTTGGGTTAATAGGATATAGGGGATCTTGCCAAGTTGCAAGTCATCCCGGTTCCAATGCTGGATGCATTCGAAAGGAAGGCTTCATTCCCTTGCAGTTTGCCAATAAAAACGATCAATGGAAATGCTTGTGCTTGCTACAAAATTTAGACCACTGTTTGACTTGTTTAACCAATGAATTGAAAGATAAATGAATATCTATACTTCAGGTTGAAGGCGTGAAGGGAGAGGCAGCCTTCAGTTACCCCGACTGCTTGCCTGACCCTAACCAAGGGGGTTGTTGTGACCGTGCCGGGAACGTGGACCGAACCCGTCGCGAGAGGTCTCTCCGTTGAGCGCTACTTGGAGCATGATGACGCTTGGGTGCCAGGGGGGCTCTCGCCGTAAATCCCTTGCCTTCCGGGCCCTGCACAAGAGGGCTAACGTGACTCAAGATTGGATCTCGAGGCCCGCATACTAGTCTACGGGCGGAAACTTGGATCTTTGTGGATTACTGGATAGCTTTCGGGCGGATTGTGGATAAGCCTACGGGATGGACTCTTTGTATTTCAAAGATAAACATGATGACATGTTAATAAGGAACTTGTCTGATATTGTTTTTCTATGTCAAGTGATAAGATTACGTGAAGGAACTAGTGCCTAACGGGTTAATTAAAGAAGCTGGTTGTTACATGTCCAACTAATGTGTTAGATAATTAAATAACTAAAACAACCCAAGGAAAGTGCGGAGGATGGGCGAAGGGTTCGTCCTACGGATGGGTGGTCCCGATTGGCCGGGAACTTTTCTCCAATCACGAGGAACAGCGGGATGATCGTCAAAGGACATGAACAACAAAAGGGTTGACCTAGAGTTATGTTTTAACCCGATTTACACTGTTTTAGGGGAACAGAATGGGACTATGCCTTATGACAGAGAGGTTGAGCTTCGCATCCCTCTCGTTTCCCATTCTCTGTGAACTAAGTATAGCGTGAATCCGCTTCGGACCTGGCGTTTCTGCATCAAGTAGTTCACTTGGGTCCGATTCTAGTTGCTGTTAGAAAATGACCAATCAGGAAAACCCTAATTCAGGTCGATCCTAAGTGGGAACGGCCGGGGCTACATGGCAGACTTGGAAAGCCCTAGATCGCGAATCCCGTAACATTCCATGGGAGTGCCGAGCGGAGCTTTCTAGACATCCTTTCCGATGGACTGCTAAGACATGTCCTGGATGATACAAGTGGACACGTTACAATTGGTATCAGAGCCGATCAACAACGGAATTATTTTTATGAAATCTTAATAAGATGAAGTAAAGAAAATGTTGTTGTCCAAACATTTCCTTACCTTCAATGCTTTCTTGCAGAATTACGAAGCGTGGAACAAGTTCTTGGTATTTCGAGTCATGTTTATGACTACAATGCATTCTCCGCTTTATAGACAAAGGATTGGGATGATGAACATCCTAGAGTAGATCTATAATCCATCACCTTTGTACATGGAACGAAGATGGACGGGTGCTTCATGAATCTACTATATAGCTTCCCATCGGTTTTCTTATCTACAAACAAACTTAAAGAGAATCAAGTGGTTGGAAGACTTGAAAGTCGTGAAGCTGTTCATTTTTGTGGAAGCTCATGTAAACTCAACTTTACATATTCGAGATTGGAGGGTTGAGATGAACTCATATGTATATGAGGAAGTAACCCGTATAATCCCTACCAACAGGATTAAAGTGTTGGGACGCCATGAGAAGTATGGATTCCAACGGAAAGGATATCCTGAACTTCCAATGACTTACCAATTCCTGAAGATCCATGACCCGAAACCTTATTATTTTACAATTCCTGTAGATAAATGTAATACAATGTTGTTCTCCCCAAACTAAATGTAACAGTTGGCTTATCATCGCAAGAAATGTTGTATTCGAAAGGGCTATGACCATATAAATACAAATAAAGACTTCTTTTTATCAATGTCTAATTGTGCATAAGAGTTGAAAAAAAGTTAAGTGGTTGCATTGTTTACGTGAGAGCTGAACTAAAGATGTAATATAAATCAACGACGATTATCGTATAATAATGTTAAGAAAACCTTTATTCAGGCACAACCCCAGGTACAGGTTCCTAATTCGCCTCCTACATCAAGTACTGCTGTGATCCAGGAGAAGAAGTTCCTTCTCAAGTAGATTAAGCCCCCCAAGTTTGACGGGAGAGGCAGATTCGTCCAAGCTGATGCTGAAATTTGGATTGAATCCATGGAGGATTACTTCGAAGCAGCCGGTACTGCACCTGCCAATCAGGCTATACTCGCCAAGCTAAAGCTCACCGGCAAAGTCAGGCTTTGGTGGAAGCAATGGTGCAGGGATCAAGGGATCACAGAGGGAAGATATTTACCACCTACTTATCGCACGCAGAAAATGAATGAGTTATACGAGCTAAAACAGCTGGGGCTCACGCTTGATGCATACTATTCTAAATTTGTCTCCCTTCTTAAGTATGCACCTCAGATGGACATGACATAGCAGCTATCTAAATTTTGTGCGGGATTAAATCCACTCAATACCCGTCTCGAATCTATGCGTCCATCAGATCTTCAGGACGCACTCATTCGAGCAGCGCCTATAGTTCAGGAGGTGCACGCTAGACCAAGGGGTAAAAAAACTTGGTCTTATAATGACCCGAACAGAGGAGCATTCAAACCTCAAATGAAGAGAGTTCAAGATCATAATCAGGGACAAATAAAGAAAGCAAGGACGAGCAACGTCAACAACTTTGTTCCTACTAAAAGGAATGGTCGAAACCTCCGTTGTTTCCACTGCAACGAACCCGGTCACTTCAAGAGGCAATGTCCCAAGCTTGGTGGAGGACATCGTGCAAAGAAGAAGAAGAGGATCTGACCATGGAAGCAGAGTTTGAAAGGGCGACACTCCATGCCGCTCTACACAAGAAAGGGCGGAACCGCCAGTTCTCGATGATTTAGACACCATCAGACTATCGAGGTAAAAGTTTCAAGACCTTGATTGATTGTGGCAGTGCACATTCCTTTATCTCACCAACTTGCGCAAAAAGATTAGGAATAGCCATAGTAGAAGCACCTACCTTGCTTGTGGAATTGGTAAATGGTCGTGAGGTTACTTGTACCAGGCAAACTGCTAAGGTGGAATTCCTTCTGGGAGGAAAGAAGACTTCGGTCAAATTCAGAGTCATGAATTTAGGAATCCATGAGTGTCTACTCGGAATGGATTGGCTTAAGCCTAATGACGCCCACATTCACTGTGGAAAGGGTCAAGTGTCCTTTTGATACTCTGAAAGGGAATTAGTCACAACTCAAGGTGAGGCTGGAGTACCGAGAATCCAATTGGCTAAAGTATCTCGGATCATAAAAGGAGTCAAAAAAGGATTACCTGTTTAATTGATCAAACTCAACAAGTTAGATCAGAAGCAAGAGTCTAATGAAGGACCTTCTTGGCTAAAGGAATACATGGACGTATTCCCTGAAGAGTTGACTGAACTCCCGCCTCAAAGAGAAGTGGATCATGAGATTAAGTTAGTACCAGGAGCTGCGCCAATTGCAAAGAGACCTTATAGAATGTCCATACCAGAAGCAATTGAGCTGAAGGAACAACTCAAGCAACTACTAGATCAGGGCTACATCCGGCCTAGCAGTTCATTGTGGGGAGCCAGTACTATTCCAGAAAAAGAAAGATGGGACACTTCGACTATGTATTGATTATCGAGGATTGAATCAATCAACGGTCAAGAACAAGTATCCTATTCCTAGAATAGATGAGCTTCTTGATTGTTTTCAGGGTGCAAATATCTTCTCCAAGATTGATCTCGGGTCAGGTTACTATCAGATAAGGATCAAGGAAGAAGATATCCCAAAGACGGCCTTCAATACAAGATATGGGCACTTTGAGTTTCTAGTTATGTCCTTCGGGCTTACGAATGCACCTGCCACCTTCAATAGATTAATGCAGGATATCGTTAGGCCATATCTTGATGATTTCGTGCTTGTCTTCTTCGACGACACTTTAGTTTATTCTAAATAGGAAAAAGATCATGAACCCCAACTTCGGATTATCCTTGAGACAATGAGGTCACATAAGCTATATGCTAAAATGAAGAAGTGTGCATTCTTCAAGCGTCAGATTGAATATCTGGGATTCATAGTATCAACAGAAGGAATATCATTAGACCCAACCAAGGTCAGAGATGTGCTTGACTGGCTAATACCATCATCCGTCAAAGAGATACGTAGCTTTCTTGGATTGACAGGATGGTATAGGGTCTTCATAAAAAACTATGCTTTGATTATAGCACCTCTGACAGACTTACTGAAGAAGCAAACTTCCATTGCATGGTCAACTCCCGAACAAAATAGCTTCGATAGATTGAAGAAAAGTTTGGTATTAGCACCTATTCTAAAACTTCTAGACCTCAATAAAGAGTTTGAGGTAGTAATTGATGCTAGCATACTGGCTTTGGGGTGTGTACTTATGCAGGAAGGTCATCCAGTAGCATACTCTTCAAGGAAATTGAAGAGTCATGAAAAGAATTATGCTACACATGATCTAGAATTGCTAGCTGTCATCCATGCTCTAAAGCTTTGAAGACACTACGTGTTGGGTAACAAGTTTACTCTAGTAACTGACCATAAGAGTCTCAAGTGGATCTTTACCCAAAACGAGCTCAACATGAGGCAACGTCGATGGATTGAAGTGTTGGAGGAGTATGTTATCATGCTATCTCTAGATTATGGTTTAAAAATCTTAAATGTAATAAAATAAGTGTATTTGGATTATCTTGAGCCCTTTGCAATATCAATTACAAGGACTACTATGAATCGTAAGATTCCACATGTTTTGGGGGAGTATATTCATATTGAAGGGCCCATGCCATATGAAAAGCAAAAAAGAAAAATCTACTTTTTAATACAATGCATTTAACAATATATGGGTTGATTTAAGAAGAGTGTAGATTGCAATGGTCCACACATATAAACTCACAGTAGAAGAGTGTAGATTAAAATGGATTGATTTAAGAAGACAGTAGATTACAATGGTCCACACGTATAAACTCACGGTAGAAGAATGTCATGGTATTTTAAAGTTTGCCTTGAAGTTGGTTGAAGCATAGATTCGAAAAGGACAAAAGATGAAAAGAGTCAGCATTTGCATCATGAGTAGGGTATCTGGCTATAACAATGGTGATGATCAAGCACTAGCGCATAAGTCTTAGTTCAAGATAGAGATTTGGTGGGATGGTGCTACTCAAGTACAAATTCAGAATCATCAAATATTGAAATGGTTGTTCACTTATATAAGTACTCCTAACATTATTACGTCTCAAAGTGAACGAAAAATATTGTTGGTTGATGAAATTGGTAATTTTAATGTAGAATGGCATATGAGCACCAACTTAAAAACTATCAAATGTATGCTTGGAATATACAATGGGACAAATGTAAAATATCCTTATGTTCATTGCATGGAAAGTGTTGGGTCTAAAGATTGGAGTTGTCTTCACAAATCAAGAAGAGCCTTAACTATAGACTCTATAGATTTAAGTAAATTCAAAAACATAGAAGACATGGGATTCCATTCTTTCAATTCCTCTTAGAAATGTTCATATTTGTGCTTTGCATACAAAGATTAGAATAATTGACAAACTTCTCAGGTTGTATCTTGATTAAGCTATCATCTTTATCAAATGAATGTATTGAAAAATGTGAGGCATTAGTCTTGAAAATAAACTTTCATGGGAATAGAGTTTGCTTAAGCAAAGATCCAACACTTTTAGAAAAAACAAGAGATGTCTTGGCTGATGTCTCTATGGGAGGCTCAAAAGCTAGACACGTTGTCAAAGAGTTTGTTGTTCATAATATAAATCATGGGATTCTTATGAACACAGAAGAACTTCACTGGGAGTTATATGAGGAATTTGCATACAAAATTCAGACATTGTTACCCAATAACCAACTTATTTACATAATTTCTTTTGTATTTAGCATATAATTTTTAGTTGTACCATGAATATTGATGAAAAATAAGTCTACGGGAACCTACAACTTGGACAACTGGAAGTAATTGACAGACTATAGGATAAATCACATTGATTCAAGTGCAAAAATATGGTTAGAACTCAAGAAAAATGCCAAAAGTTGCCAAAAGTCCACTAGGTTCACAGGGGACCTGAAGTAATAGACTAATGTGACCAGCAAGTGACCTAAGTAGGTCAAAAAGTGGCCGGGGGGCCTGAGCAGGGAGCAGCCCGCATTTTTCGACGCAAAATGCGGGCTACACAGCACTGTAACTGAAGAAGAGCTGAAGCTATGGTGCATGTTTTGGAGCATGCAAACTGGAGATCAACAGGACCTGAAGATGAAGATGTAAACACGGTGAGAGCTCTACTTCTCTGTCCATTTGGTCTGACGAAAATGCATGATATGACAAGTCTATAAAAGGGGGAAATCTGAGAGAAAAGTATTCAGCCTGCTCTTATGCACGTCTTCTCTCATTTTGTCTACCTTATTCATGGTCCAATGAAGCCCGACTTGTACCCAAGTACTTGAGTGACTTTGGGGCAAGCAAAGGGTGAGGATTTTGAAGGTGTATGGGCTATTATGGGCTGAAATAACCAGTTATAAATAGGGCAGCCCACTGTTCTTGTCCATTTGTATGAGCAAACAAGAGATTTATGTGGTTGTAAAGGAGGAAAATGACTTCTTTTCATCAGGACTTTGCTCATTAATGATTAGAGGAGCTTATTCATGAGTTTATGCACCCTTTTTTAGCTTGATTATGGGCTGGAATTTTCTATTTTAAAATAGGGCTGAAGTAAAGATTATGCTTCTTCAATGCATTTCATGTTCCATTGGCCCAAATCTTGAATGTATTTGAAGTTTACCAACATAATACTTGTTTCCTAGAGTTGAAATCCATCTATATACTTGAAATAAAAGTAATTAGAGCTTGCATTTGATATTCATATTTGGATTAAGAATCTGAATATATCCTTTATGTTATGGTGTATGCATCCAAAGGCATTTGATGTAAACAAGATAGAGTTATTTATTCCATTCATGTATGCTAAATACATATAGAAAAAGTTTGAATTCTTCTTCCACATCTAAATCATTTCTAAAACCCGGATCTTGTTAAACTCCAATCTTTTTCCCTTTCCTAAACTTTGAATCCCATACTCCTCTTCTGCACTAAGCCCCGATGGTAGACCTTCAACCCTTAACACGACGACAGTGGTGAACCTGACGTGAAGGTCCACTGCGGAAGAAGAAGTCCAATGGGAGAGTCATCAAGTTCGGGAGGAGATGCCTTGCAACAGTTGGTTCATCTAATGCAAGAAAGCCAACAATAACAATTACAATTTCAGCAGCAGTTGCAATTGCAACAACAACAGAGACAAGAAGAAGAGCGGATTGATGCTGCTGCCATTAAAGCTTTGGAAGCAGTTGGGCAAGAGCTCAAGCAATTTAATGGGAAAAATATGTCCTCTTTTATCCACCTCTATACTGACAAGATGGTCTTCTTTGGAGTTCCTCAACATGCCTGGAGCCATTATTTTGCCCATCTGGATGTGCATGGTCTCCAAGACCGAATTCATGGTCTTTTCCAAAAAGACACGGGATGGTCTGTGTTCAAGAAGGCTCTTCGAGAAGAAATTTTTCTTGAAGATTTTGGCCTTATGACAAAGAAAGTCTTCACTGAATGGGTCGAAAGGCCCAATAAGGATCTCACCGCCATTGCTCTTCATCGAGAATTTGAAAGCAAATTTGCTCAACTAGATCCTGACGATCAACAAGGTATGGAAATTCAGAATATTGAATTATTTCTAAAAGCTGCAGATTCTTCTCTTCAAGAGAAGCTAACCGATCGACTTGAAGACTTTGGCTCTGAGACAGGATTGAAGACTGCTTGGAGTGATGTCACTGAAGCAGTTAATATGATTGCTCGAAGAGAGCAGTTGCGCCTAAGATGGGGATCAACCCCTGCATCAACTGAATCCATGAAGGAGCCTGTTGGAGTACCAGAGCTACATACGCACATACACATACACGACACTTATCACACTCACAGCACCGTATTTTTAGTTTCCAGTTTTTAGCTTTTCATTTAGCACTTTTATTTTTGGATACCTGGACCTCATCAATTGTATCACAGTTTGTCTCATAGGCCAGTTTTGGTCTTTAGAAGACGTTAATATAACTTTCTTTCTTTCTTTCTTTCTCTCTCTCTCTCTCTCTCTCTCTCTCTCTCTCTCTCTCTCTCAGACACCTATGCCACAAGATTCTAGGCTCAGTCTAAAAGACACATGGGATACTACCTCTCTCTTCTTATAGATGGTTCTTGGATGAATTCAAAACATAGCAATCTCCATGGAAACATTTACAACTCATAGAAACTTCTACTTACAAAGAGAGCAGAGCATGTCCTCTTTATCTATGTCTTGAATGCATAGCAATATCCACCCATCCATATGCAAATAGACAAACATCACCAAGCCCAACCTCTTGACAAATAAATTATCGAATCTCTTAAGGTCTCACTTGATCTTAAAAAAAAGACTCTAAGACAAAGAAGAGGGTTACACTTTGAGTTAATATCTTGTTTAATAAAACACATTTGTCTTCTCACACCAGTTTAAAAAACAAGAGTAACATTTCAAACAAATATGGAGAGAGAGAAAATGTGGTTCAAAGTTTGATTACACATCAACATCAAAAGACACCATGTAATATCCTTTTTAATGGTCAAAACACTGAGGAAAGCAACCCCTCAAGAGCCTTTGAAACACAAAAGAGGGAAAAAACACAAAGGCCTTTCATCGTGGTCCCACTTTGTGTCCATGTAAGTACCTGTACCATATGCCTTAGTACCTCATGGAGTTCAATAATCACCACCCAAACACCTCATGTATCAATATAATTCTTATTGTGCATCATCACCAACCAAGTTTGAGGAAAAGGAAATGTCATTTGAAGCTCAATGCTTCCAATAATACTATATAAGAGAGCCTTTCAAATATGATTTATTAGGAGAGAAAATAATTAATACTAGAGAGGCTCTAGCTACAATAAAACCCTTTTTACAAAATCTTTCCAAAATCAAGAGATGATTTAGAAGGATTTACTAACCTCCCCTTCTTTTATGCCTTACATGACCACTCTCAAGATGTAAAAGGATAGCCTATGTTTTTTTAAAGAAAACAACCTAGCAATTGCCACATTAAAGACAAATACAATCTGAACTTGGCAAGGAAAGGTTCTTCACTCAATCTGTAGCATGTTGGGCTTTAAATATCTTTTAAAATTTGAAGTTTACAAGTATTAGAATCGAATACATGGCCCTTTAACTGACAAATTTCAGGAACCAAAGTATTGAAGGCTCTCTACACAAATCATATTGCTCTTTTACTACTGAGGACCTGCCCTAATTAGCACCTTGCTACCAATAAGTTCACATTTGCAATGCTTAAACCTCACTGAGATTATAGTTTTGTCTACAACTCTATGAAATATCTGAAAGGGAGTGATGGATCGAAGGTTGGACTCGAGAGCTATGGCGGGAGAGCAAGATCAAGAAAGGGAGAGACTAGAAATATGTGTGACCGGGCCTTCCTTTATTCAAACTATCACTAAAAGAATAAAGAATGAAGTGACAGTGACGGGCACTCACCACCTGCAGTATGCAGCGACGGTGACTGTTAGTATAGTAATATACGGGCAGCTAGGCAGAGGCGCCGTTACCCCCAACAACCTCCCACTTAAAGGCAAATCTGCCCCAGTGAGGAGTGAAAAGAAAAAAGAAAAAGACAGTATAACATGTACACATGTACAACAGAATGAGGAAAGACGTCATCTCATCCCACGCCCATCAATCTCCTGAGGAAGGCAAAGCGCTCTATAGAGAGGCTTTTCGTGAGCAGATCTGTAGGATTCTAGTCAGTCGAGATCTTGACAAGATCAATAGACTTATCCTCAACGACCCCACGTATGAAGTGATACCTCACCTCAATGTGTTTCGTCTTCGCATGGAAGACCGGATTCCTGACTAACTGAATAGCACTAATAGAAACCGAATGCAGTGTAGGGGTAGCATCAATACCAAGGTCCGCAACCAAACGACCCAACCAAATGGCCTCCTTGCAAGCCTCAGTGGCTGCAACATACTCGGCCTCTGTAGTAGAAAGGGCCGTGCATTTTTGCACCCTGAACATCCAAGAAACAGCACCTCCAGCATAGGTGAATACATAGCCAAAAGTGGACTTCCTACTATCTGCATGTCCTGCATAATTAGATTCAATGTACCCCACGACTCCTGTATCCTGGCTGCCATAGCATATGCACATATCTGCAATGCCCTTCAGGTACCTCATGATACCCTTCACGGCATCCCAACGCTTTTTGCTAGGTGTAGCCATATAGTGTGCCACAACACCAACTACGAAGGCAATATCTGGACGAGTGGCTATCATGGCATACATAAGACTGCCCACTACGAATGCATAGGGAATCTTGGCCATCTCGGCCTTCTGCTCTTCTGTTTGTGGACAATCAGCCTGTGATACATTCACATAAGAAGGCAATGGATAGCCAATAGGCTTTACGTCCTGCATGTGGAAGCGCTCAAGGACTTTATGAATGTACTCCCTCTGTGAGACAAGTAGAGGAGTCCCTGATGCCTATCGTGTCTAATGCGCATACCAAGTATGTGAGCGGCCTATCCCATATCTTTTATCTCAAAGCTCTTCTTGAGCTGAGCCTTAAGAGCATCTAGCTCATCATGAGCTTTCCCAGCTATCAGCATATCATCCACATAGAATACCAAAATCAATAAAGAGCCATCACAGGCTTTCTTCATGTAAAGACACGGATCCATAGCACTCCTGCATAAAGGCATCAAACTTATGATACCACTCCCTAGGTGCCTGTTTCAAGCCATAAAGACTTTTCTTCAATTTGCACACTAGGTGCTCCTTGCCAGGTTCTGCAAAGCCCTTAGGTTGCTCCATATAAATCTCATCATGCAAGTCCCCATGTAAGAAAGCCATCTTGATATCCATCTGGTATAAATCCAATTCAAACTGAGCAACCAAAGCCAACCAAAGCCAAGACTAAGCACAGGGTGGTCATCTTAACCACAGGAGAAAAGACCTCATCAAAGTCCACACCATGCTCCTGCTTAAAACCCTTTGCTACCAATCTAGCCATGTATGCCGGCTTGGGGTGTCTAGGGATACTTTTTAGCTTGTACACCCACTTGCATGGAAAAGCCTTCTTGCCCGTAGGCAAGCAAACCAAATCCCAAGTGTCATTCTTATGTAGGGAGTCTATCTTAGACTGCATAGCCCTCTCCCAAGAGTGACTGTCACCCCTACGCATAGCCTCATCATAAGTGAAAGGCTCTCCTGCATCTGTAACCAAGACATAATGCATCGAGGGCCGAAATCTATCTGGTGGACGTTTGTCTCTAGTAGACCATCTCACAGTAGGCTCTGTTGCCTGCCCAGCTACCTGTCCAACACCCTGACCATGAGCATCTACTGCAGCTATAGGCTATCCAACTGGTTGTGCGGAAGCTCTCGGCTCCTCCTGAAATATGACCCTACATATCTCAATAACTCTCTCAGGCTGCCTATGTATCTTGTCTTCATGGAAGGCTACATCATGAATGTGGATGACTTTCCGCGCCTGCGGATCCCAGAGACGGTAACGCATCTTGCCTGCATCCCCATAACCAAGGAAAATGCATTTGACACTCTTAGGATCCATGTAATGAACGGGGATCACGGGAATATGGCATGGGAACATACGAGTCACACTGACGGTATATAAGGTATAAGAGGGTATTTTGAGCCATTACAGAAATTATCAAGAAACTCTCTTTTCACCTTCTCAAGCTTCCATGGCTTCCTCTTCTTCTTCCTCTCTCCCTCTTTCTCTCTCTTCTTCTTGCCTTTCTCTCTCCTCTCCCTCCCCTTCTGCAGTCCTTCTCTCTCTCTTTCCCCTTAGTTAGGACAGTTAGGTCTCCTTCATTACAAGTGGTTTCAGAGCTTTGTCCTTGATCCTTCTCTTTCCCCATAGATTTAGGGCTCTCATAGTTTCCCACAGTTAGAAAGCTTCAGTTACATCTCTTTCACAGGTACACAGGAGTACTCAGGCAGGCTGTCAGCCCTCTTGAAGACTGTGGCAGCCTTTCTTGGAGCTTTCTCAAGAACTATGGACAAATCTGGAGGCGGGCAGACAAATTTGACAGGTCGTCACTAATTTTCATGCAAGTTTTTTTAGGGTTTTTGGCAAAAAGGAGGGCAGCACAGTTAGAGAAGGCCAAAAACTCAGTTACTTTTCAAGAAGACCTTCTCTCTCCTCTTTTCCCAAGCTACCATGGAAGCTCTAGCCCAAGAAACTCAGAAATCTTGCCCCCCCTCCTCTTCCTCAGCAAGATTGGCTTGTCCCATGGTCTTCCCCTCACTTGGAGCAGCACTTTGAGCAGCAGCACACCTGAGTTTCCCTACTTGTAGCCCTCCCAGGAGCAGTCCAAAATTTACGGCACAAACAACGGGCTGCTTCTTGGCCTGCAGGGCAGCCCCCCAGCCCTCCCCTCCTTCCTGGCTTTAGTCCTGGCCCTTGGCAACCTTCTTGGGCAGCATCAGTGACATCTTCCTCAGCCCTTGGACTCCCCTTTTGCACTCAAGAAACCCTGGTCTAGTGCAGTCCATGGCAGCCATGGAACCTTGGCATCAAGCTCAGAAATCCTGAAGATTTTGGTCTCTCCTTGGTCCTTGGGAGTCCCTCTTCAACATTGCTCAAGATTTCAGCCATCAAGAAGAACGGGAAGAAGATTACAAGTAAGATTTGAAGGGTGCACTTGTGGGTAGCCATGGCTATGGAGTAGGACCTCAATTTCAGCAAGAACTCTCATGGAGAGGTCCTGAACCATCCTACCCCAAGCTTGATTTCACCCTTTCTTGAGGAAGCATACCCATTTTGGAGCCATGGAGCATTCGGGATCAAATGGAGCTCTCATGGAGGACTGAGGTGGCATCAGTGGGGCTGCCTTCTTCTCCAAAAGACTCAAGATAACTGATTCTTGGCTCTCATTCTCTCCGTTTAAGCCTCTTGTTGAATCCCATCCATTTGTTTGAGAGAATGTATGAGTCCAAGTAGATAATAGGAGACCCAGACCTTGAATGCATGCTGATTAATTGTCCCAGTCATTTCTCTTTGATCTTATAGTGCTGAAATGGATTTTACTCATGCTGAAGCTTCATTGTGATTATATTTTGCTTACCCATAACCCGTTTGGCTTCTTGTAAATTGGCTGAACCAAGAAGTGATAAAAAAAATCCATTGCATAAGGGTGAGTAGGCAGTGAGTCACTGCCGGTAAGCTCCCTATCCCTATTTCCCATTCCAATTCCATGCACTTCATGAAAAGCCCAAAATTTTGATTTTAGAAAATGCATCTCATGCTAGTTGTTTAATTAATAAATGTCTGCTATATATATTCCGAGTGAGGAAAAGCCCGATGCCAGGTGAGGTGGCAAGAAAAAAACAGTCAAAAATTCATTCCTCTTGAAGTTGTCAAGGATAGAAAAGCCAAAGGCTTGTGTTTCAAATGCGGGGATAAGTACACGACTGATCATGCATCCAAATGCCCCTTTAAGAATGCCACTATCAAGTTTAATAGCATGTATGTGCTGGAAGATAGTGACAAGCTGGAAGAGGATATGCATGACAGCTCTCAAATAATGACACTTGCTGAAAATGTTGAATATGAGGAGGATACTGATCCCGATCAGTTTTATGACTCACCGGACGGGTTCCCTTTTCACCCCGGTGGCTGCCCCGTTGATAACATGCTTGGGAATGACCCTTGGCACCCCTCATTCACTGCTATATCAGCCTACTCAATCTCCATGGATGCATGGACCGGCTCTAGGAGTCCGAACACCTTACGGGTGCATGGTAACATTGATGGCAAGAGTGTATACATCCTCATAGATAGTGCCAGCACACACAGCTTTGTAAATAAATCAACTCTTAGCTGTTTGGCATGTGTTCCCACTGAATTACAGCAACCCCTTCGAGTTCAAGTGGCCAATGGAAATGAGGAAGTGAGCTCCCATGTATGCACACAAGTGTCTCTCATGCTGGCTGAAAATTACACAACAAAGGTGGACTTGATTACCCTTGATATGGGCCCCGTGAATGTTGTATTGGGATGTGATTGGCTTCAGCAGTTGGGAAAAATCTCTAGGGACTTCTCTCAGTTGTACATGGAGTTTGTAATGCATGGGCAGCTTGTACACTTGGAGGGAATCAAAGAAAATGTAGATTTTCAGCTTATAACAGCAAGACAACTCAAAAAGGAATTCAAGAAGCGCTCCCAAATCTTTGTCTTGCATTTGCATAAGGATAATGATGACCAACACACCTTGGGGAAGCAAAATGCAACACTAAAAGCACTTTTGTCTGAGTATGAGGATCTATTTCAGCCTCCCACTACCCTCCCCCCTAAAAGATTGGTGGATCACCCGATTGACTTGGAGCCCCATGCCAAGCCAATAAACCCCCATATAGACTCTCTAAATGTGAGAGAGAGGAAGTAGAAAAGCAAGTCAAGGAGCTCACTGAGATGGGATTCATAGAGCCTAGCTCTTCCCCTTATGCCTCCCCAGTCCTATTGGTTAAGAAAAAGGACGGATCTTTCCGGTTGTGCATTGACTACCATGATCTCAATAAGATCACCGTCAAAAATAGATACCCCATCCCTCGAATTGATGACTTGCTTGATGAACTCAAGGGTGCACGCTACTTCACTAAGATTGATTTGCGATCCAGTTACCATCAAATCAGAATGCGGGCAGGTGATGAAGTCAAAACAGCCTTTTGGACTGACCCTGGCTTGTATCATTTCCTTGTCATGCCATTTGGGCTCACAAATGCCCCCGCCACATTTCAGAGCTTAATGAACAAGATATTGCAACCATGGCTTTTCAAGTTTGTGTTGGTATTCTTTGATGATATACTCATTTACAGCAAGTCAATGCATGAGCACTTGAAGCATGTTAGACAGATTTTTGATGTACTAAGAGAGCACCATCTCTTTGCCAAAGAAAGCAAGTGTGTCTTTATGCAAACGGAGGTTGAGTACTTAGGACACATCATTAGTGAAAAAGGCATCCAAGCTGATCCTAGAAAAGTGCAATGTGTTCGGGAGTGGCCCACCCCCACTATCACTACCTCCTTGCCTAGTTTTCTTGGTCTCTCCTCCTTTTATAGGAGATTTATTTGCCATTATGCCACAATTGCAGCCCCATTAATAGACAAGCTAAAAAAAGAGGCTTTCCTATGGGATGAATTGGCTGCCCGCAGTTTTCAGCTGAAAGACTTGCTCACCTCAGCCCCCATCCTCGTATGCCCCGATTTTTCAAAAGATTTTACCATCCAATGTGATGCTAGTGGACGGGGTATTGGTGCAGTTTTGCTGCAGAAACATGGGGTAATAGCATTTGAGAGCTAAAAATTGAATGATAAAGAGAAAGAGTTGCATGTCTATGATCAGGAGATGTTGGCAGTCATTCATGCTATCAAAAAGTGGCATCACTACTTGTATGGTAACAGATTTAAGGTAAAAAGTGACCACCGTGTGCTCAAATATTTCTTAACTCAGCCCAACCTCACTCCCAAACAACGTAGATGGGTGGCGACACTACAAAACTATGACTTTGAGATTACCACACCCGTGGAAAGGAGAATGTAGTGGCCGATGCACTCTCTCGCATGTGGGCATGCAAGGTCTCATCCATCACTGAACTCCACCATGATTGGATTGAAGATCTCCAAGAGGCATACTTGCTTGATGCTGAATTCAGCCCTCTTTTCCAGAAATTACAGCAAGGTGTCTTGGATGAGAATTCCCAATATCAACTCCATAATGGCCTCATTTGGATCCATGGCCATATTGTGATTCCCCATGCCTCTCCCTTCACCCAAAGGATCCTTGAAGAGATGCATTCTTCCCCGATTTCTGGCCACTTAGGGGTCTTCAAAACATATGATCGAGTTTCAAAAAACTTCCATTGGAAAGGCCTATGGCGAGATGTAAAAGACTTTGTGTTTAGATGTGTGCATTGCCAACAAAATAAAGATAGCTCTCTTAAACCCGGTGGTTTGTTGCAGCCTTTACCTATTCCCGAAGGAAAATGGACCCACATTACCATGGATTTCATCATTGGTTTACCTACAACTAAGAAGGGTTGGGATAGCATTTATGTGGTAGTTGATCGACTCACTAAAGCAGCCCATTTTATCCCTACAAAATCGCAGTTTACAGCATCCCAAGTTGCCACTCAGCTTATGCAACATGTTTTTAAGTTGCATGGCTTGCCCCAAGTCATAGTACATGACCGGGACAACAAATTTATGAGTCAATTTTGGCAGACCATTTTCAGCTCCATGGGGACCAAATTGGCTCCATCTACAGCACATCATCCCCAAACGGATGGGTAGATCGAAAGAGTCAATAAGTGGCTTGAAACTTATTTGCGACATTTTTGTCATGATGTGCAGAATTCTTGGGATGTATGGTTGCACTTGGCTGAATTTTCTTACAACAACTCCACTCATTCAAGCATTGGAGTCTCTCCCTTTAGAGCATTGTATGGTTATCGGGTGCCCCTTCCTACCGTGATCTTCAATGAGAAGCTCAACCCCTTGGGAAAAGAAGAGCTAGACCGCATGCAAGCTCTACTTCAACAATGCAAAGTAAATCTCAAAAGGGCTCAAGAGCACATGAAGCTCCATGCTGATGCAAAAAGAAGACCCCTTGACTTTCAAGAGGGTGAAATGGTACTCCTCAAGGTCCCCAAATCCCGTTATGCCACACTAAAGGACAGCTCTTGCAACAAGTTGGCACACTGTTACTATGGGCCCTACAAGATCATTAAGAAGGTCGGGGACTTGGCTTACCGCCTCCAACTCCCTTCCACCACTAAGATCCATGACGTCTTCCACGTGAGCCAATTGAAACCTTTCATTGGCACTCCCAAAGATCATGTAGAGGAGCTCCCACCCATAGATGAGGAGGGCCTTATTCAGTACATTCCGAAAGCGGTCATTGGGCAACGTGAAAAGCAACTCCACACCCATTCCATACATGAATACTTGATCAAATGGCAAGGCCTACCAATAGAGGAAGCCTCTTAGCGCCCAACATCTATATTGGATGAATTTTCACACCTCAAGGAGGCTGTGTTGGCTGGTACCTCACCATGACCCCTATTTTGGCCTGCAGTCTGCATCTGGACAGCCACCTATTTTGTACCAGATTTGGTCCTGGTACACTCTCAACCCCATTCTCCATACATGGCCAGAATGTATACCTCGAGGGCTCCGTTCCGACACCTTATTTGCCCCGATCGAAGTTCCCTAGTGGAAGTTATGGCTGTTTTTCTCCAGCCATACCATCTGGGACTACACACTAGAAGTTCCTGGACAGCCCTTTATTTTGTACCAGTTTTGGCTCTAACCTGATTGCAACCCCACCCCAACCACATGGCCTGAAAGTACATCTCATGGGCTCCGTAACAACACCTCAATTGTCCCATTCCGAGTTGCCCACACAAAGTTATGGCTGATTCCCTACAGCACACTCTCACAGTCCATGACTATATCCCTTGTTTTTTAGGACAAAAACTTTATGAGACGGGATGGTTTGTAATGAACGGGGATCATGGGAATATGGCATGGGAACATACTAGTCACACTGGTGGTATATAAGGTGTAAGAGGGTATTTTGAGCCATGACAGAAATTATCAAGAAACTCTCTTTTCACCTTCTCAAGCTTCCATGGCTTCCTCTTCTTCTTCCTCTCTCCCTCTTTCTCTCTCTTCTTCTTGCCTTTCTCTCTCCTCTCCCTCCCCTTCTGCAGTCCTTCTCTCTCTCTTTCCCCTTAGTTAGGACACTTAGGTCTCCTTCATTACAATCCAGCTTACTTCTCTTGTCCCTGGGCACATGGAAAAATGCCTCACATCCAAAGACAAGGAGATGTGCATAAGAGGGGGGTTTTCCAGTCCATACCTCCTCTGCAACCTGGAAATCCAAACCACTAGAGGGTGATCTGTTTATGACATGCATAGCTGTACTAACTACCTCAGCCCAAAAGCTCTATGGTAGGCCTGCATGGCTAAGCATATTGTGTACACGCTCATGGATGGTTCTATTCATCCGCTCATCCAAACCATTCTAGGGGGGGTGTAGGGGGCGGTCAACTGATGCTTAATACCCCTCATCATATAACTGCTCAAACGCACATGAGACATGCTCATCCCCATTATCTGTCTAGGCATTTTAGCCTATACCTAGACTGGTTCTCAACCAATGCAAGCCATCTCTAAAACACAGCCAAGACATCGGATTTCAGCTTAATGGGACAAGCCCAAACTTTCCGTGAAAAATCATCTATGAACGTAACAAAATACTTGGCACCACCCATAGACTGACAGGGCATGGGCCCACAGACATCCGAATGTACCAATGGCAAGGGCTCACTCATGCGTGGCCTACCAAACTTCTTATACGTAGACCTAGTCTGCCTGCCATAAAGACAATGCTCACATGAATCAAAACATGCATAATCAAGGGGTGGTAAGTACTGCAATCTAGAAAGCATTTTCATTCCCTTCAAAGATATATGGCCCAAACGGGCATGCCAAAGAGATATATGTGGGATAGAACCCACAGACAAAACATGATCAAGGGAAGAAGCTAATACAATCAAGGGGTAGAGACTGCCAGCCTTGGCACCTCTCGCAATCACAAGTCTGCCACGAGTGATCTACCATGTAGAGTCTCCAAAACATACATGATATCCTGCATCATCCAGCTATCCAGCTGACATGAGACTGTGTGTCAAAGCAGGTACATGACGTACATCTTGCATAACAAAACTGCTGCTAGAGGGAAAGTGCAGCCTAACATCACCAATGCCCACAATATCAAGAGAGTTGTCATCACCCAAGCGCACAGAACCCGAAACAGTATGGTATGAATGAAACCACTCTCAGCAAGGTATCACATGAAAGGACACACCTGAGTCCAAGAGCCAATACTGTGTATACATAGAGTGTATCTCTGTCATCTGTGAAGCACTAGAAGAAGCTACTAGGATATAATCATCATCATCAACATCCTCAGGCTACATAACATTGATCTCTTCAATTTTTATTACTGGACTTTGCAGGTACTATGTTGCGATCAGAAGACTTATCCTGCACTTTGTCTTTCCCCTTATCTTTGTGCCTTTCATTGTGCAATTCATGGCATTGTGGCCTAATATGGCCCTTTTTCCCACAATGGTGACAAGTAACATCTGCATTCCTGCCACGGGATTTGCTACGTGACTTCCCACAAGACTTGGACCGAGATTTCTGAGAATCCCATCCATGGCCACTACCATTGCCATGCTTTCCATATCCATCATTCCTACCTCTAATTGTCATAGCATGAGACACATGAGAGGCATCCAAATTCTTACGGTTAACCTCTTCTTGCAGAAGTGCACTCTCAACATCAGATAATTTCAAGGTAGTAGTAGAGGCACATAATGCAGTGCAGAATACATCCCATGACTCATTAAGAGTACCAAGCAAGAAAACAGGAGTGACATCCTCTGCAAAAGTGATGTCCTGCGAAGTCAAGTTCTTGAGTATAGCATGGAACTAACTCAAGTGAGCAGACATAGTCACATTCTCCTTCATGCGTAGATCCATAAGCTGCTTCAGCCAATACATCTAACTCGTTGGACTTTTCTTGTCATAGAGATTTTTTATCTTTTCCCACAACTGCCATGCACTCTGTTCTTCCTCAAAGACATTATAGTGAACCTATTCAGTGAGAGAGAATACAACTCATCAAGCTCAAGCCATTCCTCATCTTGCATAGTTGCAGGCGGATGCCTGCTTAACCTCAAAGGTTTGATCTGTGATTTCTGTACCAACACCTGCCAAATCTGGCTCTTCCAATAAGAGTAATTCGTACCATCAAGCTTAGTGATGTTGGAAATAGCATGATTAGTGGACGAACTCAGCATAATGCAGGCTGGAAGACTGTAGACAGTTTAAAACTGCTTGCTGTTTACTGTAGAAAATGACAAAAAAATCACCAAAATCGACGAAAAATGGCAAGGAAAGTGGAACCAGAGCTACTGCCCACCAAGTACTAGTGAAAGTACATCATTTTAGAGTGTTTCAGCATGAAAAATCCATGTCAATTCATACATGTATGCTTGCTGTAATAAATTTTAGATTTAAGTAAAAGAGAGCTAACAATGCCAAAATCAGATCCCAAGGCAATCAAATACTGCCAAGACCAAAGCCGGCATCATGCGGGCATAGCATAAGAATATGATGATAGATAAGCATGAATCCAACACCCAAGTATGTCATGCAAACATCTACCAGTGAGTAGGCACACCCCCCAGTCAACGGGGAAAAGTGTTCCTACCACTATCAAAACTTGACACAAGTAGGTGTCAGTTCACAAAAAATATGAATCCAAAACTGTGAATTAGCTCATAAGCATACAGTGAACCAAGACATATGATGTATCATCCCAAAGGGTAAGAAGTCCCAAAGTCTCAAGTGTCTGTAACTACTCAATGCATAAAAGTACCGCCTGCTCAATGTCTGATAAACATTCAAGAATGCTCCCACTGGCACAAAAGTCGTATATACGAGCTCAAGAGCTCAAGCCAAGGCAAGACACAATGCCAATGACATAAGTCAAAGACAATACATCAATAGTACATCCCGAACATGTAGGTGGTAGAGCATCTGTATGTAGCATCTGTAAGCATATAAGACATCAAATACATCCCAATCCAAACTCTGACGAGCCAAGTAACATCCAAGACTACTCTAGATAATCCAAAATGCATCCAAGGTGGAGCTTCAATGAGCACTCAAGCTCAATGTATGCATGGGGTAATCAATCGTGATATGAGCATCAAGTCCTAGGCAATGGGTATGTATAAACCCAAGAAGCATCATTGTCAAAGCATATACCACTGTCAAGCATGAACCATATCAATGAGTGCGTAATGTCAAAGCTCTTCCAAAAGCATCCGGAATGAAATCCAAGCTCGAAGTTGTACCTCGAAGATCTCGGGGGGTTCACTATATATATATATTCTCTATATAACGTGCATTCATGGCCTATTTATAAATATCCTAATTTGTGAATTTTTGTTCAATAAAACACAACCCTTTTCTATTCAATCTGTAAGTAACCCCTTTAAATGACACCCTTCTGTATGTAAAAAATGTATAAAAATGGTTTTTTAAAAACTCCTTATTTTGAACTCACGTTATATATACATATATTCATGAGTGAACCCCCCGAGCCGAAGATCAACACTTCATGGTATATATCCAAGACATAGGACGGAACCAATAGGCATAACCCAAAGCATGTAAAGTAGCTTCAGCCCGCTTTTATTCCAGCATGAAATGACTGTAAAAACTAAGACATTTTAGTCCCAAATCAGTGCCAAAATGATGGCATAACATGTGCAATCCATCCCCAAGTCAATCGGCATCCAATAGGCATCAACCGGTTGACTATGTATGCCTATACAAGCATAGCATTTATTGTCAATGTAGCATCAGCATAACATGACCGTGAACTATTGTAAACAGTCCCAAAGAGTGTTTGAATCAGCCCCAAATCAATGTCCAATGCTCAAGCCTTCAAAACCGAGCATCAAGCATGTGCAAATGCCTGAGAGGAAGCTTGTGGAAGTGCCCAATGGCCTAGAGCTTGAGGAAGATCGGGGTGGAGCAGGTATGGATCAACCTAAAATAGGCGCAAACAACGTGTTGCTATCCTAGGGGGCCTGCAGCCCACGTGGCATACCTGGGGTGGAGTCAGGGCTCAAGTAGGTGCCCAATGTTGAGATATCGAGCTCCACTCGTGATACGCCAGGGTGACCGTTGAGTACTTATGTCACCGACTTGTCAGTTGCAGACGCGGTTGGTACACCGCCGATGAATAATAGCTACATGATAGCTATCCTTATCTACTCTGGTTCGTGGCTCAGTTAGTATGCCACCTTAGTTAGTTGAGTTTGGTTTTGAGACCCATATAGGGTTCTTCTATTTCTTTGTAAGAGAGTTCTTTTGGCTTACACAACTAAGAAGAGGAAAACTGTTTTCAACCTCCACCCTTGTGTGTATTCCCCCATTGTGCAAGCAAGAAAGATACAAGTGAGACTCCTTCCTTCTCTCTCACAATCTTGACATGGTATCAGAGCCTTGTTCGTGGTAAGGAGCTCAAGAAAGTAAGCCAAGCTCGCGGTGGTCTGGTAAGAGGAGCAGTGTTGCTTTCATTTTCTGTTTTGGGGGCAGATCTCTGCAGGTAGCACAGCCGAAATTGCAGGAGTGCATTGTCTTAGGTTGAGACGCCCTTCGCGGTGAAGCAAGAGGGCAGTATATGGTGCGACCACTGTTCTACAGGTCGGTGAAAAGTTACCACAGAGATTGCATCGTATGCTTGTGTGCAGAGACATTGGGAGTTACAGAATCATCCCTGTTGCCTGTTGATGCAAAATCGTCACTAGGAAGTGACTGTGTGGTCAAATACCACTTTCGCCAGTTTTGAGATTTGCCCTTGTGAGGGTGAAGCTGTGTTTTTTGCAGTGACAAAATTTTTTGCAGTGTTCTGTAATGGCATCTGATTCTCTCTCACAGATTGTCACTGAAAAGCTTGACAAGAACAACTTCCAAGCATGGAAGTTTAGAATGACGAATTTCCTTATGGGAAAAGGATATTGGGAATTTGTTGCAGGAAATGAAGAAGAACCAGTTCTTCCTGATGTTCCCAATCAACAGCAAATGCAGGCATTTAAAGCATGGCATGAGAGAGCCAGGAAAGTTATGTACTGGCTGTCTATCAGTATTTCAGACTCTATGATTGTGCATATTCAGGATGCAAGTACGCCAAAGGAGGCATGGGATACTTTGTCAAAAATGTATAGCACAAATACTCAAGCCAGGAAAATGCAGCTCAAGCAAGAGTTGCATAATGTGCAAAGAGAAAATATGAGCATCAATGACTACCACATGAAGGTGAAGAAGATTGCAGATGCACTTGCTTCCATTGGGTCGCCAGTGGAAGATGATGATTTAGTTTCTGTGACCTTGAATGGTCTAGGAAAGGATTATGCACAGTTTCGAACATCCATTTCTGTCCGTGAAAGATTTCCTGATTTTGAGGAGTTGATTGCTCTTCTAATTTCTGAGGAGCAGAGAAATGGTGGTGCATCTTCTTCAGGAGGAACTTCAAAAGAAGCTGTCTTCTACTCAAATGCTGGAAGAGGTAGAGGCAGAGGTAGAGGAGGCCGTGGTAGAAATCAGAATATACAGCAAACTCAAGAAAACCAGTCCTATGGAGGAGGACGTGGTAACTCGAGGCAGGGGGAGCCAAAGAGGTCGTGGTGGATGGCAAAGAGGTCAAAATGCAAACAGTAATGTTGAATGCTACTACTGTGGTAAAATGGGTCATATGGCTAAAGACTGCTATAAAAAGCAGAATGACATCATGAATGGAAAACTGCAACAAGGAAATTATGCATCTTCTAGTAGACAGGGTGATGACAGAAATGAGCATTTGTTCATGGTGCAGCACATGAACAATTCTGTGATAAGTGCAGAAGAAAGCAATGATGTATGGTATGTTGACTCAGGTGCATCAAACCACATGACAGGTCATGCAGAATGGATGGAGGATACAAGGAAAATGGAAAAACCAGGATTTGTGGAGACTGGTGATGATACTGCACATCCTATTGTGCAGATTGGAAAAATTCCCTTGTCTATGCAGGATGGGAAAAAGAAATACCTGTCCGATGTATTTCATGTCCCGAATATCACCAAGAATTCTGTTGGTCAAATGGTTGAGCAGGGCTTGCAGGTCAGATTTAATCCTCATGGATGCTTTGTTGAGGATATGAAAAATAAAGGTCGCTTGATAGCAAAAGGAAAGAAGAAGGGCAGAATGTTTACATTGGATGCAGACATGCCTGAATTGAGTGCAGCAATGTTTGCACATGGGACCGGGGTAGTTGCAGATATTGATATCTGGCATAAATGCATTGGTCATGTTAATGAACAGCGACTTAAATCAATGCAGGCCCAAAACATTGTTGCAGGATTGCCTAAATTCAAGGTTGTAGAAATGCATAAGGTATGTGAAGCCTGTCAGTTTGGAAAACAGGCAAGGAAACCATTTCCTAGACATGTTCAAGAGAGTAAGAAGCCATTGGAATTAATCCACTCTGATGTGTGGACTACTAAAGCTGCATCTCTTGGAGACTGTCATTATTTTGTCAGTTTTATTGATGACTATAGCAGAAAAGTTTGGGTGTATTTTATGAAAAAGAAAAGTGAAGTTTTTGGGCATTTCAAAACTCTTAAAGCTATGGTTGAAAAAGAAACAGGCCTGCAAATAAAATGCCTAAGGTCAGATGGAGGGGGAGAGTACCTCTCAAATGAGTTTGCAAGGTTCCTGCAGGAGCATGGCATAAAGCAGCAATATTCATGCAGTCATACCCCACAACAAAATGGAATTGCAGAAAGGAAAAACAGGCATATTGGAGAGGTATCTCGTGCCATGCTCAATGAAAAAGACCTGCCAGATTTTTATTGGGCTGAAGCAGTTGCTACAGCAGTCTATATAATGAACAGGACTCCCACTGCAGCAATACATGGGGTGACTCCAGAGGAGAGGTATACTGGTAGGAAACCAGATATTTCTCATTTGAAAATTTTTGGTTGCATTGCCTATGTACATGTGCCAGATGAGTTGAGATCCAAGTTGGATCCAAAAGCTGAGAAGTGCATCTTTATTGGTTACTCTCTGCAGCAAAAAGGGTATAGATGCTATAACCCTTCTACTCGTAAGTTTATAGTGAGCAGAGATGTTGTTTTTGATGAGATGAGTAGCTGGTATAAACCAGTAAATGTGATTGATGATGTAGATGCACAAAATGGTAATGCTGCACAGAATTCACAGCAGCAGTCACAAAATATTAGTGGACCTGGAGCATCCTCTAGCAGTGGTTCACATTCTTCACCATGGACAGGTAGATTGAGATCAGGAGAATCTTCTCAAAGCAATGCAGATAGTGGTATGCAGGTATCACGAAAAGGAAAAGAGAAGGTTGATCAGCCCATGTTTGATGTGAATGCAGGTCACTCTTATGTGGATGGTGAATCCAGTGGCTCAGAACAGAGCATTGATGATGAGTTGGGCATTCCTTCTATTGTTACACCTGGAGTAAGGAAAACCAGGGATGTTTTGAGAGCACCTGGGAGTGAACCTACTTTGCGCAGATCTACGAGAGCTAGGTATCCTGTGGATAGGCTGAAATATGATGGATTTACAGCCATTCACTATGCATATATGGTCAAAGTGATACATGAACCAGAACCCACTTCTTTTGAGCAAGCCATGGGAAAAGAAAAATGGGAGAAAGCCATGGATGAAGAAATGGATGCCTTGGAAGCAAATGCTACATGGGAATTGGTACCTTTGCCTAAAGGTAAGAATGCAATTGGCTGTAAGTGGGTTTATAAAGTGAAGCACAATACAGATTGTTCTGTGAACAGATACAAGGCAAGATTAGTAGTCAAGGGGTATGCACAAACATATGGCATTGACTATGAAGAAACATTCAGTCTGGTTGCAAGGATGGCAACTGTAAGAGCAGTCATTGCTATGGCTGCATCAAAGGAATGGTCCTTACATCAAATGGATGTAAAGAATGCCTTCTTGCATGGTGACTTACAAGAAGAGGTCTATATGGAGCAGCCACCAGGTTATGTGCATGATGTTCATCCTGAGTTTGTTTGCAGGTTGAAGAAAGCCTTGTATGGCTTGAAGCAAGCACCTAGAGCATGGTCTGACAAGATAGGACAGTATCTTGTCACTATTGGCTTTCAGATTTCCAAGGCAGATTTCTCACTTTATGTGAGAAAAACAGAGAAAGGTATTATGCTACTTGTCATTTATGTTGATGATTTGATTATGACAGGTGACAGTGATGAAGATATCCTTCATGTGAAAATGCTATTGAAGCAGAAGTTTGAGATGAAGGATTTGGGAGAGCTGCGTTATTTCTTGGGCATTGAGGTGATTAGATCACCAAGTGGGATACAGCTCTTGCAGAGGCAGTATGGATTGGACATGCTGTCCAAATATGGGATGACAGGCTGTAAGCCTATTTTAGTTCCTTTGGAGCAGAATGTGAAGCTGAGTGCAGATGCAGGTGAGCTTCTGGAAGACCCTACTATGTACAGACGCATAGTAGGAAGTTTGATTTATATGACTATTACCAGGCCAGATTTGAGCTATGCTGTTGGATTGGTAAGTCAGTTTATGCAGGCTCCAAGGAAACCACATTTGGATGCGGCTAGACGCATACTCAGGTATGTGAAGTCCACATTGCAGTATGGACTATTTTATGAGACTGGGGTTCAGATACAGTTGCATGGATACACTGATGCTGATTGGGCTGGTAGCATTTCTGATAGACGATCTACCAGTGGATATGTGTTCTCTTTTGGGAGTGCTGCAGTCACTTGGAGCAGCAAGAAACAGCCTACAGTTGCCTTGTCTAGCACAGAGGCCGAGTACAGGGGTGCAGCAATGGCTGCATGTGAGGTAGCTTGGTTGCATAAGCTACTTTATGATATGCATCAGCCTACAGATGGGCCGGTTGTCATTTATTGTGACAACATGAGCAATATACATTTGGCAAATAACCCAGTCTATCATGCTAGAACAAAGCACATTGAGGTGCATTATCACTATGTGCGGGAGAGGGTTTTACTAGGTCTTATTGATCTAGTTTATGTCAGCACAGAGGATCAGGTAGCTGACATATTCACGAAGGCATTGGGCGCAGAGAAGCTGCGCAAGTTCAGAGACCTGCTTGGTGTGCAGGAATTGGGATTGAGCTCGAGGGGGAGTGTTGAGATATCCAGCTTCACTCGTGATACGCCAGGGTGACCGTTGAGTATTTATGTCACCGACTTGTCAGTTGCAGACGCGGTTGGTACACCGCCGATGAATAATAGCTACATGATAGCTATCCTTATCTACTCTAGTTCGTGGCTCAGTTAGTATGCCACCTTAGTTAGTTGAGTTTGGTTTTGAGACCCATATAGGGTTCTTCTATTTCTTTGTAAGAGAGTTCTTTTGGCTTACACAACTAAGAAGAGGAAAACTGTTTTCAGCCTCCACCCTTGTGTGTATTCCCCCATTGTGTAAGCAAGAAAGATACAAGTGAGACTCCTTCCTTCTCTCTCACAATCTTGACACCCAAGGGGGCACACACCAAGCCTCAAGGGTTCTTGAGCAGGGAAAAAGGAAGATATGAAGCACCGGAGCTTCAATGGTGGCTGCCCCAAACTATTCATAGCCTGTGTGACTAGAGAACTGAAGTAAACCTTGAAGAAAATGATGAAATACCTCTGACATAATGCCCTAAAGGTGCCCAACAATGCTGGGAAGGTGCTCGGGAAGCCGGGGAGTGATGGGAGCTCGAAGGAGTCGGGTATGGCTATCGGGAAGGAGACCCAATGCGAGTAGGGAGTCGACGGAATGCTGAGAATACCACGAACCAAGCTCAAGAGATGGAAAGCAAAGCTTTGATACCAGTTGAAAGGGAGCGATGGATCGAAGGTTGGACTCGAGAGCTATGGCGGGAGAGCAAGAGCAAGAAAGGGAGAGACTAGAAATGGGAACTCCAACAGTCACAATGTGTGATCGGGGCTTCCTTTATTCAAACTGTCACTAAAAGAATAAAGAATAAAGTGACGGTGATGGGCGCCCGCCACCTGCAATGTGCAGTGTGCAGTGGCAGTGACTGTTAGTATAGTAATACACGGGCGGCTAGGCAAAGGTGCCTTTACCCCCAACAATATCTGCCACTCCGTTGTCCTATGAAGGGAATTTGTTCCCAACTCAATCTAAGCTCCTCTTAGAAATTATGATAGTCATTTCCAACCTATGATTGTAACCTTCTATTTCTTCTATTTCTTCTTCTTCTTCTTCTTCTTCTTCTTCTCCTCCTCCTCCTCCTCCTCCTCCTCCTCCTCCTCCTCCTCCTCCTCCTCCTCCTCCTCCTCCTCCTCCTCCTCCTCCTCCTCCTCCTCCTCCTCCTCCTCCTCCTCCTCCTCCTCCTCCTCCTCCTCCTCCTCCTCCTCCTCCTCCTCCTCCTCCTCCTCCTCCTCCTCCATCTTCTTCTTCTCACATGCACTCATGTATCTTTGTTATGCTATTGCCAATTTATTTGATTTAATTTCCTATTTTGATTAGCGATGGCTTGATATGCTACCTTGCAACTATGAACATAACGTCATACAATGAGGTGGTGAAAACATTCTTTCTGTTGTCTGCCCTATAGCTGGTGGATCACTTGGACAATAAGTCACTACCTTCTACTCAATTCTTATCACCCTAAAGTAGTCAATAGCTTTGAACCACCCTCTTGAATGCCACAACGACTAGCTAGCTTGCATCATTGCATGGGTATCTTCATGCAATACTCCAAAACTTCATGATCCCCTCAATTAGAAATTTGCATCCCCTATAGTAAAATAAAGAATAGAGAGTGAAAAAAAGGAATGCATTGAAGAGAATAAAACCTGCTTGTATTATTATCTTGATGGCTAAATGTACTTACAATGGTTGTGTATACGACTCTTGTCACTTTAGATGTAGTGATTCAGCTAAAAAGAAATAAATACATTTTATTCATAATGTAACATCCATGACATCGACCCCTCTAACCGATGTCTCCTAACCACTAACCATCTATTATTGCACCTTCTCACATCTCATTATCTCGCACCCCCTAGGATCATCCTTCGCAATGTCTCTTTGAATCATATATTTCATCTATTTAAGCAAGCATGCATAAACTGATAGCCAATGCTGGTTGGCTTCTTCTGTCTCATTTGCATAGATGTCTAGAGAGAGATCGCGGACAGTTTATTTGTGAGCATTTCACAAAGCATATTTGGTGGAGATGATGGGGTAAAAAACATCGGTTGCACACACGTAGGCCATATTTCAATCACCCCCACTAGTATCTCTCTCACAACTTCTCTTTTGTGCAACACAACCTGTCTAGGTTGATACAATGTCTTGCTTCTCTTCTTGATGTGAATGTCCCTTGCTACATTTTTTCTTCTACAAATCCTTTGAGCCCCACCTAGTTTTGATGAACCAGATCCCTTTTGATCAAGGCTTGTACCAGCCTTGGAAGTCATTACATTTACTACTGTCATGCGCATTTCCTTAAACTTAGCAATATGAGCCACGATTTCTTATGGGACAAGATCATGGAGCTACCTTAGAATGTATAATTTACAAAATAAATATTGTACCATTTAATGAAATAGTTAAATCAAAGTAATCAAGACTTAATGACCATTTTAGCAAATCAACAATTGCAATGTCAAAAATTATTATTGTAGAAAATTTCAAAAAAGTATAGTCACATCCACCATGAAGCTTTGTCTGGCCTATGGACCAAAGATACCTTGTCATGGTTAAAACATTTTGAGAATGTAGTTGAATATCATGGATGTGATGATTGTGCAAAAGACACTCAAAATCTGAGTAGTCCTCAAATGGCTTGCTGCAACATGTTATGTGCAACAAGAAGATAGATTGAAGTATAATTGTGTCTCATTAAAAGAATAAATAATCAATAATTTCACACATGGGGATATGACCAAGAGTACTTTGCTTTAGTCGAATGAATGTCAGCACCTTCAACACAAGACCACATCTTAATTTGTCAATCAGAAAAAAATTAAATTTACTAAGAATGGGCCTAAAAATATCAGAAGACATGAAGTTGTACTTCTTATGGCCCTGCTTATGCCACAATTTAAGGGGTCCTACTCAAAATCAAGGCCCATGCAATTTTTTGGAGGCAATAAAAATCATGCACAAGATCGAGAGAGCTAGAGAAGAACCCTATAAAAGGACTTCAAGAAAAATAGAGGTAGACATTGTTCCCATGGATATTGACGTCCAATATACTCAAAGATGATTGTTAACCCTCACACGAACAAAGTGGAAAATCCCAAAAATCTAAAGTAGAAGAAAAGACCAAGGAAAAAGTGAAATGGAAGACGAAGGTGCACCAATAAAAATTTGGAAACACAAGAAGTGCAAAAAGGTCCTAAATCAAGGAGAGAGATGCATAAGAAAAAGTGCAAGTCAATCCTTTTGTAAAAGAGCGCAAGGTGCACCATGGTTTATTTTGTAAAAGAGCATCGGGATCTCACACTTGTGCAAATTGTAAATTCTTAGAGGCACAAGTTGTGGCCATGCAAATAGGGAAAGAGGAGGAGAAGGGTTGGAGGAATGGGCTAAGCCTGATGGACCAAAAAGGGGATGATCGCCGAAAGGGAATTAGGATTGGGGTTTTGTATAAAAGGCAAGAAGTGAATGAAGAAGCTCATTCTTGCGTGTGGCCAAAAGTAGCTCTCCTCTTCTTGTTCTTTTTATTGTTCTTGCTTGCTTGAGCTTGTGCTTGAGAGAGGGAGTGTGAGAGTGCGAGGGAGTGAGTGTGCGAGGGTGAGGGATCATGGTAGAGAAGCTCTCCATCTTCTCCTCTCTTCTTTTCTTTTCTTCTCTCCTCTTCTCTCCTCTTCTCTTCTTGTTCTCACGGTAATGGATCTTGGAGTGTGGAGCTTGAGGATTGAGCTCACTTGAAGCTTGCACTTGGATCGTGGAGCTACCAGAGTGCTGGAGAGAGGAAGCAACTCAATTGGGCATGGAGGTAAGCTCACTACACTTATAGAGAGAGATAGTACGCCAGCTATGTGAGAAGTAGCCATTAGTACTCGCCTTGAAACACTTGAAAAATAAGTGGCCTGTGGATCTTGGTAGTTGAGCATGAGCTCGTGGCTAGGGGACTAGGGATGAAGCCAGTCAACCAAGGTCATATGGCGTACCTAATTAGAGGACCCTTAGGTGATGTGTTATGATCGTGGGTGCCTTTTTTTTCTCTTATTGTTTTCCCTCTTTTTCTTCTCTCTTTTTCTTTTGAATAAAATGAATACAATCAATGTAATACGTTGAGGCTATTGGCCTTTCATTTGGATTGAGAAATGTCGAGATCCAAAGCCTATGAAAAATGGATATTACAAATATGATTGTGTTACTAGCCTTGATGCTAGAGAAACAGTTGTTGAGATGAAGAAATACACTTGAGATTTTGCAAATCTCTTTGTAACATGTGAGACATTAGACCAATTGAGGTAGCAATTGGAATGAGCTGTGCATAGAAAAGGGACTGAGCATTTGGTGAATTGAATCCTAGTTGATGAAGAAATAGTTGTCGTTGTTGAGCGTGGCTCCTACCCGAATGTAGAGTTTGGCAAAGAAAGAGAGAGTAGCCAATGACTATGCTTTGGGCCATGCTCACATGGGGTAATTTTTTTCTTCCAGTGGGGCTTCCATCATGCCTCTTTGTTCTTGGTGTTTCTGTCACTTTCTCCACAATGGTTTATTGTGGGGTTGGTGGTCTTGTGGCAATTTGGAAATTGAACGCATTCGTACAAAGACCTGTGTCATCCTACATTTACTTGACAACTTGTGTGAATATATGCAAGTCATATGCTTCAATCATAATGAACATGTGCAACTCAAAGAGATTTCACTTATCTAAATCCCATTGTGTTGACTTCGATGCATATCATATGCACTTGATTATCATTACTTGTGTGTGTGCTGGCTTTGCTTATTTTGGTATTATTTATACACAATCACAAAACACATTATTTATTTGTATACACATTTATGAATCCATGTCACTTCATGAGGATAAAAACCAATTGTAGAACTTGGGATTGTACTGGAGTGTGGTATATGTATCTAGTAATTGCGGTAGCTTGCTTAGTAACAATAGATGTTTTGCAACATCGAGTAACATCGTGCGTCGTTCAAGTCTACTGGCAACATGTAGCTCCTCCTCAGTGAGAATTTTATCAATCAAAGAGTTCACTTGGCTAGTTCCAACTAAGTCCTTACCTCGAATGGTAGTCAGTACTACTCGAAAGGAAGTTGGTGCCACATAGGTCAGGTCTCTTTGAGACCCACTCGCTCCTTTGAGAGTATCATAATCTGGGCTCCAAGTTTGGCCATTGTACCGTAGTTTTCAAATCAACATTTTTCAAATTCACATCCACCCTCTGATTGTCTCTTTACTTGCTCTATCTCTAAGAGATTTGGTTGACAAAGTGCTTCGTTGAATGTTATAGTTAAGCATAGTTCGTCAGCTTCCTCATTAGAGATGAGTTGTGTGTGTTCATGTAAGAGCTTATGTCGGGACCTAAAACGGGCCCGACACTAGTTCTCTAGTAGTAGTCAGGCCTCTAAGACTGGTATGAAGCGGAACACGTGGAAAATCTAGCAAATAAAATCTCAATCATAAATAGCTTTATGACACATATAATAGAACTTAGTAGAAAAATCTAATAAATCAAACATCTCAACTATTAAATACAAACAATATTATAATACATAAGATGATTTGAATAACTCAATAGATTTAGAAAAATAAGAGAAAAATGCATGATTGGGCCTAATCTCTCCCATGGAAAAAGCCATGGTTTGCCATCCTTAATCATATATTATAGTTTTACAGGGATATTTACATTCATATCATACATATAATTACAAAGAAAGTACAAATATTAATTAGAATATAGAGTTTTAAGAGTTAAGAGGTATCCTGTAACATGCTGCAGTTGCTATAGAAAATTTTGTGCTTTGAATCTTGACGTCACCATCGCGTCCGGAGCATGCCTAAACTCCCAAAACGACTCTTGAAGCTCTGAATTCTTATTCCAAATGAGGGACAAATGAAAAAACTCAGTTTCCACTCTATTCTTCTATTTTGCACGTGATCCTGTTGCTTTTATAAAGAAAGCTAAAAAAGGCTTCTAAAACTTAACCACATCAAGAAAATAGCAAGGTATTCCATAAAGAAAACTTATTTCAATCAAACCATATCTTAAATGTCATATTCTAAAATAATCTATATTAAAAATAAATAAATTAATACTACTAAGGACAATGATCTAATTATTACTAAAGAAGTTTAAACTTATAACTTAAAAATAGAGTAATAATTTTAATAATACAATATCATATGAATACATAATATTATATATTATACTTAAGATAACTAATCATAATTATGAAATTTACACTTAGACTTATGCTAACACCCAATGCTACCCAAAGCCACTGCTACCTGCTTTACATATCAATTAAAGCATTCATAATTGTTTATAAATAAAATAAACAAACAATAGTGAATACCTAGCTCTCTTCAGCTACAAATAATTAAAATAGGTTGGAACACGGTCCTAACCTTAATTGAATTTGAGTGCGCACTCTAAACTCATAAACGTCTATTAATTTGATATGTATTTTACAAAATCACCCATTGTGGAATCACCCACATGCACATTAAATTAATCTCATGCCCAAAAAGAATAGGCATCCCCGTCAACTTCTTGCACAAGGAATCCACATTGTATACGAGTTCTAATAAAGCAAATTTAACCTAGGCTTAGGAGCTAGACACATTAATTAGGGTTAGCTATAAATAGTGGAGAATGGCCATCAATTTTCATGGTTATGATCTTGCTGGGGAGGTCTTAATCATGGAGGATTTGGTTACATCAAGACTTGATTGATCTGTCACCATGGAAGTCTGTGTTTAGTTGTCTGGGGATGACTTACATAGAACCGTGGCTGTCACAAACAGTGGTCAAGAAGATGGTACTTGGCATGCAAGATGGAGGATCTTGGCAATATCCAGTGGATAATGGCGGGTTCTAGCTATATTTAGTAGGTCGTGGCTCATTCCTGGCTCAAAAATGATGGAAGATGAACAAAATGAGAATAACCAGGGTTGGAGGTAAGTTTGATTGTGGTTACTTTTGAGAGGGACGGGTTTCTTTTTGGAAACAATCTTTCTCTCTCCTGTTTCAAGTTTCTTTCAAGCTTCCATTGAAGCTATAGTCCAAGAAATCATCTTCTATTCCACTCCAATGGCTTCAATGGCTTCAAAAGCATCATCTACTTGACTCTTGAGCTCTTAAGCTATCCATAGAGTATAGCCATACCTTGCTTCGATCTTGTGATCTCACGCAGTACATGAGGTTGGATTTGTGCAGACTGCACTTGCTGAACACACTCATCTATGAGCTGATAAAATTTGTGGTCACAAGCTATATAGAGCTTGGATATGGAGGCTTCCAGATTCTTTTGTAGTTCCTTTACCCTCCCCCCTTTCTCATTCTCAGGAGTCGGGACACGCGAGCTCGCTCGACTTTGGAGACAGTACAAGTCACAGAAACGAGGAGAGGATATGTGTCCCTTGCGCTTCATATTTGTCTTGGCTTCCCTTATCGTTGCCACATACCTGGCATTTAAAGCTGCTCTCTGGACCACACATTGATGCTCCAAGAACTTTATCAGATTCCCCATCAACAATAAGCTTCATGAATGTTTTCTCTTGCCGCCCTGATATTGTCAACTTTCAGTGTTAGAATCTGTTTGGTATTTGTTCGAACCCTCAATATGTCTTGATTTAACTATTGTAATTGAGTTGCAAGCTCCTGGCAACTATTGAAGAGCTTCTAAGATCAGATTGTGCCTTTGCAAATCAATTTGGAGGGGTTCAAGAGCATGAAGTATAGCCTCCATCTTTGTAGAGCCAACCTTTGATTCTCGGTTAGAAGCTTCTGGATCCCTGCCTGCTGTGGCCGTGCTGGTGTCCTTGTGTAACGTGTCCACTTGTATCATCCAGGACACGTCTTAGTAGTCCATCGGAAAGGATGTCTAGAAAGCTCCGCCCGGCACTCCCATGGAATGTTACGGGGTTTGCGATCTAGGGCTTTCTGCGTCTACCACGTAGCGGAAGTATTCCGGCCGTTCCCACTTAGGATCGACCTGAATTAGGGTTTTCCTGATTGGTCATTTTCTAATAGCAACTAGCGTCAGACCCAAGCGAACTACTTTAGGCAAAAATGCTAGGTCCGAAGCAGATTCACGCTACACTTGGTTCAAGGAGAATGGGAAACGAGAGGGATGTGAAGCTCAACCACTCTGCCATAAGGCATAGTCCATTCCGTTCCCCTAAAACAGCGTAAATCGGGTTAAAACATAACTCTAGGTCAACACTTATATTGTTTGTGACGATCATCCCACTGTTCCTCATGATTTGAGAAAAGTTTCCAGCCAACCGGGACCACCCATCCTTAGGACGGACCCATGGCCCATCCTCTGCACTTTCCTCGGGTTATTTTAGTTATTTAATTATCTAACACATTAGTTGGACATGTAACAACCAGCTTCTTTAATTAACCCATTAGGCACTGGTTCTTTCACGTAATCTTATCACTTGACATAGAAAAACAATATTAGACAAGTTCCTTATGAACATGTCATCATATTTATCTTTGAAATACAAAGAGTCCAGCCCGTAGGCTTATCCACAATCTGCCCGAAGGCTATCCAGTAATCCACAGGGATCACTAATCCAAGTTTCTTCCTAGTATGCGGGCCTCGAGATCCAATCCCGAGTCACGTTAGCCTCTTGTGCAGGGCCCGTAAGGCCAGGGATTTACGGCCAGAGGCCCCCCTGGCACCCAAGCGTCCTCCTGCTCCAAGTAGCACTCAACGGAGAGACCTCTCGTGGCGGGTTTGGTCCACGTTCCCGGTGCGGTCAACAACCCCCTTGGTTAGGGTTAGGCAGGCAGTCGGGGGTAATTGAAGTTTCCTCTCCCTTCAAGCCTTCAATCTGAAGTATAGATGCTGTAGACTAGTATGCGGGCCTCGAGATCCAATCCCAAGTCATGTTAGCCTCTTGTGCAGGGCCCGTAAGGCGAGGGATTTACGGCCAAAGCCCCCTGGCACCCAAGCGTCCTCCTGCTCCAAGTAGTGCTCAACGGAGAGACCTCTCGTGGCGGGTTCGGTCCACGTTCCCGGCACGGTCAACAACCCCCTTGGTTAGGGTCAGGCAGGCAGTCGGGGGTAACTGAAGTTGCCTCTCCCTTCAAGCCTTCAACCTAAAGTATAGATATTCATTTATCTTTTAATTCATTGGTCAAACAAGTCAAACAGTGCTCTAAAATTTGTAGCAAGCAGAAACATTTCCGTTGATCGTTTTTATTGGCAAACTGCTAAGGAATGAATCCTTCCTTTTGAATGCATCCACCATTCGATCCGGTACTTGCAACTTGGCAAGTTCCCCTATATCCTATTAACCCAACTTGGTCAAACCTTAAAGTTCATTGGGTACTTCAATTTCTGGTCTTTAATCTTCAATTAATCTTCCTTACTCAAGAAGGATATCAAAGTATACATCCTCTTGCAAGATAACTTGCGTAAGGATCCGCCATCTTCATTGGGAGAATTTGGCCTTTCTTCTTGTGATTCAATCACAAGACCATATGACTCTGTACTTGCTGCGCAAGTGCTGCATTGTACTATGCGATAATGGAGTCACGAAACAATCCGTTTCAGGTTCTTTAAGCTGACGTCTTTAGACCTAGGGTTTCCTAGCTTCATTTTTGTAAGAATCTCAGGGACAAACCCTAGTTCCTTTTATGATTACGATTCACTGCCCCTACATTCAGGGAATGTGGGCAAGTATTTAAGGTATAGGCATTTCTTGGAATTTAACTCATTCCCAATGGCCATTTCACAGCATAGGTATTTTTAAGTTTATATCAATTTAGTTAACTCTAGAAGATAATTTCGAGATTACTTCCACATGATTCGTTGTCTATGCATAACCCTAACTTATCGATTTGAGGTCAGGCATAAGTTAGGTTAATTTCAACTAATCTTCCCTTTTCTTTGCGACAAAATTCATGCTAACTAAGCAACCTTTTTCTTGCTAATTTATGCAGTTAACAATGATAATTTCATAGAGTTTATGCATCGTAAGAGTCATTTCATGATTTGCACTTTCCATGATGACTCATTGCAAAAAGATTAGGGTTTAATAGTGCGAGATGTAGTTTTGTACCTTTAGACTTAACCGAAGTATACTATTTTAATGGGTAATAATCTAGCTCATAATTCATTTCAATGCATAAAGCTATTTGCTAGAAATACGTTTATGCTTTATTTATTTTGCATGTTCCATTAATTGTATTAGTGACTAAGTTCCTTCATCGTGAACAACTAGAACAAAATATATCCTATTTCTAACAATTAACCTTGCATGATTGAATTACAATGATATAAAATAAAAATTAAGAAGGAAAACTTGGGTTTGGGGTGAGATATCCACATGGATACCGGGAGATGACCCTCCCACGGTTGCGCCTTGGACTTTCTTAGGAGGCATCGCACTTTTAGACGTTTGGACGTGGAAGCAGCTTTACAACTCTTCTTTGGAATTCACCATTGCTCCCCTTGCACCGTCCGTCGAAAGTAGTTCTTTTGGAAGGCTCCCTCCTTGAAGTCGGGAATTCGAAAGGGTGTTTCAGAATCTTTTGCCAATAGGACCTTTAACACTCTTCTTCTCTTTTACAAGTGGGGAAAAAGGAACAAAAGGCCCAAGGGTATTTTACATAGGGCAAGGAACGGCCTAAGGGATTTAACCATGGGAGAAATGGAGAGTAATCCCTAAGTCCAAGAGAAAGGGCTTAAGGAATTTTATTAAGCACGGGGTTTTCAAAGCCCACGTAAAGCATGGGAAGGTTAAGGGGGAAAAAGCCTTATGAGCTTCAAACATGAGGGAGGGTCTCCAATATGTCACAAGGGAAAGGGAATAAGGGGATTTTTCACACGGGGTGGGGTTATCAATATGTCACGAAAAGGGGCTTAAGGGTTTAGACCGGGGTTCCACCACCCATGGGAGAAGGGCAAAGAATGCTTTAGACACGGGGGTGTTTTAGGCTTAAGGGATAAGAGGGGTGATAAGACCTTTAAAGCCTAAAGTTTTAAAGGATAAGGGGGATGATAAGACATGGGGATGAAAGGTGTTTGAAAGGCACAACAGGGGGTGAAAGGGGTTTATATGGCCAAAGACAAAGGGCTATTGAGTTTAGCACTGGGGGGGGGGGGGGGGTAGGGAGAATTTGGTGAGGCACAAGAAGGGATGCAAGGCCCCTAAGATAATTAAAACCGGAGGGGGGTGTGAGGGGGGGAAAAGTGATAATAGTTCCAAAAGGCATGAGAAGGGCCTTGGGAGATTCTTTTGAACACGGGGGGGGGGGGGGGGGGGGGGGGGGGGGGGGGGGATGAAAGGGGGCTTGTTAAGCCCTTTGGAAGTTTCCCCACGTGGGGGGAAACTTAACGGCGACGGTGGCGTAACGGACATGTGGTGGGGCATGCGACGGTAGGTAGAGTGCTGGGAAGACCGGCACGGACGGCAGCGGACGGCAGAGCGGCGTGCTGGGAGGATCGGCGTGTTGAGAGGACCGGCAGCAGATGACGTCAGGATTTCTGGCAACGTCCTATTTTTGGCTGTCCTCCCTATGTCTCCCTTGAGTGGGGATTTTTATAGGGAGAGGGAAGGGAATCCTCCCTCCCCTCGTGTCGTTATGCATGGCCATGAGGCCAAGCAAGCTCCAGATCGAGGAGCTTGCTGGGCTTCTAATTCCCTCTCCGTCCTCCAGCAAGACCGTCGCCGACGGTGAGAAAATTTTCCCATAAATTTACAATATTCGACATATTACATTCTCTCCCCCTTAGAGGAATCAAGATGTCCTCATCTCGAGATAAACTAGGGATATTGATGGTTGAGTGTGCCTTCATCTATCCAAGTGGCATCCTCTTCGGAATAGTCTTTCCACTAGACGAGGCATTCTCTTAGGGTTCTGAATCTTAATTGTCTCTCCCTAACATCTAAGAATCTATCAGGCCTTAGTTCAAGGACTCCTTGACTAGGCATTACAACTTCTTGATCGTCAAGTACATGGTTAGGATTAGGTACATATTTCTTCAATAGGCTGATATGGAATACATTATGAACTTTTAGGTTCTCAGGGAGTTGCAGTTTATAAGCATTAGGTCCTAGGCATTTGAGGATCTGGTATGGCCCACAATACCTTGGACTTAGCTTCTTGCAATCTCCTAAGGATAGAGAACTCTTTTTAGGGTGTACGCGAATGAAGACCATGTCTCCTTCTTCGAAGACTCTTTCTTGAAGCTTCAAATCCGCGTATGCCTTCTGTCTATCCTTGGCCGCTTGTATGTCCTGTCTTATTGACTTTATTTGGTCATCCATCTCTGCCAACATTTGCCTTGAAGCTTCAACCCTTAGGGTTGGATCAGAAAAGTTTAGGGGACTTCTGCAGTCATGACCATATAATGCTTGGAAAGGGGTCATCTGAATGCTTTGCTGGTAAGAAGCATTATAGGCGAATTCAATCAAAGGCAAGTATTGAATCCACCTCTTTGGCTCTCGACAACAGTATGCCCTAAGCATATCCTAGATGACTTGAATATCTCCTTGATAAACAATCTTGCAATGTCTGAGGCTTTATAGTTTGTCTTTACTGGAATAAGGTGTGCAACCTTAGTAAGCATGTCAACCACAAACATGATGGAGTTGTATCCTCCCTAGACTTGGGGTAGGCCTACAATAAAATCCATGCTAATGAATTCCCATTTCATTTGGGGAATGTCAAGCGGTCGCAGTTTCCCTGGCATCATGAAATGTTCAGCTTTGTTACGTTGACAAGACAAACACTTAGTGACATATTTGAGAATGTCACCTTTGAGCCTCTCCCAATGGTACCTCCTCCTTAACTGCATTAAGAGTCTTAGCATAGCCAGGATGTCCTGCAAAAGGAGAATCATGAGCTTCTACTTAAGTGACTGGCTTGCTGGTATACACAGCCTTGTTCTATAGTAGACAAGTCCATTATTGATAGAAAATTCATGATACTTAGAATGCAGCTTTCGATTTTGATCCTTGATAGAGATTTCCCTTAGCATTGTTTGGTAGGCCGGATCGTGGCATGGTTCCTCTCTAGCTAACTCAAGTATATGGTTATTTGGCATAGATACTTTTGTAGCTAGAGATCTAGTTGTTGATGGATTCTGCAGGATTAGAGAATTAAGGAATGCCTTGCGACTGAGTGCATCGGCAACTACATTATCTTTTCCTGATCAGTACTTTCATTTGCTTTTACTCTACCTTTTAAGTCCTTTACCAATTGTTTAAGAGTTGGGCCTCTTAAATCAACATTTTCACGTATCTTAAGATTCCTCAAATTATCTTTCTTATTCATGGTTTCCTTTAAAATATTGATTCTCTCCTCAGTTTCTCAAATATTAATTCCTGATACGTTAGAGATATATTTCTTTGCAAGATTTAGTTTCTTTTTTATTACTCCTTCACACAAGTTGGTTATATTTTTTAGTGGTCTCTTCCTCTCTCTAAATCTTACTGGAGTTTCTTTCAAGGGTATTAGCTTTCCTTGTAATGACTTATTAGCATTTTCAAAAATTTCATTCTTATTTATTAGCTCAGAAATGCTTATTTGTATAGGTAATAATGCTTCTTTCATTTTGTGCATTTGAGTCATGCATGTGTGAGATACAGAGCATAACCTTAAATAGTGGCCAAGCATCCCATTTTAACCTTCTCTAGTATATCTTTTGTAGTCATGAATATTGAAAAAAGTAGGAGGTTTACCTATAGAATGATCCTTGGGATAAATATTTCCATCCACCCACAAATCTATATCTTTATTTTCTTGTATTCACAATCTGTTAGTCTCCATCTCATCTATTAGTACACTCAATGATGTATACTTCTTCAAGATGTATAAATAGGATCTAACTAAATGGTAAGTTTGTACTTGCATGTGCCTACGCCTCTGTTAGTTGAAGAGGTATTGCTAAATATTTTAGTAAATCAACCACAAAAGAATCTCATAGTGATAGAAAGTAAGTGCAAATAAAAGAATGGTGTGCGAAAAGAATGGATGAAGTAAATGGACGTGATTTTGGTACAAATATTTTAAAAATATAAAATGTCTCAAGCTCCAAGAAAAAAACGGTAGAAAAGTGACCCTTACATGGATTAAAAGATGAGAGCAATCAATGGGTCGATCCCTTTAATGAAGAAAATATTCTCTCATTAATCACATATAAGAAACCAAATGTGGATGTTCTATTCTTCCAAATCCTCAACTAATTAGTCATTTAATCATTTTCTTATAAGTGCCTTTTTCAAAGCATTTTTTGCCCTAATGCTACATAATTAAACTTCTAATTTAGTATCACTTAAAGAACTTAAGAAACAAAAAGTAAAGAAGTGAAATAGAAAAAAAGGAGAAAAATACCTTATACACAATTGGAGAAGAACCTCCCCCACCTTCTTGTGATCTGTGTAACCCTCCTCTATTTAAGATAGAAGAAACATGGCTCCTCTCTTATTTTTCTTGTGCTTGCACATATTCATTAATGAAAATTATCAATCCCATTAACAAAGTAATATTGAAAAAGAGTACATTATTTTTGTAATTAATTGCACTATTACTTACGTCATTACCTCTACTATTATTTATAATATGATCTTCACTCTTACTTGCACTATTATTTGTGTGTTTATTTGTTGTCATTAACTGCACATTTAATTGCACCTTTAACTACATGTTTAACATCATGTTAATCTATGGCACTTATAAACAAATAAATAGAAGCTCATATGAGAAAATGGAGGAATCTTGTAGGTATCTAATAGAGTGATAGTCTATACTATTACATATATATTTATGTGCATGATAAACATGCATATTTATCTATGACCTAACTTGCACATTCCTCTACACCATAGCCTGCATGTTAACCTACATGATCACATGTGTTAAGAAAACAAACAAAACAAAGAATTAAATTAACACAATTATAAAAAAGAACAAGAGAAAGAAAATGATAATTTGCAGGCTATGATGTAGTTTGAGATGAAATTTCAAAAAATGAGTAAAACATATTGAGTGAAAAGAAATCAATGAGAAAATAAGATAGAGGAGGGCCATAAAATGCATGATGTAAGAGAATACTAATAGGCATCATCTTGAATGGTCAAGATAATGTAAGAGTACCTTCGTGTGCTTTTGAATTACACAAGAATTCATGAAGATGTTGATACTTAGTGAGCATATCAAGGTCTCAAAATTTTTTGGCATAGAAACACGCTTTTTGATACCTCAAATAGGCTTAAGTCTTATAGCATGAGAATGGGGAGCTATGATAAGGTTTAATTAGGATTTTAATAAAGCCTTCTAAAGGTTTATTTGTGAGAAATGAATCAACTTACTTAGGTAGCATATTGCACCCAATTCTTAATGCTTCACAACATCCCATAATTTGCATGTTTGAAATTAGTTTGATTCTTGACTAAAGTTCTAAGCTTATGAGGGCCATCACATCTTCTTCTTGTGCCACAACAGTTATATAATGGTTAGTTGCATTAAGAAATCGAGTCTTAGATTATAACGTATCATGGAAATCGAATGTGTTTATGGTGGATGATGATCTACAAAAAATCAATGCCACTCACTATGGTTTTCTAAACATATATTTGATGTCTTCTATTTCCATAAGCAATCATAAAATAGTTTATTTATTTGTACTTTTAGGGAGGTTTTTGGTGTTCCTATACACTATGTATATGCTATGTAAGAATATGCTAGCTAAAAAACCTTGTGCGCAAGGTCAATGATTTTCAAGTTTGTGCTGATATGTTTAGAGCACTTGGCAACATTATGAACATGCAAATTGTGCCTAATTCTCAAAATAATACTAGGATAGATGAGGCTCACAGTCTACTCGCAAGGTTTTATGAGAAATACAAAGAGCAAGCATTTTTCATCAAGTAATTCAAGGATACATGGTCATCTTGTATAGGTAACCCTATATATGGTATTATGCTTACAATATTATAATTTATCCAACTAATAAAGTTATATATAATAGTGGACTTACTTTGACATAGGGATGTGGATATGTGCTACAAGAATGCTTCCTCATGCAAATCAAGAAACAAATGGTAGCATCGAGTCTTACCATAAGGTTTTGAAGAGTCACTTTCTTAGTGAATGTCTCTCCTTTTCTTTCATAATATGATTACATAGTACTTCTTTTATATGGATGTCTTCTAAGCATTAAATGCAAGCTCTCAATAGTTTTGATCTTCCTTTAGATGTATAATACTCCTTTTGCAAGATATGTATAATCTCTTAAAATAATGAATTGCTATTCATCTTGCAAGTTCTTTGTGTTAAAGGGATGCAATATAAAATTGGGTACAATAGTACGTAATAAACTTGAGTCTCTTGTCTCATTCTTCTCAATCACGGATAGCATACTTGAGTGCTAGTCTATCTAATCACACTAACATAACAACTCATTTGCATGCAAAATAGAAATCATGGCAGATATTGCTAGCTAGCTAGCAATTCCTCCACGAGATGTTGCATGGAATACATGCAGGACTTCGTGAAAGTCACTCGTCGCAACCTTGATGGTGGTCTAATGCTTTTTTCGAGTTGAGGGCATTTAGTAGCACAGAGGTTGATCTTGGCATTCCATCTACTTCTAGATCACCATTTGCATGCATGTGTACACTACAAGATATAGACCTTATACCGACGTTTAAAGCGACGAAAATACAAACAACAAAGTTTGCCCCCGTGGTCGCAAAAAGCGTCGTTATTGACGACGCCATAGAAACGTCGCTATATGTGTCGCTATATGCGTCGCTATTTGCGTCGCTATATGCGTCGCAGTATGCGTCGCTATTTGCGTCGCTATTTGCGTCGCTATATGCGTTATATATAGCGACGCAAATAGCGATGCATATAGCGATGTATATAGCGATGCATATAACAACGCAACCAGTAAAGTTGCGACGCTCATAGCGAGGCCAATAGCGACGCGAGCAGTAAATTTGCGACACAAATAGTGATGGTAACAGGGAAAAAAAAATTTGTGCCACATATAGCACTGTGTGATGTATGAGAGCCATACAAAATAGTTTCTGCACTACTGCATACAAAGCGTTTGCAAACAAAAAGAATGTATACTGAAATCATAAAACTGATACATGAAATAAATACATGATCGCATAAAATGCGATTGGTTCAATCATGAAAGGATATCACTAATACATAGAAAATGTCTACATAGATCAGGCGACTAAAAACTAAAGGTGTGTGAGCTCCAAGGATCCAAGGGCGAGCTAGAAATCCGCGTCCCCTGAAAGCTCGTCCCACCGCAAAGGAGCATCGAACAGATTCTGCAGAAAAAGAAACAACATATCAATCCACCATACAATAATGCATTCAAATATCTCATGGTAACTACGGACAACAAAGATGAGTGACTTACAGGGCCGCCGCGTCTATACAATCGGTCGATCAATGCATTGAGACCATGCCTCTCTGCATATCGAGTCTCAAGGCCTTGCGGATCGCGATTTGTAATGGAGTACTGCAAAGAAAACAAAATGCAAACTGTTAGAAACATGATTGTCAGTACAAAGAATATTTCAAAAAAACAAATAAGCAAAACAAAAGAGAAACTTACAAAGTCCTCCAAATATGTCCTGTGGCCGCCACTCCCAAGATGATGCACCACTCCGGCCTCGAGTCATACCCTCGCTGCCTCCCGCTGCTGACTCCAACGTCCTGGCGAATCTGTAGCCTCCTCCCTCAGTTGGTGCCAGTCGTCTGCATCTAATCACTCGGGCTTTGTAGCCCCACTCTTGATTGCCTTGCGTGCGTCTGATCGTCTATGTGACATGTATGCACACATGCAATCCATCATCCAGCCCGTAGAGAATCTATCTACTGCGGCTAGCACCAGAAACTCCTCGTGCAAGGATGCTACTATCTAGTCCTTTAGCATGATGACTTGTTGATGCCACAACTACCATAGTTTCCAACATGCTTGTTTCATGCCCTCTAGGTTGATGGATGGTTAAACTTGATTTCTCTTGGGTAGAGACCACACCAAGGCGAACCTCGGCCCATGCCATCATACTAAAGGATGGGGTAACCACTAATGGGCTACTCTTTTCATCACATAAATTATCTTCTGCAGAGGACTCATGCTCTACATAACTAACTAAGTCCATTAGTAAGTTTTGTATGGGGAAAACTAAGTTTTTCCATCCTTGAACAAACCCCATTTTATGGGTAATTTAGGGTCCCTTGAAACCCTAGATTCGAAGACCGCCACTTATCGGCAGCTCCCGGTAGACGCACCACTGATGGAACCTAGAACGGGCCGGCACTGGCTCGTGCACTAGCCGGACCTCTATCTCACATGCTCAACAACCCCACGGCCTCGCGGCCAGGAGCGTTGATGACACATACATTGCCTTCCTAAATGTCTTGCATTTGTATTACGTCATTTGTAGTCCCCTCTTCTCTCACCCACTACTCCTCAGAGGGAGTCCCTTACACATTTCCTAATGGCACGAAACACAAACATAGGGGGTCCTCCAACGGCTGAATGCCGCCACCCCTCTGCGACTCTCCTACACCTTGGGGATTGGCCCCTCGATGCGTCGCTCAGCATATAAACATTTCGGACAAAATCCACTCAAGGTACCATTTAATCGTATACAGGAATGTACCATTGTCCTTACTTCTCTTTCTCCTAAACCCCACGACTAGCCTATGGCTTAGGGTATCCCGTCTCTCACTCAACGTGGGTCAAGGTCCTAATGAAAACAATTGTTGTGCATCCAGGATTTCTGATACCTTTAAATATTTTCATGATTTATGCATAGTGTGGATGCTAAATGCTCAGACAATTATAAAATCAATATTGTGCACATGTACAAAACATCCTTTTAATGATTTTCAACTACTGTTCTTATGCGGCGTTGCACAAACCTAGCACCAAGGAAACCCTCGTGCTACTAGGCTCTTATTTTATAATTATTCACCGACCTATATGGCATGCAAACAAAAACAGCAATCTTTTAATCATGTTACTCCACATTTAGACACATTTTAACCACTCTACCCTCCCATCGATCAAATGTTGCATTGTGGTATAGATTTATAGGGCATTTTACCATCATTTTATGTGTAAAAAGCGGAAAAAGACACACTAGAACAAGAATGTGGGGTTGAACTGAGGCAAATCCTCATGCTTCAGTCCCCACAAACATTCACAAACATTGTTCTTAATTATCATTAATTTTCCGCACCCAAAATGCATTTCCCCCCTATTTTTAGTGATTTTCCTCTATTTTCCTTGTATTTTCCCTTATTTTCTGCATTATTTAATTACTGAAAATTCAAAATAGATTATGGGTTGTGGCCCTTAGTTCCTTCTTGCAGAAAAAATGAAAATTTAGTTGGTGTTCCTATTCATTTTCCCATTTTTATGCCCATAAACATCATTTTTCCTTGATTTTCCATATCTTACGTGTTTTAGTGTATTATTTTGAACCACAAGATGCATATTTTTCTGATTTTCTGATTATGATCAACAAGTACTCATGGAAAACAGCAACATAAACAATTTTTAGCCCACATGAACAACATTTTATCAATCAAAAGCCATAAAATCTCAAATTTCCTTTGAAAAAATTTGAATTACCGCTTATTTGCGTGTTTCGGGTTTCATGCCCATGGCTGCAAATCTGAAAATCAGCAGCACTTCATGCTCATGACGATCACAAGTCACCATTTCCAGCCCGTGGAGCAATCCGATCAATGCCGGACAAGCCTCCATCATTCTTTCTTCTTCCTTCCTCTTCCCACATGAACTTGCCTTTAGTAGAGAGAGAGGGAGGAGAGAGAAAGACTAGATTTCCATCTCAGCATTCAGGCCATCAATTGACGGGCGAAGGGCGGCGATAGAGTCAGCATTCAGGAGGGAATGAAGCCCCATAATCCATTGGGGGGGTTGTTTGCAGCAGGCAAGTTGCCTCTCCATCCTCCATGGCGCATTTTTAGGGCGCCATCTTCCTCCACGTTTTTTCATCCCTCTTCATTCTCTCTCCACGTTTTTTGCTTCATAAGGTGCATAAAATTTTTGGGGGGGGTCCAAACTCAAAAGGCATGCTCAAATTTGGCCTCCCAAGTGTCCACCTTTTCATATCTTGACCATTTTGTGGCCATTTCCCCGTCCGGACTCCGAATTGAGCTCTGAAAAATCTTGGGCGTCCGGCTTGGCATCTCGCATTGGCCGGTAACTCTTGCCAACCCGCAGGACAGTCTGAAAAATTATGAAAAATCAACAAGCATCGCTCGGGCACCTTTAAAGCACTTTGGCATTTAAAATCGTCCTAGATCGAGCCGCCGCCTTCGACGTTGAATATTTTTCCCTTGATATTCATAATTTTTAGCTATTTTTAAGCACTTTCCGACACCAAAATTCCGCTCTCATTGGCGATCACGGAATAGGGTGACTCAAGCCGTCGAATCCACGAACATATCTGCACATAAACAACCAAAGAAGCATGAAACTGATACAAAATAAATATATAATAAAACTTAGCACAATGCTCCCCCTACCCCTGGACAGAACCAAGGCATGACATCCACAAGGAGTAGGCCTAGCATCATCTAATAGAAGATCCGAAGCGAGTGACTGACCAACTGCTCCAACACAGCCAAACTAAAAAACCTATCAAAGAGGTTGCCCTAAATGGTAGTCTGAACTACTTACCAACTAAGGACAACACAACTAGGAGCTCCTACAAGGCGAGGACTCCTATAGCCTGATCAAGAAGTCTTTTCTTTCAGTACAATTCTTCTTTTAGGGTTTTTATTTTATCAACATACTTGGGCATGTAAAAAGGAGGGAGCTGAGCGTAGTGACCCAAGGAAAACAGGGCATCGGCCTCAGGACCTGTCTCGGCACCCAAGAACCTACCAAGCCCTCGCAAGGCGACACTTAATCCTTTTCTAACGCTCACTTTTATTTTTGCTCCAACATTCCTGGTTTTGTCATTTATTTTTTTTTCCAGCAAGAAGCCACCCCTAGGAAGACAAGGTATCGGCCCCGGGTCTGACTCGTCCCCAAGTGTAAAATATTACACGGCGCAGCGAACAGAATCTGAGAAAGAGATAGAGAGTACACAACAGATAAGAGGAGAATCAGTAAAATTCTTTAACTCCAAACAACTGATACAAAGATGGCTCTGTCCACCCGTGCGCTTCCAATGAATGAAGCTTAGATGGCGATCTAGACAGAAGATAGGTGAAGAGCTTAAGGCTAGCTGGAACAACAACTCTGACTGGGTGAAAGATGAGTGTAAGATGGCTGCGAAGGGGTTTAGCTTTTATAGCCCGCGAAGGTCGTTAGGTCGGCCTGCTGACCGACCTACCATATGAGCCTCCACTAGTCGGCCAGGGAATATTCCAGGGAATATTCCCTTTACCATCGGGCCGGGGGCGCTGCCCCCGGACCCCCGCCAGGGGGGCCGCTGGCCCCCCTGGGACCCCCCAGCCAGGGGCCGCTTCCGCGGCCCCCGGACCCCACAATAGGGGCCCCTTTTAACTCCCTTACCACGCAACTCAATGCAATGTGCCTCGAGTTGCTACCAGCTTAACCACTCCGTCTAACCCAAAGATTAGACCCACAACAGTCACCTTTTTGCCATCCGGTCACATAGACCTCATCTGATATACAAGTCAGGACTCAACCAATGTCCGGGCTCACATTTGGCTTCTCCTCATAATGGGGGCCTTACAACTTTGAGCACCATGGATCATTGGTAGCACCTAATGAGGGTGGGGCATTGATCATATCTAACACCCCCCCTCAATGTCCACCCATAGGTGAACTATCTCCTCGGCCCAATGCCGAGTCTCTGAAGATGAACTTGAAGCAGATCCTTCGTAAGTGCTTTGGTGAAGATATCTGCTCCATTCTCCTCTGTTGGACAGTAGACCAATTCCACTATCCCATCCTCCATCAAATCACGCACATAGTGATACTGGATCTCTATATGTTTGGTGCGTGCATGAAACACTGGATTTTTGGCAATGGCGATGCAACTCTGATTGTCACATCTCAGCACAGTTGGTTCTTCATCCTGCACTCCCATATGCCATAGAATCCTTCTCAACCATACGGCCTCACATGCAGCAAAACAAGCTGCCTTGTACTCTGCTTCGGTAGAAGACAATGCCACTGTTGGTTGCTTCTTACTAATCCAAGAGAAAATTCCTGAACCCAAAGAGAAACAATAACCAGAAACTGACTTCCTGGAATCAATGTCTCCTGCCCAATCTGAGTCACAGTTCCCCACAAGAGAAGTTCCGAAACTGTATGTGATACCATAGTCAAGAGTTTTCTTCAAGTATCTGAGCACCCGCATCCCAGCATTCCAATGACTCTCATGAGGTTTGTTTGAGAACCTGCTCAAAACACCAACAGCAAAACTGATATCTGGTCTGGTGTTACACAAGTAGATTAGACTGCCGACCAACCTCCTATACCTCCCAATGTCTGCTAGTGCTGATGTATCCTCAACGGATAACTTTACATTCACCTCCATAGGTGTAGCTATCTCCTTGCACTCGGTCATGCCAAATGCCTTCAAGATCTCCCATGCATACTTCTTCTGAGAGATGAAGATCTTTCCTGGCTCTTGCCAGACTTCAATCCCCAAACAATAGTGCAGCAAGCCCAAGTCTGTCATTTCAAACTCAAAACTCAAAGCCTTTCGAGTTTGGTTGATCATATCTTCATAGTCACCTGTAATAAGAAGGTCGTCCACATATAGGACAATCACTACAGACTTTTTACCATCCCTGTAAACATACAAGTTAGCATCTGAGGCACATCTTTTGAAGTTTAGGTTTAAAAAGAACCTATCTATCCGCTGGTACCATGCTCTGGGGGCTTGTTTCAGCCCATACAATGCCTTCTTTAGTTTACACACTTTGTTCTCAGAATGGGGGGCCTCAAACCCTGGTGGCTGAGCCACGTACACCTCCTCCTTGAGGTCACCATTTAAGAACGCTGACTTAACATCCATTTGGTACACTGGCCACTTCTTGTAGGCAGCCACTGCAAGTACCGTGCGAATAGTGGTCATTCTGGCAGTTGGGGCAAATGACTCTTGAAAATCAAACCCTTCAACTTGTGAAAATCCTTGGGCAACCAGTCTAGCTTTGTACTTTTCTAAGGTACCATCAGCCTTGTACTTTACCTTCCAGATCCACTTGGTGCCAATAATCTTCCGCTTTGCTGGCCGATCCACTAGCTCCCAAGTGTCATTCTTCATTATGCTGTCATACTCCGCCTGCATAGCAGCCTTCCATGATGGATCTGCAAGTGCTTCTTCTAAGTCAGTTGGCTCCTTTACTTCTCTCATAATCTCAACCATCAAGGCCATGTTGACTATGTGAGCAGAAGCCCTCCTTTGCTCCTCTATTCTCTGAGACCTCCTTGGTCCGTCTGCCTTCTCCTCAACAGATGCAGGCATAGGATTATTGTGGTCATAGAGCTGCTTCACCCAGCGCGGCAATGGCTTTTCCGGTGGGGTGATGTCAGGTTGGTGAACTTTTTCCTCATCATCTGAAGATGATGCTTCCTCCTCCTTAAGGATAGGGATAGCTCTCGGGACAGGTTCATAGTGGACTACTTCTTCGCTTGATGATAAAGTGGAAGACCTTGCCTTCTCCTCCTCCACTGTATGCGGCTCCTCCTTGAACACCACATCACGGCTCGCGATGATCTTCTTTGCCTCTTGGTCATATAACTTGTAAGCCTTCTGCTCATCACTATAACCCAAGAAGATACATTTTCTGCTTTTTGGTTGTAACTTGTTTCTCTTCTCATCTGGAACATGTGCATAACATTCACATCCAAAAATTCTGAAATGTGAAACAGATGGTTTCTTACCAGTGTAAGCCTCATGAGGTGTTTTTCCCTTGAGAGCCTTTGTGTAGCTCCGATTTAGAATGTAGACTGCAGTATTAACAGCTTCAGCCCAAAAATGGTTAGGCAATCCCTTGCCCTTTAGCATGCATCTTGCCATCTCCACAATGGTACGATTCCTGCGTTCCACAACACCATTCTGCTGAGGTGTGTGAGGCGTCGTCAATTGACGCTTGATCCCTTTGCTCTTGCAAAAGCCTTCAAACTCCTTTGAGTTGAACTCACCACCACCATCTGTTCTAAATTTCTTCACACTTTTCCCTGTTTCATTCTCAACAAGTATTAGCCATTCTTTAAACTTACCAAAAGCTTGAGCCTTATCACGAAGGAAGTACACCCACATCTTCCTACTGTAGTCGTCGACAATCAACATAAAATAAGAAGATCCCCCCAAGGCCTGTGTAGGCATCTTACCACACAAGTCAGCATGCACCAACTCTAGAGGAGCATGTGCTCTATTCTTGCTTTCTTGTGGAAATGCCTTTCTCTGTTGCTTGCCCATCATACAAGCTTCACATGGTTCCTTCAATTCAGTTATTGTAGGTAGGTGAGCAACCATACCTTGCTTTTGCATCTCCTTCAATACTGCAAATCCGATGTGTCCAAACCTTTCATGCCAAAGCTTACTTGTGCCCACTCCAGCGGTGGCTGTAAGAGCACTTAGCTCATACAGGTTGTTCCTTCTTTCTCCTTTGCCAACAATTGTGCCAGCACTATCAATAATTTCTGCACCTGTCTTCTTGAACCTCACTTCATGACCAAGATCAGTTATGGCAGCAACTGATAAGAGATTTCTCCTGATTTCGGGAACATACAACACATTTGAAAGCTTTTTGACTTCACCATTTGCAGCAACAAAAGAAATAGTACCTGTGCCCGCAGCAGGGCATTTAGCATCATTTCCAACCGTCACAGTGATGGATTCTTGTAGAGGCTGCATAGAACTGTATAGACCTTTCTTGTTGGTCATGTGACGGGAGGCCCCACTATCCAACACCCAAGAGTCAGTGGTAGATTCTTCTTGCGCCGAGGAGCACACTTCCTCAATGGTCGCCATGAATAATTCCAACTCTGCTTCAGCCGTATTGGCTGTCTCTTTCCCTTTAGTTTTAAGGGTACCATTCTTTTCATCTGCCTTCTTGACACGACAATCTGCAATTGCATGTCCTTTCTTCTTACAGTAGAAGCACTCTCCTTGAAACTTCTTCTTGCCGCCCTTTTTCTTTTTGTCACCATCATTTTTGGTGGAGGAAACACCTTTGCCTTTTGCATTGGCAGAGAATGCAGCATCTCCATTGTTGCTTCCTTCTCGGGCTTTCAGCCTCAACTCCTCCTCCATTAATAATGCACAAAACTCCTCAAAAGTCAAAGCTTGAGGTCTCACCTGAGTATTAAGGGCAGTTACTAGTCCATCAAACTTTTGTGGACAAATCCGAAGACACCTCCGAGCTAGCTCTTCGCTAGTCTTTTGTATCCCAGCGCCAGCCATCTGGTCGCGCAGATTCTTAATCCGAGTGATGAATGCTTCAACCGTCTCTCCTTCAGCAAACTTCTCCGCTGCTAGTTGATTCTCCAAGTTTTGAATCCTTGTTTGGTTTCGTGTTTCATACTGACTCCTTAGTACATTCCAAGCCTCTGACGCTTTGGTTGTATGCTGAATCAGAGTCAAAACACTGTCAGAACAGCTTGTAACTAAGGCACACAATGCATCTGCATTCCTTCGTTTCCAAGCTCGTAGAAGATCTGCATTCGGAGGAATCATCACACTAGGATTTGATGGGTCGGGGGTAGGCTGTGGTTCTGCGTCAGTCCCCAGCACAGTCTCCAGAAGCTCATAAGAATCAAGGATAGTAGTAATTTTGAACTTCCACAAGGTGTAGTTTGTACCATCTAACTTGCCTTCGCTGAAGGTTGGTGGACGAATCCTCAGTGTTTGAATAGCCGGTACAGCAGCACCACCTCCTGCACCGCTTCCTGATGCGCCAGAACTGCTTCCCGGAGTCGACATCGTTTCTCTTTGCTGTTGAAGCCTTTGCCTCTTGCACGCTCTCCGATCTCTAGAGCCCCCTGGGCTCTGATACCATGTAAAATATTACACGGCGCAGCGAACAGAATCTGAGAAAGAGATAGAGAGTACACAACAGATAAGAGGAGAATCAGTAAAATTCTTTAACTCCAAACAACTGATACAAAGATGGCTCTGTCCACCCGTGCGCTTCCAATGAATGAAGCTTAGATGGCGATCTAGACAGAAGATAGGTGAAGAGCTTAAGGCTAGCTGGAACAACAACTCTGACTGGGTGAAAGATGAGTGTAAGATGGCTGCGAAGGGGTTTAGCTTTTATAGCCCGCGAAGGTCGTTAGGTCGGCCTGCTGACCGACCTACCATATGAGCCTCCACTAGTCGGCCAGGGAATATTCCAGGGAATATTCCCTTTACCATCGGGCCGGGGGCGCTGCCCCCGGACCCCCGCCAGGGGGGCCGCTGGCCCCCCTGGGACCCCCCAGCCAGGGGCCGCTTCCGCGGCCCCCGGACCCCACAATAGGGGCCCCTTTTAACTCCCTTACCACGCAACTCAATGCAATGTGCCTCGAGTTGCTACCAGCTTAACCACTCCGTCTAACCCAAAGATTAGACCCACAACAGTCACCTTTTTGCCATCCGGTCACATAGACCTCATCTGATATACAAGTCAGGACTCAACCAATGTCCGGGCTCACATTTGGCTTCTCCTCATAATGGGGGCCTTACAACTTTGAGCACCATGGATCATTGGTAGCACCTAATGAGGGTGGGGCATTGATCATATCTAACACCAAGAACCTACCAGGCCTTCGCAAGGCAATGATCAACTGCTCATATATTGTCATTTCTTTTCTTTTCTTTGATAGGGGTTAGAACCCCTTTTTACACACCTTCGTATTTATAGTCATCTTACAGGATATTCAGGGTTTCTTGGCATCATCATTATTATCTTCTGGAAGGCTTCTCTAACTGCCTCACTGCGAACAAGAACTCCTAGAACGGCTGCCTAGCAGGCTAGCAGAACAAGGCTACTAAGACTTCCTTCTAGAACAGGCCTTTCGATGCCTAACAATGTCTTTACAGGAGGCAATGACTACTTCCACCTCCCTCAAACATACTTAGCCTAATCTTGGGACTTCATGCCTTAGTTACCGGTCCCCAACAAAAATGTATCCCCTCGACAAGTACAAAGACACATATAACAAGAAAGAAAGGTACTCGTAAAGGAGAGGTATCACCTGGAGTGGCCACAAGAAGCTTCCATCGCAGCAAAGGCTCCTCCAGGCTCTACCAAATTCCACGAATCACAAAACCTGTCCAGCACAATACTTAAAACAAAAACCCAATTAAACGCGCCCGCACTAGACAGGGAAATGGCCCTGTTGGCCTAATGAGATATGGACGTAATCTCCAAAGCAGCTAGCCTTCCTAGCTTAAAACTAGATAGGTCATTTTAGTCCATGTAATACTGATGTCCTTGGCATATACATCACACCCTCTCAGACTACCCAGGGTGCCAAAGATAGCATATCATAGGTCGACTAACCCCATGCTACTCATGCGAGTTACCTAAAAGCTTGATCTTGTATGGGTTTTTTTTTTTTTGAAATCTCCGGGTTTTGTAGATCTACAAGTCCAAGCCTTTCCACAAATAACTCATCAATAAGACCGATCCCTTCTTGGGAACTATGAGCTGAATGAACAACCTTAGTGGGCTCGCATGTCCCACATTTACTGTAATCTGAATAAAGTGGTCGTTCAAGCGGCTGAGTGGCTCCTTTGGGAGAAATAATCATAGCTTTGTACTCATTCGAACCTCCTCTATTTGGGTTTTCACATAAATCAGTGCTGCGACCCAAACTAGGTAGAGCTTCAAGCCTAGGCACATCACATGGGTGTATCCCAAGGCAGTGTATATGGTCACATGTATATCCAATCTTACCCTCTTGGGGTTTCAACAGAATATATCCAGATGGGATCCTTGGCTTTGCATCTGACACTCCTGCCATACTTTTGGAGATTTTGGGTCTCAAAACCCATCTCAGATTTCCCTTAATATTCTTGCACTCCCTCAATTTGTTGCACTGGTCTAACGAACTCAATGCAAACTTATCCCTATGGCTAAATGGCCTCACATCCTTATGACCTTTGTGAAGCACAGGTGGACTTTTAGCATTTTGCATCCTCTTTACAAAAGATGTCTTTACTTGTTTACGTCCATACTGCAAATTTTCTTCCATAAGAACCATGCTTTCACTGGAAGGAACAACATCCACACGGAAGCATGATTCCAATACCAAAGGTCTCTCAAGAGCCTTACTAGCAACAAAATTAGAACCACACACAGAATTCTTATCAACACTCATAGGCCCATTGGTGCGATCCATATTTCCATCACAACTATCTCTCGTGGAAGTGTTGCAAGCCCTAATGGGACTTACATGGCTTGGAACCTGTTCACTGAGAGGCATGTCATTACTAGTCATAGGATGGCCATTTTCTGCTTTGAGATTTTGGCCACTAAGGTTCCCCTCATAGGCTGCCTTGGTATCAACAAGTGAGCTGTCTCCTTGCAGAAATGATTGGAAGCTGGGATGCACCTGTACTGAGTGGGGAAAACTCCAAAAGTTTTCCCAACATTTCTGAATATGACCCTCATAATCGATGGCATGCATTTTTGCTTCCCTTAATGACTTAGGATTCCGCAGTCCCACTTGGATTTGTATATTAATCTCTAAGCCATTCAGAAAGAGCTCACATAGCACATCATCTGCTAATGCAATGGCTCTTCTTGGCCAAAGCCTAAGAGTACTATCAAAGGCTCTAGCATACTCTTTAACAGAAAGATAAGACTCTTGTCTAAACTGCATAAGCTGCCCTAAGACTTGAATCATAGGGAGCTGTTTTTCATACTCATCTAGAAATCTATCACAAGACTCCTCAAATGATCTAATCGATCCTTTTGGGAGGCTCCAGTACCATTTCCTTGCCTCTCCCTTTAGGGTACTTGGGAATACAAGCATCCGATGTATATCATCGAACCCACTTGCAATGCAAGTTAGGTCATATTATCTTAAATGAATCATTGGATCCTCATTTGGCAACCCATAAAACACTGGGAGATCCCTATAAAGAGGAGGACATTTAGTCCTCCATTTTGGGATCAACACCGGGTCATTAAAATCTTCATATTCATCATGATCTGGGTCCAGCCTCTTAGGATCTTTAACCTCTTCCATCCCTACCCTTTCCGGTGTAGGGGGTTAATATCCTCATTGACATCCCTTTCTGCCAACTCACTGAGTGGTCTAGGGAGTCCTATAAGTTTCAACATGTCATTTTGATTCCCTCTTAGAGGGTCTTCCATACCTTTCCCTTTAAAAGGAAAGTCCATAAAGGTTTTATATAAGAGCTTTTGGTCCTTATCTAAAGCAGATTTATCATTACCACTTCTTAAAACTTGGGAACTGTGCCTTTTAAGCAACGGTTTTCCCTTGACAGCTAGGGCTTCTAACATCCTTGTGATGCCTACTATGTCGTCATGGTGGCCCATTACACGGGATGTTTCAACCACAAGCATATTCCATCGTATATCCGCACTCTCCCATGGCATTATGGCTTTAGCATGATGACTTGTTGGTGCCACAACTACCATAGTTTCCAACATGCTTGTTTCATGCCCTCTAGGTTGATGGATGGTTAAACCTGATTTCTCTTGGGTAGAGACCACACCAAGGCGAACCTCGGCCCATGCCATCATACTAAAGGATAGGGTAACCATTAATGGGCTACTCTTTTCATCACATAAATTATCTTCTACAGAGGACTCATGCTCTACATAACTAACTAAGTCCATTAGTAAGTTTTGTATGGGAAAAACTAAGTTTTTCCATCCTTGAACAAACCCCATTTTATGGGTAATTTAGGGTCCCTTGAAACCCTAGATTCGAAGACCGCCACTTATCGGCAGCTCCCGGCAGACGCACCACTGATGGAACCTAGAACGGGCCGGCACTGGCTCGTGCACTAGCCGGACCTCTATCTCACATGCTCAACAACCCCACGGCCTCGCGGCCAGGAGCGTTGATGACAAATACATTGCCTTCCTAAATGTCTTGCGTTTGTATTACGTCGTTTGTAGTCCCCTCTTCTCTCACCCACTACTCCTCAGAGGGAGTCCCTTACACATTTCCTAATGGCACGAAGCACAAACATAGGGGGTCCTCCAACGGCTGAATGCCGCCACCCCTCTGCGACTCTCCTACACCTTGGGGATTGGCCCCTCGATGCGTCGCTCAGCATATAAACATTTCGTAAAAAATCCACTCAAGGTACCATTTAATTGTATACAGGAATGTACCATTGTCCTTACTTCTCTTTCCCCTAAACCCCACGACTAGCCTATGGCTTAGGGTATCCTGTCTCTCACTCAACGTGGGTCAAGGTCCTAATGAAAACAATTGCTGTGCATCCAGGATTTTTGATACCTTTAAATATTTTCATGATTTATGCATAGTGTGGATGCTAAGTGCTCAAACAATTATAAAATCAATATTGTGCACATGTACAAAACATCCTTTTAATGTTTTTCAACTACCGTTCTTATGCGGCGTTGCACAAACCTAGCACCAAGGAAACCCTCGTGCTATTAGGCTCTTATTTTATAATTATTCACCGACCTATAATGGCATGCAAACAAAAACAGCAATCTTTTAATCATGTTACTCCACATTTAGACACATTTTAACCACTCTACCCTCCCATCGATCAAATGTTGCATTGTGGTATAGATTTATAGGGCATTTTACCATCATTTTATGTGTAAAAAGCGGAAAAAGACACACTAGAACAAGAATGTGGGGTTGAACTGAGGCAAATCCTCATGCTTCAGTCCCCACAAACATTCACAAACATTGTTCTTAATTATCATTAATTTTCCGCACCCAAAATGCATTTCCCCCCTATTTTTAGTGATTTTCCTCTATTTTCCTTGTATTTTCCCTTATTTTCTGCATTATTTAATTACTGAAAATTCAAAATAGATTATGGGTTGTGGCCCTTAGTTCCTTCTTGCAGAAAAAATGAAAATTTAGTTGGTGTTCCTATTCATTTTCCCATTTTTATGCCCATAAACATCATTTTCCCTTGATTTTCCATATCTTACGTGTTTTAGTGTATTATTTTGAACCACAAGATGCATATTTTTCTGATTTTCTGATTATGATCAACAAGTACTCATGGAAAACAGCAACATAAACAATTTTTAGCCCACATGAACAACATTTTATCAATCAAAAGCCATAAAATCTCAAATTTCCTTTGAAAAAATTTGAATTACCGCTTATTTGCGTGTTTCGGGTTTCATGCCCATGGCTGCAAATCTGAAAATCAGCAGCACTTCATGCTCATGACGATCACAAGTCACCATTTCCAGCCCATGGAGCAATCCGATCAATGCCGGACAAGCCTCCATCATTCTTTCTTCTTCATTTCTCTTCCCACATGAACTTGCCTTTAGAAGAGAGAGAGGGAGGAGAGAGAAAGACTAGATTTCCATCTCAGCATTCAGGCCATCAATTGACGGGCGAAGGGCGGCGATAGAGTCAGCATTCAGGAGGGAATGAAGCCCCATAATCCATTGGGGGGGTTGTTTGCAGCAGGCAAGTTGCCTCTCCATCCTCCATGGCGCATTTTTCGGGCGCCATCTTCCTCCACGTTTCTTTATCCCTCTTCATTCTCTCTCCACGTTTTTTGCTTCATAAGGTGCATAAAATTTTTTGGGGGGGTCCAAACTCAAAAGGCATGCTCAAATTTGGCCTCCCAAGTGTCCACCTTTTCATATCTTGACCATTTTGTGGCCATTTTCCCGTCCGGACTCCGAATTGAGCTCTGAAAAATCCTGGGCGTCTGGCTTGGCATCCCGCATTGGCCGGTAACTCTTGCCAACCTGCAGGATAGTCTGAAAAATTATGAAAAATCAACAAGCGTCGCTCGGGCACCTTTAAAGCACTTTGGCGCTTAAAATCGTCCTAGATCGAGCCGCCGCCTTCGATGTTGAATATTTTTCCCTTGATATTCATAATTTTTAGCTATTTTTAAGCACTTTCCGGCACCAAAATTCCGCTCTCATTGGCGACCACGGGATAGGGCGACTCAGGCCGTCGAATCCATGAACATATCTGCACATAAACAACCAAAGAAGCATCAAACTGATACAAAACAAATATATAATAAAACTTAGCACAATGCTCCCCCTACCCCTGGACAGAACCAAGGCATGACATCCACAAGGAGTAGGCCTAGCATCATCTAATAGAAGATCCGAAGTGAGTGACTGACCAACTGCTCCAACACAGCCAAACTAAAAAACCTATCAAAGAGGTTGCCCTAAATGGTAGTCTGAACTACTTACCAACTAAGGACAACACAACTAGGAGCTCCTACAAGGCGAGGACTCCTATAGCCTCATCAAGAAGTATTTTCTTTCAGTACAATTCTTCTTTTAGGGTTTTGATTTTATCAACATACTTGGGCATGTAAAAAGGAGGGAGCTGAGCGTAGTGACCCAAGGAAAACAAGGCATCGGCCTCAGGACCTGTCTCGGCACCCAAGAACCTACCAAGCCCTCGCAAGGCGACACTTAATCCTTTTCTAACGCTCACTTTTATTTTTGCTCCAACCTTCCTGGTTTTGTCATTTATTTTTTTTTCCAGCAAGAAGCCACCCCTAGGAAGACAAGGTATCGGCCCCGGGTCTGACTCGTCCCCAAGAACCTACCAGGCCTTCACAAGGCAATGATCAACTGCTCATATATTGTCATTTCTTTTCTTTTCTTTGATAGGGGTTAGAACCCCTTTTTACACACCTTCGTATTGATAGTCATCTTACAGGATGTTCAGGGTTTCTTGGCATCATCATTATTATCTTCTGGAAGGCTTCTTTAACTGCCTCACTGCGAACAAGAACTCCTAGAATGGCTCCCTAGCAAGCTAGCAGAACAAGGCTACTAAGACTTCCTTCTAAAATAGGCCTTTCGATGCCTGACAATGTCTTTACAGGAGGCAATGACTACTTCGACCTCCCTCAAACATACTTAGCCTAATCTTGGGACTTCATGCCTTAGTTACCGGTCCCCAACAAAAATGTATCCCCTCGACAAGTACAAAGACACATATAACAGGAAAGAAAGGTACTCGTAAAGGAGAGGTATCACCTGGAGTGGCCACAAGAAGCTTCCATCGCAGCAAAGGCTCCTCCAGGCTCTACCAAATTCCACGAATCACAAAACCTGTCCAGCACAATACTTAAAACAAAAACCCAATTAAACGCGCCCACACTAGACAGGGAAATGGCCCTGTTGGCCTAATGAGATCTGGACGTAATCTCCAAAGCAGCTAGCCTTCCTAGCTTAAAACTAGATAGGTCATTTTAGTCCACGTAATACTGATTTCCTTGGCATATACATCACACCCTCTCAGACTACCCAGGGTGCCAAAGATAGCATATCATAGGTCGACTAACCCCATGCTACTCATGCGAGTTAGCTAAAAGCTTGATCTTGTATGGTTTTTTTTTAAAAAAAATCTCCGGGTTTTGTAGAGCTACAAGTCCAAGCCTTTCCACAAATAACTCATCAATAAGACCGATCCCTTCTCGGGCACTATGAGCTGAATGAACAACCTTAGTGGGCTCGCATGTCCCACATTTACTGTAATCTGAATAAAGTGGTCGTTCAAGCGGCTGAGTGGCTCCTTTGGGAGAAATAATCATAGCTTTGTACTCATTCGAACCTCCTCTATTTGGGTTTTCACATAAATCAGTGCTGCGACCCAAACTAGGTAGAGCTTCAAGCCTAGGCACATCACATGGGTGTATCCCAAGGCAGTGTATATGGTCACATGTATATCCAATCTTACCCTCTTGGGGTTTCAACAGAATATATCCAGATGGGATCCTTGGCTTTGCATCTGACACTCCTGCCATACTTTTGGAGATTTTGGGTCTCAAAACCCATCTCACATTTCCCTTAATATTCTTGCACTCCCTCAATTTGTTGCATTGGTCTAACGAACTCAATGCAAACTTATCCCTATGGCTAAATGGCCTCACATCCTTATGACCTTTGTGAAGCACAGGTGGACTTTTAGCATTTTGCATCCTCTTTACAAAAGATGTCTTTACTTGTTTACGTCCATACTGCAAATTTTCTTCCATAAGAACCATGCTTTCACTGGAAGGAACAACATCCACACGGAAGCATGATTCCAATACCAAAGGTCTCTCAAGAGCCTTACTAGCAACAAAATTAGAACCACACACAGAATTCTTATCAACACTCATAGGCCCATTGGTGCGATCCATATTTCCATCACAACTATCTCTCGTGGAAGTGTTGCAAGCCCTAATGGGACTTACATGGCTTGGAACCTGTTCACTGAGAGGCATGTCATTACTAGTCATAGGATGGCCATTTTCTGCTTTGAGATTTTGGCCACTAAGGTTCCCCTCATAGGCTGCCTTGGTATCAACAAGTGAGCTGTCTCCTTGCAGAAATGATTGGAAGCTGGGATGCACCTGTACTGAGTGGGGAAAACTCCAAAAGTTTTCCCAACATTTCTGAATATGACCCTCATAATCGATGGCATGCATTTTTGCTTCCCTTAATGACTTAGGATTCCGCAGTCCCACTTGGATTTGTGTATTAATCTCTAAGCCATTCAGAAAGAGCTCACATAGCACATCATCTGCTAATGCAATTGCTCTTCTTGGCCAAAGCCTAAGAGTACTATCAAAGGCTCTAGCATACTCTTTAACAGAAAGATAAGACTCTTGTCTAAACTGCATAAGCTGCCCTAAGACTTGAATCATAGGGAGCTGTTTTTCATACTCATCTAGAAATCTATCACAAGACTCCTCAAATGATCTAATCGATCCTCTTGGGAGGCTCCAGTACCATTTCCTTGCCTCTCCCTTTAGGGTACTTGGGAATACAAGCATCCGATGTATATCATCGAACCCACTTGCAATGCAAGTTAGTTCATATTCTCTTAAATGAATCATTGGATCCTCATTTGGCAACCCATAAAACACTGGGAGATCCCTATAAAGAGGAGGACATTTAGTCCTCCATTTTGGGATCAACACCGGGTCATTAAAATCTTCATATTCATCATGATCTGGGTCCAGCCTCTTAGGATCTTTAACCTCTTCCATCCCTACCCTTTCCGGTGTAGGGGGTTAATATCCTCATTGACATCCCTTTCTGCCAACTCACTGAGTGGTCTAGGGAGTCCTATAAGTTTCAACATGTCATTTTGATTCCCTCTTAGAGGGTCTTCCATACCTTTCCCTTTAAAAGGAAAGTCCATAACGGTTTTATATAAGAGCTTTTGGTCCTTATCTAAAGCAGATTTATCATTACCACTTCTTAAAACTTGGGAACCGTGCCTTTTAAGCAACGGTTTTCCCTTGACAGCTAGGGCTTCTAACATCCTTGTGATGCCCACTATGTCGTCATGGTGGCCCATTACACGGGATGTTTCAACCACAAGCATATTCCATCGTATATCCGCACTCTCCCATGGCATTATGGCTTTAGCATGATGACTTGTTGATGCCACAACTACCATAGTTTCCAACATGCTTGTTTCATGCCCTCTAGGTTGATGGATGGTTAAACCTGATTTCTCTTGGGTAGAGACCACACCAAGGCGAACCTCGGCCCATGCCATCATACTAAAGGATGGGGTAACCACTAATGGGCTACTCTTTTCATCACATAAATTATCTTCTGCAGAGGACTCATGCTCTACAAAACTAACTAAGTCCATTAGTAAGTTTTGTATGGGGAAAACTAAGTTTTTCCATCCTTGAACAAACCCCATTTTATGGATAATTTGGGGTCCCTTGAAACCCTAGATTCGAAGACTGCCACTTATCGGCAGCTCCCGGCAGACGCACCACTGATGGAACCTAGAACGGGCCGGCATTGGCTCGTGCACTAGCCGGACCTCTATCTCACGCGCTCAACAACCCCACGGCCTCGTGGCCAGGAGCATTGATGACACATACGTTGCCTTCCTAAATGTCTTGTGTTTGTATTATGTCGTTTGTAGTCCCCTCTTCTCTCACCCACTACTCCTTAGAGGGAGTCCCTTACACATTTCCTAATGGCAGGAAGCACAAACATAGGGGGTCCTCCAACGGCTGAATGCCGCCACCCCTCTCCAACTCTCCTACACCTTCGGGATTGGCCCCTCGATGCGTCGCTCAGCATATAAACATTTCGCAAAAAATCCACTCAAGGTACCATTTAATTGTATACAGGAATGTACCATTGTCCTTACTTCTCTTTCCCCTAAACCCCACGACTAGCCTATGGCTTAGGGTATCCTGTCTCTCACTCAACGTTGGTCAAGGTCCTAATGAAAACAATTGCTGTGCATCCAGGATTTCTGATACCTTCAAATATTTTCATGATTTATGCATAGTGTGGATGCTAAGTGCTCAAACAATTATAAAATCAATATTGTGCACATGTACAAAACATCCTTTTAATGATTTTCAACTACCGTTCTTATGCGGTGTTGCACAAACCTAGCACCAAGGAAACCCTCGTGCTACTAGGCTCTTATTTTATAATTATTCACCGACCTATATGGCATGCAAACAAAAACAGCAATCTTTTAATCATGTTACTCCACATTTAGACACATTTTAACCACTCTACCCTCCCATCGATCAAATGTTGCATTGTGGTATAGATTTATAGGGCATTTTACCATCATTTTATGTGTAAAAAGCGAAAAAAGACACACTAGAACAAGAATGTGGGGTTGAACTGAGGCAAATCCTTATGCTTCAGTCCCCACAAAACATTCACAAACATTGTTCTTAATTATCATTAATTTTTCGCACCCAAAATGCATTTTCCCCCTATTTTTAGTGATTTTTCTCTATTTTGCTTGTATTTTCTCTTATTTTCTGCATTATTTAATTATTGAAAATTCAAAATAGATTATGGGTTGTGGCCCTTAGTTCCTTCTTGCAGAAAAAATGAAAATTTAGTTGGTGTTCCTATTCATTTCCCCATTTTTATGCCCATAAACATCATTTTCCCTTGATTTTCCATATTTTACGTGTTTTAGTGTATTATTTTGAACCACAATATGCATATTTTTCTGATTTTCTTATTATGATCAACAAGTACTCATGGAAAACAGCAACATAAACAATTTTTAGCCCACATGAAAAACATTTTATCAATCAAAAGCCATAAAATCTCAAATTTCCTTTGAAAAAAATTGAATTACCGCTTATTTGCGTGTTTCGGGTTTCATGTCCATGGCTGCAAATCTGAAAATCAGCAGGACTTCATGCTCATGACGATCACAAGTCACCATTTCCAGCCCGTGGAGCAATCCGATCAATGCCGGACAAGCCTACATCATTCTTTCTTCTTCCTTCCTCTTCCCACATGAACTTGCCTTTAGAAGAGAGAGAGGGAGGAGAGAGAAAGACTAGATTTCCATCTCAGCATTCAGGCCATCAATTGACGGGCGAAGGGCGGCGATAGAGTCAGCATTCAGGAGGGAATGAAGCCCCATAATCCATTGGGGGGGTTGTTTGCAGCAGGCAAGTTGCCTCTCCATCCTCCATGGCGCATTTTTCGGGCGCCATCTTCCTCCACGTTTTTTCATCCCTCTTCATTCTCTCTCCACGTTTCTTGCTTCATAAGGTGCATAAAATTTTTGGGGGGGGTCCAAACTCAAAAGGCATGCTCAAATTTGGCCTCCCAAGTGTCCACCTTTTCATATCTTGACCATTCTGTGGCCATTTCCCCGTCCGGACTCCGAATTGAGCTCTGAAAAATCCTGGGCGTCCCGCTTGGCATCCCGCATTGGCCGTAACTCTTGCCAACCCGCAGGACAGTCTGAAAAATTATGAAAAATCAACAAGCATCGCTCGGGTACCTTTAAAGCACTTTGGCGCTTAAAATCGTCCTAGATCGAGCCGCCGCCTTCGACGTTGAATATTTTTCCCTTGATATTCATAATTTTTAGCTATTTTTAAGCACTTTTCGGCACCAAAATTCCGCTCTCAATAGGTAGTAGTAAGAGCCAACTTAATCCCAAGCCGTGATAAAAATTCTCTAGCTTCATCTGCATCTAGCTCTCCACGATCAGCTAATCTTGCCTATACATCCATACCTGCAAAATATTTCTTCCAACAAGAATTTACATACTGTAGTAGTGGTCTTCGTCTGCAAAGATTTGCCTTCAACATAGTTTGTAAGATCCTCCCTAGCCAAGACAAGATATATCATCTGCCAAAGTCCCACTGGCAAAGTAACTAAGTCAACCACCCATTTATAATGTATACATAGCGGATAGGTCGGATGCAACTCATCACAATGCCGCACTAAAGAGTAAAGCTGACAGTCCCTGCAAGTCTCCACAAAGTGGGAAACATCTTTGTACATCCCTTTCCACCAGTATCTTTCTTTGATTTTCTCATAGGTAGCCCACACACCTCTATATCCAGCCCAAGAACTCTCATGAAACTCTCGCATAATCTATATCTGCATTGCCTCACAAACTACTCTCAAGGGTAGGCCGCCTCTCTTCTTTGGGTGCTTCCAAAGAAAACCATCTTTCAAGAAATACCCATAAGCCTTTCTTCAGATTTTCTTGAATACATCATCTGTCCAGTCAGCTCTTCGAGTCAATGAACTCAGATACTGACCAATTTGCAGCCACTCGTCAACATAGAGTTCTTCAGTAAAGGCTTCAACAATAGATACATGACAATCATGAACAAGGACAGAAGCTGCAAACTCTGTCTCATCATCTTTTGCAAGCATTGACTCCTCATCCTCATATCTCGCTCTAGACAACATGTCAGCAAACTGGATTATCTTTTCCTGCTATGTGTCAAAATTCTGGATTCAATGATTTGATGTAGGCAATCCACCAAAGCATCGCTATATCTGGAGTCGAACAACTAGTAATCATGCCAAGAAAAGGCAAACAATCTGTTTCCACAACAACTAAAGCACCAATAAAATACCCTTTATCACACTTCAGTGCAGTGACTACTCCCCACAACTCTCTTTTAATCTGCGGATATCTCCTCTGCCGCTCATTAAGAACTTTAGCTCCAAAGCGGATTGCATATCTGTTTCCATCAACATCATCCTGTCCCACTTCCCATCCTATGCCAATAGGGCTGCTATCAACTGTCAACATGATTGGCCGTCCACACTGATAATCCGCCTTGTGAAGAGTAGGAGCTGACTGCAACAGCTTCTTGAGTTTACGCATGGCTTTCGAATGCTTCTCATCCCAATGAAATTTCTACCCCTTTCGAAGCAGCTGATAGAGAACATCTGCTATGTGAGCAAAATGAGGAATCCAAATCATGTAAAATACACAAGCTCCCACAAATCTCCGCACTTCTGAAGTAGTTGAGCAATACTCTGCAATCGTGCTTATGGCATCCACCTTTGCAGGTGAAGGCTTCCTGCCATAATAACCAACCATATGCCCAACTATGATGACTTCATTAACACCAAAGGTAGATTTCAACCCTGAAAGAGTCAAATTCACCTCCTCTAATCGTGTCAATATTTGCTCACAAGCAACCAAGTGTTCAGCCACAAACTGTCTACATCCTCGCAAATCAAGACTCTCATTCTTTTCTTCTTCTGCACAACCCTTAATAGGCACATCATCTAGGAAAGGCATGGTATACTGCGGAATATAGTCTCGCAGAACTCTATGCATAGCATTCATCATATGAGCAACTGAGTTGGTGGCACCTTGAGGCAAGGTACATATCCTCACAAGACCAATAGGTGTCCGCATAGTGGTAATATCCCTGCTTTCCAAGGCAAGCTGAAACTGGTCATAACCAGAATACAAGTCACCTAGGGAATAGATGGCTCATCCTGCAAAAGCCTCAGTAAACTCATCCACAACTGGACCTGTTTCGACATTCCTGATTGTCACTTTATTCACGGGCTGCATATCCTGAATAAATCTCAAGGTTCCATTCTTCTTTGGTACAGTAAACCACCTGTTAGAATAGGGTGCAGAAGAGGGTTCCAAAATTTCCATTTTAATCTTCTCATTCAGCAACTCTATTAGCTTTGGCAAGTGTGGTTTAGGCACAGGTATAGGACGTATATTCCATGGCACATGAGGAATAGTGAAGATGACCATAGGCGCAACTAATTCGGGACTAATGCAGCCAATTTCATGAGGAAAGAAAGCAAATGCCTTACCATGTCATCCAAGCATCTCTCTAAAACATTCTTTTTCCACTGGAAGCAAGAAATCATCATTTCCAATCTTCAATTATGCAAGATTTTCAGCTGTAAATTTTTGTCCAATATTTGCAGGATCTCTCAACATAGGCTGCTTCATAGCTTTTTCTATCTGCTCATCACTATTAGGAGGAAGCAGCCCTGCAACCGGCTTAACCTTCTTATCAACTACTTTATACTTCGTGTCAACCTTGGCATCAGTCAGGCACTCTTTTCTTTGCTGCAATTTTTGCAAATTTTCAGCAACTCTCAACTCTGTTGGCTGAAAGATTTTAGCCCTTTGCTCTATGGACTGCATGGGTGCAGCCTGAAACTCTGTATGCTGAACTTTTTCAGCATTAAACTCTATTGGCTGAAAGGTTTCAGCCCTCTGCTCTGTGGACTGCCATGATGCAGCCTCATACTCTATATGTTGAATTTTTCCAGCATTTAACTCTGTTGGCTGAAAGGTTTCGGCCCTTTGCAACTCTAAAAGCTGATCAAGATCAGCCATAGATTCGGTTTGCTGAGTTTTCTCAGCCTCTAACTCAGTTTTCAGCATAAAATCAGAAATTTCTTGACACATATCCAAGGTTTGCACAGGTATGATCCTTGAACCCTTACATACATCAGTTTTTAGCATATTTCCCATCTCAGACAATGTATCTGCATAAGACATTCCTTCATATAGCCCATCCACATGCTCTTCTACTTGCAAAATACCTGCAGTCTTCAACTCTTTCTCCTTACGACCAATGTAGTGCCTGGTAGCTCTAGACAAATCTGAAATTTTCTGATAACTCACTGAACTATCTGAAGAAAAACCAAAAAACTCAGTGGAGAAAGATTGGCTGCCAAGAGGCGAGATCTCCTCTTTTCTCCGCTCCATACCACTGGCGTCTCGCAAGACAGCGGTACCTAATGAAAATCCAACTCCTTCGCAGGTAGTGGTGCCTCACGCAAGGAGTCCCTGTTTCTCGGATGATTTACTCCAACAGTTATAAACTGAATAGCTCGCATACCATCTTTACTGCGTATCCGTGCATAGGCTGAACCATCATCCATCACTTTCGTCTCCATTCTTGCTTCTGTAATGAAAGGCTGTCCAAGAATAATCACAAAAGAGCAAGAATCCTGAACAAAGCAATGATAATCCTCTTCAACATTTCCAATAGAAATTCTGGCATCCATAGGCCACTTGCCACTCTCATAAACACCTCGAGTAATAAGATTAATCTCAGAACCATGATCGACTAAAGCGACCAAAGGAATTTGTTTCTCTCCAATCCTTACCACCGTCTCAGTGGTTGCTCTAGCCCAATGACTGCGTGAAAAATGACTACGAGGAATGAGGATAGGGGTATCATCATCTTCATACTGCATAGGCTGAACTATTTTCTCCAACTGCGGATTGACAGAAGCATTCTCAACCATCACTGCATCATCATGCTCTTCCCCAAGAGCTCCATGCCATAACCCTTGTAAAGCAGGTCCTTCCATTGCATGTCGTTTCCTCTGCAAAAGATCCTACATCGGATCTTGTATTTCTCTTCTAGCAATTCCAAGAGCTTCACCAACAGTAAAAGTGACTTCACTATTTAAAATTCTTTCATGAAAAATCTTACTCATATCCGTCTGCATATCAAGGTCTGGCAAGAGCTTGAATCCTGGGTCCTTTCTTGGTTGTCTCTTTTCTTTCATCTGTTTGTCTCCCATAGGTTGCTCAAGACCTAATTGTGCTGGAGAACTCGTCATAGGTGGAGCTATAACAGGTGGTGAAACAAAGTCACCCCCTCTAGTCTTTTTGGAGGTGCTGAGACCCTCCTCATCTCTTCTTCTCTTTTCCTCAACCATGGCATCTAAACCCTGTGTTTTCGCCATATAAGCAAAAATAGAATACCTGTCAACAGGAGAATCCCATCCCGTTTCTCCTCGGATGCTGGAGCCCACACAAGTCATAGTGGATGCCTGAACTTTCCCTCTTCTCGCTATCTCCAAGGCAAAGGACCACAAAACAGAGTCTCCATTTGATTTTTGCTCAAGTTGGACTCCATAAGCTGAAGCATCTCCTCTAACACTCACATAAGCTGATCGCGCAGCCATATCATCAATGAGCTTCTTCATGCCTCCCTTACCAAAGTTCCTGTCAAGAGGAGCACCAGTCTCTGTCAGCCATATCTTCCCATCTTGTCCCCAAAACACTACGTTCTTCTTACGCGCTTCCTGAAAAGCATCACAATCTCTGCAGTGTTGGTGCTCTGTACTATCGCACCAAATACATCGTCTCCCTTTTCTTTGGCCAGCTGGAAAAGCAGTCACTAGAGCAGGTGCCACAGCAGGTACTCACATAAGTTACTCTTTTAACTTCCCAACTTCAGCTTTGACTGCCTCTATCGTCAAATTTTCCAAGCCTTTAATAACATCATCTACTGATAAGGGCACTGGAGCAGCAAGAACTGGTGGATTTACAACAGCAGGAGTAGTCTTAGGCATAGAACTTGTAGCAGGGGTAGAAGTAGAGGTCTCCAAGGATTTTTCAGAAGCAGATCCTGTATTACGATGCAATCGTACCCTCCTGTGCTGCTTCTTAACAAGCGCATTCACAACATCAATGACATGTCTCCACTTGGTCTTTAAACTTGAATCGGTAGCTTGATCTTCCAAAACATCATCCAACTTTTCCTGTAAATCAGCATCAGCAGCTTGTAAAAATAATCCCACTTTTTGTATCTCCAAAGCTTGTTGCTCAGTTCCATCCAATTGATCATAGCGGCTCTCAAACTCTCGCAGAAGGGCCGTAACTGAAAGTCCTTTATTAGGCATAGAAACCCATGCTATGAAATTCCTGCGGTTCATAAGACCTGTATCCTCCAGGAAATATTCATCTTTTAATGCCTTCTTAAACTTTGTCCAACCATCATGTGTTTCTTGAATTTCTGAAATTCAGACTTCAAGTGCGCGAACCACAATCCGCAAGAAGTAGCGGCTCCAAACGTCTTGAGAAACCCCAAAAAACTTCATATTTTCTTCATACAAATGCAGGTAAGTTGAAACTTGTTGGCCGCTGAACTGCTTCATCTCCTGTTGGACAGCCTTCAAGGCATCCATGGCATCACTATCGTGTTTCGCGTGTGCTTGCTGCTGCATATAGGATGTAAATGACTGAAACAGATGCTTCATGACATTCTCATCTGTCATCTCTTCTTGCGAGTCTCCCATCTTGCTAAAAATTGATGACGTGCTTTCACGTCGGGTTCACCAGAAATGTCGTAGAGTTCATGCAAGAGCTGCAGAACACGGGGTTCAAGATACAGCAAGGAAAGAGGCTAACAAGAAGATCTCAATTTTTGATGCCAAAGATCACTATATTGCTTGTCAAGTAAATTACAAGAGATCCATGAGTGCTCATTCTGAACATCCAGCTTGTGCAGGAATTTTGCATAGGCTAAGCATCTCTCGGCTGCAATGTTTTGATAAAGCTCTTTTCATAGACCAGTGCTGAAGACTTATAAGTATAGAGTCAAAATAAATGACAAAGCATTACAATCCGTCCACTGCTTTACAATAAAGCGTAAGAGCTTGCTTTTGAGGGCACTAACTAATTCATCCAGATTCAGGACTTAGTTATAGACAGTTTGATCAATCTCCAGGTCCAATGGATAAAACATCTGATAAGTGCTTGCATAGGCTCCCTTTCTTCAAGCACTTTCTAGTCTTTTGTCAAATATGCATCCCACTCATCACAAAAGTTGTCTGTAGCTTTGCAAGCAACATGACAGCCTCTCCAGACACGCTAAATAAGCAGAGTAGCTAATGCGGTTCACAGAAAATGATCTTTCACAATGCCACTAAAAGTCATTCACAGTCAGTTGTCTATCCAGTTGGGCAAGGACATCACCCCTATAATCATGGTACTCCAGAAGCCTTGTCAAGACACCATAATCCTGCAGTATGCACAAGTTTCTGTCTCCCTATTCATAGTGATTCTGTGTCATGTACTTCATGCAGAAGTGTGTCATCAATAGGTGCTGCTATGTTCCACCCCCAAAAAGCTGCAATAAACACTTGAAGTATATGAGTTAGAGGGCTTCCACCTCAAACCTTGTTCCGACACAAGGGAGTCCCTGCTAGCAAAAAGACCAGATGCGAGAGTGATCAAAATTGCCAGTATGCCAAAGCCAAGTCCCCAAGTTGCATTGTCCTCAATGTACACAATAACTGTAAATGCCAATAAGGCACCTGTGCAAAGTCCAAAGTACCACCAGTTGAAAAAAAAACTTTTCTGCTTTCTTTCTTTAATATCTTTGTCATCAAATTGATCTGCACCAAAAGCTTCCAGACAGGGCTTTACACCTGCTGTACCAACGACAATTAGATACAAAGAGAGGAAACAACAAGCTAACTGGACTGAGTTTGCTTCTGGACAGACTGCATCCGTGTTGCAAGAGGATGGTCTGAGAGACCTAATAGACGCTGAAAGAGTCAACAGGATGAATCCTGCAATATATATAGTGTTGAAAAATAAGTGATTGCTCGATATCATCCCCAATATGCATCAACTAAGAAGGCTCCCAGGATAGGAAATATGGTGGTGACCCCAGTCTCTGGACGAAAAGCGGCAGCAACAGCGGGAGAACTGCAGAGAGAGTGAGTGAGCTGCTCCGGCTTCTTGTCTACTATCAAAATTTTCACAGGCTTCCAAATTTGCTGATGCACTTGGCACAATCCACACAGGTCCGTCCTTGACAGAAACACCCCTCCTCCTTGCACTTGGTGAAGATCGCCACTGCTGGTTGTAAATAGAGACCGTGGTAGAGAGGACTACGAGCTGGCAGTTTGGCGCATAGCTTTCATTCATAGACCCAGAGACAGCTCGAGAGAGAAACCTCCATGTTCAGTTCATTCCCTGTGGTTGCAAAGACCTTGCAAATCCAAAATCTGCTATTTTCAGGACCGCACCTCCATCATTTGACGATAGAAGAAGATTATGAGGCTTCAGATCTCTATGTATCAGATTGTTTGCACGTAAGATCTGTAAGCCAGCACCTAGTTGGCTCATGAAATGACTCGCAGTCATCTCAGACACTCTCCCATAGTGATGAATATAGGCAGCTTGATCACCCCCTGCACAATACTCTAGAACTAGAAAAATGTGATTTGAAGCCTTTGCATCATATCTTTTAGAATCCAAGATTTCAGGTGCCATGTACAGGGGAGATCCGCAGAGTGTCTCCGCCATACCCAATTTAGCTCCCCCCCTTTTCCTCCCCGGTAGAGATCGAAAAAGCTCCTCTTTGACCAGAATAGGCTAGCCCCCAAAAAGGCCCAATAAATTTAGTTGCTCCTATTAGCAAGGGCCTATCCTTTGGCTCAGACCAGGTTTTATTAATGATTGAAGAAGCCGCTGAGCCTGAGTTTCGGCACCCTTTTAGAATGATATTACTAATATGTACCTTCGCTCGCTCACGCAGCTTTTGAGAGACTTCCTTCAACTCTATTTCATGGGAACTATTGAACTTAGATAATCGGCTGAATGATCTAAGGTTCTTTGAGGCCAAATGATGGTTAGAACCTTTTCTTTCTTGAATTTTGTCGATCTGCTTATCCTCTACAATGCCAACAGCATGCCCTCCTCCTTATGTATCTACAACTGCTTGGTAACCTTTTTCTCAATGGATGAACTAAAGAGTTGTATCGTCTTTGACCCTCAAGTAGGTCTCAAGGACCCCTCTCCATCATAATCTCCATTGCATGTAGTGCCAATGTATCTTCTTCAAAAATGCTTTATCCCGCATGTTACATTGGCCTTGTTCACGTGCAACCTTTATCTTCATAGCTTAAATGTAAACTTCCTTTGATTCCACGGTATCCTGCACTTTTCTTGGAGTTCATCATTGAAATTAACAACATAATAATATTCTTTGACATCAGTTTTTCATATTTTTCTAGCACACACAACATGCACGCAAACAGAAACACACGCAAACACAAACACACAAGTGGAGTATGTACATTGGATGCGGGTACTAAGAGGGACGGAAAGATAATGCAGCAATCAAACACAATGAAACACACGCGAAAAGATAACACAGATGCACAACAAAAATGGAGGTGTTTACGGCTCGGATGCGCAGCACCACGACAGCGTAATGTAAGCATAATCTTTTATTTAAGTGCTGAACTAAATCAAACTTATACATTTCTAATACATAAGGTGAAGTATACTTAAAGAAAATGTCCTTCATCTAAGAAACATGCTTTAAAGAGATACTTATCTTATTAAGGTCATAATACACATTTGGCCATCTTTTTAGAAGGGCAAGCTCATTTTTGCCCTTCAAAAAGAAAAGGCATATTGCCCTTCAAATTTGAGGGATCACTCCATGTATTGTCCATCTCAAAGTACAAGTACTTCTTGACTTTCATTGATGATTACTCGTGCTTTACCTTCAATACATTCCTGCGTACTAAGGGCTCTTAGAATGTCTTCTCTGCACTCTGCCATTTTCAAACTCTTTAAAAAATTAACTTGACTTCACATCGAAAGCGTGTGATAAAACAATGGCTATGATTATGTATCATTTTTCAAAGTATCCTTATGGATTAGAGGAGTGCAAAAAGTGCACCCTTATGGATGATGTGTGGTCCATGCTCAAAGTAGCTAGACTGCATGAATTTTTTTGAGATGAGGTAGTTATCATGGCTACCTTTATCCAAAATCGTGTATTCCTCCACTCCATTCGGTGAACCTCTCAGTTTCAACCACTTTCGTGTACTTGGCTCTCCCTACTATTCATTCATATATGGAGAACAAGATGATTATATTACAAGTTATGATGAACCTCACAGGGTTAGAGAATATAGACTCCTGAATCCTAAGAGTAAGAAATTTCTACCCTTACCACAGTCGCCTCCATATCACCACATCCTGCATTGATTGGTACTACCTTTGACAGCCCCATCACTGTGAATTGGCATGCAAGGTATGAACCAGGATTGCATGATGACTCCAATTGCTACACTAGTGCCCTCTCTAGAGTAACACCTCCACTAGGCTTGCTCCTTCAATACCCCCTCTAGGAGCAGTGCCTGCACCTGGCAATGCTCCCGCACCTCTTGCTCATGGCATTGTTGTGCCTTTAAGACAAATATGGCACCACAAACTCATGCCACAAAAATACGTTGCGGAGTCACTATCTCTCTCATGTTCTTTGAACACCATATTAGGGAATATGGGAATTTTCCATAAGTTTGGGACACATGGTCAAATCTTTGGATTTGTCATAACTTGAACACTATAACTCCAAATCGAGCGCTCTATATCTCAATAGATTCCATTTTTGAAGAGCTTTCCAATGATATGTCACATCATATGGTTTTGAGAAACTTATGGGCATGCTATCCGTGTGCCACCTTTTTAGTATTCAAAAAATGGGAATTGGGAGATTCCCAAACTCACTAATATTGTGTTTTTGTGTATATCTGCAAACGAGATCTCTCATTGGAAGCCTGCATCCTCTTCCCCTTGGGAAGTACCCTACACCACAAGCCTCTCACATGGTGGTGCCTCTAGGTATGATGGCAGTCTCATCTGCATTTGGAGCATCTATAGGGAAATATGCATACTACTATGTCACAGGTTGGATGTGTCTCATCACCTTTCATACACCAAACTCATCCGACTGCTTTCCTATATGAGACAGGTACGGCTAGCTCCCTACAAAGATCGTATGATCAAATCATGGGAAACCCTCTTTTTAATGGTCTCTCAACACAATATCTAAATAATGGAGTGCATAACCTTTGGAACCATGGAGAAGCCAGCAACCATGATGGTGAAGGTTGGGCCTTGGCTAGTGGTGCAGCACCCCAGGGAGGAATTGGGGAACTTTTGGGAACTATCAAATGGGGCAGCATCAATTCAGCAGAGTGCCCTCATGAGCCTAGAGGTGCTACTGACAAGAAAAATAATTTTCTATACTAGATCCACCCTATTCAATTCAATAAACCAATGGCTAGTGAAGGCATCAATGGAGAACATGAAGACTGTGGACTTCCCCTAGAGGGTACTCAAGGAGCAAGTCATCAAGGTAACCCATCTTCAAGCCTCCCAGGTAACAAGGTTTCTCTCTTAGTCCTTACTGTGGAATTGAATAAATTTAATTGCACCTATCAGTCAAGAGCATTGATAGGTCTTTGTCATGGTGCTCGCCCACCGATTGACTTTCTAAGAAACTAGGTTAGAAATAATTGGGAATTAGTTGGATGCAAACCTATTAGCATGCAATACCTACCGAATAAATATTTCTCTTTTTTGTTTGAGTCTAAACAAGTGGCCTTAACTCTGCTTAGCTTATATGGCCAATGGATGATGTTTAACTCGCCTCTGTCTTTACTGAAATTCGACGTTGCTGCCTAGGTGCATGAGCAGCATGGCTGCCGACATGGAATGAAAGGAGAGCACCTGAGAGAGGCCGGACATGCGCCGAGGTAGTAGGCCTGTAGGCAAGCCAGCTTGTTGCAGGATCTGCATCCATTTGCGGGTGGCCCCCATGAGTAGTAGCAAGATCTGGCACACCATGCTGGTTAGTACCTCTCCTTCTCCTGTCTAGAGTCCCTTATGTAGGATGAGCTAGAGAAGAGTAGAGCTTCTAAAATGTGGAATGGACTAACTTGACTTTGTGTTTTAAAATATTTTCTATTTTTTCACATGGTTCTTGTGGGTTGATATGTTCATCTAGGTCTACCTGTAAAAGCATAATAATTAATGTTTGAAAAGCTAATACATTAATATTAATTGTTTTGGATGATAAATTGACACAATTTACATTTAACTTTATCAATCAAAGTTATTACCAAACATTCAAAACATCTAGTTTTATATCAAATTAAGAACTTAAAAAGGTAGAATTTGAATAACAAGAACTTAGCAAAGTCTAAATGCCAAGATTTTCACCATTTAAATCATAAATTTATATTACATAATTGTTTGGGTGCATATCACTATATTCATTAAGCTAAAACATGTTAATATATTTTTCCTATATGGTCCTTAATTCTATTGATGCCTTGACATCTAAAAGGCTCATCTCTATTCATAGCTAAGATGCAAACTCTCTAAGTTGCTCTACAAAAGTTTGCTTGCTATGAATCTCAAATTGCATGCCTAGTAAGAAGTGCTTTTATACAATGTAATTGATGAAGTAATCTTCTTGTTTTACATTGAATGGTGGAGGATTGGATAAGAAGCATTCAAGGGCCACATAATTGAAAATATTACACAAATAATGATGGGAGCTAACAGAGCACCTCAATTTAATCCTTCGTAGCTACTTTCCATTCTGTGCATTTATACTTCCTGCAAAAACTAAGACCCAAACAACAACCCAAAGCATAAAATTTAGGAAGTAACAACCGATAAACTCCTTCACAATGTCTCAATTTTTTGTATCTACATGTCTATACATCCAAACCGACTCTTGAGATTGCATTTATAAGGCTCTTTACAAGTGGGGGATATGTATATGATGTGGATCTTTTACAAGGCAAACTCCTCTTTAGGGACTACAGATAGTACTAAACATATTTGGGTAATTCTTTAAGTACTATGACATTTTTTGGTGTATAAGGTGGAAACTCTAGAATGTGAATCCAAACATGTGAGAATTTCCATGAGATGATCTCAACACATGGACACCCATAAATGATTACAGGAGACAGAGTAGGAGATAGAGCAAGGACCAGATAAAGAGTGATCTTCCTTTTACAATTGTTTGTTAGAAGACCCACAACCAAATGCATATTGGTAAAACATGCTTAAATGCATCAAACATGCATCTCTTCCAATCATGTATTATATTAATGATTTCTCTTGGCAAGGTACTAGGGATCACAATATGGGTATGTGATTGTAAGGTCTTGATAGCCACATAGTGCTCATACAAAGTGTGAACTTCTCTTGTAGCTTCAAAAGTTAGACATTGAACATGGACAAGCTCAACCCAAGGTTCAAGACACACCATGAAATATGTTGTTTAGTGACATACATTTACACCATTCTTTTGAGATAAAACTCATGATAGATAGATCTTAGTTGGCTCATAGGATCAATGTAAGGGCAAGACACTTGAGTTGATATATCAAGACTTCAAGAACTCAACTTCCACTTCTCCCCACCCTGTCAAATAAAATAATCCCCTCATTAGAAAGCTCAATGACCATTTTATAGTGCTATTGGAGTACCCCATCTGAATCATATTCAGGTTTAAGAAATTTATACTTGTTAATTTAGGAAAGCATGACTACATTCCACATGCCCTTCATGCAAGATATCCAAGTCAATTCGAACTCTCAAAGCCCGCATAAGCTTAGTACTTTAGTCAAGAATCAAACTAATTTCAAACATGCCAATCATAAGATATTGTGAAGCATTAAGAATTAGGTGCAATATGCAACATAAGTAAGTCAATTCATTTCTCACAAATAAGCCTTAAGAAGGCTTTATTAAAATCCTTATTTAACTTTATCATAGCTCCCCATTCTCATGCTATAAGAGTTAAGCCTATTTGAAGCATTAAAAAGTGTGTTCCTATGTTAAAAAATTTTGAGGCTCACTAAGTATCAACATCTCTATGAATTCTTTTGTAATCCCTAGCCATATAAATGAAACTTAGAATGTTATTGCTTATCTTCATCATTTTGGCTTGTAAATAACTCATCTGCAATTCAAAAGCACATGCATGAAGGTAGTGTTACATCATCTTGACCATTCAAGTCGATGCCTATTAGTATTCTCTTACATAATATATTTTATGGCTTTTCTCTGTCTTATTTTCTCATTGATTTCTTTTCATTCAATATGTTTTACTCATTTTTTGAAATTTCATCTCAAGCTATATCATAACCTACAAATTATAATTTTCTTTCTGGATCCCCTTCTTTTTCATAAGTGTGTTAGTTTAGTTCTTTGTTTTGTTTGTTTTCTTAACACATGTGATCATGTAGGTTAGGGCATAGATAAATGTGCATGTTATCGTGGACATAAATGTATAGGTAACAACATAGTTTATGACCTAGCTAAATACCTACGAGATTCCTCCATTTTCTCATATGAGCTTCTATTTATTTGTTTATAAGTGTCATAGATTTATGTTATGTTAAATATGCAAGTAAAGGTAAATGTGAAGTTAATTGCAAAAATAAATACACAAATAATAGCGTAGGTAATAGCGAAGATCATAATGCAGATAATAATAGAGATAACTGGGTAAGTAATAGTGCAATGAGTTAATAAAGTAATGTACTCTTTTTCAATATTACTTTGTGACATGGGATTGATAATTTTCATTAATGAATATGTGAAAGCAAGCACAAGAAAAAGAAGAGAGGAACCATGTTTCTTCTATCTCAAATAAAGGAGGGTTGCATAAATCATAAGAAGGTGGGAGAGAGGAGCCATGTTTCTTCTATCTCAAATAAAGAAGGGTTGCATGCATGATAAGAAGGCAGGGGATGTTCTTCTTCAATTGTCATGTAATGTATTTTTCTCCTTTTTTTGTTTTACTTCTTTACTTCTTGTTTCTTAAAATTTTTAAGTGATACTAGATTAGAAGTTTAATTATGTAGCATGAGGGAAAAAAATGCTTCCAAAAGGGCACTTGTAACAAAAAATTAAGTTTTTTATTAGTTGAGGATTTTGAAGAATAAGACCTCCAAATTTGGTTGCTTAGATGTGATTAATAAGAAAATATTTGGTTCATCAAAAGGGTTAGTGATTACTTGCCCTCATCTTTTAATCCATGTTAGGGTCACCTTTTCTATTGCATTTATCTTGGAACTTAAAAGATTTGATATTTTTGAGATATTTGCATCAAAATCACATTCATTTCCTTCATCCATTCTCTTTCACCATTCTTTTCACACACCATTCTCTTTTAACACTCTTTTATTTCCACTTGTTTTCTATCACAATGACATTCTTTGTGGGTAATTTGCTAAAATATTTAGCAATACCTCTTGAGATAATGCATGTGCAAGTGCATGCAAGTACAAAGTTACCATTTAGCTAGATCCTACTTATACATCTTAAAGAAATATACATCATCTAGTAGTACTAATAGATGAGATGGAGGCTAATAGATTGTGAATATGAGGAAAGAAGCATATAGATTTGTGGGTGGATGGAAATATTTATCCCAAGGATCCTTCTACAGGTAAACCTCCTTGTTTCCATGACTACATAAGATCTATTGAAGAAGGTAACAACATGATGCTTGGCCACTGTATAAGGCTATGCTTTGTATCTCACACATACATGGCTCAAATGCACAAAATGAAAGAAGTATGATTAACTACACAAACAAGTATTTTTGAGCTAACAAATAAGATTTACATTTTGGAAAATGCTAATAAGTCATTACAAGAAAAGCTAACACCCTTGAAGGAAACTCCAATAGGATTGAGAGAGAGGAACAGAACACTAATAAATACAATCAACTTGTGGGAGAGAGTAAAGAAAAGGAGACTAAATATTGCAAAGAAATATATCTCTAACATATCAGACATTAAATATTTGAGAAAGTGAGGAGAGAATCAATCTTTTAAAGGAAGTCATGAATAAGAAAGATATTTTGAGGATTCTTAAGTCACTTGAAAATGTGGATTTGAGAGGCTCGGCTCTTAAACAATCGGTAAAGGACTTAAAAGGTGCAATAGAAGCAAATGAGCTTGTAGAGACATATGATATTTAGCCAAAAAGATTATTGTGCTATCTCTAGATTATGGTTTAAAAATCTTAAATATAATAGAATAAGTGCATTTGGGTTACCTTGAGCCCTTGCAGTATTGATTATAAGGACTTCTATGAATCGTAAGATCCCACATGTTATGGGGGAATACATTCCTATTGAAGGGTCTATGCTATACAAAAAGTGTAAAAAAAAAATCTACTTTTGAATACAATGTGTTTAAAAATATATGGGTTGATTTGAGAAGAGTGCAAATTGCAATGGTCCACATGTATAAACTCACAATAGAAGAATGTCATGGTATTTTAAAGTTTTTCTTGAATTTGGATGAAGCACATATTCAAAAAGGACAAAGGATGGAAAGAGTTCGCATTTGCATCATGAAGAGGGTATTGGACTATAGTAATGGTTATAGTCAAGCACTAGTGCATAAGTTCCAATCCGAGATAGAGATTAAATTGGTGGGTTGGTGTTGCTCAAGTACATATTGAGAATCATAAAAAATTAAAATGTTTTTTCACTTATACAAGTATTCTAAACTTATTAAGTCTTGTAATGAAGAAGAAATGTTGTTGATTGATGGAATTGCTAATTCGAATGTAGAATGATATATGAGCACCGACTTAAAAAATGTCAATGTATGCTTAGAATATGCAATGGGAAAAATGCAAAATAGCTTTCTATTTATTGCATGGAAAGTGTAGTGCTAAAGATTGGAGCAATTTGCATCTAGCAAGAAGAGCTCCAACTAGAGACTCTATAGATGTAAATTTAAAAACTTAGAAGACATATAGGATTCCATTCTTTCAATCCCTCTTAGAAATGTTCATATTTGTACTTTGCATATAGAGATTAGAATAACTAATAAACTTCTTAAGTTGTATCTGGACTATGAATACTCGATTCACCTATTGTCTTTATCAGATGAGCGTATTGACAAATGTGAGCCATTACTCTCGAAAATGGGTTTTTATGGGAGTCAAGTTTACTCAAGAAAAGATCCAACACTTTCAAGGAAAACAAGAGATGTCTTAGCAGATGTCTCTATGGGAGACTCAGAATCTAGACGCTTTTTAGAAAAGCAGATGAGCATTACTTGGGAGTATTAGAGAGAGCTGTGTGGGATCATGACAAATGTTGCAAGTACACCAAGACTTGAATTTCTAAGGATGAAGATTTGGAGACACCTTGATGTCTTTTTAAATATGTTCAAAAAATAAAAGACAACATACACATATTTAGAACAGTTCAAATGTTCAATTACAAATCTTATTCAAGCAATAAAGGAGGCATGAGGAGAAAAGAATATAACATTTTATTTGGTAAGGTAGAGAATATTTAATCTAATTTTTCTTTGATAAAGTTTTAAATGGTGTAAAAAATTTGTTACTCTCTTATATTGGAGCACATCCTTCATATCCATGGGCCTTATTTTATTGAGCAAGGCCCCCTAGCAAGTTATAGTCGCCAAGGCATGGAAAAATATCACTGTCAAGTACGTATAAGTTCTTTTTGAAGCAAGAGACATGGAGGAGAAGTAATGAAAAGCAATGCTTTTGAGGCGATATTCAATTGGTTTTTCCAATGAAAACTTCAAAGAATGAATACTAAACATGATAATGAAACCTGAGAATTCATAGTATTTTTAAAGATAGAAAAGTACAAAGCTAGCTCTCAAGAGCTCACATTCTCTTCCCTCTCATGGATCTTTTCTCTATAATATAGAAATTTTCTTATCTTATAGCCAACTATGGATTTTATATTTGTTTGATTTGTTGCCAAAGCATAAGACAAGAAGGCCAAAAAATATCATGCTTTAGAAGTAGGGAAGTCACAATTGTAACCAAAGATCCTAATCACTACAAGGGTACACACATATAGCGACGCTAAGTAGCGACTTTTTTTTCCGGCGTCGTTATTTACGTCACTAATCCTCGAAATATTTTAAGTCAAAAAATGCATCGGTATTAGCGTCGCTATCTACGTCGCTAAAAACGTCGCTATTAGTGTCGCTATTTAGCAACGCAAATAGCGACGTAAATAGCGACGTAAATAGCGACGACTTACTCTAGTAACATTTCACGGAAACCCGAATGTTTCTTTCAAATGTGCACGCGAACTGCAGAAGCAAGGCGAAGGCGGAGAGAAAGAGAAAGGAAGGTGAGCAAAGAGGGAGGTGAGCAAGGGAGGTAAGCAAGGAAGCAAGCTGCGAGCCGCATGCGAGGAGAGGAGCGTCACCCGCACGAAGAGGTCGTGGAAGAAGAAGAGAGCACGACGGTATGCCCTATTTTGTTTTCTTTACAATCTTTGTTTTGCTTTACAATGTAGGTTAGAAAGTGTTGGTTTCTCTTCGATCTTTGTGCTGCTTTGCAATGTAGGTTAGGAAGTGTTGAAAGAGAGAGAAATGGAAGCGAGTGTTTTCAAAATTTTTCTTGTGTTGGTTTTTATTCTTTGCAATGTAGGTTAGAAAGTGTTGGTTTTTCTTCAATCTTTGTGTTGCTTTAATTTGCAATGTAGGTTAGGAAGTGTTGAAAGAGAGAAATGGAAGAGAGTGTTTTTATATTTTTTCTTGTGTTGGTTCTCTTCAATCTTTGCAATGTATATAGGGTAGGAAGTGTTGAAAGAAAGAGAAATGGAAAGAAGCGTGAAGGGGGACTCTTATTTTGCTTGATTATAATTTTAAAGAGAGAGTGAGAGAGATAGAGATGTAGAGAAAGAGAAATGAGATGCTTGTTTTGTTTGGATTGTATCTTTTGCAAGATCTTTCTAAACTACATACTCATCCACAATAATATTTCTAGATGTAGAAATACTTCTTTTTCTAGGATCATAAAAGTAAAATGCTTTGGTGATGTTACTATTACTCATGAGAATATGTTTGAGAGATTTAGAGTCTAATTTCTTTGTCTGAGCATAAGTAATGCTTCCAAAAACTTTCAAACAACTCACTACTAGCGTTTGACCAATAAAGGCTTCAAAAGGAGTTGTGCCTTTCAAGGCATAGTGAAAGATCTATTAACTATTATAAAAATGTATGTGTGTGAGCATAGTTTAGAGCCGACCTCAAAGATAGATAAGTTTAGAGCCGAACTCAAAGAGATAGGTACGAAATTTTTTTAAAAAGGACCTGAAATATATATAGTGGAGTGGTCCCAATATACAATATAGAATCGTTATTAAATTATTATTCCATTACATCGTAGTCAAGATGTCTAGCACTCACGACCAACATGGTGGGGATCGTGAGGCTTGGCTCAATCAACGTGTCCCCTGTCCATGCATGCAATGCAAATTGGCCATTCGTCGGAAACGTCGTTTGTCCATAGAGCATGTGCAATAGTATGGAGAGTTTCGAGTTGAGATAATCGACCAAGCAGTCTTGAATTACGAGATTGCGGTAAGTTCTCTCTCATTACTATATGACATGTAATTGATTTAAGTATAACAGTTTGGGGTTATCTTAGAAGTTAGCTCCTTAACGTCCTTTATAGGGTCAGGGCCATGTCGATACATTGCAGTCTGCAGATCTCTTGTGTCCAGTAAGACGAGTTCGTCCGCGCTCTATATAAATGCCGTCCGAGATAACTAACTGTCTCATAGAAGGTGATAACTCTCAACCCCCTTCTATGGGTGAGAATGCTGGAGACATGGACGATCCTCCTGCTTTTTGGAGCCCGAGTTAGAGGACATGATCAAATCATTTCTTCCGATGGACTCGGAATCCCAAGATCCTTTAATTGCGGAGGCTGCCATTCCATTGTATGATGGGAGTCGGGTATCCCGTTTGAAGACACTTCTTGCATTGTTGAGCATACAAACAAAGTATGGATGGAACGATGCAAGTGTGACAGAGCTATTCAGGTATATTATGATGTGTATGATTCTTTATTGAAAGTCATTAAAATGTGCTATGTAGTACTCTAATAACGTGCTTCATTGCAATTTGTAGAACGTTGAAATCTTACATTTTGCCTATCCAAAACACGATGCCTGAGTCTCGTGATGATGCAAGACAAGTGCTGCGAAAGCTAGGCATGGATTATAATTGCATTCATGCTTTCCCCAATGATTGTGTTCTCTTCCGGGGAGAGTTTGAATTGTTGACCACATGTCCCAAGTGCGGTGCGGACAGGTATCGAAGTGACTTGCAGGGACAGACTGTTCCGCAGAAGGTTTTGAGGCACTTTTCGCTGATACCACATGTTCGTCACATTTTTCGGACCAAGAGTTTTGCAAAGTTGACTACATGGCATGCGAAAAATCGATCTATTGATGGTGTACAGCATACATCAGCTGACTCAGAAGCATGGCATCACATTGACGAGACTTTCCCTGACTTTGCAAAGGAGGCGAGGAATCAACGATTCGGTCTTGCCATGGATGGGGTAAATCCTTTTGGTTTACGTTCCACTTCCTATAGTGTATGGCTCGTGGTCCTTGTTAACTACAATATACCGCCATGTCTTTCCACCAAGAAAGAACACCTTTTGCTCAGCTTGCTTGTGCATGGACAATACAAAGTCAAGAATATGGATGCCTACCTCTCTCCACTAATTGATGAGCTAAAGGAGTTGTGGGAGGGAACTGTAGTGGAGAACATGAGCAAACATATTGGTAGGCGATCCACAACTATAAGGGCAATTCTTATGTGGACCATGCATGACTTTCCAGGTTATGGAGAATGCTCTGATAAAGTGTGTTTTCTTATTTTGCTAGTTTTCTTTGAGCGATGTTGGTGTTATGACATGCCTCATTGTACATGTGTGTTCTGCAGGGCTAGTCACATCAGGTTTCCATGCATGTCCTCTGTGTGGACCAAGGTTCGATTCTCGTATGTCAAAATCTATGAAGAAGATGGTATTTGAGGGACATCGGGCTTTTTTGCCAGAGGGTCATGTCATGAGAGAAGGATTTCTTGGTCACCCTCCTGCGAGAATGAACGCATTGAGCTGGTTTGATCGCAGGATGGTGGACTAAGACTCGCTTCCCAGTGGAATGCGACGCTTCTCAATTTTCTATGAGTTGACTTATTGGAAAAAAATGAAAATTAACCACCTTTTAGATCCCATGCACATTTTTAAGAATGTGGGTAGCTTGCTATGGGACCACCTCACTAGGCAGCGAGACACACTAGGAGTGAGGATGGATTTGAAAGCAATGGGAAAGATGGAACCATATTGGCCTGTAAGTGGCGTTGACGGTCGAGTGCAATTGCTACGCGCTCCTTGGGTTTTGTCTGGCAATGAAGTGCAACGAGTAAAGGAAAACATCAAGTCCTTTCGCACGCCGACTGGCCTAATGTGTTCTCTCAAGACAGCATTCACAAAGGATGACCAACTGATAGGACTCAAATCCCATGATTGGCATAAGATGTGTCAGGTATGTACGGTATGAGGCTGTGCATGGCATGATTCTGCATATTAGATTTTAGAATCTCCGTTTATTTATACACAATATTAATTACATGGTTTTTAAAGTTCGTATTGCCGATCACAATCGCGGGGTCTCTGACATCGGAGGTACGGACAGCCATTTACAAATTGTCCGAGTTGGTTCAGTTTGTCTCCCAAAAACAGATTCACACATCATCGATTGAATCCGCGAAATGCATGGCAGTAGAGACTGCTTATCTTTTGGAGAAGTATCTTCCCACTAGCATGCTCACGATACAAACCCATCTTCTAGTGCATATTGTAGATGAATTGCAGGTTGCAGGTCGAGTCCATAGTCGATGGATGTTTTTCCTTGAACGGTTCATGAAGACCTTAAAGGGATTTGTGCGACAACGGGCTCGTCCTGAGGGTAGCATGGCTGAAGGTTGGTTAGTGTCGGAGGCCTTGGTGTACATTTCTGAGTGGTTGTCCACTGTGGACTGGGACAAAGGCTTGATATGGTCACTTAAGGAGGATGATCGTCTGAATGGAGATGTCCTACTGGGAAACAGAATTGAGAAGAAGATGGACACATCCATGGAGTCCAAGGTGAACCGATTCTATATGCTGCATAGCACTACGATGGAGAAGTGGCTGCAACGGTATGAGGATGCTCGAGCTAAGCGAGAGTCTTCAAGATCTGACTTTCGATGGAGTACGCGGCAACGGCCCATTCGATATCCGAAGGGCTTAGAGGAGATGCCTCTACTCATGTCCACTAGATGGCTACATGAGGCCCTAACCAAAGCATCTCAAGATGGAGAAACAATTACTGAAGAAGAGTGGGACTTCTCACATGCATGCAATCCCAAGGTATGGATGCAATCCCAAGGTATGCAATCCCAAGAAATTACAATCTATACTGCAAATCACAACTAATATACTTGTTCTTCTCCCAGTATAAGGTCCATAGTGCAGCATGGTCACGTGGACGACATTTCAGAGTAGAGCACATCAACAAGTTACGCTCGACAATGGACTATGGAGTGATGGCAATGTTTGAGCATGAAAGCTGACGATGTGCCACAGATCCAAACCGTGTAGTTGCAAAGATGGAGTATTTCGGATGTTTACAGAGTATCCTTGGCTTTGTTGAGATTGACTCAACGAAGAAGTGGACCGATTTGAGTGATACATTTGTTTTGCCAAATCATTGTGAGCAAGTAAGAGTCCCTAATACTTGACGCGCTTTAGCAATCTCAAAGTGGACTTTTATACTAATCGTAATATGGATCAGGTCGTCTTTTTCCCTAATCCGCAACAACCTCAATGGTGGTATGTCATTCCCATGACATCTAGGAGTATCCCCGTGTTTGCCAGAACCCCCGTACCGATCGTAGAAGAGACACCTTTAATAGCGGCAATGACAGAAGGCATACAAGAAACTAGGATGAACCGCCTAGAGGACCAAGACATCTCACCTATGGAGATAGAGGAGATAGAGGATGGGTTTTTTGAAAATGAAGCAGAGTCCTCATTTTGTGGAGAATTTTATATAGATCTCCCGGTATATACTAAGCTATGTCAAGATGAGATTGTGGAACCCTAAACAAAAGTGACTCGATCAAAATGTTGTCGTATTGCTGCGCATTCGAGGTGTGAAATCCACCTAAAAGTTGTGTGTGGGATTTGATACTTTGTATATATTTAATTGTTGTGTTTATACTTTTGTTCTACGTGGAAGAGGGTTTGGAGCAAGAGGAATTAATCAATAATGCTTTGGTCGACATGTATGCAAAATCTGGTATGCTTGGAAAAGCCCAAGAAATATTTGACAATATGTCAGATCAAGAAGTCGTATCCTGGATGACACTTATGACAGGATATGCTGAACATGTCTGCCTATATGTGGAATGCTATTATCGCTGCATTTGCAGATTCTGGAGATTCTGAAAAAGCATTTGGTCTGTACCATGATATGTTGAGAAAGGGTCAAGCCCCAAATGAGGTTTCCATGTCCTGTTTCTTGAAAGCTTGTACTACAATAGAGCAAGCGGAAGGTTTATCCACATGCAAGTTGTAAAAAGTGGCTTTGAGCTTGACTTGGTCATTGGAAACTCTCTCATCAGCAAATATACCTTGCATTGTAGTCTGTGAGATGCAGAGTTGGGTTTCAAGAAGTTGTCACAATGGAATGTTGTTACTTGGAGCTCAATGATATTAGGATATGCAACACAAGGTCATGAAATTCATGTTTTCCAGATGCCTTAGCTGGGAATATTGGCCATGAGAATATGAAGTACAATTCAACAATCTTTGCACTAGGATGCAATCAACAAGGGAATCCCCTTCGTGATAGAGCTGGAAGCTTTCTTGCCTGGATGAGTCGAGCGAGAAGGGAAACCAGCACCTTTAGATGACTTCCAAAAGATGCAGATTAGCAAAGACGGAAAACCTTATTCATTACCGTTTATGCCAAAGGTGTCAAACAGATGAAGCATGCTTTCCCTAAAATTTGGGCACTTGAAGAAAGTTATGGATATCTGGTTAATGGGGCCGCTTTTCTATTTTAAATTAAAAAAAAGCTACGTGCTGTATAGCCAATTTGGGGGGCACAGGGAATTTCGGAATTGGGGGCTAATGTAAGTTTTTATCTCTCCGTGATCGAAAAGGGGATCAAGCAGAGGGGAGGGAAGAGGATTGTGAACAGAAAACGACAGGGAGAAAAGCCAATCTGGGGGAAACCATGAAAGCAGGCAGATTACACAAGTGTATGGGTTTTACGATGAGTGCCTGAGAAAGTATGGAAATGCAAATGTCTGGAAATATTTCACTGATCTTTTCGACTATCTACCTCTGACTGCTCTTATTGAAAGCTAGAGATTTGGAACGGTCAACAGGAGAACGGTCGAGACCCAGAAGAAAAGCAGAAGATAGTGGACAGGAAGGCCCATCTGGGAACATACAGAAGAGCATTGGGAGGAATCTGTCAGACAGGGACCATTTGGTGGTTGCAACGAGGGGAGGCTTTGTTGTGCGACCTGATAATTCCCGGGGAATGCCATATTGGATGAGGGAAAAGCTCCGTTGGCGGAATGGTTCAGAGGGCTCTGCGAACTGGGATTTTGGGGAAGTCCTTTTGGCTACCTTGAAAACTATAGAGGAGTCTTACGTTGGCATATCAATTTCAATTTCGTTATGTTACGCATGGTTAGCTTTGGCTTGGATTATCATTGGACTAGCATATCTAAAACATCAACAGCCAATCGGGAGAAGCATAGCAAAATCTGTGGGTTTTGCAACTCTGGAGTTCCGTGCTATTTGACCAGCTCTTCTTTTCTGCTACTCATCACAGGAGGCTGCTCTGGAACTGTATATTACGGAGTGTTTCCAAGTGGACAAAAAGTTTTGATCAAGTTGTTACAGAGCAAATATCAACGTCTGCAGAGTGAATTTCAGATCATGGGATCTACATGACAATAATTTGCAAGGAATCATCCCCTCATCTTTTGTGAATCTCCCAAACCTCCTCAAACTGGACTTGCGAAATAATAATTTCGTGGGAAGTTTTCTTAATAACAGCTATGCCTTGTATCCATTCTCTTTCCCCTTCTTATTATCCTGGAACATAAACTGAATTCGCAGTCAAATGCAATTCTGACATTGCATGTCTTGCTAGAACATACATGTTCACCCAAGTATACATCTGGAAGTCCATGGCTGCTCGAGAGATGAATAAAGATCTTTAACTTCAATTAAAGCAAGCAAAAGAAGACTTGGTGTACAACTTTGGAGCATAAGCTTGAATCATACCAACAGAAACTGAATTTTGTCTGAAAGGAAAAATTGCAGAACAGGGTACTTTAGCCTGCCTTTCCCTCCGGTGCTGAATATATTTCAGACAAATACAAGTGTTGCAAGCTCCCTTGGAAAGCCTTTCCTTACACAAATATCACTTATCTACCTGTATGACATGCTGAAGCCTAAGCAGAATTTATTGATTGAGTTCTGGAATTGTTGTATGGCTATTAAAAATATATGACTCAGAGTTGAATGCTAGAACCAGTTTGATGATGAGTTTAATCTCTGACATTGGATTATTCATTTGATTGATCTTCCATCTTGACATATATCAAGGTCTTCTGAAGACGCACTTTGCTTTCATAAACCCTTCGACATCTTTGGTGAACCCGACGTGAAAGCGTCGCAGAAATTTCAGGATGGGAGATACTTCAGGATCTATTTCAGCCTCTTCTACAATTCCAACTGCGTCCTCTACTTCAGCTCCATCAATGACTGCTGCGTCAAGTACTTCAACAGATGATCTCAAGCAGATTTTGCAGAATATGTCCATGTATATGTAGCTTCAAAATCAGCAGACACAATTGTATATGCAGCAGCAACAACAATTGCATCAATAGCAGTTGTCTTAGCAAAGGCAACTATATTCGGAGCAGGAGAATGCAAACAACGCGACTAAGGCGATTGAAGCAGTTGAGAATGAGAAGAAGCTATTTGATGGCCGTAATGTTTCAGCATATTTGAAGACATATGAGATTAAGATGGGGTTTTTTGGAGTTCCAGCTGGACTTATGAGTAAGTACTTCCTTCGTCTTGTCACACCCGCCTTGAGGGCAAAAGTGACTGATCTTTTTATTCAAAATTCACATTGGCAAGATTTTAAGAAGGCTCTGAAAGAAGAGTATTTCCTTGAGGACTTTGGGATGGCTACACGGCGGTCATTCCGAGAGTGGGTCTACATGCCAAACAAAGGTCTAGCTGCTTCAGAGTTGATTCGGGAATTTGAAGAGAGGTATAGTCAGCTTGATGCCATTGAACAAAGAGCATTGGATGTTGAAAAAGTTGAGCTTTTCTTGCAAGCTGCAGATCCTGCTCTTCAGGAAGAATTGGGATAACTTCTTGAGGATCGCACGAAGCCTATGGGACTTAAAACGGATTGGCAGGATGCCCAGGATGCACTCTCGACTTTGACCAAGAGGAGGATATGGAAGACCCGCCTACAGAATGGTTCCATGACACCGACACCATCATCTGCTCCTATGCCTGCTTCTATCCCTGTTATTTCTTCTCCTCCTCAGCCAGTTTCTTGGCCTATGCCAGTGCCTATTGTTTTTACTCCTCCTATTCCTCCTATTCCACGATCGATACCTGCACCTTCTGCTCCAAGACCATCCGCTCCATTGGTGCCTACCTCTCTTGATGACATCATCAAAGGCATAACGGATTTGACACTAGAGTCAGTTAAAGCGGAGTTGGTGGGAAAATTGAAAGAGCAGTTTGCTTCGACTGCGCCTACTATTTCTTCTAGTGCTCCTACTGCACCTAGGAGTGCTCCTAGTGCACCTAAGAGAGATCGGAGATGTATTTGGTGCGATAGTATGGACCATCAGCATTGCAGGGATTGTGAATCTTTTCAGGATGCAAGGAGGAAGAATTTGGTATTTTGGGGACAAGATGGTAAGATTTGGTTGATTGAAACAGGAGCTCCACTTACTACCAACTTTGGGAAAGGCGGAATGAAGAAGTTAGTGGATGACATGGCTGCGCGTACTTCTTATGTGACAGCTAGAGGAGATGCTTCTGCATATGGAGTCCAAATTGAGAAGGGATCAGAGAATCAGTCAGCATTATGGACTTATGCTATGGAGGCTGCAAACAAGGGAAAAATTCAGCAAACTGTTTTGACTAGTGCAGGCTCTAGCATCAGATCAGAGACAGGTTGGGATTCGCCTGTTGACAGGTACTCTATTTATGCTTATTTGGCTAAGTCTCAGGGAGCAGATGTACTTGTTGAGGAGAAGCGTAAGAGGGATGAAGAAAATCCAAGTGCAGCTAAAAAGACTAGAGGGGGTGAGTTTGTTACTCCACCTACTGCAGGACCGTCTTTGAGACCAGGGCCAGAATGACAAATGGAAGATGCTCAAAAGAGAGAAAAGAGGCAAGAGCCTAGAGAGAGAAAGCAGCCAGGGTTTAGATTGATGTTTGATATTGAGACATCTACAGACATGAAGAAAATCTTTAATGACAAGATACTTAGCAGTGAAGTGACTTTCACTATTTCTGAGGTGTTGGGCATCTCAAAAAGAGAGTTTCAAGATCAGTTTCAGGAGGTCCTAAAGAGGAAGAGACATGCATTGCCTACTACTGATACACAGGGAGTTTGGATTGGGGAGTTGGATGAGGATGAGGATGAGGTTATGGTTGAGAATGCTTCTGTTTTTCTGCAGATAGAGAAGAGGGTTCAGCCTATGCATTATGCTGAAACTGATGAGCCTGTCTTGATACCGCGTAGTCACTTTTCGCGGAGTCATTGGGCTAGGGAAACTACAGAGACGATGGTAAAAATTGGAGAGAAACAGGTGCCTTATGTTGCTTTGGTGGATCATGGTTCAGAGATTAATCTCATAGTTCGTGGAGTTTATGAGAGTAACAGATGGCCTATGGATGTAGAGCATGGGTGGCGTATGAGAGCCGCCAATAACACTGCAGGTGATTTGTATGCTGCATGTCTTAGTGTCAGGGTTTCTATTGGTGATGTAGAGGAGGATTTCCATTTCTTTGTGCAGGATTCATGCTCTTATCCCATAATTCTTGGACAGCCATTCATCGCAGAGATGCGCATGGAAACAAAGGTAATGGATGATGGATCTGCTTATGCATGGATTCGCAGTAAAGATGGTATGAGAGCAGTTCAGTTTATGACTGTGTGTGTGAACCATGTTAGAAACAGGGATACTCTCAGAGATGCACCTTTGCCCACTGTGAGGGATTCGGGTTTTCATTAGGTACCGCCGTTTCGCGAGACGACGGTGGTACAGAGCAGAGGAGATTGGAGTTCTCGCCTCCTGGCAGCAGTGTTTTCTCCTCCGGTTTTGTTGGGATTTCAGCAAACAGTTCGATGAGCTATCAGAAGATTTCTAGGTTGCCTAGAGCTGCCATATCCCTGGACATGTTTCATGAAATTGCAGATTTTGTGTCACAGATTGAGTCAGAGGCTGAGATGATTCAGCAAAAAGTGTTGAGTGCTGAAGAAATTCAGCAAACAGAGTTTCCAGCTGATTATGATCAGCTTATAGAGATACAGAGGGCTGAAAACTTTCAGCCAACAGAGTTTACTGCTGAAATATTTTAGCATCCAGAGTTTAGGGCTGTTCCTATGCAGTCCATAGAGCAGAGGGCTAAGGATATTCAGCCATTGGAGTGCAGAATTGCTGATTTACAGCAAGATTTGAGTAATGCAAAGGATCATAATGAAGCCAAGGTTGACACGAAATACAAGACTGTGGATAAAAAGGTGAAGCCGGTAGCTGTACCGCTTCCACCTGACAGTGATCAGCAAATAGAGAGCGCTGCCAAATAGCCAATTTTGTGGAATCCGGAGCATATTGGCTATAAATTTTCAACGGAGACTCTTGCTGAATTGAAAATTGGGAATGGTGATTTCTTGCTACCCACAGAGAAGCAATGCTTTCAGGAGATGCTTGAGCGACATGGAAGGGGATTTGCTTTTTTCCCGCATGAGATTGGATGTGTGAATCCTGATATTGTTGCTCCTATGGTCATTTTTACTATTCCTCATATTCCATGGAATCTCCGACCTATTCGAGTGCCTAAAGCACACCTGCCAAAGCTGATTGATTTGTTGAATGAGAAAATCAGGATGGGAATTCTTGAGCCTTCATCTACACCATATTCAAATAGGTGGTTTAAGGTTCCAAAGAAGAATGGTACTCTCCGATTTATACAGGGCATGCAGCCAGTAAACAGAGTTACTATCAGCAATGTTGGTATAGGTCCAGTTGTGGATGAGTTTGCAGAAGCATTTGCTGGACGTGCCATCTATTCTTTAGGTGATTTGTATTCGGGATATGATCAGTTTCAGTTGGCTTTGGAAAGCAGGGACATAACCACCATGAGAACTCCTATTGGCCTTGTCAGGATGTGTACCTTGCCTCAAGGTGCCACTAATTCTGTTGCGCATATGATGAATGCCATGCATAAGGTTCTTCGTGATTATATACCTCAGCTTACTATGCCTTTCTTGGATGATGTGCCCATTAAGGGGTGTGCAGAAGAAGAGAAAAATGAGAGTCTGAATGAGCAGGGATGCAGATACTTTGTGGCTGATCATATTTCAGCTTGTGAGAAGATTTTGGCCAGGTTAGAAGAAGTGAACTTGACACTTTCAGGGCAAAAATCTGTTTTTGGAGTAAATGAGGTTGTCATTGTTGGACATATGTGTGGGTATTATGGCAGGAAACCCTCACCTGATAAGGTGGATGTTATAGGCAAGATTGCGGAGTATTGTTCTACCACTTCAGAGGTACGAAGATTCATTGGAGCTTGTGTGTTTTATATGATTTGGATACCTCATTTTGCACACATAGCAGATTGTTTATATCAGCTGCTTCGAAAGGGGCAGAAATTCTATTGGGATGAGAGCCACACTAGAGCCATGCGAAAATTGAAGAAGTTAATTGCAGAATGCTCCTACTCTCAGGAAAGCGGATTATAATTGCGGAAGGCCTATTGTATTGATAGTTGACACTAGTCCAATTGGTATAGGTTGGGCTGTGGGTCAAGATGATGCAAATGGAAACAGGTATGCTATTCGGTTTGGGGCGAAAGTCCTAAAGGAGAGACAGAGGAGATATCCGAAAATCAAGAGGGAGTTACTGGGGATTGTTACAGCTCTCAAATGTGACAAGGAGTACTTTATTGGAGCTTTAGTTGTGGTAGAGGTATATTGCTTGCCATTGATTGGTATGATTACGAGTTGCTCTACTCCGGATATAGCCATGTTGAGATGGATTGCATACATCAAGTCATTAAATCCAGAATTTAAACACATAGCAGGGAAGGATAATCCAGTGGCAGATATATTGTCTAGAGCCAGATATGATGATGAGGAGACTTTACTAAGCGGAAGAGGAGAAAAAGCAAGAGAAAAACAGGCGAAGAAAGGAAAAAGCATCGTCTGGACTGGCACGAAAAAAAAAATCTATTTGGTATTGTCCAGGGGGGGCTTAGATCCTCATCTGAGGGATATCTGTGTAAAAGGGCTTGGTTGCTCGAAATCTGCTTGGGTATGCCATTGGTGGACTTGTAGGAGGAGAGGAAAAGGACTCATTTTGGAGGGTGGTTGCACAGTGTACTGCAGGGTTACCAGAAGACAAGCCTCGTTATGTAATGTCACCGGTGGATGGAAAACCTATGCTTTTAACCCCAGAAGAATCAATCACAATACAGAATAAAATTGGTGCAGACATAATTATGGCTTTGGATGATGTTGTGAAAACCACCACTACAGGCCCTAGAGTTGAGGAGGCTATGTACCGCACTTTACGATGGATTGATCGCTGCATCAAAGCGCATACAAGGCCAGGGGAACATTGGTAGAACCATAGGAAAATGGAGGCACAGGTCGCTCTGAAGTGTGATCCTAATCCCAGGATTGTAAAGTTACCTAGAGGCCAATCATTTGCAGGAATGTGCTTCAGCGCAGGCACTTGAATGGGGGCTCCGATTGTTCCTCTCGTGCGCCTCCTGTCGATTGAATACTCATGTCGGATGTCTTTTACAATATTGATGCAACGCCTCAGCTTTGCAAAATCCCTGGAAGATTTATGCGATTCTTACACGCAGATTTTACTGGTTTATGAGCTCCATGAAGGAAGTGCTGAATTGAGGGAAAAAGGTGACTTTTCTGATGATGTGTGAGGGAAAAGCCTGAGAAAGAAAAAAGTCGTGCTGTCCAAATTTCTAGCTCACCGATTGCTATTTCTGCTTTTATGCCTGTGCATCATGGTTGATGAGAAAACATGAGATTTCAAGGCAGATTCTAAGCTTTCCTTTGACCATCCATATTCCCCAACAGAAATTATGTTTATTCCTGATAAAAATTGCCAGAAATCTGACTTATTAGTCACAACTGATGACTATCTCTTGGTCTGACAGATCTAGGAACATGGCAGATTGAAGACTAACATAATATATATAAATATGGAAAATTTGAAGACTGTTTCTAACCGTAAGCCATCTCAATATCAGTAAATAGTCACCATGATGGAACTTGGATCAGAAGATTATCCATGTTCATCCACTTTCTCACTCATCGATGAAGACCATACTCTTGGAAATTCTCTTTGAAATGTATGGATGACCTATGCAATCCAGAGGCTGCTCAGGTTTCTTCTTCTTGAACCTTGAATCTCTTATTGGCAGAAATGAAACAGAGTCTTGACATTATTTTCTCATCTTGCTTATTTACCTGTTTGATCTTTTATCCTGAAATTTATCAAGGTCTTCTGAAGACGCGACTTTGCTCTCACAAACCCTTCGACAACGTTGCAAATCGGTTAGGATAGTTTGTATGTTTTTAGAGTATGGTGTTTTGTATTATCTAATTTTTATTATTATTTTAAAATGAAGTCTGCAAATTAAGTCTTAGTTTTATTATGTCTTGCAATTCATTATCTAATATTATTATTTTTCCTTGTATGTGCAGGTTTAGGATTTGGGCACAAACCACCTCAGCACGATCGGTAGACTCTGGACGGCCGGTCCGATGCTTCGGTCTCTAGTAGACGCAGTCGTAGGTCTCGCTTTGCTTCAGAGTCACGTAGTCGAGGAGGAGACATCTCCTGTTGTGGGGATACAGATGCAGTCTCTCCCACTCGCACTACCATGAGGGAGTCGACACCGTCTTTCACTGGTGGTGGCAGGCAGACGTCTACTGCTCCCACTCCTTCATGCACCCCAGCGATCACTCCTAGGGCCGACAAGAAGTACACCAAACCCACTCCTCCAGGTATGTATTTTCGCATCCTTTTTCGCAGTAGCACTTATCAATTCAAGTTGTGTTTGACACATTTGTATTAATGTTATGAAAGTACTCGTTTGCAAAATCTTGCAGGTTACTTGTATCTCATAGATAAGGCCACTAGCCATTTATACATGAATGATGAGGGAAAAGCTGTCATCTCTAGGATGCATGAGTTGTGCCAACAAGTATTTCGGCACAACATTACAAACAAGTGGAAGCAGATCCCAGATGCCAGCAAGGAGTACATAATCGATACATTGTATCGAGAGTTCTCTCAGCCCTCTAGCAATGATAGATTTTCGAGAGGGTGGATGATGACGTGTATGCGTGACTATCAGTCGCATAGGCGGTCTGATGCACACGAAGTAGTCAAGCAAGGCAAATCGAAGCCGGAGTGGCTAGATACAGAGGACTGGAGTAATCTCCAGGATGAGGCGACATCCACTCCAGACAAGTAAAAGCAGCAAAAGGACACAGCAAAGGCGCGCTTGGACACAAGATCGGTCCATCACCTTGGTAGCGGCGGCTACACAACATTCCTGGCAGATTTCGTAAGTATTAATAGGGTAGAGTACTCTAATTTAATGACATCCATGTTGATGTATGTATTTTGAAATCTCAAGTACATTGTTTTTCAATGTTTGTGTGCCACAGCAAGGTTTTACGAATCGCGACCCGATTGCACTAGAAGTGACATATGGGGAGAAGCATGGCTTGAGTGACCTGATCGAGAAGCTCTATGCTCGCGGAGGACTTGTAAGTAGTAATAAATATCATTCCTAATTTGAGAAATCTGTCATTATATGTCAGTTTGTATTTGGTACTCACAATTGTATATGTATTTGCTGTTGCAGGCTCCCTTCGATATGCCACTACAGCGAGAGGAGTTGTCTGATGCGGATGAGTTGTAGAGAGCAGATTAGGCTACATAGGATTACTTTATGGCCTCTATCCTCCATATGTAATAGCCAAGTGTATATGATTCAGACTTCTATGTTGTAGCATGACTCCATATACACATCTCCATGCTATTCACCACATATTGATGTACAGGTGTATACATATTTGCTTTGTCACAGTAGCACTTCTCAATTTAAGTTCTGTTATTTTCTTTATCAATGCATTGCACATTTGTGTTAATTAATGTCATGAAAGTACTTGTTTGCAAAGTCTTGTCATTATTTGGGATCGATTGTCTAACTTCTTTGACAACAGGAATTGTCTCTTAGCCCTGTGTGGCTCTAACTGTGGCAAGGCCGCATCTGCAGCTCTGTCAAAAAAAATAAATAAATATGCAACCATCGGTATTAGCGTCTCAAAATAATTCTACAATCGTCGGTATTAACGTCGAAAATTACTCTGTAACCGTCGCTAATTTCGTCAATATACGCTAATAGCGATACCGAGGAAAATAAAGATGGTTTTGTAGCGACACTAATAGAGAGGCAAATAGCGATGAAAATAGTGAGGCAAATAGCGATGGTTTTGTAGCGACACTAATAGCGACGCTAATAGCGACGACGGGGATATTTTTCATATATAAAGAAAACGTCGTTATAAACATCGTTATAGCATGCATATGTTGTAGTGTAATTGCTACTATCTTCTCCCAAAACACTACCTTGTGGGCATTATACTGTAACCCAAAGGAACTGTAACATCCCCCGTGCATATGAACCCCCCTTTTAAAATTATTAAATTTAATTCAAATTTTTTTACTCTCCCTCTCTCTCCCCACCCACAGCATGCCGGGGAGAGAGAGAGAGAGAGGGAGTAAAGAGAGAGAAAGGGGGGCATGCACCCCCCAAGGTGCAGGGGTGGCGGCCGTAAACAACTGTCTCCCCCCCTCCCCCCCCCATATACCACCCCCTCCCTGTTATAAAGGGGAGCCTCCCCTTATCGTCTCAGGCAGTGCCTCCCCCCCGTGATCTAGAGCAACACCGCCCCTCCCCCCCCGCCTGACAGCAACCTTCACCCCCCTACTCCAGCATCACTCTCCCAGGGCTAAACGCCGCCATATCCCCCGCCACCATCATTTTGCCATCATATACGTGGGTAAGGAGGAGGAGATCATTTTGACAATTAGAAACCAAAAAGAAAAAAAAAACTTCCCAGAAGCTTTTAGAAGCTCCCATAAAGAGCCCTCTTAAGGGTGATTCACCCACGGAATTGCGTAAAGAACGCAATTCGTCCGTGAAGGGAGTTCCCTTGCGGGAGGGAAGGACTGCTAGTTGCAGGGAATTTCAGCACACCCTCCATCTACCCTAGCCCCGATTGCGATGGCCCCAAAGTGCCACACGAGAGGAGTACATGCGGGAGTAAGAGGAGCACATGTAGGAGACCCCACCCAAAGTGCAAGAATCGATAATACCCCTCCTGCGGATGTTCAGGTTCCATCAATTCACCTTTTTTTCATTTCCGCATGATATGGGTGCATAAGTATAAAATTCACATAGGGTAGTCTTAATCGCATTGAAAATTTACTATAATTGAATGCTTTGTTTTAAAAAGATCATAGGAATGTTTGGGAAAGTTTTAGATCGCATCACAAGGCACTTATATTTCCCGCACCATCATGATGAAAGGTTGTTTCATTCGTGAATATATGGTTCATGTGTTAAAAGATGCACTCATGCAATAATGTCCTAGTCGCATCGCGCACTAAGGTTAAATATATATTGCGATGCTCACATGCATTGGAAGGTTTGCACTAGGTAATTTATGTTGGCAAGAATTGAGTTATAATGTACACAATGCATTTGTGCAATTTAAAAAAATCCCTTGTGATGACCAGAAATAGGTTGATTGGTAGGAGGATGTTTAATTAAAGAATAGGGAGTTGCCATGGAGAGGAATAAAAGGATTATATATTCGCATAAGCAATTGCATTCTATTTCACGTGACTTGCATGGGAAAGGAAAAGATTATGTTTTTATTTTCAATATCATTGTAATTGTACATAGCATACTGCATGCAACTTGCATGCATAAGTAAATGTATTCCGGGACTATGATAAATAAAGATCAGATATTTGAAAAAGGAACTTGCTTGACATTGTTTTTGTGTCAGTGCCTAAGTTACGTGAAGAAATCTGTGTTGAAATTGATTAATTAAGGAAGCTGCCTTTGCATGTAAACATAATGTGGTAGGTAATTAGATAACTAAGATAACTAAGCAACTCGAGGAAAGTGCGGTGGACGCAACTTAGGTCCGTCCTACGGAGGGGTGGTCCCAGTTAGCTGGGAACTTTTCTTAAAAGACGTGATAACGAGACTGTGAAGACTTAGAGTCAGTAGAGTTAGAATCCCGATTTATGCTGTTTTAGGGGAGTGGAATGGGACTATGCCTTATGTGGACAGAGAGGTTGAGCTTCGCATCCCTCTCGTTTCCCATTCTCCATGAACCAAGTGTAGCATAAATCTGCTTTGCCTATGTTGTTCCCACGCAAAGTGGTTCATCTGGATCTTGACGCTAGCTACTTCCTAGAGACTTGGCTGATAGGAAAGAAACCCTGACTTCAGGTCGGTCCTAAGTGGAAACAGCCGGATACTTCCGCTTCGGGGCAGACTCGGGAAGACCTAGATCGCAAACCCCCTGTGACATTCCTTGCGAGTGCCAGGTGGTGCTTTCTAGACTCCCCTCCTGATGGGCTGCTAAGATGTGTCCCACAAGTGGATAAGCGAACACGTTACAGTTGGTATTAGAGCAAACCAACGAGATCTAAAGATTATAAGGGAACTTAATGGAGGAAAATAAAGGGAATAAGGGGATAAACAGGGGAGGGTGAATAGAATAGAGCAGTATTTTCTGTTGAAAAAATTTATTTACACACTTATGGATGCTGGGTTCCAGAGTCACGAAGCATGGAGCAAGTTCTTGGTGTTTCAGGTCATGTTCATGATTGCAATGTATGCTTCAAATTATTGTCAGAGGCTTGGCATGATGAATATTCTGGACCACATCTACAATCCTTCGCCCTTGTATGCGGAGCGGAGATGGACAGGAGACTCAGGAATATACTACATAGCAGCCCACCGACTCGCGTACCTTTAGACCAACTTGAAGAGAATCAAATGGATGGAGGATTTAAAGATCGTGAAGCTATTCATCTTTGTCGAAGCTTGCGTAAATGCAACTTTGCATGTTAGCGGTGATGCTAGGAGGCATATTTCACGGTGGATTCCGTGCTACAGTGGATTCCGTGAGGTTTTACGGTGGATTCCGTAAACTTTGATGACCGGGGCTCATACACAAAGTGGATTCTTTGTGCGAGAAGTTGATGGGGACGCCTGTCCTTTTCAGGCGTTTCATTAATTTAGTATGTACATGGGTGATTCCATAGCGGGTGATTCTGCAAAATGCATATTAAATTAATAAACATTTATGAGTTTAGAGTGCGCACTCGTAATAAATTAAGGTTAGGATTTATTTCTAACTAGTTGATTTATTTATGTAGCTGAAGACTGCTAGGTATTCACTTTTGTCGGTTTAATTGTATTATTTTACTAACGATTGTGAATGCTTCAGTTGATGTGTAGAGATAGCAGTAGTGGCGGAGGAAAGCATTGGAGGATAGCGAGTATTCAATTTATTGATTATATTTTGATGGGTTCATACCTTAGGCATGGCGCCTATATTTTGTCACGCCTATTTATTGAGGCGTTGGATATTTATTATTATTTTGTATGCGCATGGGCGCACGATTATGTTATTTCTACTTGGACATTGTATTGGGCATGCCAGACTCTTTGGGCACCGTCCATTAGCTTTATTCCTATTTTGTGTTAAAGCAAACTCAAAAGCTAAAAGCTTGCTATTTTGTAATTTGGGCTATTATTTGAGCTTGAAGATGAATAATACAAAAAATACATGCTTTGTGGAGCGCTCACACAAGGCATGGGGGGAGATTGCACCCAATTGGTCTCTTGCTCTGGTCATTCATGCTTTTTACCTTGTAATTTGTGCAAAAAGTAGAGTTCTATTGTTCTTGGGGACCTTCCGGCATTCACTACGCGAGCCTACAGCATCCTATCTGCACACCAGTGGTATCAGAGCGAAGCTGAGATCAAGAGCTTCCAATTGCTACCCATCTCGTGCGAAGGCGGAGCTCCTGGAACGATCGGGCTCTACGGTCAATCTCATCGCGAACGGTCGATACAGGCAGATTCCTGGCGATCAAGAATCCCTGTTTCCATCATCGGATTGTGAAGGACCGGTCTGCAGAGGCGGAGGACCACTCCTACATCTTCTTCATCAAGTCGTGGTTACACAGAGATAAGCCATATTTCTTGCCAAGCTTAAAAGATTAAATCTTAAAAGTTTCAAAGCTTAGTTAATTGGAAGCTTTACTTAAGCTTCAAAACGATTGATTATGGAGGACGTGAGGACATTGTGGGCGCCGATTTTTCCGCCGAGGACATATTCATGTCCTTAAAATCGACGAATGATCAGAAGCATTAAGCCTCTTAATCCCATAAGTCATCTAAATCCATTCAATCATTCAAGTCTTCAAAGTTCCTTCAAGTCAAGTTCTGCAAGTTCAATAAAGCGACTAAGTTCTGCAAGTCTACAAACTCTACAAGTCACATTATTTTGGTACTCTGCAAGTCAGACAAGTCAACTGGAGTCAAAACTGACTTCTGTCCAAAACTCATAGAAGGGTTGTTCCTGCGCAGAAACTCCGAACTGCAAATTTGTTCATTGGAAGGTACTCTACCCATACGCAGGTTTGCTGAAGCATTTTCAGCATACGAAGAAGGATAAAACGCATATTTTTCGAAGATTGTGAAAGCCACACCCAAAAATACATAAGCCTTGTATTCCCGAACTTGAGCTACGCTCATCCCGCTAACTTGATTTTGAGTGAGAAAGGTCTTTTGAGTTTTGCAGGATGACGGAACCACATATGGATGATTTAATGGCTGAAGGCGACCTACCTGAACCTACGATGGAGCAAAAGCTGGATTTAATCATGATGCAATTGGATGAAGAACGAAGGGCTAGGCAAGCATTGCAAGTTCAACTGGCAAATTTACAAAGATCGTCTACTGACAAAGAAGAACCTCAATCTCAAGATCTTATCCGATGTACCATCGACGCAACTCTTGAAGCTCAAACCATCCGCAATGAATCAAAGATAAGTAAAAGAAATTTCAAATTCCGTACTTTCAATGGCACTTGAGAGGGAAAAACTGTTCTTGCATTCATTAGTCAGTTTGACGACTATTTTCATGAGGAAACCTATGCAGAAAAAGATAAAATCAAGTGTGTCACTAATCATTTAGTGGACAGAGCATCTCTTTGGTGGACTGTAGTACGCAAGAGTATAGATTGTCCCGCTACCTGGGAGAATTTCAAGAAGAAGTTTATGCAGAATTTCCTTCCTCCACAATTTCATGAGAAAGCTATAAAGCAATGGGATCTTCTTCAGCAACGGGATCGTGAGCCTATTCCTCAGTTTTTGGAATGCAACAGGATCGTGTCTAATTGCTACCGTCTATGGTTGTTAATAATAATTTGGATGTCTTTCACTCCAACTATTATGCTATTCTATCTAGCCCTATATACTAGAATTTTCCTCCTCAAGCTCTTTGGGAATGGTGGCAGCCATGGAAGACTAGTGAAAGAAGGAAGAGGGTACATTCCTACAGAGACTAATACAATCCTATGCTTTCACATGGCTTAAGGAAATGGAGGTATATCCTACACACGAGAGGGGACCTGCAAGTCCCTATAGTCCTGGATCCCCATCGACCTGGTGGGAGCCCTCACCAAGCCAATTCCCAAGGTGGCGCAACCATAGCAAATGGTGTCCCCCAATCGCCGTCTACCAAAAGGATGTCCCCACAAATTGCAAGGTCAATGGACAAGCGGTGTCTGTAGAATGTAAAAAATTGTTGCTCCTAATAGGGATGCTAAGACACACTGGAATTTTTTTTTTAGCAATAGAGATCTTGTTGGTCTATGTCCCAGACCCCGCCCCCCTTTGAAGCATCTAGATGTTGGTTGAGAGTCAACTGGGAGGTCCTAAGATGTCTTGTCTTGTCTACATAGTACTTACCGAAGATTTACTTTATTTTCCTATTCAATTATAAGGTGTTGGGCGTCAATGTCTTGCACCAAGGTTGGTGGATGATAAGAAATTCACCCTTTTCACAATTTAAATGGACAGCCAACTTTGGCCCTCATGGCTCCAAACCCACCAAAATCCATGTCTAGGTTGAATTGCTAGAATTAAAACTCTTAGAACCAGGTAAGGCACAACAACTTGAAACCTCGAATGATGGATTTCAAGTTGTTAACAATTGTATGGTTAAGGCCCCTAGAAATCCCTATCCAAAACATAACAAAATTTAGTCATCCAACAAGTTCTCCCCTCTCCTCTCGAATTTGGTTGAACCAAAAGACTATGTCTCACAACATGATATAAATGGCAACGAGAAAGAAAGTATGGGTGAGGAAGAGCCAATCATCCCTTAGAACCAAGGAGACCTCTCATCCAATGATGGAGAAGAATTCATTGGATAGTTCACAATTTGTAAATAATTTGAACCTAGACTCTAAACATGAATTCAATGGCTATGACCTCTATGCCCACCCAAAAGAGTTGGTCATGATGCAAGCTAAAGAGGAGTCTTTGCCTCTTAAGTAAAATAACAAAGGGAAATCCCCCTCAAAAATTGATAATAATTAAGCTTCCAAGAGAATGTGTTCTAGGGTAGGTTCAATATCCCCTCTTCTTAGAGTAGAGCCCTAGGTCCCAAGAGAAAAATTAGCAAGAAGACTTAATGTTTAATAATCTAAAAAGCATTCCCTTTAACATTAAGGGTCTGTGTAACCCCTCAATAGCTAAGACAATTAAACTAGTGCCCTAAGTTTGTATTGATCCACTTCATTAATGGGTTGCTATTTTCTTTAAGGGAAATGAAGAATTCAACTTGATTTTGGTTTATGCCAACTACCCCATGGTTTAAAGGGTGGCTATTTGGGACTCATTAAAATTTATTAAATGTCCAATAATACTTATAAGATATTTCAATATGGTTAAAATCCCTTCGAATATATTTCAACAAAAATGTCAAATAAATTTAGGCAAGGAGGAAAAAACCTAGTACCAACTCAAATAGGGACACAATCTATTGGAAGCAGACAATGAGGGGAGATTCATATGGTCTAATAAGCAAAAGGGAGATGCACCCAAGAAAGCCTAACTTGAGAAGGCCTATATCTTGATAGGATTCGTGTTCTCTTTCTTCAGTGTTAGTACTTGGGTGCATCAGGATATGAGTACTTGGGTGCATCAAGACATAGCTTTATTTTATCATTATCCCATCCTACTAACCCTCTCAAAAAATGACCACATAGTCAAAGGATGTTGATTCCGCAAATCCTAAACTTTTCCAATTAAAGATATTCTAAGATAACATCCATAGCATTTGGAGCTAGGCTTTCTCTTCCCATAAAGGTCTCTAGCCACAACCTAGCAACATGTAGTTAAGCAAACTTAATACCTGCTTAGGAAAATTAAAAAAATATAACTAAACATAGAAGGGAGACAAAAAATAGGAAGTATTTGGAAAGTATCACCCTTGAGGATAGAGTGAATCAAGGGGACCTTTCAATTCAAGAGGAATTCCTCAAGATTAAGATGGAACTCAATGAGGGAGACGAGTTAAAGGTAGAACAAATCCCACTTTATACCAAAGCCTAGTGTGCCAACAAAATAGATAGACCAATTAAGGAAATGTTTAGCCTTCTAAAGAAGAACAAGGAGAGAGAATTGCTTCCCTTACTTATTGACAAATCTAGAAATGTAGCTAAGAACCATGACCAACAAACCTACAATTGGTCTATGACTATTACTATAACATCTTTAGTAAAGCCCTCATACCTAGCACAGAAAGGACCAATGCCTAGGTTAAAATAGCGAGGTGCCAACCCAAATTCATTCTCACAATGTTAGTTGATATTCTTTATCACGACCTTTCTTTAACGGAATTAGAGGATACCATTGATCAACTCAAAAAGGGCAAGACCCTAGGGCTAGAAGGTCTACCTACTAATGAGTTCTTTCAAGAGTTATCTCCTCCACCCTCTACTACTTTTTGGAAAGAACTCCTTATCATATGAAGAAAGTGATTCATTTGTTGCAACATGCTGTGAAATTGGATTTGACTATATAGCCAAATATTGTTTTATAGTGGAATGAAAAAGTGGTCTCATGGTTTGCAAGATTTATGAGATTAGATTTAATCATATGGCCGAATGAAACAAGAATGGGGGATTCTTGGATGCTAGCATTGATAGCAAAATTAAATATTTGACCATATGGCCAATTTTTATTTTGTAGTGGAATGGCAAAAGTGGCTAATTTGTGGCAAAATGATATGATATTTATATATGAACATATAGATAGGAAGTTATAAAAAATTGAAATGAAATAAATGGTTTATGGAAACAAAGTGGTTTGTTTGTTGCATGACAAGTTTTGACCACATGGCGAAACTTCCTATAAATATAGAAGGTAATCAAGGAGTTCCAAGTAGAACATGGTCTTCCTTTTTGGAGATAATATAGAAGATGTTTTTCTTAGAACATTTTGCCATACAACCAAATCTAACATACCCAAAATTTGTGTGATTGAACCCACCATAGATTTAGTCTTAATTTTTAAGGATCAAATTCCAAAAAAGTGGTTTGTTTGTTGCAAGACAAGATTTGACCACATGGCCAAATTATAGAAAGTAAGGAATTCTAAGTAGAAACTTGCCTTTCCTTTTGGAAGTAAGCAAGGATTGATAATATAAGAAGGCATTTGACCAAATGGAAAAATGTCATTCTTGTAGTAAAATGAACAAAGTGCTTGATTGGTTGCAAGATATTTGATACTATAAGAGTCCTTATTTTGGCCAAGAGATAGCTTAAGGAGAAGATTTGGCCGCATGGTAAAATCTCACATTATATTGAAAAAAAAACATGAATTACATCTTATATTATAAGAAAAGATTTGACCTCATGGCCAAATCTCAAATTGTATTGAATAAAATAACAAAAAGTACTTCTTATATTGCAAGAAATTTTTTGACCATATGGTCTAATCTATAAATTGATGAAAGATCATGATATGTGTTGTTAGAAGATCAAATTGCATCCTATGGCAAAATCATATTGAGTATTTGTAAGTATTGTATAGGCATATGCTTATTGCAAAATTATAAAGAGTGTAACCATAAAATCTGATTGTAATGCTTTTACTATGAAAATACAATCTAATGGAAAGTTCTGTATAGTAAAGTATAATACGATGTATAAGAACTTGGTAAAATGCTCTAATATTACGAAAGGATACAAGAAATATAAGGCTAGTTTTAGCCTTGAGGCGAAATCTTAAGGTATATAGCATCACAGAATAGAAAGAAAGGCTAGTATTTTGAAAGCACTCATTGATAAAAGCATTGCACAAACCATTTATTCCATATTCACATCTAAGAGACTTTTTTCAACATTACACAAATCATATATTTCCTATTCACAGCAAAAAGAGTATTTTCAACAGTGCAAGAAATCATGTTTTCAATATTCAGGTAGAGTGAAGCTATCATTTGCAAGGTAGTGGTTGGACAACACAAAAGACAAGCGGTCTAAGAGATCAATCAAGCAATCAAGAAGAAGAAGAAGACATTGAATTCTCAAGAGTGAGTGCCTAATCTCATTGCTACAGAAATATATATTACATTTAGTTTTCATACATGATTCTTATTTAGAAAATGCTTTTGGTGTTTGATCTTAATATTATTCAATACTAATCATACAAAAGAGTAGTAGTGTGAATTGTAGTAATTGTATGGATTGAAATAGACATAATCAATGTAGTTTAACTCAAAATCAGAAATGAAGTAGGGAAAAGTTGAAAACCTGTTGTAATTAGTAGGTCAGTAATATGTGCCAACGTAACAAAAATCACCCGTGAAGTAGAGCAAACACGGTGTGGACTAGCGATCATTCACTGCCCTATTGAATTGCTGAAGCCTTGGAACAAGATTTATGATTTGAAGACGCAGGTAGTTTTGGTCATAATACCCTAATTCGAACCAGAATTTGCATTGCACAATCTATTTCAGTTTGAGAAAATGAAATAGTGGAGAGTAGTCAAAGAAGAGGAGGGGGATAGTACCGCCAAAGATTAAGGCTGCAACACCTGCAGTAAGAGAGGGGCGACAGGAGCAGAGATAAAAACGCAGAGGATCAGAGATGTGAAACCTGCAACTATAAAAACACAACAGAGAAAACACTCAGGTTAGAGAGTTGCGTGGAAGAGAGAGGGAGGGGAAGAGAAACTCATTTTGAAAAACGTCATGATTAGTTGTAAAGACGGACTCATGAAACGAATCATTTAATGTATCATGCTATTCGAATAACCATAACTTGTTACAGAATACGAGTAGACTTAGATCTTATTTTTGTGTCTATTTTTTAATTTTCTTAAAGATTTCAAGTTGTGATTTTTTCAAAAATCACATAATGGCTATACCGTCACCCCGCCGTTGGGGGCATTGCTCCCAAACCCCCACCGAGGGCGCTGCCCCCAAACCCCTGCTCTGGGGGCGTTGCCCCCAGACCCCCACAAGGGAGCGCTGCCCCTCGAATCTCCCGTTGGGGGCATTGCCCCCAAACCCTGATGGGGGGCACTGCCCCCGAACCCCCCTTGGGGGCGTTGCCCCCAAACCCCAACCGGGGACACTGCCCCCGGACCCCTGCTAGGGGCATTTTCCCCAAACCCCCATCAAGCACACTACCCCTAACCCCCTACTAAGGGTTTGCTTGCATACCCCCACCAAGGGGCCCTACCGCTTAAACCCCCCATTGGGAGCTTTGCCCCCAAATCCCCACAACGGGCGCTATCCCGAAACCCCGAGTGGGGGCATTGCTCCCAAACCTCCACGGAGGAAGACATTGCCCTCAAACTCTTACCAGGGGTATTTCTCCTAGACCAGCTCCTTCCCCCTTGCCCCTCCTTAAGAACCCACCATTGGGATATTGCCCCTATTTCCACAGCTAGAGATTTTGCCTACATACTCTCTATCCTACCCTACTAGAGATTCTACTCTCGAACTATCACTAAGGTGGCTTCAAAATCCTCAATGATATTACACATTACATATTAGATACATTAAATATACATAATCTTACAAAATATGATTCAATATATTTAAATTATATTTATTAATTATTAATAAATTAATTTAATCTACATATTTTTTGAAATATATTTTGATAATATATTCTATAATATGCACATAGTACGATATACTAGTATCACATGATTTAGACTAAAATAGTATAACTTAAAAATAAAATGTAATATGATACATTTTACTATTATGAATAAGTAGGTAGTATAAGATTTATAAATATTTAACAATGATAAAAATTATCTTTCCTTCTCAAATAGCTTCTAATTGATGCTAAAATTTCCTCATTCTTTATAACTTTGTGTCATAGGGAATGAAATCTCCTATTCTTTAGAGATCATTGTGGTTTCAAAATTTAAGCACAAGGTCAAAGTTTCTCATAAAATATCTTTATTCTTGTTGTCATGTGGAATACATGAAATAAAGGTTTTGATCATTTGATCAAATATTTTCTAATGGAGATCATAGGGATTATTTATCCTTGTTGACATACAATAAAGGCTTTGAACATTTGGCTAAATCTTGTTCTATGGACATCACAAACAATTATTATTCTTGCTATCATCTAGGTTAAATACATGTTTTGACCATATGGCTAAGTCTT